>NC_142585.1:28582500-29201250 GCF_965207765.1 Zootoca vivipara
ACTGGGCTAAGGCATAGAGGACCAGAGTTCACACACCTGCTGCAACCAGCTCTCCTCCTTCTGGTCTCTCAGAACACACAGAGAAGTGAAGAGGGCAGAGCAATGAGAGGCAAGGCAAAGGAGCCTTAGGCTGCTAGGGAAGGAACTGGGGGAGGAGCCTTAGAGAGTGGTGGGAAGGCAGGGACCTTCAGTCTTCGTAACTGCCTCATTGGGACACGTCCTACTGGGAAGAGTTACTGAGACCACCAGGTTCAGAACTGTTTTGTTTCTTTGAATAAAGAATTAACTTCACTGACATTGGGTGATTGGTTGTTTTATTGCTGACCTCCCCCTGATTCCAGCTCCTGACATCATCCAGTCCACCATTGCACATAAGAACCTGCTGGATCAGACCAGCTGCCCATCTCACCAAGCAAAACCTGTTCCCACAAGGGCCAACTAGATGACCTTTGGGGCCCACATGAGCAGTACCTGAGTGCAACAACATTGTCCCCTCCTGTGGCTACAGCCTTATCTGCAATGAATTTGCTAGAGCTTCTTTTAAAGCCATTGAATTTGAGTGACCATCACTGCCTCCGGTGGCAGCAAACTCCCCAGTTTAACGGCTTCATGAAGAAGTATCATGCTTTCTTTTTTTCTGTCCTGAATCTTTTCCAACACTTAGCTTCATTTGATGTCCACAGGTTCTGGTGTTGTGAGGGAAGGAGAAAAACTTTTCTCTAACCATCCTCTCCAGCCCATGCATAATTTTATAAACTTCTATCATGTCACAAATATCTAATTTCAGAATGCCACAACACAAAGGCTATGACCCAAAACAACTGTGCTACTAATTCTGCATGCCCGTGGTGGTTCTGGTATTTTGTGTTTCTCAAACTACAGCTCAGCCCTATGCTCCACACAGCAAACTAGTTCCAAGATTCAAGGAAATTTTAAAAGCAGTTTATGATCTTGCAGTAGTGGTGGAAGGCATTGCGGTTCAAAGCAGCCAAGAAAGATATTGGGTGTGTTTCTGGTAGCAAAATGAATCCTAGCCAGAGTGCATCTTCATATAAGAAACCGCATTATGGCATCTCCTCTAATGTAACCTGCTACACAACACCCCATTCCTCACATTTCAAAGTCATCATTCTTTGCCTTCAAAGTATTCAGCATTTTAATGAAATACTTACTGATTTGCATTTTAGGGCATAATTATCACTGCAGTCACTGTTTAGATTGTTGTTATTACTCTGGCAAGTGATTCAAAAAACAGTATCTTGGAGTCCCATGCTGTTTCAATGACTTTCCAACCATATATACTTTTTCTGCAAGCACTGAATGTTGTTGGTTTTTCATAACCCTAACAGCAAAATGCTTTGCCAACCATGACAAAGTTGAGAGAATCTCCTTTCTGCAGGCTATTTCAATGAAGTTGCCAGTTTCTGCTTCAGTGTTATACCAAGTCAGTTTGCTGGTTACACAGTATGGTCTTCATCAAGAGTGAAATGATGTGTTGCAGTAAACATTTTCAACGAAAAATTGATAGGAAGATGAGAAGAGCCTGCAGCTAGATCAGGCCAAAGCTCCATCTTATACAGCATCCTGTTCTCAAAGTGGCCAATCAGATGCCAGTGGGAAGCACAAAAGGAGAACCTGAGCTGAACAGCACTGTGGGTTCCAGCAACTGATCAATCAGAAGTGTTGCTGCCTCCACTGGTGGAAGCAGAACAGAGCCATCATATTTAGTAGTCATCAGTAGCCCCTTCCTCTATGACTTGGTCTACTTAAAGCCATCCAAGATGGTAACCATCACTCCTGCTTGATTTCCTCAATTTCTTGGAGCCACTGCCAATCACTTCAGACAATCCTAAGCTAGATACATCATTGCTTTGACTGTGTATAGTTCTAGTCACATCACCTGAAAAGGGGTTTTTGTAAAGTTGGCAAAGGTTCACAAAAGGGCAGCCAAAATGATCAAGGGCATGGAGTGACTCTCCTATGAAGAATGGTTGCAGCATTTGGGAGTTTTCAGTTTAGAGAAAAAGTGGGTAGGAGGTGGCATGACAGAAATGTATAAAATTATGTATGGCGTAGAGAAAGTGGATAGAGAAGTGTTTTTCACCCTCTCTCTAGAACTCATGGACATCCAAAGAAGCTGGATGTTGGAAGATTTGGGACACATAAAATGAAGAACTTCCTTTACTCAGCACAAAGTTAAAAATATGGAACTCGCTCCCACCTGAGGCAGTGATGGCCACTAACTTGGATGGCTTTAAAAGAGGATTAGACAAATTCATGAGGACAGAACTATCAATGGCTACTAGCCATGATGGCTATGCTCTGCCTCCACAGCGAGAGGCAGCGATGCTTCTGATGCCAGTTGCCGGAAATGGGAGGGGAAAGTGCTTGGAACCTGCTAGTGAGTTTCACATAGGCTTCCAACTGGCCATTGTGAGAACAGGATGCTGGGCTAGGTGAGCCATTAGCCTGACTCAGCAGGCCCTTCTTAAGTTCTCAAAACGTATTCCTATATTCTTATACCTCTACCTGCTGTTATGCAGGTGATCATTTGGAGACTTTCTGGGCTGCGGGGCCCTGGACTCGACCTCTAAGGCCCATCCCTAGCTTTGCCACTGCTTATAGAGAGAGCCTAGGATCTCTTTGGTGCAGAGCATCTTTTTTCAAGGATGTTGGGCTCTCTTGCCAGCTTGTTGCTGCCTGCACCAGCCTCCCTTGTTTATAATTTAAACAGGTCTTTGTGCTTACAGCTACAAGTCACCTACAGAACCAGCCCTTCAGCTACTGAACATCTTATTTGTCCTTTCTTCTGCAATAAGCACTCACATCGTTTAAAACTGCAAAGATTCAAAGAAACTCCCCCCAACAGGCGGTCTAGGCATACAGATTAGTCTATATTTGCCTTTTCACAGAAAGACACCCTGCAGGTTTCAAGCTCCTCGCACTGCAAGAGATATTCTCAAGCAACAATGCTGCCTCACATAAGCCGATCTGTATCACTGAATTCCATCTTTGTCTCCAGCTTGATTCTTATAAGGTGACTAAATTAAAGCAAGAAAAAAGTAATTTTGAGCAACTTGATCAGGGGAGCAGCTTCCCTCCAGAACTATGAAAGCTAAATAAGATTAAGACCACCACCCAGCTAAATGATTGGCTTTATTTTTTATTTATTTTATTTTAAAAAAAAACCTGGCGGGGGGGGATGTGATAATTGTTTTGCTGTTTCTGTTTTAACTATTGATTCGAACTTTTATCTTGTGTTCCTATATTGTGAACCACCCTGAGATCCTTTGATGAAAGGTGGTATATAAATCTAAATAAGAGGACAAATGAAAGCCAACACACACACACCAAGATCTGCACAGTAGCAGGAGTTTCAAATGCTGAGCAAGTGAGTTGATTACTTACCTCACGACCATTTATTGTTCAAAATACTGGGTGTGGGCTTAAGTGCTTGAAGCAACAACAACAAATTCATGTAAAAATGAAATGATGTTATTTCTGAGGAATGGTGTTGATTTGACCCTGGCAAGATGTGCTCCACTTCATATGCTCTTTGGAGTCTGTGGCAAATATGATGTTGGAATGTGAATGGGGAATTGCTGTTATCAGTGGTGTGCGGTGAATTTTTTTGTAGGGGTACAGTTAGGGCCAGAGGCAACTACTTGCGAGGGTGATGGGGGCTGACATTGTGTGTGTGACGCCTTGATGTCTTGCACATGAGCATCGCGTCTCACTCCCTAAGATGGTCAGAAGTTTCCTGGGATTTCAGAAGGAGGTGTCAGGGGAACATTTAGGAGACTAGCCTAGCCCCCCCCATGCCCATTGATTGCGTGCCACTGGCAGGGCCAGCTCTAGGTAGACCCCCGGTGGCGTGGTGCGCCAGGCCGGTAGGCAGGGCACCACACGACGAAGCCGCGTGGAAACCATACTGCGCCCTGCGAGGGCGGGGGCGCCGGAGCGATCTCCGCCCCTCAGCACCAGGGTGCGCAACCTGCTCGAGGCTGCCCTGGCCACTGGCTGTTAAGAATACTGACCTAGCCCACAGCAATGCCTTAAAATATAGTTTCTAACCATATTTACCAATTATAATCCCCATACATACATACATGTTCCAAATTACTAGCTTTACTATTTTGTCATTTTTGTGTGCATGTGTGGGTGGATAGGTGAGAGAGAGAGAGAGCAAGAAAAATCATTTGGGTTTTAATTCACAAGACACAGAGACTTTTTCAATGCTTCCTCACAGGCAATGTTTCACTGTTGGACTATTAGGAAATATTTGTGAAGATAAATTAAAATCACATAACCACATAATAATATAGTGCAATGCAATAGATGTTTATTATGATGGTGTTTTACATAAGGATAAGTGTCCAGCTGAGGTTAAAATGAACATAAGAAGAACCCTTCTTGTCCAGCATCCTGTTCTCACAGCGGCCAACCAGATGCCTGTGCAAAATATGCAAGCAGGATCCAAGCACAAGAGCACCCTGCCCTCTTGTGCTTCCCAGTAATTGGTATCAGAAGCATTTCTGACTCATTGCGTGTTCAGGCGGAGCAAAGCCACCATGACTAGCAGCTATTGATAGCTGTATCCTCCATGAGGATGCCAGCCAAGCCCAGTCAACTGCAAAAGGAAGCCAATGCTGTGAAAAGCACAAATAAAGCCGACATATTCAAGATTAGGTGAGAGATAAACAATTCATTCTGCCTGTATATGAAAGCCAAAATCACTGGCACATTTACAGTTCAATATTCTACCTTGCCGGGACGCAGGTGGCGCTGTGGGTTAAACCACAGAGCCTAGGGCTTGCTGATCAGAAGGTCGGCGGTTCGAATCCCTGTGACGGGGTGAGCTCCCATTCCTTGGTCCCAGCTCCTGCCAACCTAGCAGTTTGAAAGCACGTCAAAGTGCAAGTAGATAAATAGGTTCCGCTACAGTGGGAAGGTAAACAGCGTTTCCGTGTGCTGCTCTGGTTCACAAGAAGCCACTTTGTCATGCTGGCCACATGACCTGGAAGCTGTACGCCGGCTCCCTCGGCCAATAATGCGAGATGAGCGCCGCATCCCCAGAGTCAGTCACGACTGGACCTAATGGTCAGGGGTCCCTTTACCTTTATTCTACCTTTATTTTTTAGTGGATAAATAATGCTCAGTACAAACAATTGTCTTCAGAAATCTTCTAGCATTCCAAAGCAATTCATGATGATTTAATTGTTTTTGTCTGTATATCCTTGACACTCAACATAAACATCGAAATGGGGGGGGGCTCAGCAAATCATATTGTATTCACGTTCTTCAACAAAACTGTTCTACGTGGCTAAAAGGTTCTTCAGGTTGACTGCTTTTTATATACTGCAAGTTCAAACACACATGTAGTTGCCGCTGACATGTGTGTGCATGCGCATGCATGTAACACACCCGTATACAAAACAAAAACAAAAATACATACAATTTTAAGTACAAGTCAAAGTAAGCTATCTGAACATACAAGTGGCACACAACAGATCAAATGATAAATGCATTATTAATATTAATCTGAGTACATTTCATTTGTATCAATATGAAATAATATTGGGTATTTTTAAGGGCCAGAGGATTGGAGAAGATCAGTCTACATCCCAATTCCAAAGAAGGGCAGTGCCAAAGAATGCTCCAACTACCGCACAATTGCGCTCATTTCACACGCTAGCAAGGTTATGCTCAAAATTCTACAAGGCAGGCTTAGGCAGTATGTGGACCGAGAACTCCCAGAAGTGCAAGCTGGATTTCGAAAGGGCAGAGGAACCAGAGACCAAATAGCAAACATGCGCTGGATTATGGAGAAAGCTAGAGAGTTCCAGAAAAACGTCTACTTCTGCTTCATTGACTATGCAAAAGCCTTTGACTGTGTCGACCACAGCAAACTATGGCAAGTTCTTAAAGAAATGGGAGTGCCTGATCACCTCATCTGTCTCCTGAGAAATCTCTATGTGGGACAAGAAGCTACAGTTAGAACTGGATATGGAACAACTGATTGGTTCAAAATTGGGAAAGGAGTATGACAAGGTTGTATATTGTCTCCCTGCTTATTTAACTTATATGCAGAATTCATCATGCGAAAGGCTGGACTAGATGAATCCCAAGCCGGAATTAAGATTGCCGGAAGAAATATCAACAACCTCAGATATGCAGATGACACAACCTTGATGGCAGAAAGCGAGGAGGAATTAAAGAACCTTTTAATGAGGGTGAAAGAGGAGAGCGCAAAATATGGTCTGAAGCTCAACATCAAAAAAACCAAGATCATGGCCACCGGTCCCATCACCTCCTGGCAAATAGAAGGGGAAGAAATGGAGGCAGTGAGAGATTTTACTTTCTTGGGCTCCTTGATCACTGCAGATGGTGACAGCAGTCACGAAATTAAAAGACGCCTGCTTCTTGGGAGAAAAGCAATGACAAACCTAGACAGCATCTTAAAAAGCAGAGACATCACCTTGCCTACAAAGGTCCGTTTTCCCAGTAGTGATGTATGGAAGTGAGAGCTGGACCATAAAGAAGGCTGATCGCCGAAGAATTGATGCTTTTGAATTATGGTGCTGGAGGAGACTCTTGAGAGTCCCATGGACTGCAAGAAGATCAAACCTATCCATTCTTAAGGAAATCAGCCCTGAGTGCTCCCTGGAAGGACAGATCGTGAAGCTGAGGCTCCAATACTTTGGCCACCTCATGAGAAGAGAAGAATCCTTGGAAAAGACCCTGATGTTGGGAAAGATTGAGGGCACTAGGAGAAGGGGACGACAGAGGACAAGATGGTTGGACAGTGTTCTCGAAGCTACGAACATGAGTTTGACCAAACTGCGGGAGGCAGTGGAAGACAGGAGTGCCTGGCGTGCTATGGTCCATGGGGTCACGAAGAGTCGGACACGACTAAACGACTAAACAACAACAACAATTTTTAAGGGACCAGAGAGTCTACCACACAGAACCAGCTCTTGACCCATCTCTGTTCCTTTGATCTGCTTGAACCGAATACCAGGGGGTGCGTCTACAACAGAACCATGTTGCAGATTCTCACAACCATGTTATCTGGTTGATCACTGCAATTTTCCCATAACTGCCTGGTCAAGTTAAAGCTTTCATCAGATCAAGATGCAACACAGGATGGCCTTTTACCAACATAAGAGGAGTAGTCCTCAATGGGACTGAAGCTCCCTGGTGAGAACATGATTACCATGTGAACAGGCTTTCAAAAGGTCATTTTGACCCTTCCCTGGGGAGGCTTGAACGGGCATTGACTACATTTAGTGCAGAAAAGTTTGAGAACATCGGCCTTCAAGAAAGTTCCCCAGTAGGGAGACTGTGCAAGTGACAGACACATGCAGGAGCCATCTGGATAGCACAAGATCTAACTGTAATTTTCTGCATGGTGCTGTTTGCTATTATAATAAGATATTTATGGGGATGGGACACCAACATTCCCCTGCTTTATAATGTAGTCCATCTTACAAATGATGCAACGGTCCAGCGCGCATACCAGAGAGGCAACTGGGCTTGTGACTTTAGGGCTATATTAGACTAAGCCGTCTAAGCACTACCTTTCCCTTGTGTGCTGAACAATCTTTGGGTTTTGAATCCATGTTCCAGATTAAATTTGCTATCAAAAGAAAGGATACAATTCATTTTTAGTTTTTAGATCTCATGGTTTTTGCCAATAGTTTTAAACAATCTAAAGATTTAATATTGTCTACAAAAGTCAATCTCTACT
Source organism: Zootoca vivipara (assembly GCF_965207765.1). Lineage (NCBI taxonomy): Eukaryota > Metazoa > Chordata > Lepidosauria > Squamata > Lacertidae > Zootoca > Zootoca vivipara. Next base: position 28,590,251 of record NC_142585.1, read on the forward strand.
TTGCACCTTCATTTTTACCTTCCTTCTATATTTTGTTGAAAGCTGCCCAGAGTGGCTGGGGCAACCCAGTACAAGGAATACTATTATTAATTATAATAATTATTATTATCCTTTTCTTTTTCATGAAGCTTTGCAAAAAGAACCAGTGCATCTTCCAAATAAGCAAGCTAATAAATGTGGCCTGGGGAAAAGAGTAGATATATATTAACACCCAGGAGATATATGAAAAAAGAGAGACCTCCCCTCCCCCCTCTTTATGTTTCTTTGGGGAAAACTGGGGGGGGCACTTGTATTTTCTCCTTCAGAATGATAAATATTTTTTAAAGTAATCTTTGCAAACAATAGCTAAATGCAAAGGTAAAGGGAACCCTGACCGTTAGCTCCAGTCACGGACGACTCTGGGGTTGCAGCGCTCATCTCGCTTTATTGCCCAAGGGAGCTGGCATACAGCTTCCGGGTCATGTGGCCAGCATGACTAAGCCACTTCTGGTCAACCAGAGCAGCGCACAGAAACACCATTTACCTTCCCGCCAGAGCAGTACCTATTTATCTACTTGCACTTTGTGCTTTCAAACTGCTAGGTTGGCAGGAGCAGGGACTGAACAATGGGAGCTCACTCCGTCACAGAGATTCGGACCACCAACCTTCTGATCGACAAGCCCTAGGCTCTGTGGTTTAACATACTACCAATTAACACTGCTGCAAATTGCTTTGACCAAATATTCAAAAGTAGCAATGTTAGCAATAAAAGTATTACAATTGAGTAGGACTAGACTATTAGACAAGCACCGACCTTAGGACTCAATATTGGCAAAAAAAATACTATGAAACCTATTGAAGAATACAGAATACCTTCAGGGGTGCATTCTGGGAGTCCAAACCTGATTCCTATTAATGAAGTTAATTTTAGTTATGCTATTGTTTTAAAGCATACTCTTTTTCCTAGGACTTAGCCGGATAGAAATGCAACTAAGGAGGCTTGTTAATTTCAATATCATTTCTCCCCATGGGTGTTAAGAGAAAAGACAGCATTCTGGTGTGACAAAGCAATTGGTTGCCTGCCTCCTACAATGAAAAGTGAAAAATGGGGGCTAGGGACAAACCCTCTAAAAACAAGCCAGGGCAGGTACACAGTGATTTCTAAACCATTTGTTCCCATAATTTCTAACATATTTCTTTCAGACTTCACAGCTGTCCATCTTTCCTGCTAAACAAGCACAGAGCTGGCTGCAATTTGGAGAGTCCATTTGTTTTACCACAATATATCACAAGACACTTGCCAACAAGTATGAAGACGCCTAAAAACCTTTGAAATTCTTGGCTTTGGAATGAAGGGTTTTGTGTTGTTTTTCAAGGCTGCTAATTTACTTTGGCTTAAATCCTAGATTACTAGTTGCACTTGTGGGAGGTGTGGCAGTGAAAACAGCCCTTGCAAGTAATTAAACATGTACAGTAGTGGACAAGTAACGGGAGGGTGGGGGAGGAAAGAGAGTGAGTGAGAGTGGAATAGAAAAATGTGCACTGTCTTGTCACGTCTTGCTGAAGTTTCTTCTGCTGCATCCCTGATGAGAAAGTTGTGCAATAGGGGTGCAATTTGAGTTCTAATTTGATAATTAGGGAAGGAGGATTGGTGAGCTTTTGCTAGACATGGTTTCATATTGTGTTTTAAAATTAGCAGAAGCTGTGCCAACTGCATATAATGTTCTACAAGCAATTAGCAAAATTTACTGCTTACTAGAATTCAAGGCAAATCATTATGAATTTACAAGCAACAGCCGAATTCCTTCTCGTAGGCAACTCCTACCCTTTAGGACTGTAAAAATGACTCACCACCACAACACACCTGCATGGGCAATTCTCCCTGACATAAAGAAGCGGGGGGGGGGGACTCATTTCCACTAGGGCTGTAATCCTATGCATGCTGACCTGAAGTAAGTTCTATTGATCTCAATGCAACTTGCATCAGAGTGGAGAGATAGGACTGCAGTACAGTATTGAAAATAAAACGGTCAGTATTATAATGCCATTATCCAAATCTATGGTGTGACTTCACTTGGAATACGGCATGCAGTTCTGTTTGCCTCACCTCAGAAAGGATAAGAGAAGAGTTTCAGAAGAGGACAACCAAAATAATCAAGGGACTGGAGCCACTCACCTATAGAGAAAATTTGATAAAAGTTGCAGCATTCGGGACTTTTTAATTTAGATAAAAGAGAAGTAATAAATGACATATAGAAGTTTATAAAAAATTATGCATAGCACAGAGAAAATGGATAGAAAAATGTTTTCCCCCTCTCTCATAACACTAGAACTTGTGGGCATCCAATGAAGCTGAATGTTGGAAGACTCTGGACACATAAAAGGAAGAACTTCTTTTTGTAGCACATAAACTATGGAACTTACTCCTATAAGAGGCAGTGAGGGCGACCAATTTGGATGACTTTAAAAGAAGTTTAGACAAATTCAAGGAGGAGAGGTCTATCTATGGCTACTAGACAAGGACGTCTATGCTCTACCTCCATATGGATATGTAGGGCTGTGGTCTAAACCATGGAGCCTCTTGGACTTGCCAATCAGAAGGTTGGCGTTTTGAATCTCTGCGGCGGGGTGAGCTCCCGTTGCTCTGTCCCAGCTCCTGTCAACCTAGCAGTTTGAAAGCACGCCAGTGTAAGTAGATAAATAGGTACTGCTGTGGCGGGAAGGTAAACGACTTGTTATAAGCAACGTTTCTCCAATACTCCGTCCCCACACACCCACCCTGCTTGCTTTTCATCAGTTGTTTGATGGAGATGTACAGCAAAATTGCGGCACACTGCTGCATTTGTAGCATTTTCAGTCCTAATAATCTTCTTTTTTGTTTTAAAGCAGCATCCTTTTCATATCAGTTGCTATTTTAATGTTTCCTCTGTCTTTGTGAATGTCAGTATCACAGTATTCATATATTTGTTTCTAATATTTTAATCTTACTGTTTTACATGTTTTTAAATAAATACTTAGCCGTTATTCCACCAAAGGCCAATTCACTGCACCACCTTCCAAGGTTCTGTCTGTCAAGCAGCTCATACCATCAGAAAGCTCTTTCTGATGTTTAATTGGAATCTCCTAAACTTATTTTCTTATATTTACATACTGTTCCCCATAAAAAGATTTGCTGGAGCGAGTCATCTGAAGCTACGTATGAGAAGGGCAAGAGCTGCGTGGGCCAGGGCTTTTCAAAGCACAGAAAACGTAGTATCAGAATTAACTGAAACTTTTCATTCATGGTCCATAAGGTTGTAGGGGATGGGATTGTATGTGTATGGGAGGGGGCCCTTGTGAAGAGTTTGTATTGTGCCATGATTCCTGTGGGTATGGTGCAGGGTTCACCAGGGATGGGTCTACTATGCAACTAATGTAGCTTAAGCTTTAGGACTCCTAATCCTGGAGACGCCCCAAAAGACACTTTATTCATGCATGTATATAACACTCCCTTAATTTTAATACCATCAATAACTCAAAAAACTCTAAGGCATTTTTTATTCACCCCAACGACTTGGGCATGTACAGCATCCAGCACAGTGGTTACCCAGACCTCATTGCTGGTTGCAAAAGGGCCCCACAATAGTTCGAGATTCGGGGGGCCCAAAATGTAGGGTCCACTACTGGAGGCCACATCTGGAACCACCTGCCATTTGGCTACTCTTCTCCCAGAACAGCTAAGGTGATACCTTAAGCCCCATTCTATCCTCTCAGCTAGGACCAAAGGGGGTCATTTTGCTCCTCCTCTTTTGGAACTGCTTTTCTCGGTGAATGTTCCACCTGGTCATTAAACATCTATGTAGTAACTCAGGCATCCCCAAACTCACCCTCCAGATGTTTTGGGACTACAATTCCCATCATCCCTGACCACTGGTCCTGTTAGCTGGGTGGTGGGAGTTGTAGTCCCAAAACATCTGGAGGGCCGAGTTTGGGGATGCCTGTAGTAACTTATATGAGAAAAGATTGCTTGTTTTCCTGTTCCCTCCACTTTCCTTTTTTTATGTTCCCTTGTTATTTTGAGCCTGCAGGCAGGGACAGTATTTTTAAACCTTGACAGAGTCTCTAGAAAACTTTAGGCACTTTAAAACTAAGCACATTATTACTCATTTCTTTGTCACTTGTAATGTACAGCCTTTCTCACATTGATCATAAAAACAAATAGGTTGACAAGGAAACCAAGGCTCAGATATGGTGATCAGTCTGAAGCCACTTCCTGTGTCGTTAAGCAGGAAGGTTAATTGGGACCCCCATCTTTAAAAAGCTGCTTCATATATCTTTCTCCAAGAGTGGGATTCTGTGAGGGTGCAACCAAGGTTTCTAAGGCAAACTAGCCACTTCATGCAGTGTCTCTGGAGCTACAAAATCGATTCCATGCCCTCATCTCTGACACTGATTCTCAGGCAAGAAAAGCAAGTACAGCAGTTGCAGACCTCTGAACATACCAAGGGGGAAGTGGAAGGCACAGTGTACAGAATGATTCCTGCCACTCCCCAGAAAAGAAAGAGATGTGTGGTGGCGGCAGGTGACTCCCTACAGAGGGAAACAGAGGCGGCAGTGTGCAGAGGAATGACTCAGGGTTTCTCTTGTCACTACTGCCTCTGTTTCCCTCTGTAGCCCACCCCTACCACCACCCCCAAAAAATCAGCCTCCTTGGCCGAGCTAGTCTCAACTGTAGTGCTGGAGCCTCCTGTAAATGTCCTGGGGTTTTTTACATTCACACTGATGTCGACTTGGTAGGATTGCCTCAGGACATTCTGGCTGCCATGACAGTTATGGGGGGGGGGGCTGTCTCACTTAAATCACTGAGAGATTCAAAGCTTAGTATTGTTTTCAATGGTGTGACTGTGGCATGGCTGCTAATCATTGATATGCTATAGCATGAGTGGGGAACATTAGACCTGGGGCCAATGAAGCTACTCCAGGACTGTCCCCAAGCCACAAACCCTCCTCAGCCACACCCCTCAGCATCCCTACTTCCACATCCTACTTGAGTGGAATGTGTCCTTGAACTCTGATAATGCCTCTTACTACCCTGGAAGAAAGGGAGGTATGTGTGAATGACTGTGTGTGTGCATGCAGAAACTAGTCTACTTTATAAAGGAAACATTGGCCACTATTGCCTCTGGCCCCACCCACCACTAGCAAGCGACCCCTGGAAAGCTTCCCAGAAGAGAATGTGGTCCTATGCCTGAAAGGTTCCCAACATCTGTGCTAGTCGCTTGGCCAGATGTGCCATACCTGCCTCCTCTGCTCAGGGAATGAAGAGGTCTGCAGTCATTTGTCCGAGATGAAAGAGGGCCACAGCTGTGGGGCACTTTTGTTTTGCACAAGAATTGCAAGCAAGCCAGCCCTATCCTCACACAATTCCTCTTTCCCCCTCCTCTCACAAACAGGGAACTTATTTGCAGCAGCCAGTGCCACCTGCTGATGAAAAATGAAGAGCTATTTTCCATCTGAGGAAGATATGGCCCCAGCAACAACACAGGAGCCAGCTAAGTGATTGCAGCACAGTAGCTAAGGATTCGCTGCTATACTACTGTCCCACATACATTGAAAAGTGGTCTCAAAGGCCACCCGCAGTGCTTTGAGCTGTTTTTATATATGCATACATAGAGAGTGGGAAGAAATTCAATTCAGTTTGCATTTATAGGTGAAGTTACATACTTTGCACTTCATGAAAGAGAGCCATCCTTTGAAATCCACACTTCTCAGAATTCTGCAAACAATTCTTCACCCAAGTAACGTGTGTGGGGGCAGGGGTGGGAATACATGTACTGGGACAAACCGTGCATAAAAAGGCATGTATTAGTGAAAATGACATACAAAACTGCGTTATATTACAGAAAATTGCTTTGCAAAAATGTGCATATTGGGCAATATTGTAATACAAATGTGCATTTTTGGAGAAATGCACATTAATATGCTGGTGAATTTTCATAAGGGCTCTTTTTTAAAAAAAGAAAAAAGAAAAACTGTAAACTGGTGAGGAAATGCTGAGAAATGAACTTCATGCAGGAAAAATGAGAAGCTGAGAGATTTGCCCCTCCCTATCAGTCACTGTAGTTTTACTCCCTTTAGCAGCCGGTCAAAAATGATCAAAGGAGAAATTCTGAGAATTCCAACAGTCAGGAAATGCCTTCAAATGATGACCATCTAAAACTGAAATAGGTAAATAAAATGTATACATGTTAATTTTTTACACCAGGGATATTAAAGTTCTACATGATTACTCAAGCACTGGTCTCAAAACAGAAGTCAGCATAAACCTGAAATCTTTATAATTCCCCCTTCCCCCTTTTTAGCAGGGGTGAGTACACAATCCAAAAATAAAAACACTGCTTAGTATTACTCTTGCTACTATGCACCTGAAGTTAGAAAGGCCCATCGTTTAACATGCACCTGCAGATACAAAGATTACTATTGTGGGGGACATTTTTTAAAATGAAATAAAAGTGTTTCACCACTTGTTTATTCTATGCTGGCATGTACAAGAACAACCACATCTGATGTTGCACGCATCCCATTCCCACTCCCCAACCTGAAGAATACCTGATGGGAGCTAAACATTAATTACTATGCAACTGGCACAGATGGGATAATTATATTTCCCATTTCCAGATTTCACTGAATCCAGCTGTACTGCCACTCCACAGGAAGAACAATAAGCCCAGCCTGTAATCCCCCTCCTCACAATATTACACAGTACTACTACCCTAGCAGACCTCTGTGTTACAATCTGCAGAATCTATAATAGCAATTCATGTGCAAGGCCATTTGATGGAATATGAGAAATAAAAGGAAATGGTAATAAAATTGTAAAATATTAGAAGGGATGGGTGACAAGTGAGGCTGAGGGATTTTGTTTTAGCTATCAGATGGCTCAGCGCTGTGAAAAGCGGCATGCTTTCAAACATATTCTCACAACCATTGCTAGGGTACCATGTCGGTGTACAGTATGATGGGGGTTGGGGGTTCAGTTCCAAAGGTTCTGCATACACACACAAAAGTGTACAAACAGATCCTGCTATCCAAACACTTGTTATATGAAAATTCACTTACGGTATCCAAACATGAGGAATTAGTCCCTAAACCTTAAAATGGAAAACCAACAAATTCAGATATCCAAGCAGCCAAACCTGTACATAGTACTGCAATCAAATAAGCAACCTTAAGCAAGCCTTACTTTTTTGTGTTTTGCTGCTCTGCAGCAGTTGTTTTGCTAGAAACCATGGTGAGAGGTGGAGGAAGGGGAAGAGAGAGAGATCGGAAAACAAGGGAGCATTCTTTTCCTCCCTTGTTCTCCTTTTGCAAGGTTTCAGAGGGTTTTCCTGGGGAGGGGGGTTTCCATCATTCTGGGGTTAACATTCCTTGGTCAGGAACAGATTGTAAATTTCCCCATAAGAATCTATAGGAATCATCAACTTGTTATGAGTATGCTCATCTAATGAACGATTCCCTGAGAACGCACTGGGTTCAGACAGTGAGACCTGTATGTATACCCAAACTATTGGAACCACCTTGCAGCTAGCAGGTGATTGGGAGGGGGGAGTATCCCCAGCACTCCCAGAACCTGCTTGTTGAGTGGGCCTTGCCCAGCAAATAAGGCAGAGCTTAAAATCACATTATGTGTCAGGAAACCCCAAGCAGACCCAGGGCAAAAATATTATTTAAGCTCCCTATCTTGCACAAGTTAAATGCATACAATCATACTGTACTTCTAGCAAGTAATTAAAAAAATAATAACTGTAATTTTTATTCTATTTGCATAAAACTGGCTGGTTGACTCTCATCTAAGAGAGCCCCTGCCTTCAGGCTTACAATCTAAATAGACATGACACGAGGAAAAAGGAAGAGGAGGGAGGAGGGAAAAGCAAGCTGAATTACAAATTATTTCATTAATGATAGTGGCAGTTCTGCAGGCCTTGTCCTTGTTGAACAGCAGTCCCTCCCCTGAATCATTCTTCCCCATCACCCCATATCAGATCCAACAGCAGAGCTGATAACAGGCATCCAGCCAAGGAAGAGAAGGCAGTTCCTAACACACAATTCTTCAATCAGAAAGCTACCTTCTTTGTTTTTAATGAGAGGACATGGCAGGAGGGAGGAATCACACAGATGGAGGAAAGGGTTAACATCCCCTGCTTGTTCACTACAGGAAAGCATGGTGGGGAAAGGGGCACATCAGTGACTATTAACAATTATTTTACAAAACTTTAAAGTGTTGTGGCCTAGAGGCAGAGTTCATGAGCTAGCAGACACAGCTTTTGCTGCAATGTCACCCTTAGGCACAGAACTCCTTCTCCAAATATATTAATGAAGTGCCAACATTATTAATTATTATTATTACTAATCTTTTAAGGCATGAAAATTGCAGTTTTAGCAGCATGTGTTTGGATTTTAGCACCTTTTCATTTTTTGCACTTCATTTAAAATGAATCAATGGTTTATTATGGCTTCCACGCCACAGGGGCTTCAACAGATGCCCAATAATGCCACCCCCTGGCACAGTACAACTTTGGAGCCCTTTTCTACTTATCAGCTCTTTGACACTCTGGAGCTAAATGCTCTGTGTGCACATAAACGTATGGGGAGAATTGAAAATAGATATAGACACTTGTCAAGTTGAAATGCTATCAAGAAAAAAATAACTCAGAGCAGGAGTAGCCAATATAGTGCTCTCCACATGAAGGACAATGGTAAAGGATGATGGGAGTTGTAGTCCATCAACATGTGGAGGGCACCCAGTTGCCTACCCCTGGACTCAGAACAATTGTTTCAGCTTTGCTGCTTCTACAACTGCCTTCTCCAATCTGCTACACTCTCAGATGCTTCAGACTACAAGTCCTATCAGTCGCGGTCAGCACACCCCTAACCCCATAAGACTCGCCACCATAAAGCCATGCTAGCTATGGCTGATGGGAATTGTAATCCAAAACATCCAGTGGGCATCAGTTTGGGGGCAAGCTGTTCATAGAATCATAGAATTGTAGAGTTGGAAGGGACCCAAGGATCATCTAATCCAACCCTCTGCACTGCATGGAACCTCAACTAAAGCATTAATAACAGATGGCTGTCCAACCTTTGCTTAAAAACCTCCAGGGAAGGAGAGACCACCGTCTTCTGATGGAATCCATTCCACTGTCTAACAGCTAATACCTACCAGATGTTTAGCTGGAATAGCCTTTCTTATAACTTGAATCCATTGGCTCAGGTCCTATCCTCCAGAGCAAGAGAAAACAAGTTTGCTCCATCTTCCATGTGACAGCCCTTTAGATATTTGAAGATGGCTATTATATCTTCTCTCTGTCTCCTTTTCCCCAGGCTAAACATACCCAACTTCCTCAACCATTCCTCATAAGGCTGGGATTCCAGACCCTTGATCATCTTGGTTGCCCTCCTCTGCATATCTTCCAGCTTGTCAATATTCTTCTTAAATTGTAGCTCCCAAAACTGGACAAGAGAACTCTGGGTGCCGTCTGTCCAGGGCAGAATAGAGCAGTACCATGACTTCCTTGATCTGAACGCTTTTGAAACTACTTTCATAGGACAACCACCTTGAGAAGGAGATGAAGAGCACTAAACTGGGTTGGGATGGGAAATAGCAGTGATAAACACCCTTAAAAGCTACTGTCATTCCTTCAGTGCTCCTTTCTTGGCTTGTGTTTGGCATTTGGTGGAAGGGTGATTGTGGTCACATGGCTAATATTCTTGATATGGCACTGGTGCCTCAAGTTGCTAATCGTATTCTAGAATGAGATCTGCTCAGTTCAAAACAAACACACACATTATTTCCATGTGGTTTATGAAGAAAATAAAACAGAACTTTGACACAAACCTGTGATGCAGCAAGAAAAGCTGTGAAACTGTCAATACAGTGGTACCTTGGTTTATGAACACAATTGGTTCCGGAAGTCTGTTCATAAACTGAAGCGTTCATAAACTGAAGCGAACTTTCCTACTGAAAGTAATGGAAAGTGGATTAATTTGTTCCAGACAGTCTGCGGAGTACTTAAACTGAAGCGTTCATAAACTGAAGCGAACTTTCCCATTGAAAGTAATGGAAAGTGGATTAATCCGTTCCAGACGGGTCCGCGGAGTACTCAACCTGAAGCATACTTAACCCAAAGCATGGGTGTAATTGGTTCCGGAAGTCTGTTCATAAACTGAAGCGTTCATAAACTGAAGCGAACTTTCCCATTGAAAGTAATGGAAAGTGGATTAATCCGTTCCAGAAGGGTCCGCGGTGTTCGTAAACCGAAAATTCATAAACTGAGGTGTTCATAAACCGAGGTTCCACTGTATATTGTACAATAAAGTGATGGGGTGGGAATCAGGTATATTTTTTGCTAATCTCTTCCAGTCAAAGCTGTGTATTACTTGTAACAACAGAAAACGAAAATCACCAGAGGTGGGAGTTTTAACTTGACTAGTGTTGGTCTAGTTACTTTTCTTTTTTACAAGTGCTATCACTGTGGTGGCAAAAGGTTGATAGCTGAAATGGAAGGAGGGTTTTGAATGGTATCCTATCATTTATTTTCAAGAGATAAATCAGAAGCCAAAAGAAAAAAGTGTGATATTATAGGATACCCAAAACAAATGCCACCTCTCTCTGATGGCTTTTTGCAGAATGAAGTGGGAGTGGCTCATTCTGCAAAAATAATAAGAGTGAGCTTTAAATGCACTCACCACAAAATAGCAAGACTGCAGCCAGAATTATAACCGAACATCTACATTTTGGTAGATTGTTGGTCTAACCAAAAAATAAAATGGTATGTGAATGGCGACTGCATAGTAGTTTCGAAAGGAAGTTTGAAACCTTGGTGGTGGTGGGGGGGGGGGGCAATTGGGAGTTGCAATTGCAGTCGGCTGTGGAAGAAAGTCTTTGGGTGGTTGCAGCGGGGCCAGTGAGACAAAGTAAAGTCAGTGTGTTTATTGGTTGTGGCTTTTGGCTAAATGGAGAGGGAGGATTTAATTTAGGTACATCTAGAAGGGTAGAGTAGGTGGGAGTGTTTCTATGAACCAAAGTAAAGGCTAAGAAGGTACACAGCCCAAACCTTATGTTTCTCTACACTGAGCACTCTACACTCTAGTACAGCGTTTCTCAACCGCTGTTCCACGGCACACTAGTGTGCCGCGAGACGCTGGCTGGTGTGCCGTGACGTGCAGCGACGAGAAGGGCGATTTGCATTGTCACGTGCCTGGCGGCCACCAATACGCAACACTGAACCGCCGGAAAGCAATATTTCTCCTCCTCTTTCCCAAAGCTCAGTGCAAACGACTGGAGGGTGGTTTTAGAGTCTAGGGAGGCCCCCTAGGGAGGCGCGCTCCAGATCCGCTGCCGGCCCCCCTTAAGCCGCATTGAGGTTGCTCCGCCTCCCCTGCCTCCTTCACCCATCCTTCGCCATGGCTGAACGGCGGACGCCGGGCTTCGCGGTCCGGAATTACTCGCAAGCAGCAGCCAAGGTAACCTTTCGCCTTTGAGCCGCCCCGCACCTCCCCTGGAAGTGCGCGCGCCCTTGTAATCCGAGGGCAGGCAGAGCCTTGCCTGGACTGTACCACTTCGGGCCGCGGGAGAGGAGAATTGGGGGTCTGAAGGCTTCTCCCCTCCCATGGGGCGGCGGAAGGGAGATTTATTTCCTCCTTCCTACTTAATAGGGGGCCTATACGTATTCAAATAAAATAAAATGCCTAGGGGGGAAATAGCAAGACAGGGAGATAGCTGGCTGAACTATTGTAATATTTTTTTGGGGGGGGAGGTAAAGCTTAAAAAAATATTCATAATGTATATAAAACAGAACAGTTATGACAGCTGATGGAAATTAAACGATGAAAAACAAAACTATAAAATAGGCACGAAGTACAGTTGCTCATGGGTTAAATTACAGTCATAATTATATAGTCAATATAGGGCGGCACAGAGTTAAATTTTTTTAACTTTTTAAATGGTGGTGTGCCTCGTGATTTTTTTCATGGAACAAGTGTGCCGTGGCCCAAAAAAGGTTGAGAAACACTGCTCTAGTAAAACCTTTTAGTACAATACTTCCGTTATCAATAACATTGTTTCACAAACACACGACTTTTGGCTGGCCACACAGTGAGTAGGACTCATTCAGATACTTGGTATCTGTCGAGGTTGCAAAAATAAAGAGAGTTTAAATTAGCAGAAAGCTAGCTCAGGGCTGTGCACCTTAGGGAGAGAAGATGGCACCGGAGATCTGAAGGGGATCTGAGGGTGGTGCCAGAGAACAACACAGCTGAGAAGAAAACTGCGTGAGACAGAAGGTGCACTGGATGTCTTTAGCATCCAAACAAGCCTTTCCTGCTCTAAAAAAACTGCTAATCCCAGTGTGGCCACAACATCCAGGCTATGCATTTTCTAAAGCCTTCCCATCAACTTTGAACTAGCAGGTATCACTGCACAGCTGCTGGGACAACCTGCCTCCACTTCTTCAGTTTCAAAGTTGGGCACTTGCAGTGCTGAGCAGGAGACTCTGGTGAGGACAAGTTGCAGGCTGCTTTCTGAAGGAAAGAACTGACAGTACCTTATTGAGGTCCTACCAGTTGGCACACACAGTCCTGCCACTATAATCTTACTCAGAAAGGTGAGTCCTTAGCAGTACATCTCCCTCCACAACCTCAACAAAGACTGCAACATATAGCAAAGGCCTCTCAGGAAGACAGAGCTTAATACACTCCAGGTCTTTGTCAGCCTGCATAAGGCTTCAGTTTGCTCAGGCTCTCTGCAGGGAGATTTTCTGTAGCTGCCTCTAGAGAAGAATGTTTCAGTCAGCAGAAAGTCCTAAATCCCAGGGGTGCCAACTTGAATAAAATATTGTGAGGGCCAAGGTAAGCCCTGCCCCACATAACTGATCACATGACACAGGGCACACACACTATTTGAATGGGAATGCCCATCAACTCTGTGGGAGGCCAGCCCCCTCAAATATTTTATTATGGGTGCTGAAGCCTCAAGGCCCCTAGGAGGTGGCTCCTATGCTAAGATCTATCTCTTTTTTATTCACCTGAGCAGCGGCATAGCTAGCCACCTGGCTGCCCGGGGCGGCAAATCCAAAGGCACCCCACCAGGGGACAGGGTGTCTGTCGCGCAGTGCATGCGCACACAGGAGGCATGCGACGCGCCGCCACAGCAAACCCCACGGAGTGAGGCAGTCTTGCTTGCATCGGGGCTTCTCCTCCATGGCGGCCGTCGGAGGTAGTCAGCCCCGTCCAGCATGCTGCCCCCCGCCAGCCTGCTGCCTATTTACAAAAACTGGATCCCAATTAATCCAGCAATTAAATAATAATAATAGCAGGCATCAGATTTCTTGCTGCAGAAATCAAGCCACAGTAGCACAGAACTTTTATCATTTTATTAAGTTTGAAATAGATATGAGGAAGCTGGTCCATTAGTTTCCCCTACAGAAAATACAATGCACATACTTGACACCAAATATATATAAATACTAAGAATGTGCACTGAAAACAAGGTTTGGTTCAAAATGTGCTCTGGACAGTGAAAAGCGAAGTGGGGAAGAGAAAAAGAGAAAAAAACGAAGCGGCTCTTTTTCTCTTCCCCACTTCGCTTTTCCGTCGGGCGGATGAAGTGAGTGCAGAGCTTTGCAGAGAGCACGTCTCCCGCTCGGGCGCTCGCCTCTCCATGTGGCCGCACGGCTCTTTTGCTGCCGCTGCGTGGAAACAGCTGCGGTCAGGACTCAGGAGCGCCCTAGCCAGCGCCCTAGTCTCTTCCTGGCCCTGCCAAGGAGGCCTGCCACCCCGCCGCCCAGCACGGTGGGGCGCTCCACCTGGCGCTGCTGAGCGCTCTGTCCATGCTGCTGGGTGCTCCGTCCGCGCTGCTGGGCGCTCTGCCCGGCGCTGCTGAGCGCTCCGCGCTGCAGCAGCTGGTTCCGGGCGGCGGGGCGGCAGGCTGAAATCACTTCAAACGGCGTTTTTAAATGCCATTTTCCCTCCTCAGGGCTGACTTCGCTAGGTGCGCGCTACAACTGAACCAGGAACAGCTGATTTCCCCGCTACAGCTGATCTGTATCTCCGCGCTCTGCTTCCTTGCTTTGCCCGCCGCTGCTGAGCGTTCCACGCTGCAGCAGCTGGTTCCAGGCCCCCAGCTGGCAGGCATGGAGGTATGTCTTATTTTCGGGGTATGTCTTATATTTCTCAAATGCTTAAAATTGCTGCCCTGGCTTACTTTTTGACTACGTATTAAAAAAGGGGAAACACGGTAGACTAGTGACTGGGAGTGACCACCAGGACTACATAACACCGGTCCTGAGAGATCTACACTGGCTCCCAGTACATTTCCGAGCACAATTCAAAGTGTTGGTAATGACCTTTAAAGCCCTAAACAGCCTTGGTCCTTTATACCTGAAGGAGCGTCTCCACCCCCATCATTCAGCCCGGACACTGAGATCCAGCACCGAGGGCCTTCTGGCTGTTCCCTCATTGTGAGAAGTGAGGTACAGGGAACCAGACAGAGGGCCTTCTCGGTAGTAGCACCTGCCCTGTGGAACGCCCTCCCAGCAGATGTCAAAGCAATAAGCAACTATTTTACCTTCAGAAGTCAACTGAAGGCGGCCCTCTTTAGGGAAGTTTTTAATGTTTGATGCTGTACTGTTTTTAACATTCGGTTGGAAGCCGCCCAGAGTGGCTGGGGAAACCCAGCTAGATGGGCGGGGTATAAATAATAAATTATTATTATTATTATTAATCTTTGGGGCTGCAGGCTCCCCCCCTTCTCTAAGCAAACCAAGGAGGCATCAATGTTCATTGGCCTTCCTAGTGGTGGTGGTGGTGGTGGTGGTGGTGGTGGTGGAACCTGTACCCTCAAACATGGCCTGATTCTGAAGCAAAGCCCAACTCCCTCCAAGTCCATGCCAGCATGTATGGCTATGAAAGTGTGTGTGTATCACGTCAGGTGCCCAAGTGCTCCTGCCTTCTTTGGAGCAGTCCTTGTAAACTGCTGAAGGAGCACACTGGGCTTTTATCAGTTCTCCTGATACCCTCCAAAAGTGGTCTGAAGCTTTGGGACCAGCCCAATTCGCTTTGAACCACTTTGAGGAAGACCTCATTCATTTCAGAGGTGATCAAATAACCTCCAAAGTATCTCAGTTTGTTTTTTGAATTTCAGCTGAAGCAGATGCATGAATACGAATACATATGCATGTGAAATGGTTTTCTTAGAAGTATGATTTAAAACAAAAGAGAAAGTTTGTGGATTTGATGGCGAGCAGGTGGGGGAGAGAAGAGAGAGAGAAATAAGTCACCCAAGTGTAAGTGAGAGACTGAGTGTCTTTGCCTCACATTTAATTAATACCTTGATGGAAAAGCCCCCGGAAATATTAAACAAAAAGCACACGAAGAATGGACTTGACCTTTACTGCTTTCTTTATGAAGTATGAAAGACTACATCAGAGTTGTTCATTTTCACTCCATTAATTTTTTTCTCCTTGCTTTCACATCACAACATCAGATTCAGGTTTCTCTTTCTTTTCTGGAGAATCTAAATGAGGAAATCAGCATAACAGCTTGTTCATAAAAGAGGCACTTACCCCATGATAACACAGCCCAAGTCCCTGAATCAATCAAGAGAGGATTTGGTTTATTCCCACTGAAGTCAATTAACACCCTCATACTATAAATGTGCATTAGAAGGTCGAGCCAAGAAAATCCTACTTAAAACTTAAAACTACATTTTAGCTGCCAAACCCCATTACTAGCGCCAATGGCACTTGATTAGGTTTGCTTATTTATTCATTAAATTTGTATACCACGCTTCGTCTGAAGATCTCAAGGCAGTTCACAGCATAAAAACACAAAATACATAATAAAAACAAAAACAAAACAAATCCAGAACATCACCACACAGATGGTTCCTCAAAGGTTTATGTAGCACAAACCAATCTCCAGCCACACCCTTGTTCCTTTTTCCTTTACTTAACTGGATTTTGTTTTTACATTTTATTTTCTGAGGCAGTGCAAACGTGCAGCTAACCAAATAAAAACTCAGAAAGAGGTCTACTTTACATATTGGCCACATTCACACATAACACTAAATCAAACCAAAGGACTGCACAAACATTCTGGCTCCCAGGGAGAGGAATGCAGCTGCTTGGCTCCTCCCTCATCCCGATAGCTCACTAAGCTGTGTAAATCAGAATTTCCAGCCAGTGATCTCAAGGTTGTCAGCCACCCCATTGCCTGGGTAAACAGGAATGTTTTCAACTTCCTCCTGAAAGTTAATCATGATGGAGAGAGATGCACCTCACTAGCATACCTTCCAACATGTTGCTGCGAAAAACCGGGATGTGCTTCCATGAAAAGATGTGCTTCCACGCAAGTCACACGACCTGTGCAAGATAGCGTTGCTCCAAAATGGGATGCCCGAATGTAATCAGGGCAGTTAAGGGGTATGCCAGGCATCCCCAAACTTCGGCCCTCCAGATGTTTTGGACTACAATTCCCATCTTCCCCAACCACTGGTCCTGTTAGCTAGGGATCATTGGCGTTGTAGGCCAAAACATCTGGAGGGCCGCAGTTTGGGGGTGCCTGGGGTATGCACTAGTGAGGACATTCCATAACCAGGAAAAGGCCCTCTCATGGGTTAGTACCAACCTGGTAGCCTCCAGTGGCAGCACCACCAACCACTGGCATTTTTGCGGCAGTTCTACTGCTACACCTGTATACGCAATTATCCAAGCTCCACTGTCATTAATTGTGGGTGGGGACAGGGACTAGGGAAGGGGGGCTCAAAGGAATTCTACTTTACCAGCAAGACATGGATGAGTGGAACACACAATGTGTTCTCCAGAATGAGTATAGCTAAAAAGTAATACAGTGGTACCTCAGTTTACAAACACAATTGGTTCTAGAAGTCTGTACTTAACCTGAAGCATACTTAACCTGAAGCGAACTTTCCCACTGAAAGTAATGGAAAGTGGATTAATCTGTTCCAGATGGTCCACGGAGTACTTAAAATGAAGCGTACTTAACCTGAAGCCAACTTTCCCATGGAAAGTAATGGAAAGTGGATTAATCCATTCCAGACAGGTCTGTGGAGTACTTAAACTGAAAATACTCAAACCAAGGCATACTTAAACCGAGGTATGACTGTACATATGCGCAACAACTTGAAACAATTAAGGCTACTAATAACACTGTACCTAGAATATGTAGTATACTATGTTTTCATTTTCTCTAAAACATGAGCCATACATGCACACCAAAGGAAATAATACAGTGGTACCTCAGGTTGCAAACACTTTGGGTTACAGACTCCGCTAACCTAGAAGTAGTACCTCGGATTAAGAACTTTGCCCCAGGATGAGAACAGAAATCGCGCGTGGCAGTGCAGTAGCAGGCCCCATTAGCTGAAGTGGTACCTTACGTTACGAACGGTTTCAGGTTAAGAACGGACCTCCGGAACGAATTAAGTTCGTAATCAGAGGTATCACTGTATACCAATACCTCCATTTATTGCATGCATGCACAGAAGGCACCATAGCAGCCATGTGCAGATAGATCCAAAATTAGGAAATTTACAGGTTGGCTTCACTGCAGTATAAAAAACAGAGGATTAAAAGAAAGGTGGTGGACTTGCCTTCTGGTAATTGGAAATAGCATGTTTCATATTTTACATATGGCAAAATTAATGAATTTCATTTTCTCTTTAGAATAAACGTTTTGCACAGATAATCAATTGTACGTGTTATACTTTGCAAAACATTTTTTTATAAAAAAAACCCTCCATTTGATGAGGAGAGGAATGAACTTGGTGTTTTCAAAGGTTAGATTTCTCCTGTACTCTCTCCTCCTTTTTGGCTGAAGAGCAGCAGTTCATAAGCTTCTGCTTTTCCTTCCATATTAATTTTGGCTTCCCATCTGACCTAAACCAGAGATCATGGTTTAACCCTGACTATAATTATTTTCAATAGAAATCAACATTATACCACAGATTAACATAATATTACACCATGAACTTGCTTGTTAAAGTTAACCACGGTTAAACCTTAAACTAAGGATGACAATGGAACCAAAGAGAAAAGTAAAGTAAAAGCTTTGAAATTCCTCTTCTTGGCCACACAGAAAGAGGAAGTGAACAAGCCTGGGAGTAGGCTAAGCTCATCCACATACAACAAAACCATGGTTTAGTGTCATGCTCCAATGCAACCCATTGCTCAATTCAAATATCATACCCAATACTGCCTTTTTTATACCATAAAAAATGCTTTGGCTCTTCCTTAAAGGTAAAGGGACCCCTGACCATTAGGTCCAGTCATGACCGACTCTGGGGTTGCGGTGCTCATCTCGCTCTATTGGCTGAGGGCGCCAACATACAGCTTCCAGGTCATGTGGCCAGCATGACAAAGCCGCTTCTGACGAACCAGAGCAGCACACGGAAATGCCGTTTACCTTCTCGCCGGAGCAGTACCTATTTATCTACTTGCACTTTGACATACTTTCGAAGTGCTAGGTTGGCAGGAGCTGGGACCGAGCAACAGGAGCTCACCCCATCACGGGGATTCGAACCGCCAATCTTCTGATCAGCAAGCCCAGGCTCTGTGGTTTAACCCACAGTGCCACCCATGTCCCTATTGGCTCTTCCTTAGATCAATATATAAACAAGAAACGCAACTTACTGTGATGTCCAAACACAGCCAATATTTGAATTTATTTGAACACCTTTCACCACACAAAATATGCTATATAAATATGCTATGCAAAATCTAAGAGTAACAGTTGTACTATTGCATTTCATTCTCCAAATAAATTTGCTTCAAGGAAAGTTGCAAGGAAACTGTACAGGAGACTCATGATGTTGTCATTATTTTCATCACCACCCCCATCATTTAATCAGACACATAAAAAATACAAAATTATAACATTGTTTGATCTTTTGCTATATTATACAAAAACAAAAGAAGAAGAAAACATTACCTAGTCATGCAAGCCTATATTCTGTAAGAAGCATGTAATCAATTCCCATTTCTGAAATTCTGAGTTCCCTCTAAATATATATGGGCCAATGGGTTTCAACTACTTTAAACTTCTTTATAATGCTCTTGATTTTTCATCATCACCATTGATTTGATAATTGCTAGTTGCTCCCATAACTTCCTAATCAGCTTGAAATGATTTTGTTTACGACTTCCCTTCCAAAGTCTAACACATAAAATTAGGGCTAAAGCAAATAACACCTGTATCTAAAGGGTTAGTTGTTATTCCAATTTAAAATATTTTGTTGTTGTTGTTGTTTAGTCGTTTAGTCGTGTCCGACTCTTCGTGACCCCATGGACCATAGCACGCCAGGCACTCCTGTCTTGCACTGCCTCCCGTAGTTTGGTCAAACTCATGTTCGTAGCTTCGAGAACACTGTCCAACCATCTCGTCCTCTGTCGTCCCCTTCTCCTAGTGCCCTCAATCTTTCCCAACATCAGAGTCTTTTCCAAGGATTCTTCTCTTCTCATGAGGTGGCCAAAGTATTGGAGCCTCAGCTTCACGATCTGTCCTTCCAGGGAGCACTCAGGGCTGATTTCCTTAAGAATTGATAGGTTTGATCTTCTAGCAGTCCATGGGACTCTCAAGAGTCTCCTCCAGCACCATAATTCAAAAGCATCAATTCTTCGGCGATCAGCCTTCTTTATGGTCCAGCTCTCACTTCCATACATCACTACTGGGAAAACCATAGCTTTAACTATACGGACCTTTGTCGGCAAGGTGATGTCTCTGCTTTTTAAGATGCTGTCCAGGTTTGTCATTGCTTTTCTCCCAAGAAGCAGGCGTCTTTTAATTTCGTGACTGCTGTCACCATCTGCAGTGATCATGGAGCCCAAGAAAGTAAAATCTCTCACTGCCTCCATTTCTTCCCCTTCTATTTGCCAGGAGGTGATGGGACCAGTGGCCATGATCTTGGTTTTTTTGATGTTGAGCTTCAGACCATATTTTGCGCTCTCCTCTTTCACCCTCATTAAAAGGTTCTTTAATTCCTCCTCACTTTCTGCCATCAAGGTTGTGTCATCTGCATATCTGAGGTTGTTGATATTTCTTCCGGCAATCTTAATTCCTGCTTGGGATTCATCTAGTCCAGCCTTTCGCATGATGAATTCTGCATATAAGTTAAATAAGCAGGGAGACAATATACAACCTTGTCGTACTCCTTTCCCAATTTTGAACCAACCAGTTGTTCCATATCCAGTTCTAACTGTAGCTTCTTGTCCCACATAGAGATTTCTCAGGAGACAGATGAGGTGATCAGGCACTCCCATTTCTTTAAGAACTTGCCATAGTTTAAAATATTTTAAATTGGGCAAATCAGGGCAAATCCACCACATATATAGTAATACCCTTTTTGTCCACCTTATAATGTCCACTTTCCTTTCCATTTTACTCTTCCACAGTGTCCATACCCCTTTTAACATAGTTCTGTTGATGACATTTGTGGCAGCTCGTGGTGTTTTTGTAATACCTATTTACAAAAATAAATACTGAGCCTGGGGAAATTACAATGCCGGTCTTTAAAATAGAATTAGTTCATTCACACTAGAAGCACACTGTTGGAGTATTCTCCCACCAAAGGCTCCTTCCAGCTAGCCAGCTTCAAAATCTAGACTTATTTTTCTCTTTATCTAGTTCCTAAACTGTTTTTCTTTAGCCTCATCCCATCATGCTTGGAGGTGTCTGCCTAGGAAAGGATCAAGTTCCATTTATACAAGCATCTCCAGTGAGAAAGCCATACAGAAGCTTTAACAAACATATTATTTTGCATAACAAAAAAGAATGCTTGCTAGTTGCTACCACGGAAAGAAACTAAAATCATTGTTCCAAAGCCAGTGAGCAGATATTTAAAGGACAATGCTTTGACACATCATCTTCTATGCATAAGAATTGCAAAGAATTGCTTCCCTAGACACATGGAGAATTCATAAACTTCCATTCTTTCCTCGCACCAAAACATTTCTAACCACAGCCACTCTTAGGGCGAAATAACTATTCAGAAAAAAGGAACACACAACTCTCTGTTTTCCCTCAAGTACTGTATTTAAGCACCATGCTTGGCTCCTTATAAAGCAAATGTCTTTACTACATGCATAACTGCAGAGCATGTATGCTCTAAACAATTTAGCTAACAAATAGAAGCTGATTTAATGGAAGTGTTTTCAGAAACACACTGCAAGATTCCCCCCTCCCAAAACAGAAACAATTAAGAATTCATTGTAATTTGCATTTGCTTTCTCTCCCCTCCCCACATTTCTAAATCTATGTGTTCTGCCTTCATATGAGTCCCATATGCTCATCATAATACCTTGCAGGGGAGAGGAGGAGGAGGATTTAGCCACACAACTCCCATCAGAGTCCATGGGAGCAATTAAAATCTGCAGTGAAAAAAATAAAACTGCATTGCAGGAAAATTTAAGAGTTCAAAGCCTTCTTTTTTAAAAACCTCATAGTCTTTCATGTTACTGTAAATTTACTTTAATACACTTCTTCCATGTGCTCTTTTTATAACTGTCTACAAGGCAAAGGAAGAAAGTCAAATTTGACCACCGAACAATTAGCCTCCTGCCTCCCACCTGCATTAGAAAAAGGTCTAACTAGCTTATCATCCAGAATTCTCAGGTGCTGTTAGATTATTATTATTATTATTATTATTATTATTATTATTATTATTATTATTATCATCTTTACATGCTTGGCTGAAATACCAATACTGATACAAATAGGACCTGCACATGTGCAGTGAATTGTAGTTTTATACAAGTATCCAGCTATATAGGATAGTTTTAAAGCAAGAAAGAGGGCACTTGTCCAAAACCATAGGCTTTATCTCATCAGCTAGCAAGTAGAAATATTTTTAGCATACTTCCATATAATTAGCAGATTGCTTATTACATGTGCAAAAATCTGCTGGTGTTAATATTAACACTGATGGGCAGTTGCTCACTCTACATCAGGCATGTCCAAAGATTTACTGGTCTGTGGTAGATAACGGGTAGATCACTGGCTCCCCCTAAAGAAGCTCAAAACTTTGGCTCGTCCAGGGCTTTCCTCCTCCCTAAAAAAAAAAAAAAAAGTTCAACAACTTTGACCTGAACTCCCCAAAAGGGGGTAGATCACTGCCAGTTTTTAACTCTGTGAGTAGATCGCAGTCTCTTGGGAGTTGCCCACCCCTGCTCTACATGAATACCTTTTGCCCCAAAAAGCTACCCAATGACCAGCTTTATACTGACTGACTGTCCTTGTTCTTCTACATTTCCCAAATATTTTAAAACATTATCTGGAAACTAATATGTGTCCAGCAAGGTTACACCTATTCTTCCACTGGGTATTTGCCAATAACTACCGGAATCTCCAAATGAGGTGCTAATGTGGGCACTCTGGATTCATTTGAATTGGAGTTTCAACCTGCAGTTTTGGCACTAGTTTTTGGTTGCCTTGTATGAAGTGTGTTCCTGTTGATATCCTGGACATCTCAGTGGTTTTTGAGATAATCACTCGTGATATAATTCTGCAGTTGCTGTCTGAGTTGGGAATCGAGAACAGTGAAGGCAGTGATTCTGCTCCTACTTGAGTGGTCTCTTTCAGAAGGTGGTGCTTGAGTGTTTGCATTTTTCAGCACTAGGGAGCCTCTAGTGCAGGCATCCCCAAACTGCAGCCCTCCAGATGTTTTGGCCTACAACTCCCATCATCCCTAGCTAACAGGACCGGTGGTCAAGGATGATGGGAATTGTAGTCCAAAACACCTGGAGGGCCGAAGTTTGGGGATGCCTGCTCTAGTGTGGGGCTCTGTAGGCATCAAGCTTATCTCCCATGCTGTTTAACATCTCCGTGAAAACACACTGAGTGGTCATTTGGAGTTTTAGTGTGTGATGCCATCAGTATGCGGGGGACACAAAGCTCCATCTCTCCTTTACTTCATAAGCAAATGTGGTGGACTTCTTAACTGGTGCCTCACCTGGGTAATGGACTGGATGAAGAAGGTTGCCTTTGAGTTCCATGGTCTGTTTTAATTTGTTTTTATTTTAAATAGTTTAAAGTCAGTTGGCTCAGCTGTTAATGTTAATTGCAGCATACAGGTAAGGAGCATATCTGCTTTATCTATTGTACTTTTAAGTGGGCTTAAAAGCCATGTATTTTAATTGAAGGACAGGCACAGGGAGAGCAGCTGTTTTAGCTCATCTGATAAGGAAATATTAGAAGCTCATCTACACTGAAGGAGACTCTGCAGTTTTCACAGTCTTAATATGCTTAACACATGAGCATGGACCCGCAATGCTTCTGATAAATTGTCCAGAACTCTATTGCCAAATTTAAGGCAGAAATCTACCACTGAACTATTATGAATTAGCAGCTGGAGCAGCTGGAGCAAGGGAGGCAGAGGTAACTGCAAAGCATTTGCAGTAACTGCAAAACATCTGGAGTAACTGCAAAGCATTTGCAGTAAGATGCAATTAATTTATCTTATATGAACAGCCTTGGTTCTTTACATGGGAAGTGTGCAAGAAATGGGGCTAGAAGAGCCTTCTCCCAAGTAAGACGTTTTGATACAATTTTCTCTAAAGAAAGCTTAGCTAACTGGTCAATTGATTTGGGCTTGTTTGGAGCGGATACATATGTTCCAAGCCAACCTCAGCTTGCTTCATATAACAAAACTTCAACGATGCACAATAATTTTGGCATAATAGACTCATCCACAACTAGAGATGTAAAATTTCTAGAAATTTTGAAGCTCGGAAAAAACCCTGGTTTTTTTCCGTTTTACCCTGGAAAAAAATGGAATTTTTTTGAAAAATGGGGGGGGGATGCTACATTAGCACTTCTTTTTTTCTTTTCCAGATTGAAATTCATTCTGTTACTTTAGAAACATAAAATATAACTATGGATAATTTTAAATTTTAATGGGCATAAAATTATCACAACTAGCATATTCAAAATATAGTGTATCCAAACAGGAACTGAAATTTAACTTGTCATTCATCACTGTTTGCTATGCAACATGCTTACTCCACCTCCCATGTTTTGCCCATGAGACCTTATGTATTTCCTCACACTGATGTGTGTGGTCTGCCAACCACTTTAGCTACTACTATATGCTTAAATTAGTTTATTTCACTTTTTAAAGACTGTTTTACAGCATTTAATGTTTAAAATATTTTCATTTCTTTTTTTCTTTCATAACACTTCTCTGATTGCCACAACAACACATATACTTACAGGCCCTTTTTGTTGCTCTATATTTTCTTCCAGTGCTTTGAGGCCTAGTGAAGAGGAACAGAACTAATGCATACCACACGTATGCAAAAACAAAACTGAAACCTTTTTCTTTTCTGGTGACAACAGCACCTCCTAAAGGAAGAAATGTATCTTGTTCTTGCATTGCAGAGTTCAGTTTGTAACCTAGGACTTGCTTGTCCTCACAGAAATTAGAATAATCTGATACCATACATATTTTTTAAAAATGATTTATAAAATATTTGAACCCCTTATTTTAAAATATTTTATTCATCGTGTTAAAATAAAACATTCCATAATCTATTTTTTATTTTTTTCAATTTTTCGGAAAAAAACAAAAAAGGCTTCAGGAAAACTGTTTTTTTTCCTGAATTTTTTCAGGTTTTTTCCAGGCCTTCACATCTCTATCCACAACAGAGAGTGGAATTCCCTCAATGGAAGCAAACAGTAGAAGGGATCTTTAGCAGAATGGACACATTGAAAAAAGAGGTTTCTTGTTTCAACGCCGTAATTGGTCCACTGGTTGGGTTAGTGGAGAAAGGAATTCTGACTGTACCCCTACAGACAGCTCCTACACATAGCTGTCAAGTTTTTCCTTTTTTAAAAAGGGAAATTCCCTTATGCTGAATAGGCTTCCTTGCGAGAAAAGGAAAAACTTGACAGCTATGCTCCTACAAGCAAAGCCATTGAAGCTGGTGACAGTTTGGATGTACTTCAAGACCTCAAGATAGATCTGAGCTTGCTAAGTCCCTATCAGATTCAGTGGCTAAATAATTGCCACATTTTTCCGTCTATAAGATGCCCCCATGTATAAGACACCCCCTATTTCTGGGGACTCAGATTTAAGAAAATGGGGGAAGATGTATCCGTGTTTAAGACACCCCCTAATTTTTTACATTATTTTTTAGGGGAAAAACCTAGTCTTAGACATGGAAAAATACGGTAAATTGCATTCATCAAAATTTGAACTTGAACCCAGGGAACTGCTTTAACACCAGTATGAACGCTCAGGAGATGGATTTGAAGTCATTTTCTATTCTTGACCTAACCCCTTCAGATCCAATGCTAATAGGCAAACTTGGTCCTCCAGATGTATTGGAACTACAACTCCCATCATCCCTAGCTAACAGGACCAGTGGTCAGGGATGATGGAATGATGGGAATTGTAGTCTCAAAATTGAGAGATTGCAAAGGAATAATATACACCAATAGTCAACAGTTGCAGAAAGAAGATGAGCCAAAGCTCAGAATGAACTAGGTTAAAAATAATTTTAAACCATTTTCTTTGGCTATGTCTGAAGCAAGAGTAAGAACAAGCAAGTAGTAGGTTCCTAGTAGGCTTGGAGAAGAAGGAGAAATGATTTTGGGTGACAGAGAGAAGACAGAACCCAAAAGGAAAGCAGTGCCCAACCTGGTGATAACAGAATAAACGATGCAAAGAAGGAATTGAACCCCAAGACAATAAAAGAGTCTGATTACTTCAAAATGTTTTAGATTATAACTACCATTATCCTTGACCATTGGCCATTCTGATTGAGGTTTACAGGAGCTAAGGTCAACAATATATGGAGGGAATTGGAAGAAGCTTGACTTGGAGAGGTATTGAAGCAGCTGATAACAAAGACTCATTACTTCATACTTTTTTAGGGTTATTATGATCATTTATATAATACTAGTAATGAAGCCCATTAAATTAATGGGTGCTAGAACAGACCTGTTGCTCTAGCAACCTCGGGGACATGCACAGAGCTGGCATTGCTCGCCCGCCGCCACTTGTAATGGCCGCTGCCGCTTAGAAGTAAGTCCACGCAAGAAGTAAATGGCCTCGCGAGTGCGCCTGCGTGGAGACAGAGTGTGCCCGCTCACGAGCACGGGGCTATCTCGCGCGTCCTCTGGATTCTCTCGCGAGAGCTGCTCCAAACGCCGAGAGGCTGAGCTCCCTTACACGCCGCCCAACGTGCTCCGTCTCTGCGCTCCAAGTCCCAATGGCTGTCCGTGGTGCACATGCGCAGTAGCGCAATCCCACGGACACAGGGACTGGACGCAGAGACACTTGGACTTTATTATAGAGGATTTTGGCCAATTATCTTTCCCATTTTGCAGCATGGGGTGAAAGAACCAAGTCTGAAAAAAAAGTAATGACTTAGTTTGGGCCAGAGATAGTCAATGTGGCACACTCCCGATGTCGCTCAGCTACAACTCTCATCTTCCCTGACCACTGTTCATCTTCTGCAGAGCACTTACCTGGCCTATAATGGGTGTGAAAGTTAGCTTTCTTACCCATAGATTAATTGCTACATCTGTTCTATCACCACTAGTAGTCTGGACACACCAGTATAAAGCTAGGGGTGTTTACTGGAGGTATATAAATGCATAGATATTGAAGGTTAGAATCATACATTCAAAGAGCAAAGAACTCATACACAAAGAATGAGTGAGTGTGCTGTTATAGTCCTTGTGCTAGACACTGATCAAGAATATTCAGGTTAAAGATCCTGCTCAGTCACAAAACTTACTGGTTTTACCTGGGCTAGTCACACTCTCAGACTAACATGTCCTTTGCTCCATGGAGGCAGGATGGGACAATATCATTACATCAATATCATTATCACTAAGTGTAAGGTGAGACAAGCAAGTCCCACAGCACAATGAGAGATGCAACTGCAACATGGTGCAAAATACGGAAGCATAATTTGAACACCGGCAGCAAAATCATTGTTTCAGAATTATTTTAACCCAGGTATTGTTTGTATTTGGTGTTTTACATTATTACAGATCACAACCTAATTTTGCAAGATGTATCTTATACAGATGAATCCCCATGGATAAAATGCAAGCTGCCAAATATTACAACAGCGGCAAAGGGAGAAAATAAAGTCTTCAACAGCAAAAACATAAAAAATAAAAATACTAAAACTGTCAATGTTTTTTGATTGGTGAATTCATTTATTCTCTAGCAAAATTGTCATGCTGGGAAAATTATATTGTATGTGTAAACCAACAGAGCTATCAAACATGTGCACCATAAAAGGAGTAGAAGGTTTAATGTCTCTTAATACACAACTCTGTTCCTTTATGGAGCATTACAGAGATAATCAGTAAGCTCTATTCTTTTGAAATGGAAGATCATCGTTCAGCTCCCTGATGAACCACAAAAACTCATTGAAAAGGCACAGGTGATTTTACACAAGGAATCAACCCACACTTTCCTTGGAAGTGATAGTTCCCATGGTCAGAGTGCAATGACAGGTGAGACAGACCCTTTCCCAAGGCATGATTAATTTGAGGGCAAATCAGTGGGCACCTGTATTCTACATTGCAGCCTCTGAGAAACTCAAGGAAAAAAAACCAAAAAGATAAACACGGTTGTGGAACAGAGTGGTTAGGATAATGGCTACACATAATACACTTTTCCTACTGGGGTTATTCAATGGTATAACTTTCTACACTTTCTTGATTTTCAACATGTGTAATATCCATATGCTTCTTAAAATATTTAAAGGATACCAAAGATGCCATAGGCATTCAAAGAAGGCACATTGAACATAACACACCAAAGGTACTAATATTTCTATATTGAGGTGACAACATTATGGCTGAGAAAATGAGAACAGACATGACAGGAAGGTAAAGAAGACATGTACACATAAAAAAAAAACCTACACAACTTCTCCATCACAGCCTTTGCTTTTTTTAAAAAAAAAGTCAACACATATTCAAAATCCTAACTGATTTTCATAAGAGATTAGAGCGGAGGAGGTCTCTTTGGGAACTGCCTGCTACTTTTGTGCTCGAAAGGAGATCACTGCTGGTGTGCCTCAGCTCCTCCATAAAAAATTAATTAACAATATTTCCAGGAATGTAAACCACCGTTAAGGGTCTGCAGCTATTGCATGGCTTAGCAGCACTCCAATACAGAGTGACAAATTGTAACCTGAAGCAAATGACACCTGGCATGCACTCTGCACCAAGATCCGTCAGCATCCCTGCAACTTCAGAGGATAATCAAGGACCACACGCAAAATACATTGGGAAGACATAGAGTGACAGACATCAGTTGCACAAGCCCTGCAGTGATGATTCCATCTCTCCTACCTGCCACTTCACAAGGCTAAGTACTGGTATTTTTTATTTGGGATCAAGTCATTTTGATTTGCACCAACTAAGAAAATTTAATTTGCCCCAGGAAGTGTTGATCCAATTTTACAGAGGTATCATTGAAACTGTAACTCTATTACTGCCTGGTATGGCACAGCCTCCAAGATGGACAAGCAAAGGCTCCAACGAGCAGTAAGAATTGCAGAAAGGGTAATTGGTGCTATTTTGCCTTCAATGGAGATACTTTATGCTATCCAAGCTAGGAAGAGAGCAGAGGGGATTGTCGCAGATCCTTTGCATCCCGGTCATCATCTGTTTGATTTACTTCCATCTAGATGTCGCTACAGGACTCTGTACACAAAAATGGCTAGACACAGGAACAGTTTTTTCCCTTGTGCCATCAAATTGTTAAATTCGTAGTTGTGTAGCAGAAGGAGAGGCCAGTTATGGGTGGGGTTCCTTTGCTGTGCTATTGTATTGCGAATTGCAATGTAGTCAAAGCAAAATTCCAAGTATATTGGTACTTGGCCAATAAATTATTCCTATTCCTATTCCTATTATGGTAGATCAGCAAAGTTTTGACCAGCCATTATCTGAGTTTACTGCAGATTAGAAACCAGAAGAATGTTTTGGAAGTCTTTTGCTCTCACATTAGCAATGAGCAATCTAGAACCTGCATACCCCCGGAGGAGAATAGTACTAGCCTCTAAAAATGGTAGCACTGACAATAGAAAGGTACCCAAGGTACCACTGAACTCTCAAAACACTGTCCAACAAGTGTAATATGGGCTGGAGATAGGTTGATACTATGCTCGCCTCTATCATGGATCTCCCATGTCCCTTAGTAACCTCAAAGTTTCTACCCCAAAAGGATGGGGGAGGGGATAGAAATGGAACCACCATGGGGGCATTAAACTCAGCATGCAACATCAAGAACAGCAGGTTCTATCAGTAGACTGAAAATGATGCGTATAATGTTTCTTTGTATTAGATGCATAAACTACACATAATCAACATGAGGAAGTTTATAGCACCAGTTCTGAAAAATTAATCTGAATTTCATAGTCATTACCACTGATTTGGGCGATGTTCTAGGGCTTCCATTGAATATTATCAGAGGACTGTATTTTTAGCCTTTGTTATGACGATATTTTTTCAAAGCTTGCATCACTACACAAAGAACACCAACCAAAAGACTTGATTTATTATCGATAATGTCAAACTTGAAAAGGTTAACCACCATATTAGCTGTCAGCGAAAATTAAGGGAGTCTGAGTTTATCACTTTAATACCGAAGACAGCGCAAGGACCCAGATTCACAAAAGAAGGGGGGGAGAGAGAGAAGAGTGAGGCATTTGGGCGTAATCATTTACATTCACCAGATGGCAGAGTGAATTCCTTCCAAGGCACTGCATCCCTAAGCAGCAATCCTCACATTATAACAATGCAGCTGAAAACACAGAGTAGTGTAGAAAGATTAGAAAATATCAGATGCCCTTATGAGGTGAGGAATGCACACACAAAAAAGCACAGAATATGTTTACAGGGGGCAAAAAAGTTAGTGCTAACATGAGTCAGGATTGGGCCAAAGCCAATGTATGATGCTAAAAAAGGAAAGCCGGCATACACCTTTTTTTTCCAGAAGATGCAAAGCAGATGTCCTGACAATTAGTGGTGATCAAATATCCCTAATGTATTTGCCAAATATTTTTTTTAAGATTTTTAAAATTTATTTTTAAAAGATGCTGATGATGACAGCAACGACAATACATACAATGCAAAGCACCTGTCAGGAACTCAGATTATAGCAGGTTTTGAACACACCTTTACACCATCCATAACAAACTTGATACCCTCCCTGTGTATTCAATTACGATTTTCATCAGCCCAAGCCAGATGGAAATTGTAGTCCAAAGCATATGGAGGGCATCAGGTTGGCAAAGGTTACTCTGCTTCATCCTGCCTGAGTATCACACTCTCTCCCTCTTGGAAGGAGGAAATTGCAGTGAGGGTACCCTGTTAAAACTCCATACTTACTTTTTATTTTACTTATTAAATATGTATACAGTGGTACCTCGGTTTACAAACACAATTGGTTCCAGAAGTCTGTACTTAACCTGAAGCGTACTTAACCTGAAGTGAACTTTCCCATTGAAAGTAATGGAAAGTGGATTAATCCGTTCCAGACGGTCCGTGGAGTACTTAAACTGAAGTGTACTTAACCTGAAGTGAACTTTCCCATTGAAAGTAATGGAAAGTGGATTAATCCGTTCCAGATAGGTCCGCGGAGTACTTAAACTGAAAGTACTCAAACCAAAGCGTACTTAAACCGAGGTATGACTGTACACCACAGGGCAGTTCACAAGATAAAAATACAGTATATAGCACAAATAGTTAAAACAAAAATAAAACAACAGCCAGGGCTTTTTTCAACCGGAACTCGCTGGAACTCAGTTCCGGCACCTCTCAGGTAGGCGCCATTGCCATTCTAAGAGAATGAGGGAGGTGTTCATGATGAGTTCAAGCACCTCTTCTAGAAAAAATAGCACTGACAATAACCCTTCCTCCCACAAATACATTTAAAAGCCATAGAATATATCAGCCAAAGGCCTGGCCAAAGAGGACCATTTTCACCTGGCGCCTTAAAGTGCCAGATGAACCTCTCAGGGGAGAACATTTCACAAATGGGGAGCCACTGCAGTAAAGGCCTATTCTCTTGTTGTCACCCTCTGGACATCTTGTGGAAGAGGCACATGAAGAAGCGCCTCAGAGGATGATCTCAGGGTTTGAGCAGGTTCATATGGAGAGAGGCGGTCCTTGAGGTATTGTGATCCTAAGCCATTTAAACCCTGGTGGCTCGTTAAATGAGCTGGTCGAGAACTGGAATAACCGGCTCTTGGCGGCCATTGATGAGATCGCACCTAAGCGCCCTCTGCAACCCCGCCGAAACCGGGCCCCTTGGTTCACCGAGGAACTTCGGAAAATGAAGCGGGACCTCAGACGGCTTGAGCGAGTATGGCGGCATACTCGCGACGGAGCCTCAAGAACATCTTATAGGTCGCTTATGAAAACCTACGAGATGGCGGTGAAAGCCACAAAGAAGTCTTACTTCTCAGCTTCCATCGCATCCGCTAGCTCTCGCCCGGCACAACTTTTTCGAACAATCAGGTCTCTAACAACCCTTGAGGATCAGTCAAATTTAAGCACAAATTCGACCCATAGCTGTGAGGCATTTGCGAGCTTTTTTGCGGAGAAAGTCTTGACACTTCGCCGTGACCTTTCTGCCAATTTTGATACAATAGCGGAACTAGAGGCCCCTCGACTGTCTTCGAGTTTAGTATTGGACCATTTCGACCACATACTCCCCGCTGATGTAGACAGATTCCTCCAGGCTGGGAGGCCCACCACTTGCTCCCTAGACCCCTGCCCGTCCTGGCTGATTAGAGCGTGTCCAGACGAGGTACGGGGCCCCCTGGTTGAGATTATCAACTTGTCTCTCAGTTCAGGGACTTTCCCAGAGTTGTTGAAGGAAGCAGTGGTGCGTCCGCTCTTAAAGAAAGCATCGTCAGATCCGCTAGATCTATCCAATTATCGCCCTGTTTCAAATCTTCCATACTTGGGTAAGATAATTGAAAGAGCGGTTGCCGAACAGCTCGGTAGGTTTCTGGATGAAACATTGGCTTTAGATCCATTCCAGTCCGGCTTTCGTCCCGGCCACGGGACCGAGACAGCACTGGTCGCCCTAACAGATGACCTCCGTAAACAGCTGGATCAAGGCGGGTCGGGGCTGCTGATTCTTCTAGATCTGTCAGCCGCCTTCGACATGGTCGATTATGAGCTTTTAGACCACCGCCTTGCCGACGTGGGGATTCAGGGTACAGTCCAACAATGGCTGCGTTCCTTTATCTCAGGCCGGGGACAGAGGGTGGCGCTAGGGAGGGGGTTGTCACCGCGGCACTCCTTGGTGTGTGGAGTCCCGCAAGGTGCAATCCTTTCCCCAATGCTTTTTAATATCTTCATGCGCCCCCTTGCCCAGATTGTCCGGAGTTTTGGGCTGGGTTGTCATCAATATGCTGATGACACCCAGATTTATCTGTTGATGGATGACCGTCCTGCCTCGGCCCCGGACACATTGACCAAGTGCCTGGAAGCTGTTGCTGGATGGCTACGTGGGAGTCGGCTGAAGCTAAATCCTTCGAAGACAGAGGTCCTCTGGCTGGGTCGGGATGACATGGGGCGGGGGGGCCAACTTCCATCTTTCGCTGGGGCCCAATTAGTGTCAGCCCCTTCTGTCAAGAGCTTGGGGGTAACCTTGGATGCCTCCCTTTCCATGGAGGCACAGGTTGCAACCACAGCCAAGGTGGCATTTTTCCATCTCCGCCGCATTAAGCAGTTGGTCCCCTATCTCTCTCAACCTGATCTAGCCACAGTGATCCATGCGATGGTCACCTCTAGGCTTGATTATTGTAATTCGCTCTACGCGGGGCTGCCCTTGAAACTGACCCAGAAACTCCAGCGGGTGCAGAATGCCGCGGCGAGGCTCCTTACGGGGTCCCGGCTGCGGGATCATATTCATCCAGTGCTTTACCAACTGCACTGGCTCCCGGTGGAGTACAGGATCAGGTTCAAGGTGCTGGTTTTGACCTTTAAAGCCTTATGCGGCTTAGGACCCTTGTACCTACGGGACCGCCTCTCCCGGTATGACCCACAGAGGACATTACGGTCCACAAATAATAACATATTGGAGATCCCGAGTCACAAGGTGGCTAGGCTGGCCTCGACCAGGACCAGGGCCTTCTCAGTACTGGCTCCGACCTGGTGGAACGCTCTGTCCCAGGAGACTAGGGCCCTGCGGGATTTGTCATCTTTTCGTAGGGCCTGCAAGACAGAGCTGTTTCGTTTGGCCTTCGGACTGACGCAGTCTGACCCCACGGTTACCCTCCCCTAAGGTTTTATTTATAATGGTTTTATCTTATTCGTAGATTTTTAATTTTAAAATTGAATTTTAACATTGTATTATTCTGTTGTTTTAACTGAATTGTTTCTTTTATATTTGTGTTGATATTATTTGTTGTTAGCCGCCCTGAGCCCGGTCTTCACTGGGAAGGGCGGGGTATAAATAAAATTATTATTATTATTATTATTATTATTATTATTATTATTTAAGGCTTTGTAAGTCAAAACCAGCACATTGAATTGAGCTCAGAAGCTAATTGGCTAATTGGCAGCCAGTACAATCAAGCCAAAATCAGTAGTAATAGGCTCAAACTGTCTTGAGGCAGCGAACCAGGTAACCCAGCTTGACCGAGTTTTAAAGTACAGGCCTATGCCTGGTAAGAGTAGGGCAAAAGGTATTTGTGGATAAGCCCTAAGGGAAAATTGTAAACCCATAATGTACATTTGCTGGGAATCAGTGTTTCTTCCAGTATTCAATAAATTAAATTCAATTAGCCATAAAATCATCCTGGTTTTGCCTTTTTTCTTTTACTTTAATGTAATATTTTGGTCCTCCTGCCAACCTAGCAGTTCGAAAGCACATCAAAGCGCAAGTAGATAAATAGGTATATGGCGGGAAGGTAAACAGCCTTTCCGTGCGCTGCTCTGGTTCGCCAGAAGCAGCTTAGACATGCTGTCCACATGACCCAGAAGCTGTACACTGGCTCCCTCGGGCAGTAAAACAAGATGAGTGCTGCAACCCCAGAGTTGTCCATGACTGGACCTAACAATCAGGGGTCCCTTACGTTTTGGTTACTACGATAAACCCCCACACTTTCTCAATATGTTATTTAATAAATGGTACAGTTATCAATCACCATTTCCTTCTGTATAAAATTCTGGCTGCTGCCAGCTTATAGAAAAATATGTTCTTTATGTTCTCCCTTCAGCAAACCTTTCATATAATTCAGCAAGAAAGCACTGGATCTAGAGGTATTTCATATCCTAAAATTGTCCTTAATTGAATTACAGGTAACTTGCAACAGAGGTCTGCTTAGTTCAGATGTTTGCATTTTACAAAAAGTCCAACATCTACCTACTGGAGTAAAAGCAGGGCAGGATTCATGAGGGGCATAATGTTAAAAGTTATTC
Source organism: Zootoca vivipara (assembly GCF_965207765.1). Lineage (NCBI taxonomy): Eukaryota > Metazoa > Chordata > Lepidosauria > Squamata > Lacertidae > Zootoca > Zootoca vivipara. The sequence continues at coordinate 28,624,691 of NC_142585.1, forward strand.
TTAATGAAATTTGTCTGATCAATGACTATTCATGTTTAAAAGGCATACATTAAAAGAACATATTACCTCTGAGCAGCTGTTGAGTAAGCACAGGAGCTACTTCTAAGCACAATCCCATTGCACAAATTCCTACTAGGAACTAACTTGTGGGCTTCTGTGTTCATGAGCTTTACCACCTAGCTACATCCTTTGCAAATCTGGCAAATTTTGTGTGAAGAAACTACAGCGGGAAGAAGATGCTCCCTGCATCCACAATGGGGAACAATCTAAGCTATTTAGTGATCCATTTTGCCACGTCACCTGAGGATGTTCGCCTGCCACTTCAGATCACAAAAAACATCATCTTTGGCCTTGCAGAATGCTTATTTCAGCCAAGGCCCAGGCATCGGCTACATTCATGCAAATTTTATACAAATTGCATATGAATAAAATATGTAAATAAGTTGTTGCCCTACAGCTCCTGATATATTTCAAATGCAGCCTTTGGTGCTAAGCTAAACATACTGCTCGTTGCAGCTGTGGTGGGATGCTGCAGTATATTCCACAGTAATATTTATCTGTTCAAACTGGTTAAAGCTGTACCATGGAACCAACAGAGAAGGCCTGGGATTTGGACCTGAAAAACCAATTGATCAGTTGCAGTTAGTTCCCTTCCATTCCTCAGCTTCTGTGAGCTGTCCGTACTTTGTGAGGCTGTTAGTTTATCTAGCTCAGTGCTGCCTATATTGATTGGCAGCAGCAATCCAGAATTTCAGATAGGAGGAACTCTCGGTTCTACTGGGAGATGCCAAGGACCCGGGACCTTCTAAATGCAAAGCAGATGCTCCACCACTGAGCTACAGCTTTCCCTACAAAGCCAGAGGATGCAATTCCTGTACATGCACAGGCTTTCACATGCAGAACTGCTACATTCAATGGCCTGTTCACAACTCAATGCAAGTCTGTGCATGAACCTCCATATGTGAACCTGTGTCCTTTGCTAGGTTCCTCCTGCCAAAGAAGGTAAGGAAGGTAGGTGGCTACTAAGGAAAGGGCTTTTTTCAGCAGTGGATAAACCCTCCCCAGAAACACTGACCTGGCATCTACCTTGTGGTCTTTTCATTGCCAGATGAAAACCTCCTTATCTTCCCAGGCCTTTCAGTTTCAAAAAAGATATACGAGTGCTTTTTAGAACTTGTGAGTTACTGGTTCTGTAACTTGTATTAAAACCAGTTGTTTTTTAATGGTTTTAAAAGCTGTTCATACACTGCTCAGAGAACATAATTGCTTTATGGGTGCCACAACAATGATGTAAATAAAAATAAAATAAGGTACACTAGCCTGTGGTTGCTCTCACTATTATCTAAAGCTGTGAGAGTCCTTAACTTTATACTTGCTGTGGCTTAATGGGGGAAACTGGACTTTTGGGAGATCATAGCTAGATGAAGGCTAAGGGGCCTCTCCAGATGTCCTTTTTATTGTGCATTCATAGTAGCATCATAAGTGATCCCTCATTCAATACTGTTTGTGTATGCAAATGTACCAGTCAGTATATGCCCCATAACGTCCTGTAAAAAACCTGTAACTTTTTATACCACAGATGTTCAGGGTTGTGTGTGTGTGTGTGTTGTCCTGCACTATTTGCACAGGTAACATTGGGGAAGCATTCCAAAACAACTAATACAGTGAAACCATATGTGGTTGTTGTAGTAGGTAAAGGTAAGGTTGTTGTTACCTGTCTGATATAGAACCATAGAATTGTAGAGTTGGAAGGGACCCCATGTAATGCAAGAATATGCACCTGTCCCCTATGGGGATCGAACCTGCAACCTTTGAGTTATCAGCATCATGTTCTAACCAACTGAGCTATCCGGGCTGTTATTGTGTTGTTTTATGTATAATTGTTGTAAACTGCTCTGATTTTTTTTAATGAATGGTGATAAAGTATATACTTTTTATAAATAAACAATAATAATTTTCATAATAGAGCCACACACACAAACCTACCAATCGGGGGGGAGGGGCTAGGAAACAAAGGAGGGGGTAATTCCAGCACAGAAGCCAAGCAGCCTGCTACATTTTCATTCAAAAATAGGTTTGTTTGTTTTTAACCAGACTGCCTTTTAGTTCTTTCCCTCCCTCCTCCTTCAGCAAGCTAGCCTTCCTTTTTTCTTTTTACTGGCTAGTACCTTGCACAAGCTGGTTTTCAAAGCTTCCATAAATGCACTGTCACCTTTAGTCCTGCAGCTTTCGAGCGAGAACAAGAGAGACTTATTTCCCAGTCGTACTGCAAGGTTAAATATGGGGTGGGGGTGGAGAGAGAGAGAGAGAGAGAGCAGGGAAAGGGAGGAAATGTCATGTACATGAGCAAGTAATATGGGTAGCTGCTCAGCAGATTGCATTGGGAAGGATAGATGTACATGACACACAAGCTTTTAAATATTCAGTACTAAAAATAACATAAGATCCAGTGCTGACTTAACATGTTTAGTCAGTAACATTCTATTTTCTTTAAAAAAAAAAAACCCCACCAAAAACAGTATAAACTGGATTAACCTTTTCAAGCTGGGGGGGGGGGGCACACATCTGCAGCCCTCTAGGTGGTGTTAAGAGACTCTGACTCCTATCAACCCCAGCTGGCAGTGACAAATGTAGTGGAAGATGGGAGTGCATGGACCAGCAACATGCAGGGGGGCACAGTTTCCCCACCCTCATTTTAAAGCCTTAATCCACTCAGGTTAGCCAGTTTATCCAAATGCCTCCAGGTTCTCAAAATCCCATGATCCTTTGAGAAAGGGCCAAAGTTTAGGGGTAGAGCACCAGCTTTGCCTGAAGTAAGTTCCAGGTTCAATCCCCAGGCAGAGAATGCCCCCTGAAGAGCTGCTACCAGTCAGTGTAGAAATAATACTGACCTGGATAGATAGACCAATCATATGATTCAATGTAAGACAGTCACCTATGTTCCTATGATTTTTTGGAGAAAGCCAGTCAATTCAAGTTCAAAGGGCCTTGATCTCCCGCAAGGAAGTGCAAAATTCTTCACCTCTAGCCTTCTATCATATTCCAGCAGGCACCATGACCACCAGAGATTCTCAGCCAGAGCAAACAGCCGGTTACACAGCTGGCCAGGAGAGCTTTACAGTTAGCCCATTGGCTTTTCCACCTTATTACTGGAAGCCACAGGTACATGTAGAGACTGTAGAAGTGGAATGAGAAAAAAGGCAAAGTAATGCATCTGCAAATATCACTCTCTCACGTGCTTTGCGGAACATTGGTAAACATTCTGTTTTCTGGGGATACAGTTCAGCTTGATACTCATTATTATAGCTACCAAGGTTTCCTTAAAATATGCCTTCTGGAGACAAACAGCAGCCAGCTAAGTTGTGTTCTATCTGATATACAACATATATTTGTCCCTTGTAGGGGACACATTTAAGCTTTGAGTGCCAGCGGTGTAATTTCAGCTCTTTGTAAACCTATGCATCATATGGAATTCTGGCCGTTTCCCTTGATTTAGCTCAGGCAATTAGCAATCTTAAAATTAGCATGACAACTCCATGAAATAAAAACTGCATCATGACTTCCAAAGAATTAAGGATGAAAACATGCAATGCAAAATATTCCTAAAATTTACTTTGGATAAAAAGGCTATATATGTCTTTCCACCTTACTCTAGTAATTTAAAGAGAAATTGGGGAAACAAACTGTATGTTGTATGTGTTTGTTTAATATTATGTGACTGAAATTAGGGCAATAAAGAGTTAAGTCAATCCCCCAACATAACTTACCTTGTTATACCGAGATTTTGCTGGGATCTCAATGAAGAGGGAGTTATTCTTACATACCATATGTTCTGTAAATCCTCATAACACCAAGCGGAGGGTGAGATGAGGATGAAATTCCACCCTCAGATCCTGCTTTTGTATATTTAGGGTGTGCTTTGATGTTATAAAATTAAATCCAACACAGAGCCAACCGCTGTCTTGCATGCCAGCAGCAACCAAGTTCCGCATCTGCTTGGGGGCACTAATCCGTCTCAGTTATTTTCAATACAGGCCCACCTCAGCTTCTACACCTGCATTACAGACTTCCTTTCTTAGTGCAACTGGACTCAGGCTCCACTATGCTAATTCCAGCCTGAAAATTGGGGTGCACAGCTGCTACTGAAAAGGGTGTCCCCCCTCCGTCTACTCCACTTCCCTCTATCTCCCACAGTTAACAACAACATTCTGATTATGCATTAGGAAGAACCTTCTGTCTATAAGAGTTGTGTGGCACAGGTACCCCCCTCCCACCATGCCTGACTCCCAGATAAACAGATAGGACAGCAATACCGTACTTTGGGTGAAATCAGGCCACAACTTTATTGGTTACAGATGTAGAGGTTTCGCCTAGGCACTGGGAATAGCCATTAAACCACCAACCTGCATGCTGGGGTGTATATATACACCTGTTGGGGGTCAACCTCAGGCAAAGAGGTCCTATGAAACACATCAAGTAGGAAGCCTGTATGGGCTTCTGGATAGAAGCATCTCCTTCTGGATCCCTTTAAGAGGAAAGCCGTGAATACTGGAGGGGTAGGCAGAGGCTACAACCTCCCGCCTTCAAAACGAAAGGACAGGGCCAATTAGTCTGAGGGACAAATTCCTGCCCAGTCGTGAATACAGCAACCAACGAATAGTACATAACAAGGTTAAGTACAGAGTAACTGCCAAAACCTAGAGATGGGGGATTGGAGATCTGATGAGGAACAGCATGAGGAGGTGGAAGCTGGTCCAATTTAAATACCCAAGGGGCAGACTGGAGTGAAGCATACAGGCTCAGTCTGGCCCACCCTCAGGGTGGAGCCAGCCAAGCAGCCTATCCACAATTGACCAATTTGTGGGCTGGCTGCAATCCACTTCCCTGGCCTGCACAGGACCGTTTAGAGCAGGGGTCAGCAACTTTTTTCAGCTGTGGGCACCGTCCCTCAGACCATGTGGTGGGCAGGTCTATGGGGTTTTTTGGGGGGGGGGGTGAAAGAATTCCTATGCCCCACAAATAACCCAGAGATGCATTTTAAATAAAAGCACACATTCTACTCATGTAAAAACATGCTGGTTCCCGGATCATCCGCGGGCCGGATTGAGAAGGTGATAGGGCCAGATCCGGCCCCTGGGCCATAGGTTGCCTACCCCTGATTTAGAGGTTGTGCCAGCCGGGAAAACCCTTCCAAGTCACAGCTCCCCGTCAGATTATGGTGGGATGGAAAGTGCTGTCCTGCAATGCCACCAGTTAAAGTTAGGGGACTTGTGAGAAAGGCTCCCTTGGGTGGTGGTGGACTCTTCTTCATTGGATGCTTTGAAACAGAGGTTGGCTGTCCATCTGTCAGGTATTCTTTACCTGTGATTCCTGCATTGCAGGGGGCTGGACCAGATGACTGTTGGGTCCCCTTCCAATTCTGTTATTCCTTTCCATTGCATTCTCACAACAGGTAGGCACTGAAGTACAGCTGGGTGAGGAAGGCACATGGGATAGGAACGCAGGAAGTTGCCTTGTCCTGAGTCTGGGCACTGGGTTCACTTAACCCACTAGCATCTACACTCACTGGCAGAAGCTCTCCAGGGTTTCTTACTGGAGCCTTTTCTGAGCCCTACCTGGTGATGCTGGGGATTATTATTACAACTATTGTTATTTACAGTATTTATAAACTGCTTTTCAGGCGGACCTCACAAAGCAGTATACATAAGGTTACAAAAACAAGCATCAATTATTTTATTTTATTTCTCAAGTTACAGTAGAATGGAAAAGACAAGTTGTTTCTTTAGAAAAAGCAGTTACTGCTTCTTCTTCCATACACTCAGGGCAAGGTGGTCCTTCAGATGCTCCTGTGGTGGCAATTATGGGGGAGGGGGGGAGGGAGATGCCACTATGGGAGTTGGAGCATGACAGTCCCTCAAGCTTCATTCTTCTCCCTTTTGTAGGCAATGCACATGCTCTGTCACTAAGCTAGGACCCTTCCCTGGTGTTTGAAAAGAACACTCTGGGGCAGAGGCATCTTACAACCCATGCTTCCCTCTCCCATCGCCCATCCAGAGAACTTCTGTTATGAAGTTGGCATATAAATAATGCAACTAATTAAATAAAACCAAGTACACCTCTGACTAGCCCAGCAAGTTCTGGGCTCTCCCCCTCACTTCCCAGCTTCCCAGTGTCATCCGACCCACTTTTCCTGCCTGAACCAACAAGCTTGCACCAGGATTCTGATCCGCCTTCTTGGTCCAGGTGCATTCTCTCATTGGCAAGGATGCCTTGGCACATGCACTGGGCAAGGTGTGCCAAGAATTTACTATCCCCCTAGCAATGAATAGGACCCAGGTAGCACTGTGGGCTAGAGCTTGCTCAGAAGGCCACAGAGCCTAGAGCTTGCTCAGAAGGTCAGCGGTTTCAATCCCTGCGACGGGGTGAGCTCCCATTGCTCGGTCCCAGCTCCTGCCAACCTAGCAGTTCGAAAGCATGTCAAAGTGCAAGTAGATAAATAGGTACCGCTCCAAGCAGGAAGGTAAACGGTGTTTCCGTGTGCTGCTCTGGTTTGCCAGAAGCGGCTTTGTCATGCTGGCCACATGACCTGGAAGCTGTACGCCGGCTCCCTCGGCCAATAACGCGAGATGAGCGCCACAACCCCAGAGTCGGTGATGACTGGACCTAATGGTCAGGGGTCCCTTTATCTTTGAAATGAATGAAGCAAAAATTCTCACCCTCACCAATTCTCTCCACCTACCTGTCCCATATACACACTTTTTTTGCAAGACTCTGGTTGCATGTTTTGTGTGTGTTTTTCATCCTTTGGAGACCTTAAAAATAAATAAATAAGGGGAAGGCAAGAACACAGCCTTCCCCTCCCCCAATACTGCAGTATTGTCGTTGGATTGGGTTCAGACCTGCTTCTTGCCCAATTATATGGAAGGCCCTTACTGCTGACACATTTCTGCTTATGTTAACAGTGCACATTAAAAAATGGTGCAGGAAGCTGTGTTTGGGGAGGGGAGTCATTTGAATTGTCCCTTCCTACCCAGCACAGAGCACCATTACCTTAAAAAGCTTGTGCAGGAAAGCCAAATTTTGCTTTTTGATCTGCCCTCTTTGCCATTCCCCCACCCAGATACCCAGGCCAAAAAATATATAAGAATAAAAACCCTGGTAATCACTGCAATCAGAATAAAGTAGTTTGGGAGTTCTAGGGTGCTATGAATAAAAAAACCCCTAAGCTGCTTGAAATCAGTGATGGTCCATTTCTGTAGGAGTTTAAAAAATGCTACCTGACCTTTTCCAGAGTAAGTGCAGAATAGAGAGGGTTTACACCCTGCAATTAAATAATAACAATACAAAATCGAAATCGAAAAAGAGTAATGGGCTGGATGCTGGAACAGAGACTGTGACAAAGGAACGATAACGCACATTCTCCACTTGCACATGCTAGGCTCAAACACTGTTTATCAGACAGTAGCAGCACTGCGGCATCCAGTCGCGCAGATCATGAGCTGCTGTTTTGTTCACATTTTTAATGTGCCATCTTGCAGTAGATGCCTGCACAGCAAAGTACCGTAAGTGTAATCTCTATATATACCCTGTGTGGGTGTAAGGGGTTATTTCTAACAGTTCTCATTGCCAATTTAAAAATGCAAAGGGGTGGGGGTGGAATTAGAGAGAGATCTAACTGCCTTCAAAAATAATAATAATTCCATATTGATTTCCCTCACTAATTCTTCCCAGAACCTTTTCATTACGCAATTTCTACTGCTCTCCAAAAAGCTCCTTCTTTTCAAAGAGCCATCCTTGATGTCAGCCAAGGGAACCAGACGAAGCTAAGCTTTCTCCCTCCCCTCCTTTGTTATAAACACAGACGGAAACATCATTCAGAATGTTTAGCCCCAAGTATCGTTTCAACAATGCCACAGCTCGCTTTTATAGGACGGGAGTGATGGAAAAGAAGCTAAAACAGCTTAATATGTACAAACATAGAGCTTCGCTTGAAATAAATAATGCTGAAAAGGAGAAATTTAGCAAAACCAACCCTTCTGAATGAAGAAGCTAAATTGAGATTACTTTCCGCTACCCAAGTCCCTTTGTGTATTTCTGCAGTGCTGTGCTATGTCCACTTTCAGGTACATGCACAGCTTTTATTATTTAATAGCTTGTTTTAATAGCTTGTTTTAACCCAAGATATAAAGGGCCAATGGCCTCTTTGTGCATGTCCTTTAGCTATTATGCCTAAGAGTTTGGACACCAGTGTATCACGCAACTCAAGGAGCTGGGATTCAGCTGAGATTCCCTGGTGGCAAACCTAAGCAAGAAGTTTGCTGTTGCATAACACGCAAGGCAGCCCTTGCAATTCCACTAAGGTTGCCTATGAATAAAGAGAGGGGAGTCTTTTGAATATACATGGCATAAAACCAATCCAGAAAATTGAGAGTAACCTGGATGTAGGCTGGGAAGAGTAGGCCAATTTGCACACCTAAGCAAGACAGCATCCCTTTGCTCTATGAAAGTACCGGTAGTTCACAAACTTTACCCCCATGGTTCCATGAACTCATCCCCATTGTCCCCTACCTTACCCTATAAAAACCATGGTTCAGAACTGTCGTTTGCACCAACCATTAAGGAAGATAATGGCAATAAAATTCATTGCATGAAAAATATTTTTACGCATTCTTACCAACTAAAACATAAGGGTGAAGGAAATGTATAGCATAACTTGTTTATACGTATGTATAACTACCGGTACTTGCCACACATGCACAAACATTCAGCTTCCACAAATGTACAATACTGCAAATAATTTATAATGCTGACCTTTAAAGCCTTAAATGGCCTCGGTCCAGTATACCTGAAGGAGCGTCTCCACCCCCATCATTCTGCCCAGACAGTGAGATCCAGTGCTGAGGGCCTTCTGGCAGTTCCCTCGTTGCGAGAAGCCAAGTTACAGGAAACCAAGCAGAGGGCCTTCTCGGCAGTGGCACCTACCCTGTGGAACGCCCTCCCATCAGATGTCAAAGAAAAAACAACTACAAGACTTTTAGAAGACAGCCCTTTTTAGTTAGGGAAGGCAGCCCTGTTTAAGGAAGCTTTTAATGTTTAATAGATTATTGTATTTTAATATTCTGTTGTAAGCTGCCCAGAGTGGCAGGGGAAACCCAGCCAGATGGGCGGGATATAAATAATATATTATTATCATCATCATCATCATCATCATCATCAATAGCTAATACCAATAACTGGTTGTCTTGTTGCTCGTGACAACTCAGAAACATTAATACGAACAAATGTGTCCAAATGAAAAGTGTTAACAGCAGTTAAACTTTAAATACGAAGTGAGGAATGTGTTTCATTCCAGGCTCTAGCCTGGTCAATTGTAAATCAGCGATTAACGTGCTTGGAGGGGCCCAGCTCCAGTGCACCCCTGGTACCCCTTGCCTCTTAGCACCCCCCTGGTAAACCCCTTTGCTACCCAGGAGGCCATACCACCCACTTTGGGGGCCGCTGCTCTACACCATCCAAGTGCAGGACTGCACAGAGGAGAGCTGTTGGTTCTTCATTGCTGTTTTTAGAGGATACCTTGCTGTTTTTAACCACTCGGATTTATATTTATTGCTCTTTTAAACAGTGGGGAGTTTGGGGTTTGCTAGGGGCATAGGCGCCTAGTTCAGGTGTAGTTCATGCTTATGGTGGACTCGTGAAAAGTCATGCTGAGTTCCTATAGCCTGGCACTCTTTCCAGCTTGGCCAGTTGGTTTAAAAACATTTTCACACAACTGCTGATGTGGCTGGATGATTGTTTGATTGTGTGCACAACTGAACACAAATAAAGTGGCATCCAAAGGCAGTTTTGAAAGTTATTGATAGAAATAATGCAGCAGAATCAAGGAACCAAAGGCTGAATACATAAGAACTTTGCAAGCTGAAAACATCTCCTCCCCAGGGAAATCTCTAAAGTACACATGGGCGTACCCAGCAAGGGGCGGGGGGGGAACTGCCCCCCCCAAGAAGCAAAAAAAATTAAATGGTTATAATTGATTAAACGAAACAAAATTAGGTAGGGCGATGGCGAATAATCAGTTGTTTACCACACTGAAATGGTGTAAAAACCGAGAAGTATCTAGAGCCACCTAGCGACTGGTAGAGGAATCTATGTCAGCCAGCCATTGGGATTCAAGGGAGGGAGAGGTCTCTAGCGGGCTCTAGCAGAGAGAAGAGGGAATCTTCTAGAGGGGTCTAGTGAGTTCTGCATCACTAAACTGAGCCGCCCGCCGCTAAACTGAGCTGCCCGCTATTAGTTTATCTTCTTACTTACATGTAGAAGACATCAAGGCTGCCTAAATGGATATAAGAAACTGGTTCCAAAAAGGTAAGTTAAGTAATTTCTGTAAAAAATTAAATTTTAAAGGGTAAAGACCTGGCTCAGAAGTACAATGGGAGAGGACAGACTGACTGGGTTGTGTTTGATGAGTGTCCATCGTAAATTCTTCAAGGAAAATAAGGACTGGATTGAAATGAAAGTTTTGAACAAGTTTTCTTCAAACCCAAGAAAAATTATATAAGTATAAGACATGTAACTACAATAAAAAATTTAAAAATTTCAAGCAAATAATTGTAATAACTACCGTAATTTTGGTTTCATTCGCCTTTTCTGTGCTGAAATGTCACAACCTGAAGGACCATGGCTTGCCGCCCCCCCCCCCTAGTTTTGATCCTGGGTACGTCCCTGAAAGTACATAAATGTAAACTACAGTACAGCCAAAATCTAAATGGGGGGGGGTGTTAGTTAAACCTGGCTGAAGGCCACAGACCATAGCTGCTTGTGTAGAATTATTTAAGTATGTAGGTAACAAATGGAAACCAGAGACTTCAGCACCATGCATGGGAGGTAGTCTAACTTCACTGCAACAGGCAACTGAAAACAGGTCTCAAAGGAATCACAGCATATTCTTTCAGAAGCCAAAAAGAAACATGAAAAGCATGATCAAAACTATCTACTAAATGCAATGGGAGTAAGTGCCATTAAATGCAAATGAGGCTTATTTGTTCATTTATAGAAGTATTAATACACCCCACCCTGTTGCAAAAGGTTGTTGCTACAATATTTTTATTTACATCCCACCTTTTCCCCAGACCAGGACTCAAGGCGGCTTACACAAATTAAAGCAACACTGATGATAAAAAGCTAAAAACATCATTAAAAAGTAACCGATCTCTAGTTCAATTAAAACAACACAGAAAACAAGTGTATTTAAATACAGATAATAAAAACAGCACAGCACTATCAGAGCAATTTCCCTAAAAAAAAAAAAGTCACTTCTCAAAGGCCTGCCAGAATAAAACAGTCTTCACCTGCCAGTGGAAGGACAAGAAGGAAGGAGCAAGTCTGGCCTCTCTAGGAAGCGAGTTCCAGAGTATGGGAGCAACAATTGGGAAGGCCTGCAGGTGGGCACATCAGGGCCATAGCTGCCAAGTTTTCCCTTTTCTCGCGAGGAAGCCTATTCAGCATAAGGGAAAATCCCTTTAAAAAAGGGATAACTTGGCAGCTATGATCAGGGCCCAACGTTTAAATGCCTGGCTACTCAAGGAACATTTCAGAGAACTGTGTGGACATGCCAAGGGAGCCTGAAAGTCAAAAGTGAGGGTGCCTGCTGAATTTCTGCTGCAAGTGCTTCACAGCATGGTACTGGTAATACTAAATGCCTGACACCTACTGGAGGTCAATTAGGCTTCTGTAACATGAGGGACAAGTAACATCTCAGTGATGGGGATGGGATATGAGGGCTCAGGGAGTTGTTTAGGGCATCCAAAGCCCATGTTGTTCAGGGCTTTGTATATCAACACAAGAACCTTGAACCTGGCCCAGTAGGATATCAGCAACCAGTGCAGATGTTTTGGCAGAGCTGTCATATGTTGTCAGCTGCCTTCCCTCCTTAGCCACTGCATTCTGCATGGCTGGAGCTTCTAGATCTGGCCCAAGGGCAGCCCCATGAACAGCACATTGCAGCAATCCAGTCTTGAGGTTCCTGCTGTATGGACTATAGTGGTCAAGTTATCTAGATACACCCATTGCTGGCATACCAGCTAGACAGTCCTAGGCACTGAGGTCACTTAGGCCTTTAATGACAAAGTTGTATGCAGGAGTATCCCCAAGCAACAAACCTGCTCCTTTAGAGTAAGTCCAACCCTATTCAGAGCAGGCAGCTTGCCTACTCCTGGACACAGGACACCCACCTAAAGAGCCTCCATCTTCCCAGGATTCAAACTCACGTTTATTTACCCTCATACAGTCCATACAGTCTTATAATGCAAAGCACATTGTAAGACACTGGTCCAGAGCTTGAACATCATCTCCTGATTCAGATGTTATGAAGAAGCAGAGCTGCATACCATCAGTGAACTAATGGCACCATTCTCCACAGCTCCATATGACAGCCCCCAGGGGCTTCATGCTCTGTGTAACCTCATAGCAGAGTCAAACAGAACTCACCCAATGCTACTCTCTGGACTGAGCTGTGCAAATAGGAATGGAACCTCTATCTTACCGTGCCTCCAGCACCCACCCCACACAGTCGATCCTGGAGGATTCCATGGTTGATGGTATCAGAACCTGATGAGAGACTGAGTAATAGTAACAGGGTTGTACTCCCCGTGTCCCTCACCTGACACAGGTCATCCATCAAGGCAGCCAAGGCAGATAAAAGCAGATCTAGTTATCATCATCCAGCAACACCTGTCCTTTTCCTGTCCTTCACTCTAAGGTCCCAAGGTGGGTTACACTATGACACCACAACATTAAAAAATGGTTTAAAAGTCTTGCTGTCATGGAAATAAAGTGTGTCCAAAAAATACACTTCAGCTGTCAAAAGCTAGGGTAAAGATTTGTGTCTTCAGCATTCGCTGGAAACTTGTTTTATGAAGATGCCAAATGTACCTCTAGGCAGAGTAAGTTAAACAACTTAGGGGCTGCCACAGAGAAGGCCCTTTCCCGGGCCGCACACACCCTGAGCCTCTGAGGGTGAAGTAACTACCAAGAGGGTTCCTTTTGCTGATCTCAGGGCTAGACAGGGTGTAGGGATTGGCAAGGTTTTTTAGGTTTTTGCAATCGGCTCAGAGCTGTTGCACACCATTGGATCCAAGGTGGGCTTTTAAAGGAGTGGTTGTGTCACTGCCTCTTTAATAGTGACTTGCATCTCTCTGACACACTATAATGCATTCACAACACCCTGAACCTACCAAGACATCCCACTCAGCCTAGCTTAACTAGCCAGGAAGGGCAGGGGGCATATAGTCAGATGTATTACTGCAAGTATTCTGTCCACATCATCAGGTCATATCAACTGAAAATGGTCCCAAAACACTGGTACAGACATTGCACTGGACACCTCAACTGGAATTGTTGCAAATTATTGTTGGAATTATTATAGAAAGGTGGGGTATAAATGTCTAAATGCAATAAAAAAGAAACATAGCAGAGAATAAATGTCTGCATATTCCTACCAAAGTCAGGAAAGTATCTTCAATTCTTCAGAAATATTTCTAGTAAACTGATCATTACCTGTAAATGAGACCCTGTCATTAAAATCCATAGATTCACAGTGGTAAATGACACATCACATTTACCACTTCACCTGATACACTATTCCCCCCCCCCATGAGTATCTGGAAGGTTTGTTTCTGCTCTCCGCAGTGCCTCAGATATTACCTGTAGTTCTGGCTGTGGGAGACCTGCCACCCATGAGCATCTTCAGCAAAACATTTCGACACAGTCTGCTAAAGTCCTTTTTTTGCAAAGGAATGGAACAGAGGAGCACAGGAGGTTGCCTTGTGCTACCTCAGGCCATTGGTCTGCCAAGTAGTGTAGCCTATTGTCTACACTGACTAGCAGCAGTTCTTTGGGTTTTCAGGCTGAGGTCCCTCCCAGCCCTTCCTGGAGATGCCATTGGGGACTGAACCTTGAGTTTTCTGCATGCAAAACAGAGGCTCTACCACCGAGCCCTTCCCCAATACAGTGGTACCTCTACTTACGAATTTAATGCGTTCCAAACGCACATTCGTAAGTCGACAAAAATTGTAATCCCATAGGAATGCATTGGGAGAAAAAAATTCATAAGTCGAAGCAACCCTATCTAATAATTCTTAAGTAGAAAAAATCCTATCTAAACCGCATCCAAGATGGCGGACGGAGCTCTGTTCGTAAGTAGAAACATTCGTAAGTAGAGTTATTCATAAGTAGAGGTACCACTGTAATCTGCTTCAGAGTGGGGGCATCAAGTGTCTATTAGAGTTCAGTTTGCTTTGCCTCCATCAAAAACACAGCAGTTGTTTTTGGGACGGTGAGGAGAAACTCAAGACTCAGAAATGGAACACAGATCTTGAGCAGATTCATACGAGAAGTAAGGCCTGATTCCTAAGATCTGATAGTCCTGGGTGTCCTAAAAGGCCATAGCCAGCATCCCTAACATTTGACTAATTGAGCACACATATTGAGAAATATATCATTTATTTGACATTATTTTATTGGATTTTTTTTTACATTTAATAACAAATATATAACATAAAATGTTCCATACTCCATCCCCAGGTATCAGGTTGTACATTAACATAATTTAATATTTTTAATCCATACATGTTATGCAAATGCCTATCATATAATGTCCCAGGGATAGCACAAAAGTTGTTTTATTCATGACAGAAGAATATACACGCAGGTTCCACTATCAGAATGCTTGTAATCCGAAATCTCAGTTACTCAGACACAAAGGATTATACCCAAACCTTGCTACGCAAACGGCTGATTCAGATATCTGAACAGCCAGAGTTTGCCCACTTCCTTACTTGTTTGTGTTTTGCTGGTCGGCGGCAGCTGTTTGGGGCATAAACCATGGAGAGAGTTTCCTTCATTGGCTGTTGCTGGTTGGCTGCAGCAGTTTGGGGCAGAAAGAATGGTGGGTGGGAGACAGAATGGACAAATCACATATTAGAAATGTTTCCATACGAAATAATGGAAATCACCAACTTGTTAAGTGAACAGTTGCCTAACAAACAATTTCCTGGGAACACATAGTGTTCGGAAACCAGGACCCATGTGTGGTTCAAGCTGTTTCCTCTGCCTCCCTTCCCTACAGCAGCCATATATGTAAAAATGCTTTGGGAAGCTTATATTTAAGAGCAGTTTCATTTGCATATTGAATCAATAGCCAAAATACTGCAAAATAATTGCCCATTTCCCCCCCTGTACCTTTCATCACTCATAAGTTGTGAGTTTATTTTTTCAGCAACAGCCAATCACCAGACACTTTTATTCCATGTACATTATTGGGCCCCTCCATTTTCTCCTGTAATGTGGCGGGGGGAGAAAGGCAGGAGAAGGTGAGGCTGCAGCACCCTTTTTTCTTCCTAGCCAGCAAGGTGGGGTGGGAAGTACAGGTGAGTCGAGTGCTGGAAATGGAATGATCCCAAGAAGCAAACAGGAAGTGGAAGGTAGGAAGTGAGATTACACAGAGCTGTTATCAGAGATCCATCTGGGATGACCAACTAGCAAATGTTTCCATAGTACACACCTAGGATTCACCATCCAGTGAATAAGCGAAGTGATTTTAAGACACTTGATGCGAAACCACATCAAAATAATTTTAATGTAAAGAAATCAGTGTTTTAGTGTGGCAGCAGCTACACTGACATGAGGCAGGCGCCTTCGCTGCATTCTTTCTGGCTCCTTCTAAAAGCATTTTTGTTTTAACAAACCCACCTAGACATGTATGTATGTCTGTTTGTTTGTTTTTAGTTTAATTCTCATTTTCTGTTTTAAATGCTTTAGGTTTGTTTTAAACTGTTTTTACTGATAATTTTATTCTCTTTTTAAGGTTTGTTTGTTTTACAATAAAGTGGTGTATAAATTTTATGAAATAATAAAAAAGAAATAAAACACAGTTTCGAAGAGAAACTCCTGCGGATGCTGAGGTGCAAAAACACTGGAACCAGATTAACTGCTGCACAGCCTTAAACTCAAAAGCATTTCAAATGAACTTAGAAGAAACATCACAATCCACAGAAATGCATCTAATGTCCATTTTATTTATTTAATGTATTTATAGCCTGATTCCCCACCCCAAACTGGGATTCAGAGCAGCTTACAACACTTTAAAGGATCGTTATAAAACGCACAGTGATAAAAAAAACTTGTTAAAAGCCATAGTTAAAACACCTTAAAACACATTTAAAACCAGCATTAAAGTTTGTTTAAAGTAAAATTGCTTATAGAACTTCGGCATTCTAACAGTATCCCAAATTGAAGTACAACCAGTAAATTTATATTCCAAATCCCCTATCATTAGCAGGAAAGAAGAACACCTCACCCCTGCAACTACGCAAATGAATCCGAAATCTAGGATGGTAACAGCCAGGCAGAGGAATGGATGACAGGCTCTCAGAGGTGTTCAGGAAATTGTGCAAGACTGAGTGTAGGATCAGGAGGTCAAGGGAGGCTGTGACTCCAGCAATTTTTCAAGTTACCACCTGTCACTGTCATGCTGAAAACACAAGATAAA
Organism: Zootoca vivipara; assembly: GCF_965207765.1. Classification (NCBI taxonomy): domain Eukaryota; kingdom Metazoa; phylum Chordata; class Lepidosauria; order Squamata; family Lacertidae; genus Zootoca; species Zootoca vivipara. The sequence continues at coordinate 28,641,234 of NC_142585.1, forward strand.
AGACTCGGGATTCTCTACAGTTATGAGGCATGCAGGCTACTCACATCATGCTGAGGAGATTTGACTGGACACTCCAGGCTACACACACTCACACACACACACACACACACACACACACACAACAAAAAACCTCTGCAACCAGGAAAGCTGGTGTACCTATAAAGCTGTGTTTCCTTTTGGAAACTACTTTCATTGCCTTTCAAGACTTTGGCCCAAGTAGAGTGACAGCAATACTACAATGTAGAGACTGTGTGTCTTGGTGAGACCATCAGAAATGTTGGGTAGCTCCAATGAGTTATTTCATTGATTAATTTAACATCATTTATATGCCACTTGATTGTAAACAGAACCTATAAGCCAGGTATCTTCCACCAAAACATGCATTCTTAACCTCTTGCATAGCTGCAAAGTTATCCCTTTTTTACAGGGATTTCCCCTTATGCTGAATAGGCTTCCTCGCAAGAAAAGGGAAAACTTGGCAGCTATGACCTCTTGTTTGCACAATGGTAGTGTTCCTGTTGTGACTCACCTTGGATCAGGCCACATGCCAGCGGATGAGGCAGAAATACCTATCCTCTCTTCTTCCTCCCTATATCTCCCCATGGGTGCCAAAGGATACCCCTTCTCTCTGAAGCAGATTTTGAGGTTGCATAGGGGCATTCGGGGAGAGGGGAGGAAGGGTAAATCATGTTTATGCAAGAAGTAGTCCATTGCATAAATGGGACGTCAGAACTTAGTGCCACCTAGTAAGTACCACAATCTTCATTTCAAATCCAACTTATCTATAAAAATATATATACCGCTATGTCATAAAAATATATCAAAGCAGTTTACAGGAACTAAACATAAAACAGTACAATAAAAACCATATTAAAAGATTAAAAATAGACATCAGTCAGTCAGTCAGTGTGGAAGAGTGTATTCTTAATTGCCTGCACAGGCCTGATAGAATAGAAAAGTTTTCAGCAGGCATTTAAAAGCTGGCACAGAAGGAGTATGCTAAATCTCTGGTGGCAGAGTGTGCCACAGGACTGGGCCAACGACATTAAAGGTTCAGCTTCTTGTGGTTGCCAAATGAGCCTTGCCAACTTGGGGAACAATCAATGATGCTTCACGCTCCTGCAAGTGATTTCAGTGATCTTAATGACATGAGCCAGGTGATAGACACACAACTGTTTTTGTACAGTGGGGCCTCCAGTAGGTCTATTCTGCTGCCCAAATTATCTATTACTAGAAATAGTTAGAAAAGAAACAGTAGATGAGGCTTCAATGCTATGAATTCATGTTCTCCAACAGGTGAACCTTGATGACTGAATGTTCCCTCTAAACTAGGGCTGCAAAGTTTACTTGATTAATAAGAGGGGGCTGATTTTAATCTACAGGGGTCAATTATAATCAGCATGGTTAAGGGCAAATTTGGTTGTTGTTTTTTAAGACAATTTCATTCTGGTACTTTATGGTAATATTCTCTCTTGTTCCCTTCTGAAGACTGTCTCTCCTTCTGAGGAGGAGCAGAAGCACTGGTTCATTAAGCTGAAAGTTGATTAAACAAATGAAAGCTATCCTCAGTAGGAACGCTTAAGGAATTTGTTATGGGGAAACTCGCTCCTAGGCAAACTCACTTGAGTCACACCTCTTGAACTAATGTTCAGATCGAAACACAGGTCTGAGGAATCTGCACAACAAATTGTACAAGGAGGTTTGAGGGCTGGATAAGAATAAAAAAGGAGGAAAAGCAGGAGGAAGAAAGAGAGATACTTTTTAAAAGTAGCAATTGCCAGTTGAAGCAGCCAGAATGCACAGATTCATGGTGATTTTCCGATGGCAAAATGTAAATGTTTGGGATGGCATGTTATGGCATCCCCTCACACCCAGGGGCACCTAAAGCCTAAGTCCTCACATTTTCTAGCTAGTTATTACTTGCTTTTAAAACAGTTTCTTTAATAATAATAAAAAGAAGAAGCACTCTGACCACATTGTAAAAGTTACAGTGGAACCTCGGTTTACAAACACCTCAGTTTACGAATTTTTGGTTTACGAACGATTGTAACCCAGAAGTAAGTAAACCAAGGTTTTCGAGGCCTACAGAGGCCTCCGCGGAGGCATCGGAGCGAAGGCCCAGCCTCCGCAAAGGCATTAATGGCTTCAGAAGAGGACCATGAGCCCCTATCCAAGCAATGACTATCATCAGCCCAGGTAAGAAATAAATATTAATTGTTTTCACCTAAAATAATTTTTTTCACCTAAAATACTGTCTGTTTGATATTACAGTACAGTACATTGATTATTGCCTTCATTTTATGGATCAATGGCCTCACAGTAAAATTCATGTTAAATTGCTCTTTTAGGGGTTGTTTTTCATCATCGGGAATGGATTAATCCACTTTCCATTACTTTCAATGGGAAAGTTCGCTTCGGTTTAAGTACACTTCAGTTTAAGTACAGACTTCCGGAACCAATTGTGGTTGTAAACCGAGGTACCACTGTATTTGTTTTGGCGTTGGGGGTGGGTTCTGATTTTGGTGAATGTTTCATTTCTTTAACACAAATCTGCACACTGTTGCAGAAACAAGATAGAACAGACTCTAAGTGACACAAACTGGAATGGCATTGATTTGTGAATTCATGCATCCACCTAAAGCAGGTAAAAGTAAATATTTTTAAGGTAAATAAAGAAATAAAAATTAAATAGGTTTTTAAAGAAGACACCTAGCTATAATAAAATTGTCTTTTGAAACAACCTGATTCAAAGAGAAATCTGAACTTACTCCTAGGATATGATTCTTCAAAGTGAACTCATGGTCCTCTTACAAAAGCCTTCTCTCCTTTGTAAAGAACTGCTGGAGAAACATCTTTATTACTCGTCATACAGCACAAGTATGAATGTACTTCTCTGATAGCTCAATACTAGGGGGGCAAGGTCTAGGAAGTCATCACAAGCACTAGAATCCAGGCGATGATGCACTTATCTTACCAAGAGTCATCCAACTTCACCATATGAATTTACTCTGTTTTATGCCCTCTACCGGGTCTCTGATATGTGTTCAGTTCTGAAGCCATTAACATTTATAATAAGCTGGGAATTCAGAGTTTCATCCCAACCAGGTCACTATGTGAGTGGAGTGACTTCCACTTATGCCACAGAACTATCTTCACCTTCCTCTCTTTCTCCTGCATCTCTCCCAAATCTACTCTGCAGGGTTTGGAGGAACCCCAGAGCATATTGAAGGAGGTACTGCAAGGGGCACAGATAATAAACACATAATATGCCCCCAAGTTCACATGGAAATATAGGGGTTGGACTTTTAAAATATGCCCTTCCAAGTTTCTTCCAAAGTTCTCCTCTTCCCCTGGCATAGAAAAAGATAAGTTTGATCAGTTAAAAATGTTTTACTTATGAATGCTCCAAAAGACAGATTCATGCGCTTTTCCATATAGTAGTAGTTAGAAAAAGTTGCACAACCAGAAAACCTGGCTTAATTAGTAAGGGAACGCAAGAGTGCCTTGTGAGAGTTATGCAGTCTGAGCTTGGAGCAACCCCCTCAGACCTCCTCACATGTTGAGCTTCTCAGGTAGACTAGGGGAAGAAAGACTTGATGGTCCTTCCCAAGGTGAACTAAGCCTGGCCGGACAGCTTACTCTATGGTCTTAACCCCTTCATTAGACTTAAGTATGTTGGTTATGTGAGGCTGGTTATATGAACAACATTATTAAAATGGATGTGATCACCCACCAGCTATGATTGCAGTCTTCTTGTGTCCAAAGCCAACATCCTCTACAGTTAGTTTTTAAGAACTATAATAGTCAGCCATAATTTCTGCCGGAATATCTCCTACATTTATGATAATGGAAAAACACACACATACAATTTTCTTTTCTTTCTATATACATAAAAATGTAAAGCTGTCATCACACAGTCCCCATTGAAGGATTTGTAGTGCCTGCCTCATCACAATCCTGTTACTATGTTAGCTCAGCTGCCTAATGGGTGAAGCATAGACTTTTTGAGGTGCTGGGTCCTAGTGTGAGTTCTAATGTCTGGTTTCAAAGTAGGTAGCCACAGCAAAGTAAGGAGAGGCTACATAATACATCTAGATCAGTATTGTCTTCCATTATGACCAGCAGTGGCTCTTCAGGGTCTCAAACAGGGACCCTTCTGAGTTCCACCTGGAGATGCCTGGGGCTGACTGTAGGACCCTCTACATGCAAAACAGATGCTTTGCTTTGCGGGGAGCTGCTTTAGGAAAAAAATCAATATGGCGACTGGTTAGTATTACCACACTGGCTCTCCAGAGCTTCAGGCTGAAGCTTTTCCTAGCCCTACGTACCATAGCTGCCAAGTTATCCCTTTTTAAAAGGGATTTTCCCTTATGCTGAATAGGCTTCCTCGTGAGAAAAGGGAAAACTTGGCAGCTATGCTACGTACAGACATGAGGGATCAAACCGGGACATTTTGTATGCCTATCATGTGCTCTGCTGCTTCATTCCCAGCCACATTCCACAGTCTTCAATACAGCAGTATAAACACCTTAAGTACCTGTAGATATATTTTGGTAAAACCAAAGTCTGAGTAATTTCGAATGTTGCTTACACAAGACTATATTAATATAGGACTGCAAATATCTAAGGAATGTTAAAAAGCGTCATACCATGATTCACTACATCAAAAGTACTGAGGGGGAGGAGGAATCTCAACATATTAATCTCATCCATGATTCTCTTCACTTACAGAACGACCTTAGTATGGGGGAGCACTGTGACCTCTGCCAACTCAAATTGCATAGGTAACAACTTTTAAAAAGTAATTTTGAAAAGCACTATTTGTAGAAATGGTGATCTGACAGCAGCCCTGATTCAAAAAGTCCCGAGGACTTTATTTTAATAAACAGCTTTTTGAAAAAGTAAACACAGCTTCTGCATGACTCTGAGCCTCACACTTTCAACAAATATTTTCAGCTATTTCATTTCAGCCAGGGAAGGGGGGGGTCTGTTCCATTCTTCTAGCACCCTCTTCATGTTTATTTCCTCAGGATCAGTCACTGAACTGAAATGGAGGCAATTTTTAATGGTTATTTGTGCTGAACATGTTTGAACATGGTATTGTATGTGCAGCAGCTCATCATGAAGACTGTGGTTGGGAGGCTAAGCCATACTCACCAACCCACATAGCAAAATGACTGCATATGCACAGTCTGCTGCATGGACAGAATTGGCATGCAGAAACGATGTAAAGTCTTCTCCATGCAGTAGCCATTTTGCATACATTAGACCTCAGTGCAAGAGTGAACATATTTGTGAGATGTCAGAGTAAGTTCATAGCTTATGTTACTCACATGGTGAATGTCCAATGACCTGGTAAGTTCAGTGCATGGGAATTATTAACATTTACATTCCACAGAGGGCTATCACAGCAGTTTACAAAACAACAACAACTAGTAAGATAAATAATAATGTTTTCTGGATCGTGCCTAATGCATCTTTCCCAATGCAAGCTCTTGAATTCTGTTGCATTCAGATCAATAATGTTGCAGCAGCAGTCACCAATGACTGTGTGAATAGTTATAACAAATCACTGTTCCTTAGAACATCGAGGAATTAGTGCAAAGTGTGGGCCATTTCACACAATTACAATGCTTTCTTTTTATTGTTGACTTTAGAATTATCGTCTTCCAAAGCAACTACTCTATTCCAAACTTTAAAATGGAAATCATAATGGTGGTGGTCAACAAAAGAGGTTTAAAGACTGTCTCAAGGCAAATTTTAAAAACTGTAGTATAAACACCAACAACTGGGAAACAATGGCCTGTGAGCACTCCTATAGGAGAACAGCCTTTAACAAAGGTGTCATGGGCTTTTAAGACACTCAAACTCAGGGCACAAGGGAGAATCATGCTAAGGCAAAGCATGCTTGGCAAAGCCACACATTGATCAACTCCCTCCTGGAAACCAATGTCCCCACTGTGGAAGGATGTGCGGATCCAGAATTGGCCTTCACAGTCACTTACGGACTCATTGTTAAAACTGTGTTTATAGAAGACAATCTTACTTGGCTACAAGTGATCGCCAGATTGTTGACTATTCAAGTTTGCAGTCTTTCAGCAATCACTGTCTTTTAGCACATCAGTTACCCAACAGGAACCAAACTGAACAGTTAAAAATATACTGCAATGGAATTCTACTCTTGAGCTTTATTTTTAACTAGTGTAATTCAGCCCGTTAAGTAAACGGGCGCTAGAACATCCCGGGGTTCGAGCGCTTCTCCGAACCCCGGGACCTGTCCTTCCTGTTGGCGGCAGGGAGACAGGAACGAAGGAGGAGAAAGCAGCCCTTTCTCCTCCTTCCTTCCTCTCCCCCAGCCACCGACAGGAAGGAGACATTCCAAGGTTTGGAGAAGTGCTTGCGCAGCACTTCTCCGAACCCCGTGACCTGTCCTTGCTGTCGGCGGCAGGGGGACAGGAACAAAGGAGGAGAAAGGGCTGCTTTCTCCTCCTTCGTTCCTCTCACCCAGCCGCCAACAGGAAGGAGACATCTTGGGATCTGTCCTTTCTGTCTGCGGTGAGGGGAGAGGAACGAACGGAGAGAAAGCAGCCCTTTCTCTCCGCTCGTTCCTCTCCCCCCCCCCACCGCCAACCAATCCGATCCTCCGCTTCTCCCTCCCCCCGCCTGACAGTGCGATTCGGCCTCTTTGTGCGACGGCGGTGCGTGGGGGGGGCCAGCTGGCCCCTCCCATGACTGCCCCTTCGTCGGGGCGCTCCGCTGAGGCCAGCAGGGCAGCAGGCGCCCAGGAGAAGGCCGCGATTGGGCCTCTTTCTGCGGCGGCGGCAAAGGAAGCAGCCTCCTCCTCGCGCAGTGAGGCGCTTGTCCGGCCGGGAACGGCGGTTGGCAGGGGTGGGGGGGTGGGGAGAGCGTGCGCACGAGTGTGCGTTCCAAGTCTCTGCATCCAATCCCTGTGTCCGTGGGGCACATGCGCAGTAGCGCAAACCCAGGGACACAGGGAATACTGGACACAGAGACACTTGCACTTTATTATATAGGATTGTGCAGGTTGCCTTCAGAACATTTTTGGGAAATCAGCCATCACAGATTTGATAATCAATGCTTAATCAATCAAGATGAGTAAACTGGCTAGTCTCCCACATGGTTTCAACTTTTGATGTTCATAATGCGAATTTATTTCTGTTGAGATTAGTAGTGTGCTTAAAGTGTATTTCAAGTATATAGTTCCTTGTAGGGTGGGGGCAAGAATTTTTGGCTGGTCCAGTAATGTTTTAATTATTTCTACCAAACTCTTTAACACCTTTAGACAAAGTCAGCACTTTATCTAAAGAAAGAAAATGTACTACAACCAACACCACCCATTTTGCCTTCTAAACAGCCTATGCCTAGGGCCGAGCACATCACCTTAAATCACCCTTCACTTTTAACAAGAGGAAGACTATCAATTTTCTTCAACTCTCTGCTTTACCAAGGACTGTGAGTGCTGGTTAGCAGTAGGAACAGAGTCAGAGTAACTGCCGGCTTTTATATTTTCACAAGGGAGAACAGCTCCTGGCTCTTGTTCCCAATATAGTGGTACCTCGGTTTGCGACCGCAATCCGTTCCGCGGAGGCAGCTGCTTGCCGAAGCGGTCGCTCGCCGATAGAGCACTTCTGCGCACACACACGCTGCGCAGACCATGTTAGCGCATCCGGCGCCGCGGAACCCGGATGTAAACACTTCCGGGTCCACAGCAGTCGCTCGCCGAAGCAGTCGCAAACAGAGGTAGGTGTAAACTGAGGTTTAACTGTACATTTTACTGCTGCCTTCATTAGCATGGTGGCCTCCAGATGTTCTAGATTACAACTCCCATCAGTCCCAGTCAGCACAGCCAATGGTGAGGGATTATGGGAGTTGTAGGTTAAAATATCTGGCAGGCACCAGGTTGGTGAAGGCTGCCTTACTGCAACACAAGATATTTGTACACCAGGCAGTTCATCAAGCAGTACACAACAAACCCTGCAGTCTTCCTGCAGAGATAGTGGCAGGATTTATTTATTTATTTAATAATTATTTTTATTAAGGATTTTCTTGGGTTACAAAGGTAGTGCAGTGTCTCATGTATCATTTTTACACATCAATTTTACTTGTTGAGATATGAAGAAAAACAGAAACATCGGCAGACTTTTAACTTGAGAGAACAGAATCAGATGAATGGAGCAAGATTACTACTATTTATTAATTTATATACTACTTAATGCCTAAATAGGCTTGTATTTTGTACTGTACTCTGCAAACTGTTGGGAGGAGACTATCATCTGAATAAGGACTTTGAAAGCCTGTGATGGTTTGCTAGCTAATTATCAGCACCTCAAAAACCCCTCCTTCTCCAGCAGTGGGAGAGCTGGGAAGCTGAGCTCATTCCGTTGGCTCTGCTGTGACAGACCAGCCTCCTCTCCCCTCAACTGCTGCATGGGAGCAGCCATTCCAGTAGTGAGAGAGATGGGAAATGGGGCTCATTCCATTCACTCTGCTGTGCTACTCCAGCTCCACCAGACTGCCTCAGTGGGAGTGACAGGAAGCAGAAGGACTCCTTCTAGCTCCACCAGGCATCTCCTGCCCCTGAACTGTGCCAGGTGGGCATTATAAGAACAATCACTCATGGACTCACTGTTAAAAACCATGTTTATGGAAGACAGTCTTACTCGGCTACAAGTGATCGCCAAAGAAGAAGAACAACTGTGTTTAATAATTGGTGCCTGTGTTTGATTTCTATTTTCCTCTTCCCTCTCTGTCCCCTTTCCCTTATGTGTCATGTGTTTTTAGGTTGTGGGGCAGGAACTGTCTTATCTTAATTGATTGGCTGAAGAGAGCAGTACAAATTTGCTAAATAAATAATAAATACCATTAATATATCGCTGTCATAGATGAAACAGCAGAGGCCCAGGTCCAATTAAATACAGGCATTAAGAACAACCTTGCAATCTCCTACTTTCCTTAAATTAAAATTAAGACATCTGCTGTATCCTAAATAACTGCAGGTTGTTTTGAGGTTGTTGGTTTTTTCCTTTCTGCAGTTGGAAGACTGCCCCTCAGGTGCTGAAACTGACTGACTCTAGCAAGTAACTTCCCAGGATGCTCGAAGAGAGAGTAGAGTGGAAGAACAGGAGAAAAGGGAGTTGCAAGAGAAGGTGTTATTTGAAATGATTTTGGAAGAGAGGGAAACAGCTCTGGTTCTCTCTGGTGTATTATCCTTCTTGGAAACAAATTACAAAGCCCAACAGATTCAGAGCCTAATCACATCAGATACTGGTTGAGCAAAATGACCTGACAAAAGAAGAGTGAGGGAATGTAGGAAGCTGCCTTGTACAAAGCCAAGCCTAATGGTCTGTCTAGCGCAGTACTGCCTGCACTGACTGGTAGCAACTCTCCAGAATTTCAGACAGGGAATCTTTCCCAAGTCCTTCTTGGAGATGCTGGGGGTCTTTCTGAACCTGGGACTTTCTGCATGCAAGGCAGATGCTTAAGCTATATGTCTTCCCAGCGTTTTGTTCCTGGCACAAAGGAACAGCTGCCACACTCCAGGACTCTGTTGCAGTATTGGTGAAGTATACACATACTCTACACTATACATACTCTTCCCTCCTCAGAATTGTAGAGTTGGAAGGGATCCACAGGATCATCTAGTGCAGCCCACTGAAATGCAGAAATCTTAGCTCAAAAATCCCTGACAGATGAGCTTCCAACCTCCTCCAATGAAAGTCCTCCAATGAAAGAGAGTCCACAACCTTCCAAGGGAATTGTTTCCACTGTAAAACAGCTCTTACTGTCAGAAAGTACTTTCTAATGTTTAGTCAGAATCTGGTCCTGGTCCTACCCTCTGAAGTAGAAGAAAACAAGATTGCTCCATCTTCTATATGGCAGTCCTTCAGAAGATGGCTTCGAAGATGGCTATAGTATCACCTCTTGGTCTCTTCTCCTCCATGCTAAACATACCCAGCTCCCTCAACTGCTCCTCATAAGGCTTGGTTCCCCTCCTTTGCATACATTCCAGCAGGTTCAAACAAGGATCACTATGTAGAGATGGAAATCAACAGGGTGGAGGCAAATGCTTATTCTGTTTTTGGGGCACTAGAAAAACTATTTAGGGATGGAGAACCTATACCTACAACTCCCACCATTCTTGACCATTGGCCATGCTGGCTAGGGCTGGTGGGAACTGGAGTTAAACAATACCTAGAGGGCCACCCTACTTTTTAGGACTACCAATCTTATGAATGAATGAATGAAAGCACTATCTTATGAATGAATGTTGGGTGTTTCGGTAACAAATGCGTGTGTGGCGCATGCGCGCGCGTGTACACACACAGAGAGCGCCTTTTCAGCTGATGAGTTTTATTCCACATTGTCATGCTTGACTGGGCTGACTATACAGGGTGCTTTTCATTCCCTTCAACACACTTAAAGCATTTGACATTTCAGGAGTATTAATAGTCACAAGAGTTGATATGATGGCTTACCCAGTTCTTGGCTATGCACAAAGTTACTGTTTCTGAGCACCCATTAAAGCTCTTCAAAACACCCTAGAAGCCTGCAGCCAAAATGATTAGTTGATATTGCTTGAATCAATATGTGAAATGTAGCCCAACTGGGGCTTGACCCTCATTGGGTTTTCAGACCATGATGCTGCATTACAGTAGAATGCAGAGCTGACAAAATTCACCTTCCATGCATTATGTAAAGGAACAGTGCTCTGTCAAAGTGTAAGTTCACAAATCCCATGTCTTTCTTGCTCAGTATCTCAACACCTCCCTCTCCTGTCCACTTCATAGGAGTGCATTTAAAAGAGAAAAAATCCTAGGCAAACTGTCAACTTTGCTGCCAGTCGCAGAAGCTGTAATGCAGATTTCCTCCAGCTTATTCCTCGAGCTGTTTAAATATTCATTAACATTCTGTGCCATTACACCAGCTCAGCCACTGTCAGAGGATTCACCTAATTCTACAGCTAAGAAGCTGGTAAGGTGGCAAGAGTTCACCTTGAACCAGAGTCAGACACCAAAAGCTGTGAAGTGTGTGCAAGTCCCTCAAAAGCAGTGTCTGAGCATGTACAGAACATATTTTCACCACAAGCCATATCAAAGCTCAGGAAAGAAGACTTTCAGGAAAGGTATTTCCTTAAACACTCTTGCCTTGCCCTCCAGAAGAAAAATTTCACAAGGGCTTGCAATTAGAAATGCACTAATTAACAACTGCTGTTCATGTAGCATTTCAGAAAAGCACATATGAGGCTCCCCCACAGTAGGGCTGACATATGACCGGACATTACCGGAATTTCAAAGGTGGAATTGACTGTTGGGGGGGCGTGTCCCGAAAGGTGGCACTATGTCCTGGATCTTAGGCAAGTCAATCAAAAAATTGCTTTTTTGGTTTTGGTGTTTGTGTAAGCTTTTTTTTTTACTTTGGGGATTGTCTTTAAAAAGCTCAACAACTTTCAGGGTGTACTGATTTTTTACTTTTTGAAATATGGCACCTCTACCCCACAGGCTCCCACCAATCCTGCTTAAGTTGGAAGTGGGAACATTTAAAGTGCTGTTTATGTATTGCAAGAACCTGAAGTCCAACACACACACACACACACAGAGAGAGAGAGAGAGAGAGAGAGAGAGAGAGAGAGAGAGAGAGAGAGAGAGAGAGAGAGAGAGAGAGAGAGAGAGGTGTACCTATTTCAGGCCCAATTATTCACTCACCTGGTTGCCCAGGAACTAGAAAAAATACTTTAAAGTCTGGGTGGGAGACGGATAAAGTCTCAGTTAATGCAAGGTAGAATTTTGGTGGCTGTGCGCTAGACTCTCTCCTTGACCTGTTTCACACATGCATGTACATGCATGGGGCTGTTATTGCTATTGTTTGTTTCTATGATATGCATTTTTATATATTTTTACTGTAAACCAGCTTGTTATCCTCAGATAAAGAGTGGTACAGTCATACCTCGGGTTGCGTCTGCTGCGGGTTGCATTCTTTCAGGATACGAACATGACGGAGCCCGGAAGTAACTTCTGGGTTCCGCCACACGCGCATGCGCAGAAGTGTTCTGCGCACTTCAAGCATGCAAGAAAGCGCCGCTTGGGTTGCGGACTTTTCGGGGTGCAAATGGCACCCCGGAACGGAACGGGTCCGCAACCCAAGGTACCACTGTATAGAAATTTAATAAATAAACACATCAAACCATGTCTCATTGCTTTGGGTTACTCAACAATTAGGCTCTGTTGAAAGAGTGATGCAGCTGAAATGGATCTGAACATTGAGAATAAAAGAAGAAGCCTGCTGGACCAGGCCAATGGCTCATCCGGTTCAAAGTCCTGTTCTCACAGTGGCCAACAGATGCCTGTGGGAAACCCGCAAGCAGGATTTAAGCGTAAGAGCCCTCTTCCCTCCTCACACATGCAAATATAAACACCAAGCCAGAGGAAATGTGCTCTTGGAATATCAGCAGCCACTTCCTTAAACAAAACAAAACAGTCAGTTCCCAAAGGTGTGTCAGAATAAAGCAGCCTTCATCTGCCAGCAGAGGTACAACAAGGAGGGAGCCAGTCTGGTCTCCCTAGGCAGGGAGTTCTAAATATTATAACATGGGAGGAAGAATGACTGTCCAAGCCAAAGGCCAAAACATTCGTTTAGGCTGCTATCCTATACATATTTACCTGGGAGTATGTCCCATTTAACTCAGCTTGGCTTACTTCTGAGTGAACACATATACGACTGGACTGCTAATGATACAGCAGAGAGAAGCCTTGCTGATTTATGGAACTAAGCACAGCTAAAATACTAAAAGCTAACCCCAGTTTTTTTTGGGGGGGTTAAGCCTCAGTAGCACTTCTGAAGACATTTAAAAGGCTTTGGGAGCTTTAGATTTCAACTCTCACAAGTTACTTATGAAAAATGCAATCTCTGGAAGGAGGAGAGAACTTCTGAAGATTTAATATTCTTTCTCTGGGCTCTTCCTCGGCTGCTCGCGGATACTGAATTGACTAAAATATTTTTTGATGCCAACAAATAAGCTTCTCGCAAAGTTATTACTTCCTTTTGCATCAAAGACTTGTCCTTTCTTAGTAAACTGCACCAGGCACAAAACTCTGCTTAGTTTTCCAAGGTCTGTAGTTGCCATGAAGGCACTTGAAATGCCAAGTGCCACTTCTGATGGATTGTCCAGAAGTATGAAAAATGTTTGTTTCATTTTTCAGATGTACTCAGGACAGCAAATTTTACTTCATTTTGGGTTTTTTTAAAAAAATTACATTTATAACTTTCTGACAGTAAGAGCTGTTCAACAATGGGATGGACTCCCTCGGAAGGTAGTGGATTCTCCCTCATTGGCGGCTTTTAAGCAGAGGTTGGGTGGCCATCTGTCAGGGATTCTTCAGGTGTGATTCCTGCATTGCAGGACTAGATGACCCTTGGGGTTCCTTTCAACTCTACAATTCTATTGTTCTATCTCATCTTTCCTCCAAGGAGCTTAAAACCTGTGAGGTAGGCTAGGGTGAGAGGCAGTGAGCTTTGTGGCTGACTGGAAATCTGAACCCTGGTCTGCCCAGCTACGGTGCTAGTCTTACTCTCTGAGCACTATGCCACACTGGCTCTCACTGGTGCAAATGCACCTCAAACTTCACACAGACCTAATGAGGGCAGATTATGCTCAACAGAAGCCAATGTATGGTGATGGCTGTGGGCTTAGATAGCTTTAATATGGACAAATTTATGGAGGAGAACAGGCCTATCAATGGGCATAAGCCATGAGAATTAAATCGGACCTCCATGTACAGAATACCTTTGAATGCCAGTTGAGGAGGGGAAGTGCATAGGGTTGTGGAAATGAAGCCTTCACTGAAACATCTCAGAAGACCACTATCAGAAATGGCCAGATAGGACTTATCCAAGCCAAGTTCTTCAATTATTTATATGTTTTGGGAGGGCTGGCCTTATCTGAGTATTCAAAAAAGAATAGTACAGGGCCTTCCAACAACACACAGGCTACATACAACTTCCCAAGGCAATTCAATTGTTGTGGAACTCTACTACTTTGGAGTTATTATTTATTTATTTATTTATTTATTTATTTATTTATTTATTTATTTATTGCATTTCTATCCCACCTTTCCTCCATGGACCTCAAGGCAGCGTACATCATTCTCTTCCTCCCCATATGACTCTTACAACAATCCTGTGAGGTACGTGTGGCTGAGAGTGAGTGACTGGCCCAGGGTCACCCAGTGAGAGCTTCATGGCCAAGTGGGTATTTGAACCCTGGTTCCCCAGGTCCTGGTCCAACACTCTAACCACTACACCTTGCCGCCTTTCAGGTAATACAGGTCCAGGAATCAATATCTGGTAGAAGATAGTCCACAGCTGCATTCTGAAAGCAAAGAACATTACTTCTTAAAAGTTGTGAGGACTTCAAATGTTTAATTCCCCTCTTCGGGTTTTGTCATTAATTAATGCAGCATCCATGACCCAAGATGCCTGAAGAGCATTTAGGGCTGTCTTATATCGGACTGTGTTAGCTGGGGCCGATAGTTGTCATTCGAAACATCTGGCAAAGGCTGCCTTCCTTATACCTTTTAGCTACAGCCCTTCCTGAGACAGGGAAGGGCTGTAGCTAAAAGGTAGAACATCTGCCTTGCATGCTGGGCTAGGAGAGGATCCCCCCCCCCCATTTGGAGAGGCATTTCTAGTCAAAATAGACATAGAATTATAGAACTGTAGAGTTGGAAGGGTCATCTAGTCCAACCCTGTACAATGCTGGAATCTCATCTAAAACATTCATTGCAGATGGCCATCCAACCTCTGCTTAAAAACCTCCAACAAAGGACAGTTCACCACCTCTTATGGTAATCAGTTCACTGTCAAACAGCTCTTAGTGTCAGAAAGTTCTTCCTGATGTTTAGTCAGAATCACTGTTCTTGTAACTTGAAGCCATTGGTTTGGGTCCTACCCTCTGCAAAAGAAGAAAATAAGCTTGTTCCCTCATCCATGTGACAGCCCTTGAGATATCTGAGGGCGGCCATAATATCTCCTCTCAGTCTCCTCTTTTCCAGCCCAAACATACCCAACTCCCTCAAAACCTTATCATAACACTTGGTTTCCAGACCCTTTATCATCTTGGTCTCCCCGTCCTCTACATATGTTCCAACTCGTCAATATCCTTCTTATAGTGTGGCGCCCAGAACTGGACACAGGATTCCAGGTGTGGTCTGACCAAGGCAGAATAGAGCGGAACTATAACTTCCCTTGATCTGGACACTAGACATCTGTTGATGCAGCATTAGAATAGAATAGAATAGAATAGGTTTTGTTTTGTTTAGCTTTGCTTTGCTGCTGCTGCTGCTGCTGCTGCATCACACTATTGACTCATGTTCAGCTTGTGGTCCACCAAGACCCCTAGATCCTTTCCATGTGTACTACTGGAAGCCAGGTGTCCCCCATGTTATATTTGTGAAGTGGGTTCCCTCCTGAGTGGGTGGACCAAGGTTCTGACTCAGTATAAAGCAGCTTCCTATGTTACTAACCGGGGCACCTAGTGCAGTGCTGCCTGCTCCAACCGGCAGCTGCGTTCCAGAAACCCCCACCACCCGAGATCGCAATGACACAGACCTTCTACATGTAATGCATGGGCTCTGCATGAGCTCTGCTAATGAACGACAACCTTTGTGTTCTATAATTGCAAAACCTTTATTGCCAAGTGGCACCAGTTTAATTACTAGAGAGTAGCTCTGCATAAAGAGAGAGAGAGAAGCAGGAAAGGCACACCTGGGAAAGTGCCAGGATCGTACTGGCACACAGTTATACACATATTGTAATGCATCTGCTGCCCCTGTCCCAAAGTGCTGCCCTGTTTACTCCCATTCAACAGCACATTTGTGACCTGCACATGCAGAAGGCCGATGACTGGGAATGTCCTTTCCCACTTGCACAGCAAAAATCTAGCACAGCTTTTCAGGCATGAAACAAATGTTTTGCACATTAAAAAAACATAATGTACTCAGAAAGCAACCACTAGTCTGGGGCAACTCTGTAAACTAATGAATACCAGCTACAGTTCTTTGGTTTGCAACTTTTATTGTATTAGTAAATAAGCTTCCTGACCCTTATTTAAATCTACACAAACATACAGATGGGGGGGATATTATACAGGTAACTCACAAGTTGCGCATGTTTTAACTTGTGCGCATTCAGCTTTACGCACTTGGGGAAATAAAATTAAAGGGATGGGTAGAAAGGGGCGAGCATCTGGAGGGAAAGACTTTGGAAATCCCACCTGCCATTGAACCCTGTGTGTTTTGATTATATGCTGCTATTTGACTTCACACACACTATCCAAAGAACATAACCCCTGTGAGAGTCACCTGTACACTAACAGGAAACCCATTCTCCAGGTGTAGATCATTACAAAGTTGAAAAACAACAACAGTTGTGCACAAGAAATAAGTACAGTGGTACCTCGGTTTAAGCACACAATTGGTTCCGGAAGTCTGTACTTAACCTGAAGCGTACTTAACCTGAAGCGAACTTTCCCATTGAAAGTAATGGAAAGTGGATTAATCTGTTCCAGACGGTCCGCGGAGTACCTAAACTGAAGCGTACTTATCTGAAGCAAACTTTCCCATTGAAAGTAATGGAAAGTGGATTAATCCAATCCAGATGGGTCCGTGGAGTACTCAACTGAAGTGTACTTAACCCGAAGTATGAGTGTAATTGGTTCTGGAAGTCCGTACTTAACCTGAAGTGTACTTAACCTGAAGCAAACTTTCCCATTGAAAGTGGATTAATCCGTTCCAGATGGGTCTGAGGAGTACTTAAACTGAACGTATTCAAACCGAGGCGTACTTAAACCGAGGTATGACTGGATCAGGGGTTCAGGGAAACACCCACATTTACAGATGTTTAAAATGGGGGACATAAAGAGGGAGGGCTCCTAAAATAGCCTAGAGAGAAATGTGCATGCTCAGAAGGTACAGAATACAGTGAGGAAAACAGAAAATGTGGTGGGGTGAGAACAGAATGAAATATCATGAGGAAGGGAAAGACTGGCACCCAACACAGCAGCATTCAGCACTGCAACATTTAGTTGCTGTCCCCACCCCTCTCTCTCTTTCAGAGAAAAAGAATGAAATGTATGTCATATCAAACCAAAAGATTTATTGCTTAGTCAAGAGCCATCATCAGAATGAGATGTATGAAGTATCAAATTCAGAACTACAAGGAAATTTGACTCACAAGCAGCTTTTAGAAATTCCTACCAAACAACACAGTAATGGCTCTTCGCTGCTTTTTCAGTGCCCTTAAAAAAAAAAAACACTTTCATAGAATATTCTTTAAGAAATGGGATCACAGACAAAACATTGAGTGCAATACATGCAGGGGTACAGAAGTTCTCGTCGGAATGTCCTGGAAACTCTTTGAGAGGGTCGGCAGGCTACTACTCTGAAGGACAGAGACAAAGGGGCAAGAAATAAGAATAAAGAGACACAAAAATGAAGGCTTAAAATGAAGAGATGAGGTCCAGTCAGGGAGTGTGAGTAGGACGTGGTTCAGACTGAAGACCCAGCCTCTCAACTTGCCAGAATGAAGCAATTCCATACTGTTTGATTTATTTGCAATTCTTTCATCTTTTTGAGCCCTGATCTGGGGGAAAGACAGGATATAAATAAATAAATGATGTACTTCATAAAAATTATACACCAACCGATTATTATTTTTTTAAAAAAAAATTAAAAAACCTAGCAGTTTACAAAAAATGATAAAGCAATCAAATGACCAATAAGAAAAAAATAACAATAAGTTAAGACTTTTTAAAAGCTAAAATAAAAAAATAGACAGTACAGATTTAAACTCGCAGCAACTTTCTAGGCTTCTGGGTAGGCTTGTCTAAACAAGATTGTTTTTAGCAGGCAGCAAAAAGAGTACAATGGTACCTCGGGTTAAGAACTTAATTCGTTCTGGAGGTCCGTTCTTAACCTGTTCTTAACCTGGTACCACTTTAGCTAATGGGGGCTCCCGCAGCCGCCGCCACGCAATTTCTGTTCTCATCCTGAGGTAAAGTTCTTAACCCGAGGTACTATTTCTGGGTTAGCGGGGTCTGTAACCTGAAGCGTCTGTAACCTGAAGCGTCTGTAACCCAAGGTACCACTGTACAATGAATATCATTCTTCCTGATATCAGTAGGCAGGGAGTTCCAAGGTATAAGTGCTGCCACAAGTTCTTACAAGTGTAGCATGAGTATTGTTACACTGTCACCCCAATCTCTGAAAGGTGCGAGATTCCAAGGCTCCGGGTGCTCACTCAGGTTTCATTTTTCCTTTGGAAATGAGGCACAGCAGAGACTGTGTGGTCTTTGGGATATATGGTTTATTTACACGTATATACAACCTGAGCCTACAATGGAGGGGTTCACAGCATTAAAAAACCCAAGAGGGTCTTGCTTCTCCCAGAGCTGCGGCCCTGGATCCAAACAGAAATCCAACATGGCTCTCTGACCCTCTGCTCCAGTTTGCTGCATATTACAGAGTGCAACCGTTTTCCTCCAGCCCGCATCATCTCCAACTGCAATATGAAACTGTCCACTCTGCTTTGTCTCTGCTGACTATCTAACAAGCTCAGGGCAGGACTCCACCCATTTGCTGGCTGACACAGAGATTTTGCTTTGCTATCCATGTTTGTGGCCATCACTGCCTGCTGTAGGAGTCAATCCCATAATTTAAATAGGCACCGTGAAGAAGTCTGTCTTTCCTGAATCGTCCAATATTCAGCTTCTTCAGATGCCCAGGAGTTTGTGTTATTGGGGGGGGCACTGGCAGAGGAAGAGGAGTGGGAGGGAGTGCACTGCCCCCAGCAGCGTAACCCTGCTGGGATGCCATCGCAGCTTCCCCCACCAAGCAAAACAGGTGGCATGTCACGCCCCCAGGATGCGCACCAGCCCTGCCCTGCCTGCTCTCTGCCCCCCCCCAAGTGTCGGAGCATGAAGCTCTGCCACTGGAGGGCAGGGGCTCTTCGCCATGCCATGCATAATTTTTTGAGTGTCTATCATGTCTCCACTTTTTCACCTTTTCTTTAAGCCAAAAAGTCCTGAACGCTGCCACCTTTTCTTCATAGAGGAGCTGTTCTATCCCCTTTATCATTTTGGTTGCCCCTTTCTGAATCTTTTCCAACTCTACCATAAGCTTTTGCAGGTAAGGTGACCAGACCTGTATTCTAAGTGCCATAGATTTGTGCCATGACATTGGCAGTTTTATTTTCAGTTCCTTTCCTCGTAAGCCCTCACTCAATGAGAGCTGTTTCATTGCTGAAGCAACAGATCTCTTCCAACTCCTAGACCTGGTGAGGCCAACATGCTTATAATAACCCCGCAATGCACTAACGAAAATGAAAACGTAACTGGGACTACCAGAAGCCACAGTGCTTTGCAACGCAAGTAAACTAAAGCAATTGGTTTCTGAGGAAGCCCTATTATATATTATTTCTGGGCCAAAGATCCCACCTCCTCAAAAAATAAAGCATAGAACAAATGAAATAGTATCCAGTTGTGCCTTAGGTTATCAGCAAAGACAGATATGTTAGCAGGCATGAAATTGAAGTTATCAACACAATTTCTGCAAAAGCTTCCCTTAAGTAGTAGATACGATATGCAAAGATCCATTTCTGACACCCTGAAACGTGAAATAATCAGTTTCTCCAAGACTGTTATATTTACACCGTCCAAAGATAGCTCATCTTGCTATTCAGCTGAAGTGCAAAATAACTTTAGCAAATATCCTTAAGAATGTGGTTGTCACAACTATGCTGTGGAGAAACCTGGGATTCCTTGGCTACTTACTGGGGGTTCCTCAGGCCACTCTGAAAGGCTACGCTCAATTTGAATGTAACACCTAACCAGAGACTGGAGAAAACTGTGACCCTCCCTTTGTTGTTAGGACTCCAGCTCCTATTAGCCATCATGTCTAATGTCAGGGATAATGGGAGTTGTAGTCCAGCAACATCTGGAGGTCTCCCACAGATTGTATCCCTCCTGTTGCATAGCTTAACTGTGATTTAACATTAGTACTTTATCCAGCCCTCAAACTCTCCCTAGACCAGTGCCCCTGCTTCACCCACAAGTGTTTCCCTGTCATCTCTTAACTGTAATCATGCCTTTTACTTGTGTAGATGGAAGACAGAGAGAAGGTGTGTATGTAGAAAGTAGCCCCCTGCACAAAGTTGAAAATCAAACTTGCTGCTCCAGCCATATCTGCCATCACTGGCACGTGGCCCTTGGAAGGTCAGCCAGAAGGGTATGTGGCCCTTAGTCTCGCAAAGGTTTTCCACCCCTGTTTAGAGTCATGTCCAAGCCAGTCCCACATCCCTGCCATAATCAGTCAGGATTGGATGAGAACCATCAACCTTAAGCTCAACCCAGACACAATTAATAGGTTGCTCCTCTGTCCAGATGAGCAGTGTTTAACTGGGGTTGGGTGGGGCTCACTCCCACTAAAGCTGGGTGGGCAATCTTTTTGGACTTCCTTTCTTTTTTACTAGAACCTCAAGATTTACCAACCAGAGCTGGGGCAAGGAAACATAGGTCACACCAGACCATACATTTAAAGCATGGCTTCCTCCTCTCTCACAAACATGATTTCCAGCACTCTTAACAAACTACAGTTCCAAAGATTCTTTAGGGGAATGCCATGCACATTAAATGATGTGACCACAGCTAAAATTAAACAGCAGGGTGGCCCTAAGCACGTTCTGAGTAGAGGAATCTGTTTTCAGAACCAAAACTGAATGGGGCTCATAGTTTCTCACACAAAAAAAACCTCTCCTAAGAAAAATCATTGTGTTGCTGCTATTGTTAAAAAAACCCTAAGAAACCCTAGCCAATCCTGCAAACCACCTACCGTAGATAGAGATCTACCAGCAGATCCTGAGCTACCTTCTACCCAACCCTGACCTGAAGGATCAAGTTCATAGCTTCAGAGTACACTTGGATCCAACACAGACACTCAAGGTGCAAGTGGTCTCAGTGTCACAGAGTGCCTTTGAGCTGTGCCAGCTATACCCCTTTATAACCAAATAACCTGGTTTCTGTGGTCCATGCTCAGGTAACATCCTGTTTAGATTACTGCAGTGCTGCCTTGGAAAACAGTCCAGAAACTTCAGGTGGTGCAAAATGTGGCAACAAGGCTACTAACTGAAAACATCCATCATGTACATAGCACGTTGGTCCTTCACTGGCATTCGGTTTGCTTCCAGGCTCAGTTAAAGTACTGACTTTAACCTATACAGCTCCGCACAGCTTGGTACACCCCTGCCCCTAATGAAATGCCTCTTCCCATGAGTTCCTAATGGAGCCCCAATATAATCTACACAGGACCTCCTGAGGGTGCCCCCTCCTTCTGAAGGTAGCAATAAAAGAGAGGGCTTTTTCAGTGATTCCTACCCCGTTACATAGACTTCATACAGGTGTCTCCCATACAACCAACAAGGCAATCAGGTTATTGTTGTGGCCAATCTCTGCTGCACACTTTCATGCAGGCATTCCTATACCAGCCTTTGCCAACCTGGTGTCGTCCATATGTTAGGACAACAACGCCCATCAGCTCAGACCGAGCACATGGGAGTCAAAGTCCAAAAATCTAGAGGGCACCAGGTTGGTGAAGGCTAGCCTACCCATAGATCAACAGCAATTGAATATTCATATATATCCAGCCATTCTACTGTGCACACTGTATTCTACACAGCTTTCAACAGTTTTAAAAAAGATACAACCCAACAGAAATTAAGAAGCAAAATTGTGGCATTTCTCTCAGTTCCCTTGTTTTCTGGTCTTTTATCATCTTGTCTTGGCTTTCTGACCTCTGTCCAGTACCCTGGCGCCAAAACCAGTCACCTCTCACCTCCCTGCACCCTGCTGCAGCCTTCAATAACCTCCAGAGGAGCTTACGATGTAAGTTTTGACACAAGAGAAACAGGGGCAAGGACCTATTCTATTGCATTAAGAACAAAAACGCCTGCTTGATCAGGCCAATGGCCCATCTAGGCCAGCATCCTGATCTCAGTGGCCAACCAGATGCCTGCGGGAAACCTGCAGGCACAAGACCCTTCTGCCCTCCTGTGGCTTCCAACAACTGGAAGGTAAAAGCACCATGTGCACAGATGGTGCTGGATAAAAGAATACCTTTTTAAAGAAAAAAAGAAGGAGGAGGAGGAGGAGGAGGAGGAGGAGGAGGAGGAGGAGGAGGAGGAGGAGGAGGAGGCAGAAGATTAAGCCAACCTAAAAACACAGAAGTTCACCACAGGTTCCACAGCCATAATTGCAAATGAAAAGGAGCACATGGACACTGCCGACTTGCTTCCTTCTATAGGTTAGTCATGACTCCCCGCACTGTCCTCCTCCAACAGGTTGGCCACCCAATAGCCAACTTGTTGAAAAGCACCGGGGGTTAAAACAGTGTGAGGTAATGTTAGGGAGTGTTGGACTAGGAGCAGGGAATCCAAATCCCTACTCAGCCACGAAGCCCACTGGAGTCACTTGAGCCAGTCACTTCATCTCAGCCTAACCTACCATACAGAGCTGTTTGCGAGGATAACATAGAGAGTGCAAGAACCATTCCAGGAACATTGCATCAACCCTAGGCCAAGGCCAATCCCACATATATATAGGGTTACCATATTTCAAAATGTGAAAATCCGGACATAAAAGTTGTTGAGCATTTTTGGCAAAATTGCAAAAAAAATGAAGTTGCCATACATCCCAGACATTTTTTTCGATTTCCAACTGCAATATTCCAGCTATGTCTGGGAAATTCAATGCATTCTAAAAAGCACTATTAAGAAGTATGATCCATACTTAGTGTATAAAATCAAAGGGCAACTCACTGCAACTCGTGTATACTGGGCTGTCTTGAACTTCTTGGAGGAAGGGATGGGATGGAATATAAATGTAGTAAATAAATAAAGCACTAATGGAGGAGCTGAATAGGACCTTACAGAGTGTTTCCTGCTTGGCAGGGGTTTGGACTGGAAGGCCCTTGTGATCTCTTTCAGCTCTATGATTCTATGATTCTATGAGTGAAGATAACACATGTAACAAGCCCTCCATCACAGGTACTGTCCACGCCAACTACAAAAAACATTTTTACAAACTTAATCCTCATCTTCCCCACAAACTAGCATCCATCAAACATCATGAGCAATCCATCTATTGATATCCAGACAGTGTCACGCCTAGCCCTGGCCAGGCATCAGATACTGACTGACCTTTGGGTCTCTTCCAACTCTATAATTCTATGGTTCTATGGAGTTCACAGAGGTCAAAACAGACAGCTCATAGACTTTGATGAGTGGACAAGTTCCCCTAAAATCTCTGTCAGTGTTGAGGTCTGCTGAAGAACCCTTGGAGCTGGCAGAGGAGGCAGACTCATTTCCCAGTCCTCAAGAACGCCATTACCAAAAGGTTCAAGTCCAGGCCAAAGAACAGCAACATAACATGCTTCTATGGACTCAGAGTAGTCACCCCACTGATAAGCAATCTCTAGAATTGGTCTGGGGAACCTTTGGCCTTCCAGATATTGCTGAACTACAACTCCCATAAACCCTAGCCACTGACGACGTTGCTGGGGTAGGTGGTAGTTGTACTAGTTGTGGTGTACTGCTTTACTCAATAGTTTGCAGCACAGTCTAATTGTTCTTGACACAAAATGCCTTTTACTTATGGTCACCGATCTAAGCAATAAACATTACTATACATCATTTCATATCTGTAATAAATTGTAATAACTTTGAGACAACTTAGTTGATATATTCAGAAACATTTATCTGCTTATTGTTGTCTTATTTTCAATTTTATGTAGCTGCTGCATGTCATATGCTTTAATGTAAACAAAGATATATCTAAATGCAACCACGTTAAATGAAACAAAAAATAAAAAAAATTCCTTCCAGTAGCACCTTAGAGACCAACTAAGTTTGCCATAGGTATGAGCTTTTGTGTGCATGCACACTTCTTCAGATACACTAGAAACAGAAGTCAACAGACCCTTATGTATAGTCAGAGGGTGGGGAGGGGTATTACTCAGAAGGGTGATGGGAATAGGTGATTGGCTGATAGGATTGGCTCTATACATAAGGGTCTGGTGACTTCTGTTTCAGTGTATCTGAAGAAGTGTGCATGTACTTGTTTCGACTACGTCAGACCAACACGGCTACCTACTTGTAACACGTTAAATGACTTAGAGATTAAAATGAATAAAAACTATGTTACCAAATAAAAAACACAGCACCTTAAACTGGGCCCAGAAATGAACAGGCAGCCAATACAACTGACGCAGACCATGTGCAGTATGGTTTGAGCCTCTGGCTCCTACAATTATTCTGGCTACCTACATTCTGCACCAAGTTTCTGAACGGTCTTTAAAGGCAGCCTCATGTAAAGCACGTTATGTAAAGCAACATAAAAACTACCCTGTTGGATCAGGCCAATGGCCCATCTAATCCAGCACCCTGTTCTCATAACTGACTGAACAGAGGTCCTAATGGGAAGTCTGGAAACAGGATTAGAGCACAAGAGCACTTTCGCTTCTGTAACTTCCATTCAGAAACATTTACTGCCTCCAACTGTGAAGACAGAGCATAGATATCATGCCTTGCAGCGACTGACAGCCTTATCCTCCTCCGTGTATTTATACAATCCTATTTTAAAGCCATCCAAGTTGGTGGCCATCACTACAAGGCAGAAAAAAAATAGCTCTTTTCCTCTGTCCTGAGTCTTCCCACATTCAGTTTCACGAGATGAACCAGGTTCTAACACTGAGGAGGAGAAAAACCTCTCTGCGGTCCCCATGCTATACATAACTTTATGAAGCTGTACCATGCTCTCCCCACCACCTTTTACACATCTTTCCCATCAAACACGCCCAAATGTTGTAACCTTTTCTCATTGGGAAATTTTCTAAAACCACCAAATGCATGCACGAACAGCTTGTTACCTCTACATCCACTGAATGAGGATCAACTGCAAGTAACCTCACAATGATTAGTTTTTCTGAACTCCTGCAACAGCCTAGAAATTATTGTGATAAAACCTTGTCAAGAAACCCCAAAACAGTGCTATGTTCTCAAAACCTTGCACTGCATGGCAATAGAGTGTTCCCAAAAACACACAATGGGACAGCCTGTGCCTTTCATGTGAAAGGTCCCAGGTTCAATCCCTCTAGTGAACTGGGAAGGGGAGTTAACCAAATAAGTTGCTCTAGTTTGAAGGTCATCAACTTGATGCCCATGGGTGCACATGCACTCACAGAGCCTTGTCTGGTGCCCACATTCTCCCCTCCCTGCTCTGAAACTAAGCTCTATTCTATGGGAGTCAATAGAAAATGTGCTGGATATGTATTTGTTTTATTTCACCAAATTTATATACCTCTTGATTGTAAAAGCAACTCAAAAGCACCCTCAAAGCAGTTCACAAAAAGAATAAAACAACGATATTATCAGGAGAGAGAGAGAAATCAGTTACAAATGACCTACAACATTCAAATAATTAAAACCAATATATTAAGACACATATCAACACTCTACGTATCTGGGTTGGCTTGCCTGAACAAAATGTTTAAAGAAAGAGCTTGAAAGAAGACAGCGAAGGTGCCTTTCCTTTGGAAGAGAGTTCCAAAGTGTGAGGGCTGCTAAAAGATTGATTTATTACAAATGCAGAGACATCACTGTATGGCACCTGTAACAATGCCAGTTCCACAGATGGAAATAGTTCAGTAAGCACATGTGGGGTAGAGCGTTCTTGCGGGTATGTACTTGGTTGTAGTGCGTCTGGTGCCCACAGCATTTTCTCTGTTTTGTAGATGTGCCCATGGGCAAAAAAAAAGTCTGGCAAACTCTAGTCTCTTGATCATTTTGATTGCCCTTTTTCTACACATTTTCCAGCTATATGTGGTTTTCTTTGAAGTATGGAGACCAAAACTGTACTCCAAGTGCAGCCACAACATAGATTTGTTCAACAGCATTATGATAGGGGCAGATTTGTTTCCAGTTCCTTTTGTAATGATCCCTAACAGAGAATTTGCCTTCCACAGCTGCCACACTTTAGGTCAACATTTTCATCAAGCTATTCACCATGATCTTGATGAATAGTCATGACAACCAAGATTCCTGGTCAGTCACCTCAAATTCAGACCTCATTAGCAAAATATGTTAAGTTAGGATTCTTTGCCCCACTGTGCAGGATTTTACACCTGCTTACACTGAATTGCATATGCCTTTACAATGTCCCATTACAATAATGGACATAACCAACTGAAGTGTCACTGAGTCAAGATTGGAATTCTTGAGATACAGTGGCAATTGACAAACTAGCTAAGACTGGGGAGGAAATCACACCTATCCACCAATAAAACCTGCATCTCTGTGATAACATTAGAAGCAGCCTTATATAGAGTCAGGCCATTGGTCCATCCAGCTCAGTATTGCCTAAACTGCCTGGCAGCCACTCTACAAAATTTCAGATAGAAGGAATTCTCAGCCATACCTGGAGATTCTGGGAACTGGACCTGGAGCCTTCTGCATGCAAGGCAGGTGCCCTGCCACTGAGTTACAGCTCTTCAGGGAGGAAGCACATGTCCAGGTGCATCCCCCAAAGTGCATAGCTAGCCCTTAAGGGACGGTGCAATGCCATCCAGAAACATTTGTACATCTCCATGCATATCTGTGACCCACAACACTTAATTGCAGCTTGTTTGCCCTCACCCACACCAAAATGTCCCCGTACACCTGCTCAGGGTTTCTGCCACCCTCTTGGGATCAGAAGATGGAAAGCACAACCAGACAATTCTCCGTAAACAGAGGTGCAAGGTACGGCCCAAGAGAAGTCAGTATATGTGGCTTTAATTGTGCAAACTCGTACTCCCAAGAGCTCTTGTTCTTCTCATCTCCAAAACGCTGCAGCTACGGTTCTGCCTCCTACCCCTTTTCTTTTCAATGGTTCTATTCTCTATCCTTTCATAACTGTGTGCAGTGAAGGAGAACTAAATGGTGTAGCCCTTGCAGTGAAAGAGGGCTAGAAAAAGGACCAGTGAAGAAAATGGTTCGCTCAGTGTTCTGTAGTGCCCCAAAGGTGTTCAGGCCTCCCATGCAATAAGATACCTGAAAATGTTTGTTTGTTTTTGACGAGACTTTCATATATGGCATGAAGAAGATGCACGAAAGACTGAACAAGTTTGTTTCCTGCTGCTCCAGAGGGTAGGACCCAACGAATGGATTCACGCTACAAGAAAGGACATTCCAATTAAACTTTGTGACAGTGAGAACTGTTCAGTAGTGGGACGGAGCCTCCATCACTGAGGTTTTAAAAGAGAGGTTTATCAGGGATTCTTCAGTTGTGATTCCTGCATTGCAGGGGGTTAGATGTCACTTGGGGGTCTTTTCGAACTCTACAATCCTAGTAAGTCTACAGAGAATGACTTTTAGATATTTGGCATACATAAATGGGATATATATATATATATATATATATATATATATATATATCCAAGGTTTAGAGACAGCTCCCACTGCAGCATCTATCCCCAAAACTTCACCTTCGGTAAACAAGAACTGATTATCACCTTTTGAAAATCTGACTATATTGTGGATGCTAAACCCCTTTTGAAATGCCTGGCACCTTATACATGGTTACCTTCCAAATGAAAATAGGTACCACGTTAGATTGAGCTGCTTCCCAGTATTCCTTTAGTCGTATTGTCTAAAGCCATGAATGGGCTGTAAATTGCAATTGCTAATCAGCAATGGCATTCTGATTGCTTCACACACCAATTTTAAGGTCTTTAAACTGCTACCACCAACTCACCTGAAGCGCAGACCCAAATATGATAGGCAATGGGGGGGAGTAAGTTTTATGGAGCCTCCAAGTCTTCTGCTTCTTCAGAGTTACAGAAATTTTCCTTGAGGCATTGATAGATTTTGAATCAGATTATGCCCAACCAGTCTTCAGGAAGGAATATAAAAAGGCACTTAGGGATATGGGAAGCAGATCAAAATTTAACAAATACAGAACAACAGACATTATATTCCCAAGAAAATAGGATAAGCTACATTCTGCAAAGGTTTGAAAATCTGAGGCTGCAACCCTAACTAAAATTATCTGAGAGTAAGCCCGATTGAATCCAATAGTACTTACTGCTTCATAGCCCTGGTCTTCATTACCTTCTCTTAGGTACAAATGGATTTCAAGAAAGGGCAATGGACATATGCAGCTTGCCCGAATAAGAGGATGAAAAATTTAAATCCTGTGGTTAAAAGAAATCCTTCTACCGAATGCTCTCATTCCAATAAAATTCTACATGATATGAGACATAAACCATGGCAATTAAAGCAGAATATAGTTCAAGATCCTATTGGCATGGACAATTTTGTGAATAAAGTGTTCTGAGCAGCATCAATAATGAAAAGTCACACAACAGCCATTCAAACATAATAAACACTTTGTAAGGAGAGTCCCAAACAAATGGAAAAACAGGCAAACCTCTGTGGTACTATCTCATTTTGGCTAGAAAAAGTACAATTGAATCATCTTTGTTGTAAGCCAGATGTATGAAAAGATAATGCACAACTGACTTGCTCAGTGACCATCCTTTGGCTAACGCTTTGAGGATAATTATTCACTGGAACTGCCCCTGCAAGCCAAGAGCCCCAAATATATGTAGCCTTGCATGGCCCATTGCCATTTTCAATGTCAATAATCAAGACATAGACCAATGGATAATGACTGTCAACATGATTTCTAAAGTGTGTGTGTGTGTGTGTGTAGGATAGGCACTCCTTTCCCCAAAGTTAGGATTTGGTGGTAGAAGATTATAATACAGGTAAGAGAGATTCAGAGTGTGCAAGTTAAGTTTATTCTCTCCTAGAAATGAAACAAAAGCAGTGGTGCATAGCAGATTTATTCACTGAACAGGTTGATTCAACAGAGACGCAGCACGTCAGACCCTACTCATGTGCTTACATAATTGTTGACTATTTAACCAGTCTGTTCTTTTGTCAAATATTTGTTTTTAAAAAAGCAGTGTGCTGATGATTGTCATTTTCTGCAATGGCCCATATATTCAGTCCCAGTATATTCCAGTCAGCTCAAAGTCAAAACTGGATCTTCTCTGGATTTTGTTACTGATAAATAACATAAGACGAGCCCTGCTGGATCTGGCCAGGGGCCCATCTGATCCAGCATCCTGTTCTTATAGTGGCCAACCAGATGCCTGTGGGAAGTCCACAAGATACCCCCTTCCCAAACTCCAATACATATATTGTGTATATTGTGCGAAGAAAATGCCATTTAAAGCATTATGATACCACTCTGTAGAGTTTTGGCTTCCTACAAAGAATCTTGGGGACCATAGTTTGCTAAAGGTTGAGCATGGCATGGCTCCCATGCAGCTGACCCCCCCCATCAAGTACATACCATATATAAAAATACTTAACTAACTGACCAATCGCGTCACAGATAGCTCAGTTCTTAGTTCTGGACCACCCCCCCCCGGCCAACTACACCCATGGTGCTGAGAGATGTTAGGAGACCCAACCCCCTCAAAAAGGTACATTTCCCACAATACCTGTGAAGAGGGGTTGGTTGTTAAAGCACTCTGAAAACTGTAGCTCTAGGAACCTAAAAAACAAGTTTCTTCCAATAAAGCATTACCTGGACACCATAGTCAAGCCTTTGCCAACCAGGGGCCCTCCAAATGTTTTGGACTACTACAACTCCCATCTGCACCTGTCAGCACAGTGGCTTGTACTGCTTGTAGTCCAAACCACATGGGGAAAGCACCAGGTTCAGAAAGGCTACCATTTAGGCAATGATAACTTGTTGGAACACAATCCATTGAATGGTTTCAGAATCTTTTGATGGAAAACAAACAGAAGTCACTCCCTGGATAGGACAGGTATTTTACATGCATCACATACTCCAAAGGCCATTGAAAAGAGTAAGCTACAAAACATAAAATTCCACCCGCCCACCGCCAAATATGTATAGTTCATTTACTAGCAATTAGGCTGGCACACACACACACACAAACACACACACAGTTGGCTAGGTGACTACTACAAGGCAACACTAAAGTTCTGTCAATAGGTGCCTAAATAACATAGGAGGTTGCCTTTTACCAAGTCATCTCCTTGGTCCATCTTGCTCAGTACTGTCCACCCTGACTGGCAGCAGCTATCCGTGGTTTCAGGCAGGAGCCATTCTCAACTGTGCCTGGAGATGCCAGGGGTTGAACGTGGCACCTTCCACAGGCAGAGTGGATGCTCTGCCACCAAAGCAAGGATTTTTGTCGTAAGGAAGGGAAGGTGGCTATGGAGAAAAGCTAGCAGGGCACTGGGGAAAGGGGTAGGAAAAGCTATAAAAAGAAAAGTGAAACATGACCACAGAATGAGTCCCTTCCCCCCACCACCACCACCAAAAAAAAATCAGACACATATCTTCTGGCTCTCCGCACATTTCTTCAATTCATGTGAACATACAGGATTCGCTGGGAGCAGAAAGAAATATCTTCAGAAGGAACTACATTTATCTAGGTGGTACTTAAGACAATGTCTGTGGACCCTTTACTGCATCATGCAGAGCTGCTCTGACATGCTGTTATCATATCAGCTGCAATTAGTACTGTATAGTTAATAAAACCACCACCACCAAAAGTCCATGATCAATATTCACACAGGTGAAATGCACTTTCCAAGTCAAAGCCCTCTTCTTGTGCGGCACATGTGTACAAGCAGTCAATAAATTTAGGCATCAAACTAAAGAACGTGAAGGATAAAAGCCCAATTTCCAATTTCTCACTGGACAGATGGTTAATTATATTCATAGCTGCGTTTCTCACTTGGGAAGAGTTTCAGATAGTCAACCAGCATTGTCCAATTACCCTGTTTAATATGGGAAGTGACAATAAACTTTAATGGTTTTAGGGTCTTCTGGCGTTCCTTGGTCACTACACCCCCCCATAAAGTAATTCTCTCCCTCATTAAAACCTTATCTGCAGTAAACAAGAAGCACAATGTGCTGGCCAGTGTGTAAAAAGAATAAGATGGCAAGGAAGGATTACTTAGTGACCTCTTTCCTTTTCATAATGTGGAGCAGTTCTCAGTTGCTACCTATAACAAATTGCTGACCA
The DNA here is from genome assembly GCF_965207765.1 of Zootoca vivipara. NCBI lineage: Eukaryota > Metazoa > Chordata > Lepidosauria > Squamata > Lacertidae > Zootoca > Zootoca vivipara. Next base: position 28,672,409 of record NC_142585.1, read on the forward strand.
ACAGAGGAGCAACCCCTGCATTAGGGAAATCCACTTCCAGCCCACTCCCTGCACTGAACACACACATGCACACAGTGCTTTAATTCAAAAATTTAGCAGAACACTAAATTCCTGAGCATGAACCATGAAATAATCACACCCCTGATGAAGAACCATCTGATAAACATTTTTCTCTGCACACAAATAAAGTGGGCATTATCCTTCTCAATAAATGGCTAAAAATGCTGCTGTATTTAACTTTTGAAAGCCTACAGGATGTCAAGAAGGAGGCATCTTGAAATCTTTAATCCAGGGGCCTATAATTTCATCCCCAAATCAGCAGATTCCATGCATCCACGCACAGAGAAACATCCAATTTGGAGCACTCATTCACTTTTTAGCAAGCCAACACTTCCAGTGCCATGCACGCGCGCGCACACACGCACACACACACACACACATGCACAGACAGTCTCTCTTTTTCTTCTACCCTCTCCCCACCCAGGGGACCATACATTAAAATAGCAGCTAATTAATTATGGTAACCTCTGGCCCCAGCATTCCACAGAAAACCAGCAAGGAGGATTCAGGTTTTAAAGCAGCCCACATTTAACAAAGGGGGGCAGGATATGTGATTTTCATTCTATTCTCTTCCCCCCTTCTTTTTTGACAGATTTTCTAAAAAGAGATGTATGAACTTAAAACACCATGCGCTCCCCCACCATCTTCACACGCTCCCCCCTCCTTTCCTTTCAACCCTTTACAATCCCCCTCGCGCCCACCGCCCTGGATCGGAGGTATTTTGATTGGCACAATTTATGCTTCAATTCTGGCGGACACCCCCCACCCAGCAACCCAGACCTGCAGGCTCTCTCCTAAGAGAGAGAGAGAAAGCAAAGCCATTCCTAGCCATCATCTGCCCCCACAAACGCGCGCGCGCATCCCTGCAGCTTATTTGGCCTCCTCTCTGTATTAAAAAAAAAAAAAGAGCCGAGGTGGGGGGCCCTCCCTCGAAGGATTGCAGTGCTCGGGCTGCCTGCATCAGCGCTCCCCTCCCCTCCTTCCTGGTCTGATGCAGCTGCAGTGCCAAGCAAGCCTTAGAGATGAGCCGCTGCTGTCCCCGCCGGATTCGCACAAAAGGGTCTACCCACCCTGAGTAGGCGACGCCTTGATACGAGAATGGGGAGGGGGGGAGCTTACCTTGGAGCGAAGGAGGCGGAGAGGCCTGCCCGGGCAGGGGCTCCTCCACAGCAGGCGTGAGAGCGAGTCTGTGGTGGCGGCGGCGGCGGTTGCTGCTGCTGCGGCACTCAGAGCTGCCGCCGCTTCTCCATAAGCCCAGCGCTCCAGCGCGTGCAGGTGGACGCGCCTTCCTCTCCTGCTGCCTCTGCTGGTGCCTCTGCTGCTGCCGCCGCCGCCGCCACCTACTCCTCCTCTGGGAGGAGAAAAGGATGGAGATGGAGATGATGGAGCCGCCGGCGCGGCTCGTGCGGCACGAGGGTCCCCGCAGTCGTGCTAGCCGGCTCCCGCAAGCTTCGGCCCCGCGCAGCTCCCGCCGGCCGGGCAGGAAGGGGGGCGCGCCTGCTCCTGCTGCCGCTACTACTACTGCCGCCGCTGCCTCCTCCTCCTCCTCCTCGCCGCCGCCGCCGCCGCCTTCCTCCTCCTCCGCGGCTGCTGGGGCTTCCTCGCCTCCTCCGCCTCCCCCACCCGGGTTGCTTTTGCCCATTCAGAAGGTGCCTAATGCGCTGCCGCCGCCACCGCCGCTGCCATTGTTGCCTCAGCCGCGCCGCTCTCCGTCTCGCTCTCACGGGCAGATGAGGCTTCCCTTCGCCCGCTAGGCAGGCAGAGCCGGCGCTCGCTTTACTCCTTCTCCCTCTCTCCCCCACACCCCCTTAATACTATGAAGTCTCTCTCCTCTCTTCACTCGTAGCCTTTCCTCCTCCTCCTCCACCCCACTGAAAAGCGGCGCGCGCAACGACGCGCGGCCACCTGGCATATAAAGGGCGCGCAACCCCCGGCGCTCTGGAGGCGCGCTTGGAGAAGGCTGCGGCGCAGGCAGCGGTAGCTGCACAACCGAGCGCGCGCCAGCGGCGACCCTGCGCTACCTGCTTTCCGCCGCCGCCGCCGCCGCTGCCGCTCCCGTTTCCCGCGAGCTGCATAGCCGCCGCCACAGAGTATTGATTACTGTACAGAGGAGAGCAGAAAGTTCTGAAATTGGAGGGGCCGCTCCTAGGAATGGCCCTTTTCCTCAAAGCCGCTCGAAGCAACGGCAACGTAAAGGCGACGGCAGCAACTCCGGCGGCTCTTTCGTCTCCAAGCGCTTCTCCTGCCTTACCTCGTACTGTATTTATATTAAAATGGGTTTAGGAAGCTACTTCGCTCATGCCAAGTTAGAACACTCGTTCATCTAGATCAGCGTTACGTGTGCTAACTGCAGAGCCTGTGTGGTGCAGTGGTTAGAGTGCTGAACTATGATCTGAGGGGCCGGAGTTCAATCCCCACACAGGCATGAAGGTCACTGGGTGACCTTGGGCCAGGCACTCACTCCCAGTCTAACCTACCTCACAGGGTTCTTGTGAGGATAAAATGTGGGGAGAGGAGGACCAAGTACATCACCACCAGAAAGGTGGTATTTCTATAAATAAGGTAAATAAATAAGTGGAAGAAGCCCTCCAGGGAGATGGGGCTGGGAAATGAAACTAGGACCTTCTGCTTACAAAGCAAATGATATACCCTTTGCCATATACATTAGAGCCAGATTTATGTGTTTTTTCTGTCTTTAGACTACAGTACAAAAAAAATATGCCACAATACACATACTTCGTGCTCGAGGTGCCACAAGACTCAACACTAGCATGACTACCCTCTGGAACTTTTGCAATACCTAACCTATCCTTATGACAAGCCTATAAAGAAGATCAGTGCAGTCTCCACGTTGTTCCTAAAGTTGGAGGTATGAGAGAGGAGTCAAGCATTTTAAAGCTCCGCTTACTGAGATTTGAACAAGGGACTTTTCTGATTTACAGGCTAAAGGAAGAACAGAAGAAGATATTATCCACGAAGTCAGGCCAGTGACCCTTCTAGCCCAGCACCATCTTTGCAACCTTCCCCAAGCTGGTGCCCTTCAAATGTTTTGGGCCACAACTCTCATCATCTCCACCCAGAGCATCACAGGACATCAGGTTGGGAATAATCCACATTCATGTGTGTATGTATTTTATGTATTTTATTGTGACTATATCACACCTTTTCCTCCAAGAAGCTCAAGGTGGCATACATGGTCCCCCCTTCCTCATTTAATTCTCATAACAACCCTATGAAGTAGGTTAGGCATAGAGGCAGTGACTGTCACAAGGTGAGTTTTGTTTTTGTTTTTTAAATATATATTTATTGATTTTATAAAAACACGACAGAAAAACAGAAAAAGAAACACAGAATATACACAACAAAACAAAATACCAACATTACAATAAAAAAGATATCAAATCAATCTTATATCACAAATGTTTGTTGACTTCCTCCATTCCCCCCAACTACGTTTCCTTATCTTACTTCCTTAGTACTTTCCAAATCTTAATTCCAATCTTTTTAACAATTATCTAAACCTATTTATACTCTTAATGGATTATCAATACTGTAAATCTCTTATACCTGTCTCAGAATACAATTCTATTCTAGTTATATCTTAAAATTCAATACAATAATAACACTTAACTAAATCTTAATACATAATAAACTTGACTAAAACTCTTCTACAACCTCCTTTTACTTCCAAATCCTTTACTAAAAACTACTAATCTTACAATTCTTTTCTAAATAAACTTTAAATTTCTTCCAATCTTCTTCCACTGATTCTTTCCCCTGGTCCTGGAGTCTCCCAGTCAGCTCGGACAGTTCCATGAATTCTATCAGCTTCATCTGCCAGTCGTCTACCGTGGGTATATCTTCATTTTTCCAATTCCTTGCTAATAGATTATACATCTTTGAAAGATTCTAAACTTTAGATTCTAACAATTCCGTTTCCAATTTGGATTTTTTTATTTGAAAACCAACTTTTTTATACAATTTATACAATTCATTTATTTGGTGATACTGCAACCAATCATTCAAATGTATCTTCAACTGCTCATATGTTTTTAACTTAAATTGGTCTTTCTCTTCCACCAATAATTCCTTGTACGTCAGCCATCTGGTCTCCATATTTAACTTTTTATGTACTTTAGCCTCTAAAGGTGAAATCCACCTGGGTGTTTTTCTTTCTATCAAATCTTTATATCTATCTCAAACATTGAACAATGATTTTCTTATAATATGACATTTAAAACCTTTGTGAACCTTGATCTTATCATACCACAAATATGCATGCCATCCAAATGCATTATCATAACCTTCTAGGTCTAAAACATCAGTGTTATCGAGCAGGAACCATTCTTTCATCCAACAAAACGCTGTGGCTTCAAAATATAACTTTAAATCTGGCAGTGAGAAACCTCCTCTTTCTTTTGCATCTGTTAACAATTTATATTTAATTCTAGGCTTTTCCCCCTGCCAGATAAATCTTGATAAAACTTTCTGCCATTCTTTAAAACATCCTAGCTTGTCCACAATAGGTAATGCTTGAAACTAAAACAACATTTTTGGCAATACATTCATTTTTATCATTTTTATCACTTTTATCACTGAACTTAGGCCCATCAAAGATAATTTCAAATTTGACCATATATCTAAATCTCTCTTAATTTCATTCCATAACTTCTCATAATTATTTTTAAACAAATCTATATTTTTTCCAGTCATATTTACTCCCAGGTATTTCACCTTTTTAACGAATGTCAACCCTGTGGCCTCTTGCAACCTTTTAACTTCTTCTGGTACTAAATTCTTACTCAGTACTTTGGTTTTCGCTTGATTCAGTTTAAACCCTGCAAGCTGTCCAAACTCCTGGATTATTTCCAGTGCCTTTACTGCACTGGTCTCAGGTTCTTGTAAAGTCAATACTAAATCGCCAGCGAAGGCTTTTAATTTATACTGTTTTGATGTCACAAGGTGAGTTTTATGGCCAAGTGGGGATTTGAACCCTGGTCTCTCAGGTCTTGTCCAACACATTACTACACCACATTCTTCTCCAGACATACCAGGAGAGTCAGGGATTGAACCTGGGGGCTCTTCTGCATGCCGGACTGCTGTAAAGTAGAGGTAGCTACCATGTAGATGTAGTGGCCAAAACTCCCATCCACCCCCCATCCATTGGTTGGGGCTGATAGTTTTAGTCCACAACATCTGGAGGGCACCAAGTTGTTATCTTTGTCCCCCTAGACTTATATACCATTTTTATCTGGTAACAATATTTGAACTTTACCTGTGTGCCAGAAGGCAATTTACAATTCTAAAAACCTACATATCAACAAAATTAATTTTAAAAATCACTAAAATCTGGTAAAGTCATAATTATAAAAAGAACGCTTCTGTTAGAAAGGAGGAAATAAAGTATATTGGGTTGATCTGCTCTGTAGTACATATGAAGCTGTGCCCACCCAATGTATAATAAAGCAAAAGGCTTGTTCCTTTACCTGATACAGCACTAATATCTTCTGAACGCATATTGCTATGGAATCATAATAATGGCAGTATGTGTAGAATCAACACCTCACATTCAAAACAGGGATTTTTGTCCCATACCTGCTTTCCACTGCCAAATAGCAGATTTTAGAATCTCAAAATAAAGAGAAGGCTACAAACATCCACAGTGCCCCTTGTATCCAGGCCCTTTCCAAATAATGAGGAAAAGGGAGAAACCATTGGATTGGATGGCAGAATTTAATCTGTGTAACCGATACTTCAATCAGCTAAACCTTTGGATAATTAATGAATGGAGGCAAATTTAAATCATGGCAGGGGACTCTACAAACTAAAGGCATGCTTCACAAGTAACAACCCGTGTTATAAGATACATATACAGTGGAACCTTGGTTTATGAACACCTTGGTTTCATGAATTTTCGGTTTACGAACGCTGCAGACCCATCTGGAATGGATTAATTCACTTTCCATTACTTTCAATGGGAAAGTTCGCTTCAGTTTATGAACAGATTTCCGGAACCAATTACACCCATGCTTCGGGTTAAGTACACTTCAGGTTGAGTACTCCGCGGACCCGTCTGGAACGGATTAATCCACTTTCCATTACTTTCAATGAGAAAGTTCGCTTCAGTTTATGAACGCTTCAGTTTAAGTATTCTGCTGACCGTCTGGAACAGATTAATCCACTTTCCATTACTTTCAATGGGAAAGTTCGTTTCAGTTTATGAACGCTTCAGTTTATGAACAGACTTCCGGAACCAATTGTGTTCATAAACCGAGGTACCACTGTATGATATACCTATTGCATAATATTGATAAATTCTAGTGGAAGCAGAGTTTTAGGTGGTTTATCTCATTATTCTTCATCTGATATGTTGGGACTCACTACCAGGCCACTACTGTCTGATCCATGTTGGATCACAATAACAGCATAAAGCTTAGAATTAGGCAGCACAAAATAACTTCCCCCAAGACAGCCATAGAAACATGATAGGAGCAGAATAAAATAGCACCACCACTTAGACTCAGCAGCCCATAAAAGCAGCAGGACACATGTGCACTCAGAGTCCACTTGAACATTAATGGGCAAAGGCTTGCCTAATCTTGCTTCCAAGTACGGTATTACACTGGTGGTGGAACACTAGCATCTTCTCCCTGAAGCCCTCGTCCAAAGGTTCTTTTGCATCCCTCAGCTTCTCAGGTTCAACTGCCTTGGTCTCAAGGGACTGAATTTGTTCCATGGCATCCACCAAACAACAATTGTCCAGCAATCATAAGGTATGATAGGCCTCACAACCCTTTGTATTTGTAACTTCGTTGTGTTTAGGATATAACTCAGTAACATGTAATATAAATAAAATAATCAAATAGGTTTCTTCAGATATTAATTGATGGGAGTTGGTACACCTTGCCCTTTGGGGAAGGGTGAAATCTCTCAAAATGAATATTATTCCCAAATTAATCTATATTCTGAGGGGAATTCCAGTTCAAATATCTGGACAATATTTCCGAAAAATAAATTATTTGACTCCGAAAATATCTTTACATAGAATCGTAGAGTTGGAAGAGACCTCAAGGGCCATCCAGTCCAACCCCCTGCCGAGCAGGAAACACCATCAAAGCATTCTTGACATATGCCTGTCAAGCCTCTGCTTAAAGACCTCCAAAGAAGGAGACTCCACCACATTCCTTGGTAGCAAATTCCACTGCCGAACAGCTCTTACTGTCAGGAAGTTCTTCTTAATGTTTAGGTGGAATCTTCTTTCTTGTAGTTTGAATCCATTGCTCCGTGTCCGCTTCTCTGGAGCAGCAGAAAACAACCTTTCTCCCTCCTCTATATGACATCCTTTTATATATTTGAACATGGCTATGATATCATCCGTTAACCTTCTCTTCTCCAGGCTAAACATACCCAGCTCCCTAAGCCATTCCTCATAAGGCATCGTTTCCAGGCCTTTGACCATTTTCATTGCCCTCTTCTGGACACGTTACAAAAAATGCAACTACAAATTATTGAAGGAGGATTCAGTATTATGAATCTTGAGCTTTTAGAATGTTTATGTGTATTTTTGTGTGTGTGTGTGTATATATATACACACACACACACACACACACACACACACACACACACACACACACATATATATATATATATATATATATATATATATATATATATATATAACTTTCTGGTTGGATGGGCAGTATTAGGATCAAATATATTAGAACTTGGGAGCCTCTCAAAACAATTTTGTCAGAAAGATATGGCATATACCATGTCCAATAAAAAATAATTTCAATCAAATTCTCCATGCTAAATTGGCTTCGTGAAGAAACCCAACTTCAAAAATTGGAAAAATATGGTAACATGGAAAAATTGGATGGAAGCTGGCATACTGACTTTGAATCAACTGATAGATGAGGAAGATGAATTTTACACGTATGCTGTTTTAAGCAATAAATACCATCTATCAGATGTAGCCCAATGGCAATATTTGCAGCTGCGACACTTGTTAACAACTTTGTTTGGACTGGCAGCTTTTACAACTTCTGGAATACCAGAGATATTAGAACAATTGATCAGATCCTTTGAAACAAAAAGGCCCACAATTCTTTTTTATACAGTACCTATTTGTTATCAATAAATCAATCCAATATGCAGATTTTAAGAAAAGGGTGGAACAAAAAATTAGAGGTTCATATATTACCTAACTGTGGAAAGTGTTTTAGCTTCCATAGTAAAGGTGTCTATGGATCTTAAAGTACAACTTATACAACAGAAAATAATATTTAGAATTTACTGGATTTCATTACATTTATATAGATAAGGACCGTCGAAGACAGCATGCTGTTGGAGATGTTAAAAAGATAATGCTTCTTTGAAGCACATGTTTTTTACAATGTCCGATGCTTACTAAGTTTTGGGAGAAAGTATTGGATTGTATAAGCATGACTGCAGAAAACTGTTTAAATTTTCAGAGGAAAATATTCTCTTGAATTATGTGCCTACCATACAGAATTTGACAACTAGACAACATAGATGGATTTTTTGTGCCCTCACTATGTCCAAAAGACTGATATTGATGCACTGGAAAGATAATTTTAAAGGGGGATTTAACTTAGCTGACCCCACCCAACCTAGAAATGGCAACTTTTATTGTGTGAGTCAACAATGAATACTGAATAAGGAGAGGATCTGGGCAAATTGAATTTCTTTGATAATGCAAAGGTCTAACCCCCTTTGCACCTCCCTTGATATGCAGTTTTCAGTGTGCAACATATTTAAAACTCAACTAAAAAAACTAAGCTTTAAAACAGAACTGTGTCTACACCTAAGCTTAAAAATTTCATATTAAGCCTAAAACGTTTGGCTTACAAGATGATTTCTCCCACTGGTTAGGTCTACATTGTTGTCCTTGTCACATTAAAATGGAGTCATAGGATGAAAGTACATCTTCTACCCATTTTCCAAAACTAGGTTCCTGGTTGAAGTAAATTTAGATAAGCCACTCAAACAGCACAAACAGAGCTGAAAACACTCAAGTTTTTTCAAGTAAGGAAGATAAATTAAATGCATAGGGCTTACTTTCTTTTCAAAAGGTGCTGAACTCACCTGTTTGCTGAACTGTTTGCCATAGAAATACTTCATGAATTTGGACTCCTCTCATGCTGGTAGAACAATCTGGAAATATAGGGGTCAATTTAGTTACAGGTAGGTAACCGTGTTGGTCTAACGTAGTCAAAACAAAAAATTAAAAAAATCCTTTCAGTAGAACCTTAGAGACCAACTAAGTTTGTCATCAGTATGATCTTTCGTGTGCATGCACACTTCTTCAGACACACTGCAACAGAAGTCACCAGACCCTTATGTATAGTCAGAAGGTGAGGAGGGTATTACTCAGAAGGAAAGCAAGACCAATTGCAGTCGTTAACAGTCATTAACAGTCAACAGGTTTACCACTCCTATCAGCCAATCACCCATTCCCACCACCCTTCTGATTAATACCCCTCCCCACCCTCTGACTGTACATAAGGGTCTGGTGACTTCTGTTTCAGTGTATCTGAAGAAGTGTGCATGCACACGAAAGCTCATACCTATGGCAAACTTAGTTGGTCTCTAAACTGTCAATTTAGGTTTATCTTGGTATCTATGTTTCCAATCTTAAATTGCAGTTTGCTGCAATTCCACCACCGCCCTGAAGGAATCCTCATGAAAATTTGTAGCGTATCTGTGTGTAGTTTGTCTATGATACATATTTTTGCAAGCAATTCCACCCAATATATTTGATTTTTATGTTAATCTTACTAATCCATGGCATTTTTATGCTCAGTTTTTTGCATCACAAAATTCAGAGAAATATGACTTTTTAAGGACAACAACTTTTCTGTTTGTGTATTGTTTGCATATGTTAGGAGAAAGTGTTCATTTAAAAAGCTTGTATTAGTGAAAATGATATACAGTGGTACCTTGGTCTGTGAACGCAATCCATTCCGCAGAGGCGTTCGCTCGCCGAGGCATTCACTCGCCGAAGGCACGCTTCTGCATGTGCGTGAAGCGCTGATAGAGCGCTTCTGCACACGCACACGCTGCGCAGATTGCGTCTGCGCATCCGACGCCGCGGGACCCAGATATAAACACTTCCGGGTCTGCGGCGTTCATAAACGGAGGTTTTCGTAAACGGAGGTAGTCGTAAACCGAGGTTCCACTGTATACAGAAATGCATTATATTAGTGAATATTACATACAAAAATTAGGAGAAATAAACACCAAGGGCTCATCCAGACTTACCTTTCCCCCCATTCTTTCCAGGCACAGGTCCTCACTTTAAAGTGTCGGGTCTGAGTGCTCTTTTTTTTTCCTCACAGTGTTGTACTGCCCAATCAAAACAAATGACAATTCGATTTTTCATTGGATTGTTGTTAGTGCCAAGTCAGCACAAACAAGTCAAGTAAAGAACATTTTTTGCAGTCAGGTAAAGAACGTTTTTTTTGCAGGGAAAGCGCTGGAGCAAAACAAAACAAAACACTTTCACACATTGCTTTAAAGCATGTACCTGTCTCTAGAAACGTGGCACAAAAGGAAGCCCTAGGGTGCTGGTTAATTTATGTGAGAACTTTTTCTTTTTTCTTTTTTAAAAAGAAAAATAATAGACTGGTGTGGAAACATGACAGAAATGGAAACTCAAAATTAACATTAAGAGTGGTGATGGGGTAAACAAGCTGTGGGAGTTAACTCTGATGTAAAAATAATAATGTTTTATGTAAGATGAAATGAAATATGGACAAAAGAGTCCTTCTAGAGGTATTGTCTCCATTTGTCTTATGCTAATGAAACAACCCCTGTGTTGCAGACTTAGGAATGTGCCAGGTTGCTCGGATTTTCCTTTGATAGGACTTAAACGGACTAATTTTCTTAAGAACTTATTAGTGCATACTGACGTTAACAGACCATCTTGCACCCGTATCCCTGGGGGTCCTGTGGGACATTTTAGATGTGGCAGGTGTCCCGCTTGCCCTCTGGCCTTGCAAATCAAAGCAATTTATAATGAAAAGACCAAATTTAAGTTTGTTATCAACCATTTCAGTACATGCCAAACAAAAGAGGTAGTATATTTAATTAGATGCCCATGTAATTTATTTTATATAGGGTCAACAATCCGGTCTGTGGGAACACGAATCAGTGAACACCGATCCCGCATTAGGAATGGAGTTTAGGAAGCACCCCTGGTTGAGCATTTTTTAGCTAAGAATCATTCAGACTCGGACTTACTGTACACCCTATTGTGGATTAACAGGAGGAAGGGGAACGCTAAATGTGATTATGTAAAATTATTAAGACAAAAAGAATCACAATTTATTTTTATGTTCAAAACGCTCTATCCAGAAGGATTGAACTCTGAGTTAGATTTGAATTGTTTCATCTAATTATATTACTTTCAGGATCTTGAGGTTGCATGTTACTTTAAAATTTCAATAGCCTTGATTAACTAGGGTGTTACCTGTGGTAGAACTGTATATTAAGCTTTCTATGTCTTGCTTCAGGCAGCAGGGGTTACATATGTGTATGACCTCCGTTCCGCAGATTGCGTAAAAACGCTAAGGTATGTTTTATTTTTGTGTTTTATTTTTGTGTTTTATTTTTGTATTTTCCTGTATTTTTTCAATGTTAAAATATTATGGACTGTATAGACTCGTGTTCATGCTGGCCATTGGCCTTAATATGATGTATGACATAATTAATGATATATATTTATTTGATTTATTTTTTTGTAGTTAAAAAACTGAAGAAGACCAAACCGAAACAGTATGATTACCTTGGATCACTGCCTCGCATGTTGTTATATTTTGCAAAGATAAAAACAGATATATTTCGCCCATGGAATTGGTCAACGTGTTGCCTCCATTTGTCTTATGGCATCCAGAAAGTTCAGTATGGTTTTGATATGTTGCTAAATCGTGTCAAATTGCTGGGGATTCTTCCTTAGAAATCCTTAATCCTGTAACATAGAGATGGGGAACCAACAATACCCCAGATGTTGTTGGCCTCCAACTCACACCAGCCCCAACAGCATGGCCAGTGACCAGGGAGGATGGGAGTTGTAGTCCAACGATCTCTTGAGCTCTTCAGATTCCAACACCCTGCCTGGAGATCCCAGGAATTGAAACAGGAGCCTTTTGCCCGCAAAGCATAGGCTCTACCACTGAGCTATGGAGACTTCCCTTAAAGAAGTGGGAGCTCCCTGACAGGGCACCAAACCCTCAGTGTCCTACATGAGAGATACTCTGCACAACACCTGTCTGTCACACAAGCAAGGCATGGATGGAGCAGTCTTCCCTAAAAGAGGGATCTAATCAAGGGCGTACCCACCACGGGGCAAGTTAGGGCAGCTGCCCTACTCTAGAAGCAGGGCTGGTGGGCAGAGGCGGAGCACAGCCCGGCGGAGCGCGAGTTCGCCATTCCCGCCGCGCTGCTCCGCACCCTCCCTCCAGCTCCCCGGCGCGCCCTCAGGCAAGGCCGAGCGCGGCGCTGTGGGCGGGAACGCCGAACTCGCGCTCCGCTGGGCTGGGCTCTTCCTCCGCCCACCAGCCCTGCTTCTAGGGAGGGGCACAGCCCGGCGGAGCGCGAGTTCGCCGTTCCCGCCCGCCGCGCTGCGCCCTCCCTCCAGCTCCCCGCCGCGCCCTCTGGCAAAGCCAAGCGCGGCGGGGAACCAGAGAGCGCGGCGCGGCGGGCGGGAACGCTGAACTCGCGCTCCGCTGGGCTGGGCTCCGCCTCCGTCCACCAGCCCTGCTTCTAGGGAGGGGCACAGCCCGGCGGAGCGCGAGTTCGCCGTTCCCGCCCGCCGCGCTGCACCCTCCCTCCAGCTCCCCGCCGCGCCCTCTGGCAAAGCCAAGCGCGGCGGGGAACCAGAGAGCGCGGCGCGGCGGGCGGGAACGCTGAACTCGCGCTCCGCTGGGCTGGGCTCCGCCTCCGCCCACCAGCCCTGCTTCTAGGGAGGGGCACAGCCCGGCGGAGCGCGAGTTCGCCATTCCCGCCCGCCGCGCTGCGCCCTCCCTCCAGCTCCCCGCCGCGCCCTCTGGCAAAGCCAAGCGCGGCGGGGAACCAGAGAGCGCGGCGCGGCGGGCGGGAACGCTGAACTCGCGCTCCGCTGGGCTGGGCTCCGCCTCCGCCCACCAGCCCTGCTTCTAGGGAGGGGCACAGCCCGGCGGAGCGCGAGTTCGCCGTTCCCGCCCACTTTGTGTCCCCTCCCCTTCCGTGCCTTGGCCCCTCCCCTTGCCCCCCCCTAGTTTTGATCCTGGGTACGCCCATGGATCTAATGCAATTCTAATGATTCAACGGACACTTGTGCCATTTTGCTTGGGTTCTCACTTCGCTATTTTTAACTGTTCCTGATCTGATCCGTTAGCTTTTCAAAAATAACAGTTATTGATTTCAGAGCTGGTTGAAAACTCAATGAGCCAATAATTGCAACATGGTGTATGCATCTTGCTATCAGGGTTGCTATCTGCCTGCTTATGTGAGGATGAGGAGGTGATGGACCCACCAATTTCCAGTTCCTGTTCCTTGTCAGCTAACTAGCCTATTAACAGCTTATCTTGTCAAGCAAGTGAGTGGCTTATGTCTATGACCCTTGGTTTGCATTTGGCGGAAAAAACCACCACCAACTCCTCTTTGAGAAAAGCACCTAAAGTATTCTAAGCTGAGCTGAGCTCATGATAGTTCTTGCTTGCAAATGGCAGTGCCCCCCAAAAGTTCACAGGGCTTGGACTCGAGACTGAAGTTAAATGGAGTGCTCAGCCGCAGAATGGAGTTTGTGCAGCTGGGTCGGTTCATGGGCTACCTCACTGAAGCCTACACATTTTTCCATCACCCCATCACCTCCAGAGCAACCCAAACTTACAATTTAACTTCCCTTTTATAAAGTGACCTGTAGAAATACTCTGCAAATGGCAGGGGAAACTATAATAGCCTGAAGCAAAATCCAAAAGTGATAAATATAATGACCTATGGACATGCTGGTGTCCATCAGGGAAGTTTGCAAATAGCATTACATTTGCAAATGCAGTTATCTCTGTGTGGGGTTTTGATTTATTGGCTGTATAAATTACTGCCTTCAGTGCTTTGTAAAGCACAGCAGGTGGTCACCTGCCTCCAAGCCTAGGTGGAGTGGGCACTACTCATCCTGCTTTCAAACCCGTCCTGCCCTACCCCCCACAACATGAACTGAAGTGGTGCAGACTGTTCTGCAAAATAACACTATGCATGGGCCAAAATTAAAGAGTGGTATAAAAAAATGTAGTTTAATGTTGCCAGTAATTTCCCCTCCCCCAGTCACACATGCTAAACTTGGGCACAGTGGATGCTGTGTGAATTTATTGCAGCAGGTTACTTTGTTTTGCTGAGCAGAAAGAGTGACTGCCACTGAAGGTGGAGGCTCCACTGGGTGCAATCATTTTTAGTGGTACTGTTGAAATTGTAATGAATTGCAGGAGGAGTGGCTTAATATAAAAGGGTGGTTTGTAAAAATTAATGTTCGCTGAATTTATACATAAAAATTACTGTACGTGGAGCACAGTCCCCCAGAAATGGAAACTACATTGGTTTTTTTTTTAGGATGAACTGGTGGGAAATGGAGGAGGGGGTAGAATTAATTTTATATGGGTTTCGACAGGGCAGGGTTAGAACAGTGATGGGGCTGCTATGTTTTCCCCAAACCGTTAAATACACCACTTAGTTCTAGAATGAGACAGATGTCAGGGCACTGTGTATTTATGATTCTGCAACACACAACCTCCAGCATCCCAAAGAAACCCAGTTCACATTGTTCAAGCTTGCAGGGTGTGCTTATGATTTCTCCCCAAACCCAGTCACACACTTTCCCCCAGAAAAAAAATAACAAGAACGATGAAAGATTTATAATGAAAAGTTGTAAGCGAAAACAGGGTGATTAGAAAGTTAACAGTTATAATGATATCATGTAAATCAGGCATCCCCAAAATGCAGCCCTCCAGATGTTTTGGCCTACAACTCCCATGATCCCTAGCTAACAGGACCAGTGGTCAGGGATGATGGGAATTGTAGTTCCAAAACAACTGGATTTGGGGATGCCTGATGTAAATAATAAATGCACCAGGCTTACATTTTAACACTAACAAAATACAAGCAAAGCCCCTTTTTGTTTCATTATAATAATAATTTAATAATAATAATTTATTATTTATACCCCGCCCATCTGGCCGGGTTCCCCCAGCCACTCTGGGCGGCTTCCAACAAAATTTTAAAATACAGAAATCCATCAAACATTAAACGTTTCCCTAAACAGGGCTGCCTTAAGAAGCCTTCTAAAGGTCTGGTAATTGTTATTCTCTTTGACCTCTGGTGGGAGGGCATTCCACAGGGTGGGTGCCACTACCAAGAAGGCCCTCTGCCTGGTTCCCTGTAACTTGGCTTCTCGTAGCGAGGGAACCGCCAGAAGGCCCTCGGCACTGGACCTCAGTGTCCGGGCAGAACGATGGGGGTGGAGACGCTCCTTCAGGTATACTGGATCGAGGCCGTTTAGGGCTTTAAAGGTCAGCACCAACACTTTGAACTGTGCTCGGAAACATACTGGGAGCCAATGTAGGTCTTTCAGGACCGGTGTTATGTGGTCTCGGCGGCCACTCCCAGTCACCAGCCTAGCTGCCGCATTCTGGATTAGTTGTAGTTTCCAGGTCACCTTCAAAGGTAGCCCCATGTAGAGCACATTACAGTAGTCCAAGCGAGAGATAACTAGAGTATGCACCACTCTGGCGAGACAGTCCACGGGCAGATAGGGTCTCAGCCTGCGTACCAGATGGAGCTGATAAACAGCTGCCCTGGACACAGAGTTGACCTGCGCCTCCATGGACAGCTGTGAGTCCAAAATGACTCCCAGGCTGCACACCTGGTCCTTCAGGGGCACAGTTACCCCATTCAGGACCTGATATTTATTTATTAATAAATATCAGATTCACATTAAGGTGTGAGACAATGGCTACACTCCCCATGTGTGTGTTTAGCTAAGTCACAGGGAGCAAAAGCGAAAGAGGCAGGTCAACAACATCAAAATTGAATGTTAACGGTAGTTAATAGCTAACATAATCAACTCAACAGTGAATCAATGAGGCAGAAGTTACAGTGAATACACATTTCAGCAGTTCCCAGTTAGCAGACACTTAAGATCAATTGTTGATTATGAGGGTAACTGACTAAATTTTATTGTAACAAATGTCATGTTTGGAAAAAATCTACATCTACTTGCTGCAGAGTGGACAAGCAGACTCCTGGCCAGTTCATTAGCGAATTCCACTACCATCCCTAACTAATCTGAAGATACACAGTCTCTGCCTTCCTTTAGCTCCCATGGCTAAATATTTTATTTGCTATTTATATCATAAAATGGATACACTGCTTGATTGTTAAAAAAAAAAAACAACCACCACCCAAACTCATAAAAAGCTAAAACAATAAAATTGTAAATAAGGATTGGCAACAATAATATATGACCTTTGAAAAGTTTCAAAAACAAAACAAATTAAAACTCACATCAACTTTGTAAATATTTGGGTTGACTTGTCTGTTTTTAGCAGCCACCGAAATCAGTACAGTGAAGGATCCTGCCCAATAGGAAGAGAGTTCCAGAGTGCAGGTGCTGCCACACTAAAATACCAAGTTCCTACAAATGTGGAATGGGGATTACGTGGCACCTGAAACAATGCTAGTCCTGCAGATCAAAGTGGTCAAGTGGGTATATGTGGAGTAAGGCCACTGATATACCACCAAATCCTTCATGAATTTGTTTTGAAAGCCATCTAAGTTTGTGGCCATTGTCGTTCCACAGAAAACAGCAAAGAGCTCAGCAGCATCACACGTTTCCAGAATTGAATCTAGATGTATTTATTTTTTAATAGTTTTAAAAATGGTTTTAGAATGTACTTTAACAATTACAGTAGGGAGAACTCTTGCAGTAAATTCAGCTGTGGGGGTCTCTTGATACATTTAATTTGAACAAATGGGGTTCTGCAAATGAAAAGTCATTAGCCTACCTGTCCAAATCAGGAGGGACACCACATTCATGAGGATAGATTTGAAACTAAATTAGAGACCTCTTGAAAATCAGGAGCAGCAAATTGATGATACAATTATTATGATATTACTCGGAGTAGGAGGGAGGGAAGAGAAAAATCACTCACTGAAGAAATGAAAGACAGGCTTTACATCAACATAGGTAGCAAGGTCAACACTTCATTTGTAGAAGTCAGCTAGTCTGCTGTGCAAGTGAAATTAAAGGGCATGTTGTCAGATAGTTTACACTAGAAAATGTAAGGTTCGCAGATCATTTTAAATGCAATAGTGGAGAGTTGCCTGCCATAATTTGAAAACATGTCCATTTTTCACAAAGAGAGCTAAAGACATTCACGTAAACTTGCAAATCCAAGAATATTATGCTACGTTAGCACTGTGAAGTGACCAAAACTACCAAGCTGGCCTTCCGCATTGTGCATTTACAACTTAATGAAAAGGTAAATAAACTTTAAACTCATGGCAGGAAAGGATTTTCAGTTACAAAGAGTTAAGATAAGATTCTAGGGAATATACACGCTGCAGGAACACTTTTGGTTCCTAAAGATTGCCATTGAAGGATTCACTTTGTGATTTATTTACACATGAGATTTGTTTAGAAATCGAGTGTTATATATGACTAAACCATACTCAGTGTTGTGACGTGGGGGTTGTGATTTCAGCTCTCTTGACATAATATGCTGGAGACAGTTCTCTAGTAACACTTCTTTATTAAAGTAAACAAGACTGACTCTGAGGGCAGGAAGGCTACATTTATAGGGACAGGGAACTAGCTAGAAAGGGATACATTTTGGAGGGAACAATATCAGGCAATCACAGTGCTGCCTTTTGGAGGAAACCAATGAGACAGAGGATCCAAATACAGCAGCTTAAGTGAACCAATAGTAGCTGTACCCTCTGGAACCAAAAGGCATAGCTGCCAAGTTTTCCCTTTTCTCGTGAGGAAGCCTATTCAGCATAAGGGAATTTCCCTTAAAAAAGGGGAGAACTTGGCAGCTATGCCAAAAGGCAGTTACTTTATCCTAATGCAAATAGAGACAATAATAATACAGATATAAAATCCTTTGACTCAATTCACAACACTCAGAATAGACTCACTGAAATCAATGGGCTTAGTTTAGACTAACTTGTTAATTGATTTCAGCAAGTCTTCTCTCAGTATAACTTACGGTCAAATACAACTCACATTCTTAAAAATCAGGAAAAGAAAAGCAACAATTTGCAAACAATTCATCTATTTAACAGTACAGTGGTACCTCGGTTTATGAACACAATTGGTTCCGGAAGTCTGTTCATAAACTGAAGCGTTCATAAACTCTCCCATTGAAAGTAATGGAAAGTGCATTAATCTGTTCCAGACGGTCCACGGAGTACTTAAACTGAAGCGTTCATAAACTGAAGTGAACATTCCCATTGAAAGTAATGGAAAGTGGATTAACCCGTTACAGACGGGTCCGCGGAGTACTCAACCTGAAACGTACTTAACCCGAAGCATGGGTGTAATTGGTTCCGGAAGTCTGTTCATAAACTGAAGCGTTCATAAACTGAAGCAAACTTTCCCATTGAAAGTAATAGAAAGTGAATTAATCCGTTCCAGATGGGTCCGCGGCATTCATAAACCGAAAATTTGTAAACCGAGGTGTTCATAAACCGAGGTTCCACTGTAGTTATCTTTTATCCATTATAATACTAACAATTTATATTTTTTTGCTCTTAGCAGAATATACATTTTCTCCCAGAAAAGACCTGAAGAATTATAACAGTTTTCCAATCTGCACAATTCTTTATCTTAGAATCATAGAATTGTAGAGTTAAAAGGGATCCAAAGAGTTATCTGGTCCAACCCCCTGCAATGTAAGAATCTCAACTAAAGCATCCATGACAGATCACCATCCAACCTCTGTTTAAAAACCTCAATTGAAGGAGAGTCCACCACTTCCTGAGGGAAACCATTCTGCTGTTGAACAGCTCTTACAATCAGAAACTACAGAACTTCCTGATATTTAGTCGGAATCTCCTTTTTTGCAAAATGATCTTAACAGTTGAGAAACCTGGGCCCAAACTAACAACGTACTGCGCTTAGGCAGGAAGAACCAGGCACACAAATATAAGATGTGGGGGGGGGGGGCAATCAGGCTTACTAGCACTACATGAGAAAAGCATCTAGGAATCTTGGTGGACCACAAGCTTAACATGAGTCAACAGTGTGATGGAGCAGCAAAAAAAATCTAATGCTATTCTAGGCTGCACCAACAGAAGTATAGTTTCCAGAACAAGGGAAGTAATAGTACCACTCTGTTTTGCCTTGTTCAGACCACACCTGGAATACTGTGTGTGGTTCTGAGTGCCTCAGTTTAAGAAGGATATTGACAAGCTGGAATGTGTACAGAGGAAGGCAACTAAGATGATCAAGGGTCTGGAAAGCAGGCGTTATGAGGAGCGGTTGAAAGAGCTGGGTATGTTTAGCCTAGAAAAGAGGGCAATGAGAGGAGATATGATGATGATGGTGGTGGTGGTGGTGGTGATGATGATGATGATGATGATGATGATGATGATGACAAAGACAACAATTTGACTAGGTTGGCCCAGCCACTCTGAGTGGCTCTCAGCAAAAAAAGGTAAAAACACAAGGCAACATCAAAACTAAAAACTTCCCTAAAACTAAAATATCCCTGAACAAGGCTGCTTTCAGAGGTCTTTTAAAAAATAGCATAGCTGTTTATCTGTTTGGCATCTTTGGAGGTCTTTAAGCAGAGTCTTGACAGCCATATGTCAAGAATGCTTTGATGGTGTTTCCTGCTTGGCAGGGGGTTGGACTGGATGGCCCTTGTGGTCTCTTCCAACTCTATGATTCTATGATTGTATGATTCTATGATCTGCTGGGAGGGCATTGCACAGGGTGAGCAACACTACTGAAAAGGCCTTCTGCCTTCTTCAAACATCTCAAGTTCTGCCACATGCAAGATGGAGAGCCAGCATCCTGTTCTCACAATGGCTTACTAGATGCCTGTGAAGATCCAGCAAGAAGGACCTGAGCTATAAAGTAAATCTGCTGGTTTTTCAAATCCCTGGACAGTATTTTCCACATAAAAGGCCCAAATTACATATTGGTATAAAATGTTGGGGTTTTTTTAATTAAATTTTTTGATGCAGCAGCATTTTATGAGCATGGCTTGGAATTATTTCAAAATAATAGTGTGCTTTTGTTTTGTTGTCATTTATAAGCTGCCTTGAGTGCAGTATGACAACAGTTGGGAGACCACATAAAAAGAATATATTGACTCAGATGATAACCATCTTGATGAGTACCCATTGCTAGTTTCCTCCTCCATATACCGGTATTTAACTACAGTAATACCTCGGGTTACGAACACGATCCGTTCTGGATCGCAGTTCGTAACCCGAAAAGTTCGTAACCCGAACACGACCCGAAGCGCCATTTTGCGCATGCGCAAAGCGCTATTTTTGCTATTTTTGTGCTTTGCGCATGTGCAGACCGCGTGCGCCGCTTCTGCGCACACACACGCGGCGAAAACACTTCCGGGGTTGCGCAGTTCGTAACCCGAATTGTTCGCAAACCGAGGTGGTCGTAACCCGAGGTACGACTGTAATCATCTTTTAAAGCCATCCAAGTTGGTTTCCATCACTGCCTCCTAAGGGAGTAAGTTCCAAAGTTTAACTCTGCACTATACAGTACGAAGAAGTATTTGCTTTTATCTGTCCTAAATCTCAGCATTCAGCATCACTGGATGCCCACAAGTTCTAGTTGATATGTCAGAGGAAGGGAAGCATTTTTCTATCCACTTTCTCCATTCAGTGCACAATTTTATAAACTCCTGCCATGTCACCTCTTACTTGCCTTTTCTCTAAACTGAGTGGTAGTATTCCCAAAACAGCATTATACTTCCTGACAATTGCCCTTCATAAACATAAAACCCAAGGATGTTTTTTCCAAAGGAATTCATGAGAAGAGGGCAGCTGCCAATCATGTTTCTTTACTTTATTGTTTTCAGTAAATGAATGCCAAGCTTTAGAAGAAGAAACAAATGTCATTCATTTTTGAA
The DNA here is from genome assembly GCF_965207765.1 of Zootoca vivipara. Lineage (NCBI taxonomy): Eukaryota > Metazoa > Chordata > Lepidosauria > Squamata > Lacertidae > Zootoca > Zootoca vivipara. The sequence continues at coordinate 28,693,627 of NC_142585.1, forward strand.
TGCCATAGGGTTTGGGTACGTTTTGCTAACTTTTCATTTAAAACAATGGTACCAGATCTGGAGGTACTGATAATCTTGCAAGTCACCTGTAGCTAACGTCCAGTGTCTGGCCATTGTGAGCCTGGCCACTGTGAAAGGAATAAAAGTATCTTTTTAATGGAAACCTCCAAACAAGCATGAAAGGGCCATCATTGGATGTAATCTGGCCTATTGACTTCTCCTTGACAGTCCCCTCCTTCCTTCCTTCCTTCCTTCCTTCCTTCCTTTCTTTCTTTCTTTCTTTCTTTCTTTCTTTCTTTCTTTCTTTCTTTCTTTCTTTCTCTCTCTCAAAGTAATCAAGAAAGAGAAAAAGGTTAACCATGGATGGTGGCACAGTGAGGTTCCATCACAAGCTAGTGCCAATTAAAATTCTCATGAATTATAGGGAGCCAGGGGTGAGTAATGAGGGAGCCACATCTGGACAGGTGATAAGGCTGGCTTTGAAGATAATTTGGAAAATGCAGTTAGTCCAGAGCACAGTAGTTGCATTGCTAATAGTGATCAGGGAGAGGCACCATGTATTGCCTGTACTGAAACAACTCCACTGCCTCCCAGTAGGTTTCTGAGATAGTCCTGCATTTATTTGTTGAACTGCCTTGTCCCATACCTGTCCACTGAGATGTGTTATTCTCAGCTCCCCCCCCCAACCTCACCTTCTGAAGGGCAGCAGGTGGCAACGGGAATGAGCAACACTGGGAGTCGGGTCAAAAGTCCATTTAGCTCAGTATTACCATCACAAACTGGCAGAGGCTCTCTGGGGTTTCAGACAGGATCTTTCCCATCCCTACCTAGAGATGCTGGGGATTGAACCTGAGACCTTTGACATGCAAAGCAGGTGCACCACCACTGAGCTGCAGTTCTTTCCCCTATATCCCTTTTTGTGTGGGATGTTTGTGTTTCCCTGTCTTTGGGACATCCTCCTGGAAACCTTAAAGAACTGCTGATATATGCTTTTCAAAAATTCTTTCCAACTTAGTTCAATTTAATTGTTTGAATGAGCTGCTGCTTTAGGTCGCTGTTTCGAAGTTCTGTATTGCTGTATTTCTGCATTACTTTGTATGTTTACATCCACTTAGCACCTCCTGCAGCAAACTCCTTTTCCCCTAAAAGATGCCCCACACCCCTCTTGTGGCAGTTGAAGTTGTGCGTGCTATGATTCTTTAGCTGGGTGTGAGTGGGTGGAAGCAGTTCTATACCTTCTAGGGTAAGAGCCTGCTCTGGTTTAGATCTGGTGAGTAGTAGGGGACCTTGGGGTCTCAAATTTCGGCGGCACCCTGTGCGACATAAAAATTCAGCACTCCCTGCCTCTTGCGCTCCTTAATCTAAACAATAGTTGTAGTGTCCCCTGCAATGCCCCCGAGGTGCCAAACCCACTGTGACCCAACTGGTCAAGCCTTTGTGGTAAGAGATGGGAGAGAGGAGTATCAGATGGCTGATTGGGAGTGGAGCATGAGTCAGCCACACCTGTCTTTACAGTATCTGTGGCTGAATTCAGCCATCACATCAAACCATGGATTGTACTAACCCAAACCATAACTGAGGTTTTTTGATCCAGGATTCACACCATGCCATACCATTGATTTCACAGCTTAATTAGCACTAACCCACTTCAAAACATGGTTTCCATTGTTGATTGCTTGGCAACATATCACGCTTTGTCAATTCAGATACAGAAAACTGTAGTTAAGCTTGTGTCATCTAACATTAAAAATATCACTCAGCTTTGGCACACACATTGGTGCATTGTGGAGATTTAAGAAATCAAACACTTCACTTGGTATCATTTCAAGATTTCTAGTGAGAGCAAATGTTCTTCCTTATTCAGAACCATTATTTTGCCTTTCAATTTTCAAGTGAAAGAAGGCACATAAAATTTCAAAATGCATTAGAAAGTGGCGAGGGGGGGAGGGAATGGTAGGTGGGGGTTTTTTGGTTTGTTTTTTTGGCAGATTGCTATTGGTACCAGAGCCTTTTTGAACATATATTTATAAACAGCTTGAGTCCTAAAGCTTGACCAGATGGAAACGTGCCTACAAAGAATTGGACTTTGTTCACGATGGGCCGACTGCCAATGGATGAACAACTTGCACCAACATATGCCAAAAATGGTCAATCGTGTAATCTTTAAGTGTGTCTCTTACACAGCAGATGCCAAATCTATGCAAACAATTTTAAGTGTCTTTTCAGAAGACAGGGGAGCATTGTACAAATCCATGCCATGGAGATTAGTAGCAATGCCTTACTGAAACAGCCCACTGAGTTTCAGCCCTTCCACAGCTGGCTTAAAAAATAAAAAATGGTCCAACTTAATAAACATTTTTCAGTCCATCATAGCTTAGTTGTTGTTTTCATCTTGCCAGTACTACAGTGATAAACCCCAATTTCCTTGGGACCCTGAGTAAGAGAAAAGCTCTTCATGCACACATAATTTTGTAGTATCTACTTGAAAAAAAAGTGCCTGTAAAAAAAGAGAGAAATAATAGAGGGATTACAATAAATAGAGATGTAATGGGTTTGGTGCTGCCTTCTCTTGCCCACTGAAAGAGTCTGGCAAAAATCCTAAGGACAGAACCTTTGCACAAACAATCCAGACAGGAAAAATGGTTTGTACACAATAAGAGCATTCAGGTGCCATCTAATGACTCAGGAACAACACCAGATTACCTCCCTGCAGGTACTAAACTAAATTGGCAGAGACGCACACTTGGCTCAAGCAACCTCAGAGGATCTCCCCCTCCACACTTCATTGGTGATAACTATAGTCCCTTTAGTGAACACAGAACTAACAGGATCACTTTGTCTTTTCTCTGGTGGCATTTAAGGCTTACTACAGCCATCAAATGGATAAAAAAGATCTTATAGTTAGGCTGCTTTGCAGCTCCCTAAGCAACAGGGAGTTCAGAGCAACCTTCACAGGTTGCTTTTTCTCTGAGGAGAGCACTCTGACTTCTAGTACCTTGGCAATTATTTTCCAATAAGCCTAGGAATCTTGTTGCCGGCTCCAGCCTTGTTGATGCCTGCCACTGGGGATAGAATTCCAGGATTTGGCTCAGTCTAACATTTGCTTCCTACAGTGACCAACTGCATGCCTCTGGAAGCAGCATTAAATACATCTAGGTTCAGGGTTGTCTGAGCAGAAGCAACTAGGAGTGGCCCTTGGTGATGTCACAGGAGTAGGCACTGGAAGCAGAGGGGAACAGAGGGATGCAGACCCCTTCCCACCAAGTGTCTGTGCTGTAACTGGCAATAAGCTCCTGCTGAGCTGAAGCTTGCAAGCGGCATGCACAGTCTTCTTCTTTTTAAAAAAGTAAATGCATTCTAGCCCACCTGGAGACTCAAGCCCTGTACCTGCCACTTGGAGGTGGGGGATGGTAAAAATCTGGAGAATTCAGTTCAGACCTGAAGACTGGCATCACAAGCTATACTCTAGAGTGGCCTCCTGTCTTTGGAAACTGAGGCTCCATTTGGGTGTTATGGCCAACATCCATTGAGATGCGTTCTCTCACATGGATTTGTCTAGGAAACCCAATACCCTCCAGACCTTGCTGGAGTTAAATTTCCATCAGTCCTAGTCAGTATTGCTAGGGTTGCCACCATTGTTTTGGCAAAATACAGGACCATGGGGCAGGGCGGGGTGGGGTGGGGTGAAATATGTATATGTATATTAAGTGAAACGGCATACAAATTACATACAAAAATGTGTATAGGAGGAGAAATCAGCACTATTGATAAATTTTTGCTGAGAGCATAAAAAAACAATTGCAGACTGGTGTGGAAATGTGGACTGAACTGAACTCAAGACTGGAAAAAATGGGGACCCAACAAGGACATGTCTGCCCCTACCTCCTTGCTTCAGCATAATTGAAAAATATTTGAAGGGCTGGAAAAGTTTCCCTATACAAAGCAAGAATACAAAGGTGCCTTATAGCAAATCTGCATATTTCGAGCGGGGGTGGGAGCAAACAAAAGGAAGTTCACCTATCTGACAAAATTCAGACGAATGAAGTAAACCTTGACCTTTTAATTAACCCAGAATTGGAAAGGATAATTATATTGTTAACACATTATTTTGGTAAAGTTTGCTTTATATGTTTTATTTTGCTTTGACTTCAACTCTTGATTATCATGAAATGATGATGATGATGATGCAGTGCAGAGTGCTGTCCTCATTGACTGTACCACCTCAGAATGTGGAGGTGGGGGGAGAGCTTTAATACTTAATACCATATAACACTCTTGCTCTCTCGGAACACAGAAAACCAAGCATATGGAGAAGGTGAGGCATGCTGTCTTTTCAAGGATAGGGTTTAGTTTGGTTTTTTAAGTAGAGAATAATTTAATCATGTGGTCTATCACTGCACAGACCTACGTAACTTGGTTGGTCTGTGTTCTTACTCTGAATGGATAGATTGGCCTTTGGTCTCCTGTCCTATGAATAATCAGAACATTCACATTGTTAGAAGATTAAAAAAGGTAAAGGGACCCCTGACCATTAGGTCCAGTCGTGACCGACTCTGGGGTTGCGGCACTCATCTCATGTTATTGGCTGAGGGATGACAAAGCCGCTTCTGGCGAACCAGAACAGTGCACAGGAATGCCGTTTACCTTCCCGCTTGGAACGGTACCTATTTATCTACTTGCACTTCGATGTGCTTTTGAACTGCTAGGTTGGCAGGGATCTGAACCGCCAACCTTCTAATCAGCAATCCCTAGGCTCTGTGGTTTAACCCACAGTGCCACCTGCGTCCCTAGAAGCTTTACATACACTCTAAGTTGGCCCAAATATTTAATGGCTAAAAATGTGTAGCCACAGGTAAACTTTTGCATACAGTGTGCACAGAGCACTTTGGTGCAGTCCTCCACCAGTTCTTAACAAACAAACAAAAAAGTAGCAGCCAGTAGCAGAATTTAAGCACTAGAACCATTGCCAATTTCTGCTAATGTGCCTTAAGGTTCTCAGATTCCAGAGGGATGACTGATAATATGTTGCAGGAAACTCAGCCTTGTGGAGGGCCACAGATAAATTCATGGGGTGGGGGGAGAGAAGTATATCAAAACAGGTTAAACACACACACCATTTTAAAAGAACAATTTGCTGTGCTGTTTACTTTCATGGACTAAAGTTCACTTCATCGTATGTGCGAAGAGCTATCCTCAGTTGGAAGGCACAGATAAAAGTTGCAAACAGTGAGCCCAAAAGGCAATGAACCACAAGAGATCCAGTTGGTCTGTGACACTTTACATGCAAAGCTCAAAAGTATACAAGATAAGAACAAATCTCATCCTGGCGGCTTTTGTATGTGTTTCAGCTTTGCATAAAATTTCACAAACCAACTGGCTCTCCTCCACTTCTTGGTCTCTCATAATTTCCCCTTTCCTCTGTATGTGTGTTTAGATATACAGTACGATCACATCTTATGCTCAGGTTCGGTTTCAAGGGTTCCACATAGAAATGAAAATCACATATACACAAACCCTTGGAGCTGCCCCATGACTAGGGAATGAGGGGGGAGATAGAATGAATCCCCTGTACTCACAGAGCCAGCATACCAGGTGGGCCTTGCCCACCAAGCAAGGCAGAGAACTTAAAAGCTCTTTTCATGCCAGGTAATCCCAAGCAGACCTGGTGTAAAGAGAGTTTTCATCTTGCTTGAATTTAATTTGCACAATTTTGACAAGCTGGAACATCTGCAGAGGAGACTGACCAAGACTCTGGAAACAAAGCATTATGAGGAATGGTTGAGGGAGTTGGGGATGTTTAGCCTGGAAAAGATTGAGGAGACATGATAACCTTCTTCAAATATCTGAAGGGCTGCTGCATGGAAGATGGACCAAACATGTTTTCTTCTGCTCCAGAGGGAAGGACCCAATCAATGAATTCAAATGACAAGAAGGGAGATTCTGAATAATCACTGGGAAGAACCTTCTAATTGTAAGAGATATTGGACAGTGGAATGGACTCCCTCGGAATGTGGTGGACTCTCCTTAACTGGAGGTCTTTAAACAGAGGTTAGATAGCCATCTGTCAGGGATTATTTAGCTGATTCCTACACTGCAGGGTGTTATAAGAAAAAACTGCTCCTTTTCCCTTATGAGCCGTATAGAGTCCTTATGTAGGTTCTCTATCGGTAGGAGAAAATAATGAGGCCAACCAGAGAATATTGAGAAGCAAGGCAGCTAATAAGCATGATCTTTTATTAAACTGTTGCAACAGGGTCCCCTACTCAACACATGCAGCAGAGGAGAGGAACCCCGAACAATGGTGTGCCAACTCTTATACTAGGCGTCCCCAAACTGCGGCCCTCCAGATGTTTTGGCCTACAATTCCCATGATCCCTAGCTAACAGGACCAGTGGTCAGGGAAGATGGGAATTGTAGTCCAAAACTTCTGGAGGGCCGAAGTTTGGGGATGCCTGCCTTATACTGTATAGACTTTTGAAATTGCCCACCCTGTAGCTCAAGACCAGGGGTCAGCAACCTTTTTCAGCTGTGGGCCAGTCCACCGTCCCTCAGACCATGTGGTGGGCCAGACTATTTTTTTGGGGGGGGGATAATGAACAAATTCCTATGCCCCACAAATAACCCAGAGATGGATTTTAAATAAAAGGACACATTCTACTTATGTAAAAACATGCTGATTCCCAGACTGTCCACGAGCTGCATTAAGAAGGCGATTGGGCCACATCCACCCCATGGGCCTTAGGTTGCCTACCCCTGCTCAAGACTATCCCCTAAAACATCACACATATATCACTGAAGGGGGTGGTCTACAATAGAAATCCTGTCTGGCAGGATCCTGATAATGGTCACTGATGACTTTACCTGGGCAGCCTGGCCATTCCTTTTGAGATGTTAAATATACTTAGTTCCTGAATCCAGGTCACAGGCTCACCCTATTCATACAGAAATACACCCTTAAGACAGGATTTGTGAGCAAAGAGACAATGGGGTGGTTTTCCAATTTCCTTCCTCACTGCAGATAATTTTTGAGGTGGCTGGAGGAGTCAAAATGGCTTCGGGATGGTTCTCTTGTACTATTTCAGACACGTGGTTTATATACAGTGGTACCTCTACTTACGAATTTAATGCGTTCCGAACGCACATTTGTAAGTCGAAAAAAATTGTAAGTCAAATCCCATAGGAATGCATTGGGAGAAAAAAATCGTAAGTAGAAGCAACCCTATCTAAAAATTCGTAAGTAGAAAAAATCCCTATAACACAAGGGGTTGGACTAAATGACCCCTTGGACCACTTCCAACTCTACAGTTCTATAATTTCACTCCATCTTGAATCCTTGGAGAGTCACTACTAGTCAATATAGAAGGGAACATAGAAGTCCAGAGATGTCTGACTACCATTCCCATCAGCCCGAGCTGGCATGGAAGAGAGAGACCCTCCTTTTCGGTTTCTGGCAGATTTTGAGTGCCCTCTTGCATTTGGTATAAGTATTCAGTATTCAATCCATTTCCAGCTCCGAAAGCTTAAATCTAAAGGCTTATCCCTGTCAAGCCATTTTACGGTCAACAATATTTTTCTCCTTCTTTTCCTTTTCAATTTCCTTATGGAGTTGTTATCCAGGCCTTCCTATTGTTCTCCTTTCTTTCAACTTACCATCCATTATGTTTTCAATTAGTCCTGTATTTCTTAGAGCTTGCCCTACCATACTTGATCGCCTCGTCTGCGCTCTGCATTAAGCCCTTGTACCTCTCCAATATCTCTTTATTAGTTTTTCCTCTCTAACTCTACACTTGCTCTTCCAAGACTGCATTTCAAAAGCTTCAAGTTCTCTTTCTTCCATTTTTAATCCAGTAATGTACTACTAGTTTCAACTAGTGCTGGTAGAAGCAGCTGACCTTCACATTATATTCTCTCTCTATATTCATGTTTATTTTCTGTTTCTCAGAATTTCCCTGGGTTAGGACAAGGCCTATAAATCTGAGCTCAAGGCATGTTGCTTGAATAGAGATTCAAAAGGATGCTGTATGCACAAACCAGAGTCCAGAGTCCTTACTACATTTTACTTCTTCATACTGTAGGTAACACCCTTCCAAAAACAAACAAACAAACAAAAACCCTCACACACAAACCCAAAAACTTTAAAGTAGGGGTAGGCAACCTAAGACCCGGGGGCTGGATCCCGCCCAATCGCCTTCTAAATCCGGCCCGCGGACGGTCCGGGAATCAGCGAGTAGATTTTGCATGAGTAGAATGTGTCCTTTTATTTAAAATGCATCTTTGGGTTATTTGTGAGGCCTGCCTGGTGTATTTACCTGAGTAGAATGTGTGCCTTTATTTAAAATGCATCTCTGGGTTATTTGTGGGGCATAGGAATTCTTTTTTTTTCTCTTCAAAATATAGTCCGGCCCACCACATGGTCTGAGGGGCGGTGGACCAGCCCATAGCTGAAAAAGGTTGCTGACCCCTATTTTAAAGGGCATGTTTTAAGGCCGGGGTGATGTGTTCTCATTGACCATTTTACTGATGGTGACAAAGCATGAAAGAACAGTAGTGAACATGCCATGCTGCTAGGATGGCAAATTCATGTCAGTTCTTGAGATTCAGCCTTACGTATGGCCTCAGGCAGCTTTTAAAAATGTTGTTTCTTCCCATCATAAAAAACCAGTACAATTTAGTACAATGGGTTGTGCCTGATGGATGAAAGGCAGAACGCAATGATGGTGGCTGTGTATATCGAATAAAACTTAGGTGGACTTGGAGCTACATGCTGAAAGGATGCAGAGCATCAGCTCATCCTAAACCTACCAGAAACTGATTCAGGGACAAGTGTTCATCACAGATCAGCACTGGTTGATTTGCTCCTGGGCCAAGTTCAAGGTATTCATATATATAAAACCCTTAAGAAGAAGAAGAAGAGTTTGGATTTGATATCCTGCTTTATCACTACCCGAAGGAGTCTCAAAGCGGCTAACATTCTCCTTTCCCTTCACTTGATTTCCAGTTTTTCAAAAAATGCAAAAAAACCCACACCCCCATATATGTTTTATTCATTGTTGCAAGTAGCTTTGTATTACTTTTGTTAAAAAGCAACGAAGAAATTTGAGAAATCAATAATAAATAAAACCCAAGTTAAGCTAGCAAGGCAGCAGAGCGTTTCTTAAGCTTCTGTGGAGTGTTTCACAAATGCTGAAGATCTCCTAATAAAAACTAGTCAAGAGATTAGTTCCCCCCCCCCAATAATCTACTAGGTGCATAAGAAATTACATACCTGTACATGCAGATCAACCTGCCCTCGCAAAATTTCCATCAGAAGAGTAATTTGCTACCAAAACTGTCTGAACTATGGCAGGTATTTGGACAAGACTTGTCTGTGGTGGCTCCCAGATGCTAGAATGCCCCACCAAAAGAAACAAATGTGTCTTATGCTAGAATGCCCCACCAAAAGAAACAAGTGTGTCTGGACAGCCAAGACATATTGTCCTCAGCAGGCATCTTTAAAAGATGGATCCCACTTGCTGCTGTATGTGTAGTGTAATTCTATTATTTATTAATTAATTAAATTTGTATGCCTCTGGTCTTATTATTTGGAACTCACGTGTGCTTGAATAGCTCCTTGAATATTCCAATGGAAAAGCAGGATACAAATGTTGAAAACTGATTAATAACCGAGCTGCCAACCTGGGTCACCGCCGGCCAGGAAGCTCCCTATCAATTTAAATTAATCTTAGAAAGAACTGCCAGTAAGAGGTGAGTCCACTTTCCCCAGAGTTAAATTGGGGAGGTTATACTGTTAGTAAATGAAATCCTCAACAGCTTAGGACCCACTTGGCTGCTTCAATCCATGGAACTGAAACCTTTATGAGTGCCAAAAAATGCTTGTTCTGCACTTGCAAGGAACCAATTCTTCAGGGTGATGCCACCTATTTCTCAGGAACCCCCTGACCACTGACATTAGGTAGGCACCTTCACTGTGCTTTCCGTGCCTGCTAAAAACTTGTTTCTGCAAGCCTAGCAAGACTTTACCATGAATTGTAAATTTAAGGCAAGGGGAGTAAATTTAATACATGGGCATATATACTTACCTGGACACTTTTTGAATTTAGCCAGCTTTCTGGATGGTTCTGACAAAAGGAGGGGATGCAGGTCTCCATCAATTTCCTCCAGCTGCCTCCAGCTCCTTTCCTCTCAATACAGGCTCTGTCCTCACTCCTACTGCAGTCGAGAGCCAGTATGCTGTAGTGCTTACACTACCAGACCTGGATTCAAATCCACTCAGCCATGAGGCTCAGTGGGCAATTAATGGCCAGTCACTATCTCCCAGCTGAACTTACCTCACAGTGTTGCTGTCAGGATAAAAAGTAGGGAAAGCTCCTTGGAGGAAAGTATAATTAAAACAAACCACAAGGTGGCTGTAGCTAAGCTTAGTGAATATTGCAAGCACTTCCAAGCTGAGTTCAAGGATTTTCTTTGGTGAGGCGAGAGAACAGAAGAGAGAAGGTATCCTTGCTACTTTCAGAAAAACAGGTTCCTATCCAATAACATCTTTCTGATCTATATAAATACTTTGTGGCTGCACAATTACAAAGCTTTGATATACATAATCTGGCAACATCTTCCCTGGCACAGATAGGCTAAAGGCGAATTGTGACCATAGCTAGATTAAAAGGTGTGATCTAAAATCATTAGGCAGAGCAACTTCCATACTTCTAATAATGAGAAAGATAATTGTGGGAGGTGACAAGGCACATAAAGAACTCTCCCTTCTTCTAAACAGTCATGCAAGATTTTCCACCAACCACTGTTGTTGTTTAGTCATTTAGTTCGTGACCCCATGGACCAGAACATGCCACCAACCACTATTAGAACTCAAAACACTATAATTTCTTCTCATATCACTTATGTTGCAGAATAATTGCAAGACTGCTCTGTCAGGGCAGATGTGATCAGGGCTTTTTTTCCATACGAGGGACAGAGAAAATGTTGGGTTCCCCTCTTGGAACTGATGTTGAAGCTGGCTACTATAATAAGCCATGTTAACAGGACACTCATTTGTATTCAGAAATAATTTATTCTAGTAATAATTATCTACACACACAATAAATGAATGATGATAAAGTAACTTCCTGATGAATGTTTTGTATACAACAATTTTACTATGGGTGCTTTGGGGGGGGGGCACTATTATCTGTACTGTACAAGTTGCAACCGAAATAAAGACCTGATATAATTTCATTTTTTAAAAAATGATATTATTAGGAATAAAAATGCAGTCAGGAATAAAAGCCAAAAGAAATTTCCAGAGGTATGCCTATTGACAGCCAATGTGTTGGCTAACAGCATCCCATCCCCCCTGGCTATTTCACAGCATTCTGTTTTTAAGGAGTTTGCCCATTAATTGCAACTATTTAGGAATTATGTCTAAGATGTTAGAAGAAGCAAAAAAAAATTAAAGCCGTGAACTACTCCCCTCTACAAAGGCATACACGGGGACAGATCAGACACCAGTTCATATCTAGGTCTCTACCTGGGTGAAAAACAGGTATTGGCTTTCACCATGTACTCCACATACTTCAGCTTGCAGGCAAGAGGCAAGCAATGAAATGGGAGATCCCGTAGAACTTACCATTATCTATCCTGCTCCATTTTGATGTTATATGCTTTTTATTTTGTTATCTGGTTGAGCTACAGCAAAATGACCCATCTTTGCATCATTAGAATATGCAGATATGTTTATAGAGCCAAGAGATTCTACGTTTACAGCTGTTGTCCATGACTATTAAACAGCTTCAGTGTTTTGCATGGCAAGACTGGTGTTACATTACAACATCCAGTTGCCTCAAAAGGCAAAACCAAGATTGCCTTGCAATTTCTATATACACAAATGACATTTGAGCTCAGATGGAATCCTACCAGGTCCAATATAAGTATTCAATAAGTTGTAAATGAGTGTAAAAAAATAATCAATGCCAGCTTTGTAGCAAATATCAAAAGCCAAAATGTGAAGACCACCCATAATGCAAAACTACTACTTTTTTTCAACAAAATCAAGGATATTAACAAAGTATCACTGTTCCTTTAGGGTAAAGGTAATGAATGAGAACACATTTACAGTTTTTAAACTGAACTTAAGCCCAAAGTATACAGAATGTGCTCATCTGCTAACATGTTTCTTTATTTACAGCTCTCCACCAGATGCTTCCTTAAGGAGAAAAACCTGCAATAGGAACAAAGAAAATGCCACAGAACTAGAACTCAACAGTAACAGGTAAGTGTATCTGGACTAAATGTCATCAACCTAATATGTTAAAAGTTTAGAAGAGTCACTATTTATGAGAACAGTATATTTTTAATCAAAGTCATGTCATACACCAATTTATTACATAAATACATTTTCTTCATCAATACTTAACAACCTACTTGGGCCCAAATGAAAGGGACTCCTAACGGTGCCCACAGATTTGAAGACACCCTGCACCGCTCAACAGAAAACTGACTTATTGGTAAAACAATAACTGACAATATTTTTATTGAATTTTCATTGGAATTTAACAGAATCATTTCCTGAAAGTTTGATTCTTTTCTTCACACTATTCAAAAGTTGTTACTTAAAATATTTATAGAATTTTGCTCAAATATGAACCCAGACACTAAATAGGCTTAAGAATGACCATCACAGAGTTTTGGGAAAATGTAGATGGTGGGGTCAATCTTACTACTTGGTAAACTACTGTGTGGTATATTGCCCTGCTGGAAAAACTAAGGAAGAAGCTGAGAGTCCTCAAGGACTAAAGAAAAAGGAAGTACATTGCCAAGGACCCCACCTGGCCTACAAATGAATACAGCTGATACAGTGTCTCAGGGCGTTTGAATACTTCAATTAATTTCCCTTTCTATAATAGGGTCCATGTTTTATAATCCTGTCTTATTTCAGCACTGTGTCTATACTATAAACAGTTCCAGTCGCTGCCTTCTGTGCAGTCACATACATGTAGTTTATTTATTTGGTTTTATTTTATGTTAGTTTTGTTTGACAGTAGTCTATAATTGTATATGGACTATGTGTACTATCATCAGATTCTGTTTGATAACGCTGTATTTTGCAGAATTTGAGATAACTTTCTTTTGAAAATTCATTTTTAAAAAATGGGGGGAGGGGAATCAATTACTTGTGCAGTTCCAGGAGTAGCTGAGAATGGAGATGACTAACCTTCATTATTTTACCTTGCAAGGTACACTGATCATTTAAAAAGAGACATTCTCTTCATAATTTTGGGAGCTTAGTCCCCCCAGAAATATGTATTCTTCCCTTGTGCTATAAGAAAGGGAATGAGTTAAGGGACTAAGCAGAAATCTTTGTGTTTTGAATTTGCTGCCACAGGCTTGAAATCCATTATTCCTTACAAAGGGATACAAATTCTAACAAACCAAACAATTATTAAAGAATGTTAAAAAATCATTTTCTTCACTAACAGAGACATTTTAGTTAACTGGCTTTTGTTAAAAAAACATTTCTAATCCACCATCAGTGGGGAAGAGTAATATAACACAAACATATCACAAGGCAGGTCATATTATTATATTCTGGCCAGAGCAAAGGGATTTACACCACTTTACAAACAATTGCTGAAAAAGTGTATACATGTCTTTCACCAAAAACATGTTATCAATCAGATGTTCTGAGGCAGTTTTGACTTGATTCCTATGACTTCATTAATATCTGAGGTAAGGGGAGGCAGATGTAAAACCATCCTTTGGTTAAAGAACTTGTGTTCCACGGGGAAAAGCCTTTTCTTTATTTTTTTAACATGGACAACAGAATCTCTGAACTGTTTCTTCTGTTGAATGCAGAAAACAGCTTCAGTGTGAATTTGTGCCACCCTTAAACCAGGGTTGGGATGAAGAAGGGGACATGAATTGAGCTCACACTCAGCAAGAACAATTCCCACAGCCTTTCACGCTGTTGATGATCTCTTCTTGCAGCTTCTTCCTTTCCTCGTCTTTGGACAGGTGATTGGTTCTCTCCTCCCACCTTTCGTTAGTATTTCTGTTCAGCATCCTGCTGCTCTGCGTGTGCCACATTTCATAGTAGAGGCTGCTGGGACTGGTAAGGAGATCTATATGCCTGCCACGCTCTGCAACTTTACCCTGTTTTTTTTAAACAACAACATGAAGTTGGTGATCAAAACAGACTCGAGCAGGAAGGAACAAACAGTGCACATATAGCCACCCTGATTTTGAATAAGGAAAGAGCACCCTTGGCTACTTGTGTATACTCTGTTTTCTCCTTTCTTCCATGCCCTTCTTACATCTTAGCTCATCTATAATGTTGCCTCTTACTTGTCTTCTCTATAAACCAAAAAGTTCTAAATACTGCAACTTTTCCTCATAGCAGTCATTCCACACACCCCTGATCATTTTGTTTGCTCCTCTTTGAACCTTTATGAACTTGACAATAACCTTTTTGAAGTGAGGTAACCAGAACTGCACACAGTATTCCAGAAGTGGTTGCGCCATAGATTTATATAAAGGAGTTGTGCTATAGACAGCTTATTCTTCATTTCCTAATGATCCCTAGCATGGAATTTGCCTTTCCCACAGCTGCCACACCCTGGGTCAACATATTTATCAAGCTAACTGCTATGACCCCAAGGTCTCATTTCTAGACAGTCACTGCCAGTTCAGGCCCCATGAGCGTATGTGTGAAATTTAGATGTTTGGGCCCTGACATGCATCACTTTACACTTGTTTACACTGAACTGCAAAAGTCCTTTGGGAGCTCTTCACAATCTCTTTAGGTTTTAACAATCCTAGATAATTTAGTATCAGCAAACTTGGCCACTTCAATCTCTCTCTTAACTCTAGATTGTTTATAAACCAGTTAAAAAGCACAGGTTGCAATATTAATGCACTTTCTACACCTCTCCATTTGAAGAACTGTCCATTTATACCTACTCTTTGCTTCCTGCAGCTTAACCAATTTCTGAACCACAAGAGGACTTCTCTTATTCCTTGGCAGTTGAAAGCTTTTTGAAAGTCCAGGTACATTATTGTTAACCAGATCATCTTTATCTATATGCTTGTTGGTACTCTCAAAGTATCTGATAGGTTCATAAGACAGGACTTGCCCTGCTGGCTCTGCTTCATTACAACTTGTTCTTCTATATGCTTGGTTATTTTATTTTTAACCACAATTTCTACCAGTTTTCCCAGGACAAACATTAAGCTAACCAGGCTGAAATTTGCTGGATCCATCCCCATAGATACTTAAAAAAAAAAAACTGGTGTCGGAAGTACATAGAAGAGAGACAATGGGAAAAGATGGCTGTCCCACACCCAGCACTCTGTTGTAAAAGATTGGTGGTGGTGCAAGGCACTTTAAAAGAAACTGGGATGCTATTACTAATTGTCTCATCAAGGAAAATCACAGAAATGAAAGCCACTCCACTAAAACAGAATCTGTTGGATCCAAAAAAAAAAAAAGAGGACACATGAACATGGGAGAGAACTGTGTATGAACAGCTTAAGGTTTTCAAGTGATTTTCCTTGCAGCCATTCCCACCAGTGAAGGAACAAACACTCTTTCACTTTATTTCCTGCACACACACACACACCCTATATTTGGGTGCCAGGCAGAGACAGCAGACTAGCATAACTCTTTTGCAGTACATATTATTCAAACAGGCCCTATCCTGCCAGATAGTAATTCTAAAACGAGCAACAAAAGTGCATTTGGAAATTTGAAATGAAGCATTTAGAAGTTCTCTTCTCTAAATTCTTCTGCTTAACTCATATATTTAATAAGAGGAACAACACGGAAGTTTAAAATAAGCAACACTGAAGAATTCATTGTTGAACCGGAAACTATAAGAGCCACTTAAAAAAACATTTTTATCTTGTTACTTTCCTCCAGAATTTGTTGATTTTCCCCCACCTCTTTTTTTAAAGTCAATTGGTCTTTATTTTATTGAATTTACATTGCATTTTTTTAAAAAATAAGTGGGTGTGGGACCCAAAGCAAAATGAGTGCTCCTTTTGGGGTCCCCACCCAGAGGCTTTCCAGGGATACTCCATTTCCCTCTCCTAACCCTGATTTTTTGTCTATCATGTCTCCCAACTCCAACAGTCAACATTTGTGACTGCTGAGAATGTTTGGTCCTCATCAGGCTGTTTCCCCTCACCCACCTCAGTTTTCTTTCTGAATCTATTTTTGTTACTTCTGCAAACCTCAGTGTCCCCCTTGAGTCTGATGATACCCCCCCTTGTGCACGGAACTGGCATTTGGACAGTGGAGTCTGCTGTTAGCAAATACGATGCAAGTTGCCTTGGATAGTTTTGTGGAAATGTGGGTTACAATTTATTTAAAGCAAGGGGGGGGAAAACCTAGAGATTTTGCAACAGGGTCTAGTGTATTAAATTTCTCATTTAGTGAAGAGTATCTTGCTGCAGAAGAAATGTCCACAGGGATGTGATCTTATTGTCAAATTTCTATTGAATGGCAAAACAATTGCAAGCTTTTGAAAAGTAGTCACATTCCTGGTACGCTTTCATGTAGATGCACATTAGAAATACAGCAGAGTAAGAACAGAACAAATGCACTAGGGTTTATGAAACACACAATGCTTCTTCCACCACCACCAAGTCACCCAGTGAAACTAAGTAGGCAATATTACCAGTTTGCTCCTATGTCCTTGAGTGTATGTGAAAATGCACGCACACTTTCAGATATTGATAACTGATGGAGAGTGTGTTTGTAGTGAAATGACCTTAAAGAAAGCTGGGCTATATTCTTTAGCATGACTGGATTTTAAGAAAGATTGCATAATTCCAGAGAGAAGATTACAAATTGTGTACCTTCGAAAGACTCACACCCAGATTACTACAGCAACTTTCTACCAGGAAGTTGGGTCTCACCTGATCCAGGACAATGATTTCATCTGCATCAACCACTGTTGACAATCTGTGTGCAATAAAAATGGATGTTCTGTGTTTCACCACATCCCTCATGGCATTCAAGATGTTCTGTAAGATTAAAGATATGTGAAGCATTGAACATTTTATGCCTTTCAGGGCAGAGGGACCATCTTAAGAAAGCCATCAAATGAAAATAATTTAATCACTTGTTAAGAAGGGTCACCAGCAATTCCAAAGTTACTACATAAGAAAGAGGTGACTAGTTTGAGAAACAAAAGTTCAAGGATTCAGGGGTTAGCTACTTTGAAAACTTCCAATACTGATTATTACAAAAGTTTTTCCAGTCTAGATACCCCATCAGGGGCTTTGCTGGGCTTCTAAATCTAGTTTCTAAATAAGGGTAATGTGCACCTGGGGGGGGGAGCATTTTTGCTTCCTTTAGAAAAGCAGTTCCTTTAAAAATGAACTTGGGCAGCACAAGACATACATTTTGCTACTTTGCTGATTGCTTGGTGCACACATTGGCGGGGAAAGACGTGAATTTTTAACTTGATGCTTTTAAAGTGCAGCTGTGTTGTGTAAATATTCAGCTTCGTTTGACAACCTCACAATAATTATATCAAAATGAAAAGGCAAGAAGTAGAACATTCACTAGAAATTCACATTCCAATCTGTGAATAGAATCCAATGAGGTTACTCTTGAAAGGTATATATTTTAACTTACTACACACTAGAAGGGACCATGTGCTTCAACTGACTGCCAGCAGGCTGGCAACCTTATGAGTGGAGGTCAACAGGTTATTTACTTCAAGTAATCTAAAGTGAACAGAGACACTTAGCAACCAACAACTACGTATTTGCTATAGACAGGATGATTGGTTTAGAAAATTATTGTTGGTGCTGAGATTTCTGTATTTAACAGTTTCATAAGTCTGATGCAGTTGCTACAGTAATGTCATGACATGTGTGTCACAACATCTTGATGTTTTACAGCTTTGCTTTTGAATATAAAGTGATACCAGGCCAGAGATCTATGTGCACCCAACCTGTATTTCAGTTAGGATGCTCCACAAAAAGGTTTTGCAACAAGAATTTACAGGAACTATTTTTATGAATGTTAAGTAGCAACAATCTATTTCCCTTTCATATCACACTGAGCAGGACAGGTGATCCCAAGTACGGTACTTCACAGGATACAAGAGATTATGCTGGAACCTATTTAGAACAGGTCCCAACTATTTCTGCATCCAGCTCAAGAAGGGTTGCACCCAACTTCTGGCCTTTGTGAATTTGGTAGAGTGGCAAAGCAGGATTGTATAAGGATGAAGCAGGAAAACTAATGTGTTCTGTAGCTTAATTTACCTCTTCTGTAATTGAATCTAAAGATGAAGTAGCTTCATCATAGAGGATAATGGGAGGATTCTTCAAGATTGCTCTGGCTATAGCAATTCTCTGCTTTTCTCCACCTGAAAAGATTAAACAAACCCACTGAGGGTTATTTTTACCCTTGAATAACCCAACACCAGCACATTTTCTTCACCCACCCAGTGAAATGTCCTTTGCTCCTTCAAAGCTATCAAAGACTCCAAGCAACTCAGATGAAGGCTATAGTTTAAGTATAATCAAACAACGAACAAAACAAATGCAGCATTGGAACAGCAAGTCTTATCAGAATGAATGAGACATTCTTCTAGAAAAGTCATAACATACAATCAACTGTCATTCCATAGCTAAGCTACTATTTAGGGCTGCATTCAGACAGGGTTTTCTGAGTATCAGGTGGGCTCATGCAGTATGACTGACAACTGCAGGTGATGCGGAAATTTTGCCTCTTAGAGGAGCACATATTAGCAAAAACAGCATCTATTTTAGAGTCTATTCCTGCACAACACACATGTTGCCAGTTAAAGCTGGGATCATAAAGACTTGGCTATAGAGGAACCAGATGTATCCAGGGTGCATTTTTCCCCCAATTCACTAAGGTTACCATTAGGCCAACTTTTCCATGCCACTTTGGATACAAGTTGTGCTATTTTTTATTTTTAAAAATACACCCATTTGGGGCTTTAGGGGCACTGCAAGTAATTAATGGCTATATATGCATCTGCCTTCCTGTACTGCATTTCAAAGATTTGACAAGGCTTCCATTTAATTCTTTCATATTCCTGGTGATATGACCTCCTAACTAACACTGACTTGTTTTAGCAAACCACTTTAGGAGGATAATAATCTCATTTCACTTTGAGCCTTAAGTGGCTGTGCTGAAGCTGAGCAATAAACAGAAATTGAACTATTCACCCAAGATGAAAATTCTGCTTTTCTCCCCCTTCATAACAGCCTAGTCCGAAGTGTGTTGCATTTTTTACTGCCTGTATTTGAAAGAGTATGCAATGACCACATAATGCATAATGGCCTATTTCCCCATGTCTCCTCCCATGTCCATTTCACATTCTATGCATGTCACTCTCATGACAAAAAATTAAAATGTGAGAAGGATTTCTTTAACACATAATTGCCCAGACAGCACTATGTGGAGCTCAGCATGGGTTCATAGAACTCTTGTGCTCAAGGGTCAATTCAAATGTGACCCAATGCCTCCATGGAAAGTTATTCTGCATAAGAAATTGTATTGACCATATGAAAATGGCACCCATTCTTTTTGCTGCATATACATGCACTGCTAACAGATTGGATTCCCAACACATACATCTGAGAATATTGTGCAAAAGTTTCTTATTTGACAATCTCATGACACTTTGGTAGTCTGATTGAAACATTGTGTTTGCCTAAAAAGCGTGCAGGAGGTTCGTGGATTTCATCCCTGCCCTGTACCCCCCCCCATTGCTCTAATTATGGTTTAGTATTATGTCATCAAGGCTAACTGTGGCTAATGGTAACTAGATTTCCGTGTAACTAGGATTCTGCGTACCTCATTTCAAATGGTTACAAATTGGGTTTTTTAAAATAAAACAAGGGTGTTTTTCTCTGCAGCAATGGTATAACATGAAATGCAGTCCTTAAACATCTGTTTTCCTGGAAATGCAGTTGCTGTGTATTGCTCTCCCCATATCATATTGCAAAGCTGTTAATTTATAACTGCAGTTTCTATGCTTCAGATCACAATTAAATTCATCCTTACTCCATCTTCAAATCCTCATGACTGAAATCCTACAACATTCTGAGTGTGCAACTCCTATAAAATTAGTGCCAAACATACAAAACTACACAAAAGACTGCAGTCATTATTGGCTGTGTTCTGTCCAAAATAATTTCACAGGTTCATATTTTCAAATAAATCAGGTGTTAAGCACACTGTTTAAAGGTTTAAACCTAACAATAATGAAATGAAGGGAAAGATTCATCATTATTACATAAGTAGTAAATGAAGAAAGCTTTACTTTCATTATATTTAAATACCACATATGAAATACAGCAACAACTTTCTGACACCACATATTACACCCCCATTGCATGTGACTCTACTAACAGGATCACCAGACCTATTAAACAGGTTATGCAGGGTGGTTTGGCTTTAAATTACATTACATCTACAGAAGGTGGTTATTTGATTAACCAATTTCCTAGAATACCTTGTTTCTACATTTTAACTAAGATTCAGAAGGTGGGATTTCTCCCATCTGGAAGACCTATTGTCTCTGGTAGTAATTCCATTCTGGAACCTTTGGCTAAATTTGTAAATTGTTTTCTGTTACCACTCATACCTAAGATTCCGTCATACATTAGGGACTCCATGGATTTCATTCAACAATTTGAATCAGTGGTAATTCCTTCTGATTCTCTCCTGGTGACTCTGGATTTTAAATCTTTATATACCTCCATACTTCATGAGGAAGCCTACACCTGTGTCAGACTCTCTAGAACAACATACCTTTTGAAATCCTCCAAAACATTTTTTTAATGGACTTATTAGACATAGCTTTGGAGAACAATTTTTTAAGATACAGATACCTTCTATCTTCAAGCGAAGGGTATTGCCATGGGTAGTCCCATAGCTCCTTCCATAGCCAATTTATTTATGCCTGAATTTGAGCATCACTTTGTGTACTGTCCTAATAATCTTTTTGCTTCAGATCTGGCTTTCTATCTAAGGTTGATTGATGATATCTTTTTGATTTTTAAAAATGCCAATAGATATCCTGCCTTTTTATCTTGGATGAATCAACTACTGCTAAGGTTACCATATTTTTTTCAATGAATCAGGGGACACTTTTCAACTTCCTACTAAATAGATGGGTTTTGTCAGGGGACTGATTTGTAAATCCAGGGACTGTCCCCGGGAAACGGGGACGTCTGATAGTCTTAAACGACTCTTCTCATTGGTGTTTTGACCATAACACTTCTTTACATTTTAAATTGTATCATCCATACAATCTCAAACGTAACCTATCTTTGGGCCAATTTTTGCAGAGGAAAAGGAATTCCCCTACGTGTACAACGAGTGGGACGTGAGCTAGAGATTGCCCTGGCAAATAGAGGATATCTCCAGCATATTATTCATAAAGCCCAAGTGAAAGTAGATGCATGTGACAGACGGGACATTCTTGTACTCAAAAGCAAAATACCACAAAAACGTATCACCTGCTCTTTTGAATTTAGCCCACAGACGATGGAGGTAAGACAAATCATAAACAGATACTGGGGCATTGTATCTCATATTGTGGGTTGTGATCTCCCTCCCTTGATATGGTTCTGCAGAACCCACAATTTAAAAGATTTTCTGGTTCACAATGATTTTAAAAGACCACAGAAAATTTCTCATCTACCATTGGGACACTTTTAAGTGTGGAGGCTGTCTAGCCTGCAACCAAGCTATTGGAATGGCCTCTTATCTTGTCCCTAACAGCTCTACGATTCTGAAATCGAATGGGTTCACTAACTGTGGCACCCAAAATGTGATTTATTTAATCTAATGCACTTGTCAGTTAATATGCATTGGTGCCATCACCTGCCCTGTTAAAGCTCGTATTTTAGAACACAGATCCTGCACTAGAGGCAAAATCAAAGAGGATCTACTGGTTGAAAACTTTATTGAACAATAAAGTTGTTGTGATGACTTTTGCTTTTTTGTTGTAGAGCACATATCATCAACTCACTCCACTGGCATTACTTTCCCAGATGGAAAGTAATACACTAGTAAAGTAAATACACTAGTTCCACATTAGAGTTCGCAGGAATCATGTAATTACATGCAGCTGTGTTTGTGGACTTTCCACTGCTATGTCTTTAAATTTGTGGGCCCTACTCATGTTTCCCAAGGAGGTTTAACAAACTGAAGGACATCGTCCTGTTTCTACAGTGGTACCTCAGGTTACAAACACTTTGAGTTACAATCACTTCGGGTAACCCGGAAGTAGTACCTCGGGTTAAGAACTTTGCCCCAGGATGAGAACAGAAATTGTGCAGTGGTGGCAGCAGGAGGCCCCATTAGCTAAAGTGGCACCTCAGGTTAAGAATAGTTTCAGGTTAAGAACGGACCTCCGGAATGAATTACGTTCATAACCAGGGGTACCACTGTACTACAAACAGATTCATTA
This sequence comes from Zootoca vivipara, assembly GCF_965207765.1. NCBI lineage: Eukaryota > Metazoa > Chordata > Lepidosauria > Squamata > Lacertidae > Zootoca > Zootoca vivipara. The sequence goes on from NC_142585.1 coordinate 28,716,090, forward strand.
CTTAAGCAAGCAAATACTTGCAGATATTTTAAAAACAAGTGGATTTTAAAAGAGCCAGTTTCCTTTTTAGCTTATTCAATTTTTGAGTTTTAATGAAGTCACTGTTCTTTTTATGTTGAAAGGATGTTCACCAGGACTACTGTAGGAATACTGCATATTAATTATATGAAGTATGCAGCATTAGCTTCCTCCAGTTAGAGAAGCAAATCTCCTGCGGCCACTACTATGCTGTGGAAGATGGAATCTGTTTCTTAGAAGCCTGAGAAACCCCACAGTTTCCATTACATTGGGCTCAGCATCTGAATAGGGCTATTATTACTATTATTACTACCGTGTTTCCCCTTTTTTAAGACACCGTCTTATAACTTTTTTCCCTCAAAAAAACACACAGTGGCTTATTTTCAGGGGGTGTCTTTTTTTTTTTAAAAAAGTGCTGGTACAACTGGGACCCACTGGCTCAGGATGCTCGGTGCTCTCTTCTGCACATTGCTGGGCGCGTTGTTGGCGCTGCCAGTTCCGAGCGCCTGCAGGGTGGGGTGGGGGTGGCAGTGCTTTAAACCCCCAACCCTGTAGAAAGCAATGGAAGTTATGGACCGTAACAATCCTTAAGAGGCGCAGGTCTTAAAAAACCCCTGGTATCACCCTTGAAGCACAGCCTTCCAAAGTCAGGGGGGAAGAGGTCTGTTTAGACAAAGGAAAGGATCGGGGTGATTCTGTGCCCTGGGACCCACAGAACTACTTTAAAAATCCCAACCTGGGGTGGGGGGTCAAATAGTGAAGCCCCATAGCCCTGTAGCAACAGAAGGCACATTCTGAAGCACCCGAGCTGTTCGGTTCCATAAAAAATCCAGGAATTGTAAAATTAACAACAATAATGGGGGGGGGCACTCTATCCAAAGAGTTAAGAAGGAATGGGAAAGTGTTGAGTTATATATGGAAAAATATGGAAAGGAAAGTTAGTTAAAGATAAAAAATAAATAATTATCGCAAGGGGAAAAATAACATCATAAAGGGTAATAATATTAAATATAAAATAGACAACACAACAGAAAAAGCAAGTATATGACTAAATGAGATCGCACAGGAGTGAGGGAAGTGGGGAGAGAGGGAGGGGGGTAAGGAATGGAAGGAGACAATGGTTGGAGGAGGGTATAGGGGGATGAATTAAAGGAAAATTAAGACTGAGAAGCGCATGGTTTTTGTTTTTTAAAGATGCAAAGGCTTGCAATCAGCCAAAGTATAGAGCCCAACTTCCAAGAGACTGCGATCTACTTGCGGATTTATAAACTGGAGGTGATCTACCCCCGTTTTATTGGTGTTCAGGTCAGAGTTGTTTTTAGAGAGAGGAAATATCCCATTTTTGAGGTTAAAGTAAAAGTTCCTGACCTTTTTTTTATAATGAGGAAATGCTGCTAAAACTCTGTTCTTCATTCCACGAAGGGGAGAGGGGGCGGGGCCGGGTGCTCAAAGACAAAAGAAATGGAAAAGGAGATAGCGATCAACTCCAGCCTCGCATTCATGCAGCCGTCGGGAGAGGCAGGGGCTGCAGCCGAGTGCTGCTTCACAAACAAACGGGGGAAAGTGCTTAGAACCCAGAGAATCCAGCTGAAAAACACGAAGCAGCAACAGCAATTGCACACACACCATCCCAAGCCAGCACAGTAACCAAGTCCCAAAAGCAAGAAAGGACTCAGCAAACACTGCTGCGGCCGGCGTTGCTGCTGCTGACTCGGGGAGCTCAGTGATCTCTTCCGCACAGCGCCTATCACTATGGCTTATTTTCGGGGTACGGTTTATATTTCTCAAATGCTTAGAAATGCTGCTATGGCTTATTTTATGACTACGCCTTAAAAAGGGGGAAACACGGTACTACTGCAATTGAAACACAACATTGATATTAAAACGATGTATTGTGCAGTATTAAAAACCATTAAAAACAATTTACACTGTTGACATGGGATAGAATTTATTTCACACTGTACAAAGATCAATGTCCTTTATTTCAGGTTCATCTATCTCAAACACTTTAGAGCCATGTAGTCATAAATCCCCCCCAAATATGTAATAAAAACTAAGCACTCTAGCCTCCTTCTGCCCACCAATCTATGAAAAAACAACAACGACAAACCAAGCAGAGTGGTGCAAATAAAAGCAATTCTACCAGTATTGCATAATATCTACTTACAACAGAATGCTTCCCTCCTTAACAATGTATTTTTAGGGTTTAATGCCAAAGAATCCTAGAGATATTATCCCACAAGACAAATAGTCACTGTTTTCTTTAACATGAAAACAACATGTCTGATATCCAAGAAATTCACAAAAAAGCTACCGTATATTCCGGTGTATAAGACGACTGGGCGTATAAGACAACCCCCGACTTTTGAGAAGATTTTCCTGGGTTAAAAAGTAGTCTTATATGCAGGAATATACTGTAAAAGGCCAGTGCTAAGGGGCAGAGGATAGGGATAATGGGCTCCCAACCCAGCACCATTTATCATCATTCCCCTTAAGCCCAATTCTGACATTAAATCCTCACATTTACACACAGCCAAACAGCACATTACTAGGACCATAAAATAATTCCAGTCTTTAATTACTTCATTTTCAACATGACCTCCTAACATAGGCTAGTACTGTATTTATTATAGAGAAGTTGCACATTTACAGCCAATCCTTTTTACTCAGATCAGATGTACTATGAAATATCTTTATACTTGCCTAAGACTAAAAAGCATACATTTTTCATTCCACAGAGCAGCCATGAATCATCTAAATTCTAGTTAAATATTTTGTTGAACACAGCTGCATTATTGGCCACATTACATTTTGGGAGTGGGGAGGAATGAAGAATAATGGTAGCTCTCTGCTCTCTATACCACCAGCTTCTAATTGGCTTCATGGTCAGCGCTGGAATTTCAAGGCAGCTGGACTACCGTTTAATAATAAACTCGGCATTTACCTTACTGCACAGCAAGTCAGCTTACCAAAAGCTGGGGGGAGCTACAGACTCTGCAACAAGCCTGAGGCCAGCAGAAAGACTGGAAACATGGAGAAAAGTTGCACATTTGTCAACCTACCTGACAGCTTCAGACCTCGCTCTCCCACTTGTGTGCTGTACCCATTGGGCATTCTGAGAATAGCATTATGGATTCCTGCCAGCTTTGCAACGGCATAGACTTCTTCTGCAGAGGCATTCATGTTGCCATACAAGAGGTTGTAGAATATGGTGTTATGGAAGAGAACAGAATCCTAGGACACATGCAAGCAGAACAACACCTCTGAAAACATGAAATGCCAATTGACAAGTCAGAGGGTTTTCTGAAATGCCAATAGTGAATTGTCTGGAATCTTTCACTAAGCCCCTTCAGGCAACAGCATTTCCAGTGACATTTTAATGAGGGGTTAAAGATGCTGCAAGGATAATTCTCCTCCAGGAAAGCAAAAGGGGTGTGTGTGAGACAAGAGCGAATAGATAATTTCTGTTGTTTTGGCAGAAATCAGAATGATTATATAACTTAAGATGCAGCACTGAAAGCTCATGGGGCTAGCTGAAATAGCTTCATTCACATTCTGATACTACTAAATTATCAGAGCTTCCTAAACCATGAAAACTTGGCATTTTTTCACTTTATTTACAATATTTGAATTCTACCTTTATGCTGCTTAAATGAAAGCAGGTAAGATAACCAACAGTGTATGATACAAAATCACATAGAAATGAAATCACATTAACAAATGGATGGTAAGATGCATAAGGGCAAAAATACAAACTAAAAACAGCAACATGTCAAATAAATTTGATCTATGATGATACCTGAAAAACATATGCAAGAAACTAGCAAACATGTCTCAAAAGAAGACGTGAGTCTCCAGTGGAGAGACCCAGATTCTGTTAAGTACCTAACCACAGAGAACAGAGGTACTTCCAAGGAGGCTTTTACTGATGGGCTCTGCAACTCTCTTTTTTGGAGAAGTCCATTTAGGCCTCCTCTATGATGGTGGTTAGCTCTTTTATCTCCTGTTGCTTCTTTTTGATGTGTTTTATGACCCTGCTTTCTTGCTTGTTCTTCTTCTATATACTATTATGTAATTTATAGAATTATTTTATTTTGTGCTTTATCTAATTTGCCTTGGGCAGCATTGTGTGGAATGGTGGAATAAAAAGAACTCACTCAAAAACTTCATTTAAGATTCTTGAAATGGACAAAACATACTAGAAAAGTGAAGACAAGAGCTGGACACAATTTCTATTTTCTGTCTACCAAATATTCTTATTTTCCGCATCACTGGTATTTTTAGTGTTTTTGTAATAAATATACGTAATACGTTTTTTAAAAGTAGTAATCAGTAAAAGCTGGAAGGCCTTATGTCTCCACATGGGCCTGCATGTATTCCTCTATTCATCAGAGGCCCTTTGGCTTCCCCCACCATCTGAGGTGGCTACTAGGTGGTCCCCTGGCTTTGGAATTCTCTCCCCACAGAGGCTTGCTGGAAGACCACTCTGCTAAATAAAGACCTTTTTATTTTGCTTTAACTCTTACAGATTTGCTATTTGGATGCCGCTTTTGCAGAGAAGCTGTTACAGTTTATTTTCAGTCTACTGGCTACTTCATTATGTTGCAATATTTTATGGTATGACAGCCTGAAAATGTGTTTGAAGAGCAGTTTGTAAATCTAAATAAAGACTGAGAAAACTGTAATTATTGCCCATGTTCAGTGAAACTCTTTATGGTTGTTCTTCCTTTGTGCCCTGGACTGTCATCCTGAGATGCTTCTTTGCTCCTGTTTTCAAATCAACACTGCAGTAGCAGTGGCTACTTTGTAGGGAATGTTTGTAGGGAATTATGGGTTCCAAAAGAGAAGAAGCACAATACCTGAGGTACAACTCCTATGGATTTTCTCAGGCTGTCCAAACTGATGTTTCGTATGTTCTGGCCAGAAATGTAAATCTCCCCCTTCTGAGGTTCAAAGAAGCGAAACAATAATCTTACTATTGTGCTCTTCCTTTAAAAAAACAAACGAGAAACAAAGTTAGAACTTGGTTACTTGCTTGGTATATCTTTATCACGATTTTAAAACAATAAATAAATAAATCAATGATGCAGAATTTTGCACATCTGTTTACCCACCCTGACCCACTACCTCCTACAATGGCCACTTTTCTTCCTGCAGGGACTTCAAAAGACACGCCACTGAGGACTTTCTGCCCCTCAAGGTACTCAAAGTGCACGTTATCAAAGGCGATGGTAGCAGTCTGTGGTGTGATCTGCAGGGGTGGAGCCAGCTCTTTATCCTATTGAAAGAAAAGCGCTGCTTTACACACTGCCCAGAAGGTATTTCAAAGAGCTTAGCAAGCTAAACAATGGATCTAATTCAGTGCAAGCTACAGCCACTGTTGTCTCCCGGGAGGGGGGGGGGAACCTAGCCATTTCAGTCACACAGGTAAGAGTGTCTTCTACCCCCCCCCTATTTTTTCTATAAAGCTCAAGAATTTCTGATATAATAGTCTGTCTTCTAGGCAGCGTTCTGCACAATAAATTCTGCATCATTAATTAAGGTGATAAAATAATACTTCAATGCCTGGCATGCACACAAGGTATGACAATGACAAACTATATATGGGGGGGGGGGTAAAAGCTCTTTCAGAGACACAGGTTCAAATAAAGCTTCTCCACTAAACATTCTTCCAAAAGAACAAATGCAAGTTCCTCACATGTAGCATTCCTTTTTCAGAAGAAAAATAGCAATCAGACGAAGCAAAAATAATCCCACAAGGTGACTGCATTCATTCTATTATATTTGGCAAAGGTTTTAAGCAGCATTTTATGGGTAGAATCACAGAATCATAGAATTGTAGAGTTGGAAGGGACCCCTGAGGGTCAGTTAGTCCAACCCCTGCAATGCAGGAATCCCAACATGTAATCCCCCGTCCTGTGTGAAATCATACCAGACCTTGCTTAGCTTTGCATAAAGGGCTAACAGTTTTATTGCTGCACAATACTCACTTTAATTTTTGAGTCTACGTTAAGCAGTGTGAACAAGACATTCATGTCTATTAGCGCTTGCCTCGTCTCTCTGTACACCGTTCCCAGAAAGTTAAGGGGCAAAGAAAGTTGGAACAACAGTCCATTCACCATGACCAGATCTCCAACTGTTAAGTTACCTTAATTAAAAAGAAAGAAAGAAGTGGGATTAGAGTATGTTTGCTTGCCAAACATCTACCACACTTTTTAGTCATTTAGTTCTGCTCTTCAACACAAGCTGCAGCAACTTCAAAACAAGTTATAATTTATCCAGTTAATTAATCCTCTACCTTTAAGGTATGAGTGCAAGTTACTTTCTAATCTAAATGGTTATTAAGTTCTCTGCCTTGCTTGGAGGGCAAGGCCTGCATATGACATCAGCTCTGGAAGCCCAGGGATGCTTGTGCGAGATCTTGCAGGAACTCAGATTGCCAGGCAAGATATCGCAAGAGCCTCCCAAAGCAGGTGTAACCCCAAGTGAACCTGGCATAAAAAGAGCTTTAAAGTTTTCCACTCTGCTGGAATTTAACCTGCACAATTTTAAGTAGTCTGCCTTCAACAGCATATGACTGAAACTGCACAAGTTAAATGCACATGTTAAATGTAATCCTACCGTATTGTCTTTGCTTAGGACTTGTCAGCTGATTTCCACCCATGACGAAGAAGTGGATAATTCTTAAAAACTACTTTGTGGTACTGAATGCTAGGTGCTATCTGGGTGATTCTGCCACAAGATTTCCACAACCAACAAACTGACTCTTTTCCAGAATTTTAAGAATCTCTCCAGTCTGATTGTGATAAAGCTAAAAAATAATCCTTTAAAGTAAACCTATTTGAAGAACTGTCTCAAGAGACAGACAGATGTTGTTTGCAAGGAAAGCAAAATTTAAAAGGTCATCCATTATTTTAGTTCACTTGCTTGCAATTAAGGAATTTAGTGCTTCTATTTAGGACTTTATAAAAAAATTAAAATCCAAGCATGCAGTCAACATAAAAAAGACATGAGTTTTAGACACAAACAGGGTACCTGCAACAATTCCTTTGCTAGCCAGTACCATGATGGCTGTTAGCCCAATGCTGAATATAGCACTTTGTCCAAAGTTCAGTAGAGCTAAGGTAGTGGTAGTCTTCAGTGAGGCATTTTCATAGGTCTTCAAATACCCATCATATCGCTGAGCTTCATACTTTTCATTATTGAAATACTAGTAAGTAGGGGGGAGGACAATGTAAGGAGTCTCAGCATTCTTAGGATTGTACTTCATAAATTATTCTTTAATATAGCCCTCCCCAATCTGGTGTTCTTGAGATTGCTTTGGACTACAGCTCCCATCTGTCTCTGTCCATACAGCCGGGCTAGCTGGAGTTGACAGGAGTTGTAATCCAAAGTGTTGACAGGGGGTACCGGGTTGGGGGAGGGCGTTTTAGTACATAACTAGCTAAACACTCTATAAAGCAGTTTACTGCTGCTTACCTTCCAGCTCTGGACGCATCAAATGTCATGCCTGCCTGTCTCCTGTTCTTGGTGGCCGACAGCTACTCAGTTACAGCTGCTACTGCCCTGCACCCATGACATTTTAAATTTATTCTAATACTATTCACAATATTATCCCCTTTCCTCCTCAAGGGATCCTCCCCCAACCTACCATAATATTATTGCCACAACAATCCTAAGAGGCAAGATTAGGCTGTGGGACAGCAACTGCCCAGTGCTACTCAGTGAGCTTCATGCCTAAGTGGAGATTTGAACCTGGTCCTACGTTTGACTCTCTCACAACTACACCACATATACCATGGAAAAAGCGTGTTTTGAAAAGCAAATCAAGAGGGACAAGGCCAAATACGCAGGATAATCTTTTTTTATGTAACTGAAAAATGGTAAGCAAACCCAGATAACCAACAGGTGTATAAAACTACATTTCTCCACAAAAATGTCATTTTGCTTGAAGATTACAGCATAAAGGTAGAGAATACTCAAAGACAAAATATATGAAAATTCTGGAGAACTACATAAGCTGGGGTTAATTTTGCAAGTCATTATTAATAGAAGGAAGCAGATACAAGTTCCTTTTGAGTAAAATCAAGATACAGTGGTGCCTCGCTTTACGAATGCCTCACACAACGAAAAACTCGCTAGAAGAGTTTTGCGTTGCGCGAGGCATAGAAAGTGGCAAAGGAATATCAGCTGTCAGCGCGGGAAGCTGACAGCTAATCTTCCTTTGCTAGGGAGGATGGAGCCGAAATGCGGCGGTGCGGCGGCTGACCCTGCCTGTCTTCCCCTTGGCTCGGGGAAGACAGGCAGGGGCAAGCAGCGCCCGCTGCGATTCGGCTCCGTCCCCCGCCGCCGCCTCTCGCCTGCCTCCCCTGAGGTCTCCGAAGTTGCGCTCCGTGCCTGAGGTGCGGGGCGAGAGGAGGCGGCGGGGGAAGACCTTCTCCCACTGCCGCCTCTCGCCTGCCTCCCCCAACACGGAACGCAACTTCGGAGGTCTCAGAAGTTGTGCTCCGTGCCGGGGGTGCGGGGCGAGAGGTGGCGGCGGCGGAAGACCTTCTCCTGCCGCCTCTCGCCTGCCTCCCTTCCTCTTGGCTTCGGACCTTCTCCGAAGCCCCGTTGCATGCCGCTGCCAGTCCCCCAGAGCCTATAGGTACGTATTGATTAAGTTTCAATGCATTCCTATGGGAAACTGGGACTCGCTAGACGAAAAATTCGTTACACGAATTGACCCGTGGAACGAATTAATTTCGTCTAGCGAGGCACCACTGTATATAAATGGATAATAAAGTCTATCCTACTTAATAACAATATGAAAAGTTAAAAATGTTAATGGCTCACCTTCACAGTTTCATAATTCAGCAGCGAGTCAATTGCAGCGTTACCTGCATCATTATCTGCTTTATTCATTTCTATCCTAAATTTAGTTCTGCAAGACAAAAGGTTTGCATATAGATTTGTTCTCACCACAGCTCTATAAACCAGCTAATCCTAACCAGTTAGGGAAAATGCCTTACCTCCATTGTGTAACTCCTATTGTGAATACTGCGTATGCTCCTAATGTCCCCAAGGTTACTAGTGCAAACTCTGCGCCACATTTATAATACTGAACAAGGAAAGAGAAAGAAGGGAAAATGTCAGTAATGGTTTTCTATTATTTTGGTTACAATGCTGACAGAGACAAATCTGTTTTGACAAGACATGCCATGAAGTAAAAGGGAAATGATTCTGTAAAGATAAACCAGAAGCACAGTAGGAGGACTGAAAGAAAAACAGTGATATGGGTAATCCATCTCCTTAATACAACACTCTTCCCCATTCTGGTGCCCTCTAGCTGTTCGGGACCACAACTCCCTGTATACTTCCAGTGAACATAGCTATATGATGCTTGGGCTGATAGGAGATGTAAGCCAAAAGATATGGAGGGCACCAGGCATTAGGCTGGGGCAGACAATGTGCTGAACTACATTTGATTGAGGCTGTTGAAAGGTCCAGATGTGCATAGTACAAACTTATGGTCATTTCAGCAGCCCTGCATGTACTCCAATACACACAGATTCACTTTGCACATGAGCTGCTCTATTCAGATTTTTTGCGTCAATGATATGGATGTGTGAAGGGACACACCTAAGCTGTCAACTGAACTCAATGGAAAAGCTGTTTCAGATTCATGTGCTTTGTAGGAACATGTTGGAACAGACTCCTATGAGAGGGTGGACTTTCCTTCCCTGAAGGTTTTTAAGCAGAGGCTAGATGGCCACCTGTTATGTGTGATCTAGTTGAGATTCCTGCATTGCAGGGGAGTGGACTAGATGACCCTCAGGGTCCCTTCCAACTCTACAACTCTGTGAATGAAATTGTTGGTTCATTATATTACACCTGATTTCTAGGGAATGCACTGTGTACTTTCTCATCTACTGTCTTTATGTTCCAGGTCTGATATATAGCAGAAAAACCTCTAGAGCTATTCAGGTAAAAGTGTGGCCATCTGAAAGAGAGTCGTTTTGCATGAGAAACTTTGGCCTGGTCCTCTACACAAAGACTGTACATCAGGAGGTGCCCCAGCTTTGTCCTGACTGAGGTTCCAATTTGGCCAACAGGACTGTCTTTCCCAAATTATGCCTAACTATCTCAATACCCAATGCTTGCCTATTTAGTGCTTATCACATTCAAATGATCAACAAAGTTGCTGTTATAATAGAGCATCACTGTATGTACATCAATAAAAATGACAATTACTGTTGCTTCTGGTAAGTAATACATACCAAAATTCCACTAACGAGTGCCACCTCGAACAAGGTGGGACCCAAATTGAATACTATGGCACTGAGCACAAAGCTGATGCCTCTTGTTCCTCTGTCAATGGCTTTCGATAATGCTCCAGTCTGCCGGCTCAGGTGGAAACTCAAGTCCAGGTTGTGCAGGTGGAGGAATACATTCTTTGCTATCCTTCGGATGGAGTTTTGGGCTACTTTTCCAAATACAGCATTTCTAGCCTCATTAAATAAAGCAGACCCAGCTCGTGAGATGCCATCTGGTTTAAACAAAAAAACCATTAAGATGCATATATTGCTGCTCCTCAATAAGTCCTTAATAGATGGAACATTTTATTTCACATATTTGCCAGTGTTACTTACTAGATCAAAAGTTCAATCGTTTTAAAATCCATACTTCATTTGCAGACTTTAACAAGCCCAAAGAATGAATTGCTATTATGGTAGATTACTGCTATAATCATTGTTTTAGTATTGAACTGGTATTAAATAAATAAATAAGTAAGTAACAAGTTACAGGAACTGGTTGTGAACAAAGTAGGGAAAAACTTCCAGATGCTTAGCAGAGTTAGCAATGAAAAGGTCACGTTCGTTAATGTTCCAAAACCTTCCCAAAGAAAGTCAGCACCTGTCAACAGATTAAAGCATCACACTTACATCCAATCAGAACAGCTGTTGCCATGGTTGCCACAGTATTTGGTGCATCATTCAGGTTCAGAACATTTCCAGACATCTGGTTGAGGTTGTCTACTGCATATTTAAACATGAAGGGAACGACTATATTCATGGCCTAAAAAGCACAAAACGCAGCAATTATGCAAGATGTACTAAAATGTTTATTTATAAAGTATAAATATTTCCCCTGAATTAGCTACAATTATGGTATTTTGCTATTAACTACTTAGAAGGATGGCTCTACAAATTTCAGGGGTATGAGCACTGCAATAAGAGGTCTGCAACCCCAAAGCAGAAAAGCTACCTTCCCACTGGCTCGTTATAAAAATCAGTTTTCATCTCAACTAAACAGTTCATTGAGAATGTGCTTCAGTTCATTTGGGGGGCTCATTAAAGTGATGGCAAGACTGGGAAACACAAAGCAGAAAGACTCAGCATATATTTATAGGGCCATTAAGCTATGAAGAGTTATCAGAGGCAGTCAGAGCATTTCAGCTGGAAATATTTATAGAGTACAATGCAATTGCCTATCTTGACAGGATAACATTGGGCAGGCTGGACAGAAATCCAAGCACTTCTGTCTCCAACCTCAGGAGTACATAAATGAGATTCATTCAAGAAAATTGCACACAAGGAGGATCTAGATGCTTCATTATAGAAGATGTGCCTAAAGTTGAGTTATCTGAGCAGTTTTATCTGCAAAGCTGTCACAGTGTGCATAGCCCAGCACACAGAACAGCTCAATGCATTATTGTGTAATGTCATAATGTGATGAGCAATGTCTTATTTCTGTTGCAGCTAAAGGTACAAGGTGACAAATGCTTGCAGTTTATTAAAAACATCACCCATGGTGGCTCTATCCAAATTTGAATCAAGCAATTTGTTGGCTCCATCATGCAAAGGAATGAAAATTACTATGCCTCTCTACCTCCCACCCAAATTCTTGCTTGCAGTTGCAGGAACATGGCTGCATCTGACTGAATTTTGACTATGGCTGACACTATTTACTACAAGGCTAGAAAATGGTCTTCCTTAAGGTCACAGTTCCTCTTCTATTATATTATGACACCTACTCCTCATAGAATCATGATTCTATGATTCTATGATTCTACTCCTCAGTCATTATATTGTGCACAAGGATACACCACTTGCCTGAATGATTTGTGCGGGTTTATCAATACCAACAGTTTATAAACTGTTTTTACCAATGACTTATTTTGCTCAATATCAAATCCTATATTCCAGGTTGGTTTGCTTTCAACGAACAGCAAGAGAGGAATACAAGATGGACCTCCGGTAAAATGGCATTGCAAAGTTGTGGAGCCATAATTGAAAAGGGCCTAAACATAGTAAATATTATTTTAACATCAGAAAAGAATGGAACATGGAGCATAGCTTCCTTAGTAGATCTCACTGCTTCTAATGACAGGGTTATTGTCCTCTCCTCTCTCTACTCCTCCTCACCCCTTGAAACTGCGTCCCATCTGCTCCACTGCTTTGCAACCATTTGGCATGAATCAGGTGTCCCACACCACTGCTGCCTGAAGTCTAGTTCTGCCTTTAGGCACTAATCTAAATAAGAATTATGCAAACCCCTGAAGAATTCACAGACTTGAGATTCCATGACTGCAAATCACAGTCAATAGGGAACAAACAAAACTGGTTGTTATGGCTGGAAAATAATTTCACAGATACAAAGCTCCAAAGAATTGAGGGTGTGTTAAATAGATTTTAAAGCTTTAAGGAAAGACACTGCTCTGGAATGTTAATTTCAAAATATGCCCTTCAGATAAACAAAAACACAAGTTGACCAACTCCCTTTGGTGTTACTTGCCTAGAAACTCAATTTTCAGCCATCCTTTTAGTTTTAATAACCACAATGCTGCTCCATCTGTGTTACATTGTGATGACCATCATTTAGAGGACATAACACAGCTTTTCCTAGGGGAGCCTATTCAGTAGAAATGAAATTTATTCTAATGCAGATTGCCTTGATTTGCTGCAGATTCCCTTGAAGTCCCTCTGCAGCCATTCTACTTTTCAAAAGCAGGCTACATGGTATGATTTGAGCTACACTTGGAATAGCTGAAGTTCTATTTCTAAAGCTAAGAGGCTGTAGCCTCCTTCAAGCCTCTATCTCAACCTGCAATTAAATTAATTGGCACCACTCTATGGCTTTGCAAGAGAATTTCTCCACCCTCCAATATAGCCCTAAGTATTTAAGTGAAGTTTAAAAATGGTCTCTCTCAATCCCAGAGGGTAAAAACATGAATCAGAACAAGGCAGCATGTTATTAAATCTCATTCACAACCAGTTTTGTGTTCTCATCATCTTCTCCCCACCAGTCCTGTTCAAAACAAAATTGCTAGTTCCACCATCTCTTACCCTCAGAGTGAAAGATTAGATCAGACTTCCACAACCTGGTGCCCTCCAGATGTTTTGGAATACAACTCTCCAGCCAGCATAGAGAGAGCATCAGATTGGGGAAGGATGAATTAGATGCTAAAATAAGTCATGGCTAGATTCTGAGCCATGCTTTGCCTAAAAGTCATTGAATGCACCCAGTGATATTTTTTTTTAATGCTATTTCTTCTTCAAACAGCAATTCTTGACTGCTGCCCAGACCATAATAGAAATTGCTTTTGAAACACCCATGCATTTCCAAAGCAAGTTTGGGAGAAAATATGTTGCTATTCAAGAAATAAAAGAATAAGGCCTCCTCAAGCAAGCCAAAGCAGTGCTGTTCTTTGGACATCAGCTGATGCTTATTTATGGAGACTATCAAGTTTTCTAGAATGTAGCACAATCCTAATGCTCCTATACCGGACCCTAAACAGATACAGAATGCTGTAGTTAAAGTTTTTAGTGCAGATCTTAGAGATAAAGAAAAAAATTATGACATAAATTATCTAGAATTCTAGATAAATAACAGATGAAAAATGAACCTAAACTCTTATCCCTCTGAGGTACTTCAGTGCTTTCATTTCTGGACCACATTAATAAAAATGCAAAATGGCTCACATTCTTCTCATTGCATGCTTGTGGGTAAGCAGTTGCATGGTAATGGCTGCTATATTATTAAAATGTCAAATACTGTTTCTTAGGTACTGCTCTGAAGTAAAGTGAGTACACACATGCAGGTGAAGCATGGAGTCTTTCTGACACTTCTGATACCTTATGAGTTATGATGTGTTATAAAGGTGTCCAGCAGAAGCCTCCATCAGCATATAGCTCTCCTGCAGAAAGTTGCACTTGAGCAACAATTTACATATGACTCAATCATTGTTTGCTACGGGGTACAGGAGAAGTAGGGAGTCCTTTGTATAAGCACCTATATTGTTAGGTGAAAATGAATCACTTGAGTAACAATTTAAATATAATGCTTGATTTTTAGGTATTTTCACCTGCCTGTTCATTCCAGCACAATAGATGCACCCACATTTGTTTTATCCAATGTGGCATCTCTTTCATTTCGGTCTTCACATAAAACACATTGGTATCAATTCAACGAATACCTAGCATGCATGGAGACCCAAGATTTTTAAACCCATTTTCCCAGCAGAATGTTTAAATGTCAAGGAAAGTTTACCATTTGGTTTGCTAGTATCTAGGATGCAGGAGAAGAAGCAGATGGAGCAAACAAATTTTGCAAGTCTAGCTGCATACAAGCATTGGTACATTTGTCTGGGACCTGATGCACTGACACTATGAAGCAAACCTGGCATGTCTTACTGGTACAATGAAGGTGTAATGTTCCCAACCCTTAATGGATTAGGCTGCAGGACTGCCAGCTCCCTCTGCTCTATGCATATGGATCCCACTGTCCATGATCAAGGCAAAGGCAAACAGGGACTTGCTGTTAACTAGGGCCAGAAGTATAAGGACATTACAAGACTTGGTGTAGGGAGAAGAGAAAGAAGAGGCTGGAATACATACACCCAGAGGGCTACTTCTGCATCAGCTGTGGCAACATAAGAGACTGCTCTGAGCTCCTTGAAGGATGGGGCAGGTTGCAAGTGTAACAACTGTACAAATGCAAGTACAGTGGTACCTAGAGTTACAAACACCTCAGGTTACAAATGCCACGGGCCTTATGTTGCCTACCCCTCGGTAAGAGGTACTCACAAAGCAGGAATCATCCATTTTAAGTTCCCATGGCTTTACATATGCACAGCCAGTTCCCCTTCCGAATGTACAATATTAACAGTCAGCAGCAACATAGATACTGTGAAAGATATGCTTGATTCATAAGTAATGGATGTTCAGCCCAAGAGTAAAAGGCCAAAAGTGACTGCAAATGTGACAGGAGGTGACAGCAGCTCATCAAACCCACAAATTTAATCCAGCTGCTATGGATACATACAGCTTGATCCACAACTCAGTTAAAATGAAGGGCTTAAGCCAATTTAGACTACCAGTGTCATCTCTGCTTAATTCTAAGTGCTGCAGTCTTAACTATACTGTGAATTAGGCTGTCACTATAAGAATAAGAATAGAGTTGCACCAGGCAAAAAAGAAAAGAAATAAACCCTCTTGCGCCTAGCAAGCTGGAGCATCAGGACCATATGTCCTAGCTTGTCCACCGATCTGCTGCAGGTCAATGACTCATGGAAGATGGCCATCATTGACCATGAGCTGAAAACACTAAACACTGACATTGCTGTTCTGCAGAAGACCAGAGTTAGTTTGAATGGCAGCCTCTGAGAGAACTACACCATTTCTGGTAAGGGTATCCAAAAGAATAACGTATTACAGTGGTGCCTCACTAGACGAATGCCCTGTAAGACTAATTTTCCACTATACGAATAGGTTTTGCGATCAGAGGTTGCCTCGCAAGACGATGAGTTTTTTTTATGGCCACCGCTTCGTCTTGCGAAGTGTGGCCATAAAAACCTCCGATTGCAAAACCTAAAGGGGCATTCGTCTAGCAAAGGGGAACGAGCTGCAGCACCGGAAGAAGGCAAAGGAAGATCAGCTGAGAAGCGCTGACAGCCGTCAGCGCTTCTCAGCTGATCTTCCTTTGCCTGCTTCCGGCGCTGCAGTTCGTTCCCCTTTGTGTTCCGCTGGTCTCTGCCAGTGAGGGGCAACCGGCAGAGACCAGCGGAACACAATGGGCTGTAGCGCGGGAAGAAGGGGGGGGAGAAGTGGAGGAACTGATCCGTTCCCCCACTACTCCTCCCACCACCACGCCACGGACACCAGGGAGCATCAGACGGGGCTTCGGAGAAGCGCTGCGCCTCTCTGAAGCCCCGTCCGATGTCGGCTTTGTGCCAGGCGGCAGTGGGAGAAGCAGAGGAGCCGCTTCTCCCGCGCCGCCTGGCACACAGCAGCTTGCCTCGGCAGCCGCTGTCTGGCTTCAGGCGGCGGCTGCCGAGGCAAGCCGGCTTTGTGCCAGGCAGCGGCGGGAGAAGCAGCTCCTCTGCTTCTCCCGCAGCAGCCTGGCACACAGCTGCTTCCCTCGGCAGCTGCCGTCTGAAGCCAGGCGGCAGCTGCCGAGGGAAGCGAAACCCCCGCTGCTAACTGCCTTTGGCTGGGGTCTGGTGGCGATAGCGGCAAGAAGGGGTCCTCCCCTTCTTGCCGCTGTCGTCAAGCCAGACCCCAAGCAGAAGGCAGTCTGCAGCGGGGTTTTTTTGTCGTTTGCCTCCCCCTTGGGAGGTGCCGCTGCCAGTCCCCCGAGCCGAAGCACAGCGGGTGCAGCACTTGGCTCGGGGGACTGGCAGCGGCAGCAACACTTGCTCTCTTGGCTCGGGGAAGGCAGACAGGCAGGTGGCAGCAGCCCCGGAGCCGAAGCGCAGCGGGCGCTGCTTGCCGGGGCTGTTGCCGCCTGCCTGCCTGCCTTCCCCGAGCCAAGCGAGCAAGCGCCGCCGCCGCCAGTCCTCCAGAGCCCATAGGAACCCATTGAATTAAGTTTCAATGCATTCCTATGGGAAACCGCAACTCACAAGACGAATTTTTCATAGGACGAATTGACTCCTGGAACGAATTAAATTCATCTTGCGAGGTACCACTGTATGGCAAATGTCTTGGTAGAACTGTGGAAACCTCATTACTGAACAACTACACAAAGTGTACACCACCTACCCATTAGGTCGTGTTGAATTTTACATCTTTAAAAATCCTGATTTGAGGGGTGTTAAAAAGTTGTGGTATGATTAGGTAATTTGAAATCTATTTTGGTTACTTGTAAATATTGAGGTCTTGCTTGGTAAATATCTATGTGAAAAGTTCCTACTTTTTAACATTTTTTAAAAAAATTCTGTCATTTAAACATATAGGTTATTCCCCAATTTTCATGAAAACAGATGTTGATAAGTGCCTAAAATTGATTACAAGATACAGTGGTACCTTGCAAGATGAAAATAATTTGTTCTGTGAGTTGCTTTGTATAGCAAAAAATTCATCTTGTGAAGCATGGTTTAATTTTTTCCTGGTTTACCCGGTCTACCCATTTAGTTAATGCGTTCCTATTCATCTTGTGAAGCGCGGTCATAGGAAACTTCATCTTGCGAGGCGCCTCGCGCAATGCAAAAAGCTTTCATCTTGTGAGTTTTTCATTGCACGAGGCATTTGCCTTGTGGGGTACCAGTGTATTGTAGTTCTCTTATATATGTATTGTAGTTATCTGTAATATTAATATTAATTTTATACAACAGTATATGATATCTTTTTTGCTTTATACCACCAGTCCACCCACTTAGGTCGTTGAGATTTCAAAGCCGAAATGCTCTGACAAGTAGATTTATCGTCTATCCGAGATAGACAGAATGGGGTGGCATGAGGATATCTAACCAGCCCTAGCAATTGTCTTCTGTGTTACATTGGAGACTAGGGGCTGGGGTCTTGCTTGAATATGTTACAGAGCATCTCTGGTACCAGAACAATTGTGTGATCATCAAAGGAGCTGGGATCCTCACCCACCAACACCATTTTATTATACTATACTATCTATCTATATCTATATCTAGATCTAGATCTCTATCTACACACACACTATATTCAGCAAAGAATTGTGTCCCTTTGTTGCTCACTCCCACCCTTTGCAAACAGAATTTTATTCCCATGAAGGAGAAAAGCATGTTTTCTTTGAAGAATAGCTATGATGATAATGAAGTCTATGCAGAGGACTGGATAAACTACTTGGAGGTGTTAAAAATACACTGTAAAGTAGAGCTACCAAAGTTCAGTCGAGTGACGGTCTTTCCTTTTTGGATAAATTGGGGGTGAAAAAACAGCATTCTGATAGTGTGGGATTCAGGCTGTTGGGCAGGCACCCAATCTTAAGAGAAGGATTGCCACATTTTAAGAAAGACAAGATTTTAGTTCCTTCAATAGTAGCATGGATAATAAGCATTGGTAACCCTTCTATCACAGTGATGGAAGGATGGAAATACTATATATTCTCCTGCTTCAGAACCATTAAATGAACAGAAGTCTTGACCTGCATGGAATATGGTTTCTCTAAGTCTGACACCATCTTTGTGAGAATCAAGAGCAGGCCTTTAGATTCTACAGGAATCAAATTTTAACAGTGTACACTTATTTTGAAGAGCATGTCAGTGGCTCTCCTGCTCAGATGTGGGCCCTCAGCAGATACATGATCATGTGACACCAGCCCTTGAAGTTGTTCATTTATTATTCTTTTTTTACTATAATAGGACGTTATAAGATAAAGTAATGATATGTTGTTACAGCTGGAAACAAAATTTCTTTATATTTTCGCTTGTATAAAATGATTATAAAACTTTAACTTTGCTTCAAAATGCGAGTTTTTGGCTTCTTCTTTTTTTAGTGTATTTCAAACAGATCTCGATTTACCAAGCTAAACATCAACCAATCATAAAAATAATTGCAGATTTGGATTCCTCATGTGCAATAACATATTTTTAGAACCCTTCATTGAGCAAATTCGCAAAAAAAAGTCTTAAATGACACGCCCTACTACCCATCCCTTTCCCCCTGCCATTATATCCATGGCTGTTGCTACTCCAATGAAGTTTTTATTCCTTGTTCGAAAGCACTGTATACTGGTACTTAAGCATATAGTAATATTTTAATTAAAAAGGCTTAGTGGATAGCCCCTAAATCCTTATCCTGATGAAATAGATCCCCACATCCTCCCAGCCCTAAGGAAAAGCAGCCCATTCCAATTCTAGCAGCACACACTCTGATGAAGGGGATTTCTTTTTCAAGATGGCAGTTCTCCACACTTGCACTGGAGCACATGGTGATCTTTAAAATAAAAATAAAAATGAAGAATAAACTGATATATCTCTCCCCCCCAATCCCATTTTAGAAAAGCCTCTTTACTACAGAAGTGATAAGGGCCCAATAAGTCTGGGGTGGGTGTGTAGAATTGGGCAGGTAAAAAAAAGGGGGGAGAGGTCTGATTATACAAACCTGCCTATTTTTGCTGGTCTTTGACTGTATTAAAGTTTACTACTACTTACTACCAAACCTGCCTATCATGTAAAAAAACAATCCCAAGAAAATTGTGCTACATCAGTTCATGTTGAAAAGTCCTGTCCTATTATTGCAATAAGGTAAAGGTAAAGGGGCCCCTGACCATCAGGTCCAGTCGTGTCCGACTCTGGGGTTGCGGCGCTCATCTCGCTCTATAGGCCAAGAGAGCCGGCGTTTGTCCGCAGACAGCTTCCGGGTCATGTGGCCAGCATGACAAAGCTGCTTCTGGAGAACCAGAGCAGCGCACGGAAACGCCGTTTACCTTCCTGCCGGAGCGGTCCCTATTTATCTACTTGCACTTTGATGTGCTTTCGAACTGCTAGGTGGGCAGGAGCTGGGACCGAACAACGGGAGCTCACCCCGTTGCAGGGATTCGAACCGCCAACCTTCTGATCAGCAAGCCCTAGACTCTGTGATGTAACTCACAGCGCCACCTGGGTCCCATTATTGCAACAGAAACCCTTAAAATTGTTTTAAATATTATGGGGGCATGAGAGCTCGGCTGCGCCTTAAGGTGACTCCTCCGCTCACCGGTAAGCTCTCTTTGAGAGCCCCGAGTCAAAGCGGAGTTGCAGTCACGGGCGCCATTTTCAAGCAAATCGCTACCCTCACAGAGCGAAGCTCCCAGCCGGCAGTGGAGAGCAGTGGATTTTTATTTTTTTTTAAGGATTCGGAAAACATTGGACACCGTGAGTAACACAAAGAATTAAAAAAATATATATTGAAAGAATTGGCCACGAGAGATTTAAAATAGGAAGTCGGTCTCCCCCATTGAGAGAACAGCAACGCAGTTAACAGCCAGAGAGTTTGACAGGACTTTGACAGCTTCCAAGGATTGGTTTTAAAACCTTCCCCCTGAGGCAGGGTAAAGGGGAGAAGGATTGATGACATTAAAATCCCTGTAAAATTTCTAATTTGGACTGGGGGAAGCCCCCCTTGGAACTGGAGTCAGGTCCCTGGAGGGATCAGCCAGCCGCCATTATGACATCACAAAAGAAAGGAATCTGTTTACCTCTTTGAGGCTGAGAACTGTTAATTTTGAAGAGAGAGCAAATATAAGGCTGTGTATAGTATATCAACAATGATCCCAGTTGAGGCCAACCGTGGTTCGCTAAACTGCAGCAAAGGCAGGCAAAGTTTGTGCACCAGAATGCAGAAGCCAGAGGGATGGAGCATCCAGTCCTGCTTTACAATGGTTAGGCAAATGCATGGGGATTTAGCCCATTAATGGAAAAGTACTGCAGGCACTCAAGGCCTGTCACAAAGACTGTGATGAAATGCAGAGGCTGAGACATTTAAGAGTTCTTTAAAAGTGTTTTTTAAAATGCTCACAAAATCCAAATGAACTGATTTAAACCCGTCTCTCTCTCTTTCCCGGTTTCTGCACTTATTGTAAAGGCTTTGCACCCTGTTTCAAATTGATGAAAAAGCTCTTACCTTTGCACCTGCTAAAAATCCTAGTGATATGGCAACTCTGGCACGTAGGTCAGGCCTATCTTTGGGCCATACGTAGGAAAGCATTGCTTTGATTATTTTTCCACCTTGTAATTCTTTCATCTGAAAAGAGAAAACATTATGTTGCAGAAGACAACTCAAATGATGGTTGCAAAATCTCAACCCAGAGATATACTTCCCTTCTTCAAATGGATATTCAGAATAGACGGGAATTCAGTACAGTAATGTCACACACTTAATACTAAGAAAATTGTTCTAGGTGGCTTAATACTGTAGTGTGCAAAATGTCATCACTCCTTTTTAGCAGAATGGCTCTGAAGTTGGGTAATCATGCATTATGAGGCCGTTTAACAGCCAACTGAAGTGCTATAGTATAGCTTCTGTGTTATTCCATATTTTAAAGCTCAAACCAATCAATCACAGCTCATTTCTTACTTTCAGAGCCTTTCTAAAGCCAGGTAAATCTGAAAGATAGCCAAGATTTTTTATGTTCAAGTATAAAAGCCAAAAACAACTTTCTATTTGTATTCCCAAGCTAATGCTATATGTCATAAAATTGTGCATCATTTCAAACCCTTGCTATATATATTCCTATACCATAAAATCATCTATAGCAACAATGAGCAGTAGGGACCAGTACAGATGTAACACTAGCTGCCCAGTAACCAGGCTTTAGGGATCAGGCTACAGAATCATATGCTACTCCCTCATATTGCACATAAAGTAAGGGGCATTCCAAAACTAACTTTTAGACTCTAGGATTATTCCTGGGTTCTGAAAGCTATTCAAATGTTTCAGGTTTGTATAAACAAAAAATTAATATTTAGACATTAGACATTAAAATCAAGGATCAGAAATAATTTGGGAGATGAGGTGGGATCAGGCATCAGCAGAGTAGATAGCTGCTCAGGTGCCCAGTACAGCACACACATCCTGCAGCCAGGGGCGGGGAGAGCTGCATAGTGCCTCTCTGCTGCCTCCCCCTCAGCCATAGGGTGGCTGAGGGAGAGGTGGAGGGCAGACACAAGTTCCACGCTGCTGTTTGAGGCAGCACAGAGCCTGCAGGAGCCCAAGGCACAACGTCACTCCCAGGAGAGACGAGTGGCTTGGGCACACTGCAGGCCCCTGCGGTGTGGCAGCCAGTGTGGCATTCCATGTTTCGTTATGTTTCTTGACTGAACTAAAAAGTTTCAAGAGTCCAATTTATTTATTTATTAACTCATATTTTTGTCACCCCCCTCAGTGATGACACCTGGAGCGGCCCGCACCCACCGCATCCCCCTTACTCAGCCACTGTCAGGCATGTAACCTAATCCTGATCTCTTAATCAGTGTTACTGGCCAGCTAGCATTATAGAATCATAGAATTGTAGAGTTAGAAGGGTCTTCAAACGTTGATGTTTATAGATGCAGAGAAAGCATTTGATAATGTTTCTTGGGACTTCATGGAGAGGGTGATGGAGCAAATGGGTTTTGGAGTAAATTTTAGTAGGGGGATACGAGCTGTTTACTCAAAGCAGAATGCAAAAATAATTGTAAATCAGGTAATGACAAATAAATGTAATAAACAAAAAGGAACCAGACAAGGCTGCCCATTATCACCATTATTGTTTATTCTGGTCCTGGAAGTATTGACTAGAAATATAAGAGAAGATAAAGAAATAGTAGGAATAAAAGTAAAGAAGAGTGAACATAAACTGAAGGCCTTTGCAGACAATTTGGTAATCACTGTAGAAGATCCAAAAAGTTATCTCCCTAAAGTAATTGATAAAATTCAAGAGTTTGGGCAAGTGGCAGGATTTAAATTAAATAAAGGTAAGACCAAGTTGTTATTATAAAACCTTAAAGAACAGGAAAAGAAAGAAATAACAGAAAGGATAGGAATAGAAGTTCATAAAAAGTAAAGTATCTGGGTATATGGTTAACAGCAAAAAAAACATTAACATATATAAAGATTATTATGAAAATTTTTGGCTAGAAGTTAAAAAAAATCTTGAAATATGGAATAGGATGAGTCCCTTTTAGGAAGGATTGCAGCAATAAAAATGAATGTACTCCCAAGAATGTTATTTTTCTTTCAGACAATACCAATAATAGTAGGGAATGCATGCTTTAAAGAATGGCAAAAAGAAATCTCAAGATTTATCTGGAATGGGAAAAAATCATGGATAAAAATAAGATACTTACAGATGTGAAAGAGAGAGGTGATTTCTCACTTCCAGATTTAAAACTGTATTATGGAGCTGCAACCCTAATATGGATCCGGGATTGGATCAAACTTGACAAAGAAGAGATAACAGACATGGAAGGAAATGATAACAAGGTTTGGATGGCATGCCTATCTATGGTAAGGGAAAACAAAAATTCACAAAGGATTCCACAATCATAAAATAAGGAGAGTGTTGTTTAAGGTGTGGGACAAATTCAAAGATCTATTAGAACCTAAGACACCTTGGTGGTTATCACCTATTGAGGCACTATCATTAAAAACATTGGGGGGAAAGGGAGAATGACCAACATATAGAGAACTGCTAGTAATAATAATAATAATAATAATAATAATAATAATAATAATAATAATAATAATAATTTATTATTTATACCTGCCCATCTGGCTGGGCTTTCCCAGCCACTCTGGGTGGCTTCCAACGGAAAAATGAAATAAAATGAAATAAACAGGGCTGCCTTCAGATGTCTTCTAAAAATCTGGTAGCTGTTTTTCTCTTTGACATCTGATGGGAGGGCATTCCACAGGGCGGGCACCACTACCGAAAAGGCCCTCTGCCTGGTTCCCTGCAACTTGGCTTCTCGCAACAAGGGAACCGCCAGAAGGCCCTCGGTACTGGACCTCAGTGTCCGGGCAGAACGATGCGGGTGGAGATGCCCCTTCAGGTATACTGGACTGAGGCCATTTAGAGCTTTAAAGGTCAGCACCTTTAGAACAAGAAGGGAAGTTAAAATTGAAAGAATATGATTAAATAAAAGAACATCTTCAAAGTTGGTTACATCATAGGCAGCTAAAAGATATCTTCAAAGAGGATAACAATAAAGGCTTTTTATACATGGTTTCCAAATTCCAAAAGGAAGTAATAGAAGAGAACACAAAACTACTAAAGAAGATGTATAATATCCTTTTGGAATGAGAAACAAAAGATGAGGAAGTAAAAGCAGTTATGATTAAATGGGCGCAAGATATAGGTCACAATATACAATTCAAAGATTAGATAAAACTTTGGAAAGTAAATTTGAAATTCACGGACTGTATATTGTTAAAAGAAAATTATATGAAGATGATGTATTGTATAGATGGTATATTTCACCGGTGAAATTGCCCAAAATATATAAAAATGAACAGAATGTTGGAGGTGTAAAGAGGTTGAAGGGACCTTTTACCATATGTGGTGGGATTGCAAAAGTGTTAAGGTATACTAGGAAATGATATACAATGAATTTAAAAAATGTTTAAAATAACATTTGTTAAGCAGCCAGAAGCCTTCCTGTTGGGTATTTTAGGACAAGATATGCCAAAAGAGAAAATGACATTATTCATGTATGCTATGATGGCGGCAAGAATATTGATAGCACAGAACTGGAAGACTGGAGAAATTCCAACAAAAGAACAATGGCAAGAAAACTGATGAATTATGCGGAGTTGGCAAAGCTGACAGACAGACTTTGGGAAAAGGACAATAGGGATTTTGAAAAAGAGTGGGAACCCTTTATATTATATTTGCAGAAACAAAGAAAGAATATTGACTTGATGGTAGGATTTAAATAAACATTCACAATTTTATGGATAGGGAACAAAGAATGCAATAAAAGGAAAAATATGGTATTTGTAGAAAATAGCAGAATATAATAATGAGGATAATAAATCAGAAATGGAAGTTGAGGGAAGTCCAAAGGGAGGGAGGGGGAGACGTTATGTAAACTGTATGTTATACAGTAAGTATATTTGTAACAAGAAAAAAGAAAATTAATTAAAAAGGGGGAAAGGGTTTTCAAGGGACATGTAGTCCAAGCATCTGCATTGCAAGTGTCCCAGCTAAATAATTCCTGACAGAATACAGTAGGACTAGTCCAAAGACAGCAATTAAAAGCCAGACTGTCCAGATGAACCTCTGGGCAGGTTATGTCTGTACTACTACCAAATCATAGCTAGAAACCACAATCAGGTTTTCAAACTGAACCTTGGACTGACCAGGGCCGTCCCTAGGCCCGGGCTGGGTGGCGCAAGGCGCCAGGGCGCCTGGCCATCAGGGGCATGGAAGGGGCGCCGAACACTGGTGTCTGCCTCCGGGCGCCTCTGATGTTGAGCGGCTTCAGGCCGCTCTCCAGAGGTGCACGGGCTGCGCTGGCCTAGGGCTGCCTGAACAGCTGAGAGGCGCAGCGTGGCGACCCCAGGCTCGCGCTCCCTGCGCGCCTCTGGAGCTTCGCGCGGGGAGCGGGAGCCTGGGGCCACCCCCTCCGCGCCTCTCAGCTCCCCGCACGCCCCTCCTGCCCGCCTCATTCACGGGGGGCACCGGAGGGATCTTGGCACCAGGGCGCCAGATATGGTTAAGACAGCCATATCATTTATTAAAGTAAATGAATAAAATGCAGATATAGAAGCAAAAAAAAATTCATATTCCTTTTCTGTTGCTGTTTTCTCCCATAACCCACCCTGCCCCCACCAAGTGTTAAGATACACTTAAAATTGTTGACAATCTAAAGTATTTGAGAGCAGAAACCATTATAAGTACCTTTCACACATCCTTCAGAGGGTACATATTCTCTGCTGACAACTTATAGGCCTCAAGTTGGTAAAAAATAAATTTCTGCTTATCCCTCACTCTAAAGAGAAGAGCAATAGCATACACAGAAATCCTTCCCTTTTAGGTAGACACAACCTCAGATTTTAAAGCAGGGAGAAGAGATGTTTGAGCACCATTAATAGTTTGGAAGGAAATGGAAACATCTAGTTAATATGACAGCTACTTGTTCAAATTAGATATTGCTACTAGCTCATCACAGAGGAATGTTGTTTGAAAGAACCAGGAGGAAACAAAGTGACAAACCTAAGGAACTGAACCTGATTGGTTACAAGGCAACAGAAAACACAGAAAGCAGTTGCAAAGCAGAAAGTGGATTGCCATGAACTATTAAAAAGGGCAAAGGGAAGATCAAGGTAAAGAAGGTGCAAAAAAATTATTTACAGCAAAGGTCCAGATTTACTAATCAGAATACAGAATTGAATTAAATGCAAGTGTAAAAACAATTAAAAAGATACATGAATCTTTTACAAGTGGCTTCCACATAAAACAATCTTTTAACCAGGGTTATGCTTTATCTCATGCATTCTTGTGTCCAAATTGTGGCTTCACATCATGGTTTGTTGCCACGTAACAAACCATTGTTAGCCTGCTGGGCTAAGTTTGGATGTTCAAGCAAATCACACTATAGCCAAAGAAACCATAGCTTAACATTACATAAGCACCAGACCAGTTAGCTGCCTGGAAGGTATACTGTCAAGCAGAAATAAATATTACAAATAAAATAAATAACCCCATGTCCCTGAGGACCAGGAGTGCTCTGATATATATAACTGAGGATGCAAAGAAAGTGGAAGAGGCATCACTCTCTCTATTTCTGACTTTCCCATGAGGAATGTTTATGTTTACATAGTCAAAATGGCACGACCCACCCAGCAGAGGGTGGCACCATCACATTTTTGGGAAAGGGTCTGAAGCACCTCGTCATAGAATCATGGAACTGTAGAGTTGGAAGGGACCACAAGGGTCATCTAGTCCAACCCCCTGCAATGCAGGAATCTTTTGCCCAATGTGGGCCTCAAACCCACAACCCTGAGATTAAGAGTTTCATGCTCTACTGACTAAGCTTAAAATTATTTATGATAAGAGTGGCTTAGCAAATAAACTTGATGGAACATTTTGAGAAACCGCCAGAAGTTTCCTGTTCTCCAACAAAAGTTAAAAGATATGCTATATTGTGGAGCTATACAGAAACAAATGGGCTGAGCAATATTTACCCCTTCCTTTGGATCTGAATGGAGTCCTGCACCTGCATGTCCATGCCAGCATGTTCTTTTATCAGTCTGAGACCACCCTTGATGATTCTGTGTGAGGAAGAATACACTGAACAATGACTTCAACCATTTTTTTAAAAAAATCATTATGAAACAGATTGCAGACTAACTGTTCAATGAGTTCAACTAGTAACTTAAGTTGAGCTTTATTTAGCTTCTCTTGCATCGAAGAGGCTTGACTTGTGAAGGACATGACAACACAGGAGAACAGGGTTTTAGAACTACCCTAAACATATTTGCTTATAGCTGCTTTATACATTAAGTATTTCCCTTGTAGAAAACATTTCCATTTAACATCAAACATGAAACCTGTTTGCAGATTGGGGTGGGAAACCTTTTTCAGCCTAAGGGCCACAATTCTTTCTAGGCAAATTTCTGGGGCCATACACCAATGACATGTGGACCCAGAGGAAAAGTGAGCAGAGAAACAAATGTAAATTTCACCTTTGTACAGTAGCCTAGTTTTTTCACACACATGACCTCTCTACCCTCCATCAAGACAAGCAACAAGCATTATCAAATACAAGGGCGTTATCAAAGTTTCAAAGTTCAGTCATGCCCCTAACTTTGAAGCATAGTTGGTGCAGTGTGTGTGTGTGTGTGTGTGTGTGTGTGTGTGTGGCTAAGGAGGGAGATGGCCTGGAGAGTGTGCCAAGGATCAAACAGAAAGGGATGGAGGGCTGCATTTGACCCCTGATATTTCCCACCATTGTAGTACATCAACACATATAGCAATTACTCGCAGGTATTTTATTTGAACACCCATGAGGTGTTTAACCTCAAGGCTGCTTACAAAAGTTTCAGATCTTAAGTAGTATAATTAAAAACAGAGTAAAGGAATAGTAATAATCCATACAGCACCAAAAATATAAATATAGTAAAATCCCTATGAAATAATACTGAAATTATTCTGAGGAGCAGCTGCATTCTTCAGAGAACCAAGTATCCTCTGAAAGAAATACCCTGAACTCCATTTGGTGAAAATTAATACTATAGTTTTATTGCTTTTGACCAAAGACCACTGCAGCTTTCCAAAAAAAATAAATTTCAGAACTACAAACTCTAAAAATTAAGAGCATATAAAATGTGTCATAACTGAAGCCTGATGAACTACGGTAGTATCACAGGTTTTTTTACTCCAGGTCTTCCATTTTCAAGTAAAGAGAGAAATGCTACATTTAGAATCTCCTTTTTCAAGGTGCAACTAGGCTTTAAACAAAATGCTTAACATCTCTATTATGCCAGAACAGCAAGAGCAAATTGGCAAGCATCGTAACAACCATGTAAAGCACTTATACAGACTTTAAGAAATGCTTACAAGTACTCTAGAAAACATTAATTCACAGCATTTCTTTGCAGAAAACATCATTGATTCTGCTTTGCAGAAGGGACTTAGGTGGTTATAGTGAAAGAAACACTATAAAGGAAAATATAGCAACGTGTCTTGAATAAATATTCAGTCAGCAATCCCAGGCCATGTAATATGTGAAAATATCAAATCTGGGCTGAATTAATGCTTTTTGAAAGCTTTAAATATGCATTTTACTATTTGTACTTCTTCAAAACCACTCCCAACCGTAATTCTTGGTATTTGGGAGGGGGAATATATCTTAAATTCTAAAATCCATGTTCTATGGTCCAATTTGGGCTGCAAATCTGTGTTCCAGGGTACCAGGGTACTTGTTCCATGTAGGTACTGTAAACACTTGATAGTAGTAGTAATATTATTACAAGGGTTTATTATTTATTGGATTTATATACTGTCATTTTGCCAAGGCACTCTAGGTCAGGCATCCCCAAACGTATAGTTGCCATACGTTTGTGCCACCGGACATTCATACAAGGTGTAGAAAGAGATGCAGAGTTGTTTACATTTCTCAGAATTTTTGATTGTTTTGTGTATAGATCCTAAGCAATTTGATGGGGCTTGTAATCTTGCATGAGGAATTTCAAATTCTGTTCCACTTATCTGTTTCCTGGGTCAGTGTCCTGGGCAAACACATACAAAGGAACACTAGTGGTGGGCATGGTTAGTATCAGTTGATAGATTTTGGAAAAGAAGCATTTTGGATTTAAGGAAAGTTCAGGGTAGCTTGGGAGCTGGTAGACTATCTAAAGCTTAATTATAATATGTACTCTCTCAGCCGGGATAGGATCATAGAATTGCAGAGTTGGAAAGGACCCAGAAGATTCATCTAGTTCAACCATGGTGGTGCTATTTGGGCAACAGTCTTCTGCCCACCTGTGATTCCCAGCAACTGGTACTCAGAGGAATACTGCCTCTGAAAGTGGAGGCAGAACATAGTTGTTGTGACTAGTAGCCATTGATAGCCTTGTCCTCCATGAATTTGTCTAATTCTTTTTTAAAGCTATCCAGTTGGTGGCCATAACTGCCTTCTGTTGGTTTGTGTTCCATAGTTTTAACTATGTGCTGCGTGAAGTACTTCCTTTGATCTGTTTTGAATCTTCCAACATTCAGCTTCATTGGATGTCCACGAGTGCTAGTGTCATGAAAGAGAAAAGCTTTCCTTCATCCAGTTTCTCTGTGACATTTTATAAACTTCTGTCATGTCACTTCTAATCTGTCTTTTCTCTAAACCAAAAAGAACCAAATTGATTTAATATTGGTGGAATCTGAAAAGGATAAAAGAGACTCTGGTACATAAGAGCACAAAGTCCATGAACAGATAATACTCCAAGCATTTCATGTGTACATGTGTACATCGTAGCACACTTAAAGACCATTTGCTTCTGGAAAGGAACAAAAGAAAATATGAATACTGACTGGGGAGAAGGTGTAAAATAAAATGCGTCTAACTATTTAAAATGCTCAATGGCAATGAACCTTCCCCTTCTTTCACTTATATTTCCACCAGGCTTGTGTTCTTTTGTGTTCTGGAAGGCCAAGTCTCTTCCAACTTAATCTTTCCTTCCCCATATACCATGAGAATTTATTTTTAGTAACTCATTTGTTCAGAGCATATTTTCATGCTCTTGTACTTGCTATGATCTATATACAAAACCCAAGCTAGGGGCTTTGACTCCCAGGTCTGGTTTGCGCATCTCATTAAATCACGGTGCATATAAACCACAAGAGGGGAGAGAGCTCTTGCACTTGGGTCCTGCTTGTGGCTTCCCATTGGGGCATCTGGTTGCCTACTGTGAGAACAGGGTGCTGGACAATGGCTATGTCCTATCTGCATGGTCAGAGGCAGCAATATTTCTGAATACCAGTTGCTAGAAACCGCAGGAGAGGCAAGACCTTCTTGTGGGTTTCTCATAATGGGCATCTGCTTGGCCTCTTCGAAAACAGGATGCTGGACTAGATGAGCCTTTGCTTTGATCCAGCAAACTCTTACCTTCTTGTGTGCTGACAGGTGCTTCACTCCTTCCCCACTACTGCTGCTAGGGAAAAAGTCATGGTCTGGCTTCTCATGTAGTCCAAACCCAGGCTCATGATTTGTGTCCTCCAAACAAACCATAAATAGTAACCCAAGAGCAAACCTTGGCTTCCACTTGTGGTTTATTTGGGTGACATGACCAGTCAGATAACAGCTTGTTCCCCAGCAGCAGCATGCTGCTCTTCCATGCTGTGGTTAATGTGGTATGTGAACAAGGACACAGAGGACTTGTCTCAAGGTAGTTCCTCACCAGTTCTTTAAAAAGGCTTGCAGGTAAGACCCTAATAAAAACAAACAATATTGGTCCCTCCCTGATCAAGGCTAAAAAAACACCCAAGGGGGGAAAACAAACAAGTGTCATATATTACTGGAAATAATATAAAATGTATAATAGTCATAAGAACTTTGCTTTCGTTCTTTTAATTATATCTGGGGGTTTTCCAGTCAAACACTGAATTTCCACTCCCTCTGAATTTTCTTTGTTTCTTGGGTATTTGTGCTCAAACTTTGGGTTATCAACAAATATACGGATTTTCTGTGAACAGCATAGATTACATTGTTAGCAGATCTCCTTGTTACCTCATTGTAGGGCCGTTGTTCATTATCCTTGACTAGTAAATACCCCACTTACATGCTTATTTTACACACATTTCCTGGCAAGTCCCATCAATCCTCATGGTAGTTCCTAATGTGAAATGGGTTTAGGGTCAGGGGATGGTAGCCAGTTGCATACTTGTCATATTAACCTCATATAACCCAGGGATTCTCAAACTGACCTTAACCTATGACTGTGGGCATGATCACAGAACAATATTTTTTCATATAAATCATATTCCACATAAGGTGACATATTATTAACCATCCTACTGTCTGCATTTCAGAACCCTGGTCTAGTTCACTTCTTCAGACGATGCAACTGTGTCAAATATGTTCTAGCAGAAAAGCTATGGTGTGTGATGTGTCCTTTATTTTATTTATTTATTTATTTTACTGTGGCTCATAACTCTATTGTAAGAGATATTTACATTGCTTAAAGACAGGATTATTTTGACTAACCCAGGCTGCTTTGCTCCCTATTCTTTTATCCTCAAAGAGCATACAAACTGGAGACAAACCAGACAAACCATTTAAAATACAGTGGTACCTCAGTTTTAAAACGTAATTCGTTCCAGAAGACTGTTCTGAGTTCTGAAACATTTAAAAACTGAAAATTCAAAATGGAAGCCTCAAAACAGAAAACTCAATACGGAAGCCATGTTTCATGCTCAACTTCCGAGGCGCGTTCAAAAATGGAAGCATTTACTTTTGGGTTTATGGCGTTCGAAAACCGAAATGTTTGTCAATGGAGATGTTCAAAAACTGAGGTACCACTGTATTTTAAGCCTGAATGTCTGCAACATGAAAGTTAAACAGGGTTGGAAAATACTTAAATTTGTATTTAATTGTGTATTGGTTGAATATATGAGAATAACTTACTACGTATTTCCCCCCACACTTGTCAAAAGCACTGAAGAATCCTTTACACAAGCACTAAATGTAAATGAAGTGGTTCTAATGTATATGATCTACTAATATGGGGCCTGTACTCCAAAGGTATCAGGCACTGTATTGTTTGTGCCTGTTGTGCCTGAATTTATTTATTTATTAAGATAAGCTTGCAAACGAACCTCTGCCAAAGTGATCCCAAAGTGTAGACTGTTTGACCAATAGTCATGCTATTACTTTTTGTGGCAATGTCATTAGAAAAAATGAAGGACAGACTGCATATATGCTCCTGCCATGCCCCTGATCTACTTTCAATTCCTTGAACGTGGCAGCATTTAATATGACAGTAAACACACAGATTATGAAAATTGTATTTAGATTAATTTGTTTTACAAAAATGAAGAATTTTTCTGCACACTTTGGTCAAAATAGGCACACCTATTTATCTTAGTTCAGTGCCTATTGTTTCAACTGTCCTATTTAAAAATTAGCTATAAACTATGTTAATTTACTTGAACATATTCTAAAAGATCATCATTTATTTATTTGGATAAAGATTAATCAGTGGTGAGGTAGCAGAAAGCAAATATAAATGATCATAAAACTATAAAGGCTACAAGAAATAAAACTATGTGGCCAAGTTGGTATCATTATTTAATACCCTGACGAATGTAAAAAGGGAAAATAAGATGGTCTGTTTATACATGCCATATCTCTATTAAGGAACCTCAGCATTTGGACAGCTCCACACAGGACTGTGCTCCAGCGTTTTCCCCTCAAATAGCCCGTTGTTGTTGTTGTTGTTGTTACTGCTGCTGCTGCTACTACTACTACTTCTACTACTACTACTCTGCCTTTTTCCCTGGCAGGGACACAAGGCGGCTTACAGATAAAAACAAGAACCATACAAAGAATTACAATAAAAACAGGCACCAGTTCTTTAATTTAAAGCAGTTCCAAAAGTCTGTTGGAACGAGAAAGTCTTCACGTGCCAGCAGAAGTGCAAGGTGGAAGCCAGTCTAACTTCTCTTGGGAATGAGTTCCAAAATCTGGAAGCAGCCACCGATCTAACTCAACAGCTTCATTGTTTTTGGAGCTGGGACTCGCTTTTTACCCAAATATGCATTTGGAGACATATTTGGAGCTCTGCTGGATCTGACCAAAGGTTCACCCAGTACAACATTTGTTTTCACAGTTTCCAGCCAGATGCCTGTGCTAAGAATGCAAGCAGGGCATGTGCACAACAGCACCCTCACCACTTTTGATTTCTATCAATGGATATTCAAAGGCTGATACTGGAGGCAGTGAACAGCCACTGATGTAGCCTGTAGGTTACTTATGTGATGCTAGGTGAAGTAGTACTTCCTTTTGTTCTATTTTTTTTCTAAGCAAAGTATTACATTAAAAGTCATTAATTAAACCATGAGTATAATTTGATGTAACAAATATTCTTAAAAGCCTAAATAGTTATTCAACTGCAACTATGAATTTTGACCATGCTAATCTATTCTAAATAAATATTCATAATTGGGGATAGGGGAGGACAGAATCCCTGAACGAATGTCAATAAAACAGATAGACAAGGGTTGAAACTATCAAGCAGCACCACAAAGCAGATAAATTGGAGATATTGTACGCTGACTAGTTTGCAAACAGCCAGAGCAAATAATTTACTTTCTGGAAAGCATTTCAGAGTACAGAATGTGCCAAGAATGCTAAAGGTGTAATTAGTTGTTTCAGTTATTGAAACAGTTACTTATAGAGCCTGAGAGTGAACCTTTAGTAAATTGGAATGTTGATTTTACCAATGATTGGTAAATGTTGGTACAGTGGTGCCTCGCGGGGCGAATTTAATTCGTTCCACGGGTCTTTTCTTATAACGAAAAATTCGTCTAGCGAATCCCATAGGAATGCATTTAAATTGTTTTTGAATTATTATTATTTTTTGCCCATAGGAACGCATTAATTGAATTTCAATGCATTCCTATGGGAAACCGTGATTCGCTAGACGAATTTTTCACAAAACGAATTTGTCTAGTGAGGCAACCTCCACTCGAAAAATCCTTTCGTTAAGCGGTAATTTCGTTAAGCAGGGCATTCGTTAAGCGAGGCACCACTGTACTGTATATGCAGTATTTGTGGGGTAATAACTGTTTCAAGTTTATTTTTAAGACTGAGCTACTCATCTACTTGTTTGAATCAACCCACAAATGCAGAGTATCTTAGTGACAGGATCCATATATCCATATTAGTGTACATGATTCCCTAAGCCCACCCACCCCCACTCATTCTGTTCTAATGACAACCCTGTGAAATGACTAGACTAGGGCCACATTCACACTACATATTTAAAGAACTATGACTCCACTTTAAACATTTGTGACTTCCCAGGAATTCTGGAAGGTAGAATTTGTTAATAGATAAAATGCACACCTATTAAAAATCTAAAAGCCTGAGCAAACATGTCTATCTTCACATGCCACTGAAATGACAAGTGTTGGCACCTGACATATCTGTAAGGAGGCAGAATTCCACAAACAGGGTGGTGGCACAGAGAAAGCTCTGCCTCCCCAACAGAGGAATGTGAAGAGATCCATCCGCTGGTCTTAAAGTTTGAGCAGACTGATAGATACTCCTTGAGGTGTTCAGGTACCAAGCTACTTAAGGCTTTAAGGATACACTCAAGCCTCTTGAATTGGGCTTGAAAGTGAATAAGCAGCTAATGCAGTTATTTGACGATTGGTATTATATTGTTACAGATCTGGGTTAAAAGAGTTTGGGGGTGCAAGGGCACCCATAACTGCTAGAGTTAGTGAATGTCAGAAATAAATAATGTGGTAGAATTTAGCTGTTTTTTGGAGAATGAAGGGAAGATGCAAGATGTTAGATTTAAAATACAGGCTGAATCAGTTCTGCTGTACAGGAGATCACTGGTAGTGATGCCATTAAGAACACAAGGAAAACTAATGGCGGGCCATTAATGAACAATTGACCATGCAGGTGCTGTCCTTCCCCCAGCTGTATGTTAGTTAGCAGAAGAAATAGCACAGCTGGGAGAAGGATGTTATAGGAAGCATGATTTCACAAAGGAAAAATGTGTCCTTTTTAAAGAAACAGAAGTCTGAAGAAGGCAGGAACAAACAGATGGAAGGGGAGGTGTTTTTTGGCAAGGTGTTCCTGGAAAGGGGGGGGAGGGGGAATCCATGCAATGCTGACAGGAGGCTGCACTGAGAGACTGGGGGCCATGACTGGCTGCTGCTCTGGACCCAAGCTCACTTGAAACTATTGAAAGGCACCATCAGGGACACTCTTGGGGGATAATGTTCTGTGCCCCCTC
The DNA here is from genome assembly GCF_965207765.1 of Zootoca vivipara. NCBI lineage: Eukaryota > Metazoa > Chordata > Lepidosauria > Squamata > Lacertidae > Zootoca > Zootoca vivipara. Next base: position 28,751,273 of record NC_142585.1, read on the forward strand.
CACTGAAGGCTTTAGGTGTAAATAAGTGTAAAATAAACCACATTTTTAAGGACAGTAGTCTCCACTGTGCCTCGGTTTCCCAAAAGAAACACAACACTGGATGAGCACTAGGAACCCCCTGGAATCTTGCTATAACTTGGCAGAGATTGGGGGTGGTACGAAACCTTTGTAACAATATGATCTCTGCTGGCTATACCAGTCAAAATTCTGGCAACAGCATTCTACACTAGTGGCCAAAATTGTGAAAACCTTTTGGAGAAAGTGTATTTCCGAAGTTTGGTGGCTTATAACACCACTTTCTTTTGGAGTAATACCATAAAATTATATATCAATGGAAATTTAATGAAGAATGTAATGCAATGAAGTTTGTTCAATTATCTGTATTCTACCAAACGTTAGAGCCAAATAACCAGAAAAAGGAGTGTTTAGAGAGCCAATCAGGTGCCATCTTGTTTTGGCAATAATGGCTCATAACACCACTTTTTTGGGAGTAATACCACAAAATTATATCAATGGAAAGATAATTTAATGAAGAATGTAGTGCAATAACTATTATGAAGGATTATTTATTACAACATAAATAAGGACATTTGCCAGAGTGTTATGTGATTGCTATCAAGTTGGTTGGGGTTTTTTGTTCTTTCACTTATTGAGCTTGTAAAACATAATAAAATTAAAGAAATGGTGCAAAGAGTTGACTGGTCACCCAGAAAGTACTATGTAAAATAGTACTATTAAGTGAACAAGGCTACAGTTATGAAGAAAGTAGAAGAAAAATTGGTGGAAACTTAACCAAAGGTGGCATTTCTAAATTTTTGAAGAGGTATAAGGAGACTCAGTCACTACAAAATCAGACTGGTAAAGGCAGGAAAAGGTGCACAACAGCAAGTGAAGATAGAAGAATTGAGAGACTGTGCCTACATGACAGAAGAAAATCATTTGGATGTATACAAGATGACCTGGCGCAATGTAATGTGAAGTTGAGTGCAAGGACTGTCCGGTGCAGACTGCAGGAATATGATCTAAATGCTAGAACTCCAAGGAAAAAGCCATTGTTATCTCTCAAACAAAGGTTGAAAAGATTAAACTGGGCTAAAACCCATGTTAACTGGACAGTGGAATAATGGGACAGTGTTATTTGGAGTGATGAGACCAAAATCTCCTTGCTTGGTACTGATGGCATGAAATACGCAAGGAGAAAAATCGGAGAAGATTTATATCCTACTTGCATTACACCTACCGTGAAACACCCAGTTAGTGTTATGATCTGGGGTTGTATGACAGCAAAAGGTGTGGACAGAATTTGAGTCATTAATGGGAATGAAAATGCCCCCAAATACATAGCCCATACCTGAATCTATGGAGCCAACTAAAGAAACTTGTTAGTCATAAGCAACCCAGCAATAACACCCAATTCATAGAGGCAATAATTCAATCTTGGTTTCACATTATTACAGCTGTAGAACTAAAAAACTTGGTTCACTCCATGGGAAGACTAAAGGTTATCCAACTAAGTATTAACTGACATGGTAAGAATTTTTGTATATCTCATTTTTTTCTATGTGTTTCATGTTTCTTATTTATGACTGCTGTTGTAATAAATAATCCTTCATAAAAGATATTGCATTGCATTCTTCATAAAATATATTGCATTACATTACAATCATGCTAAAGTTCAGTTCATGCATCCACCTGGTCCTTCACAAACATATTTTTGGCCAACTAAGAATAACTACTGCTGGGTGCCCTATGAAAAATAATCAGAGAAGTTCCATTTTCTTCATCATCAACTAGGAAGGATGTATATCATAGACGATAAGGTTCACAAACAAGTTCAGAAATTGGCAAAAAGTATTATATAACCTTTCACTACAAAGGTAAGCTAACAGTGAAATACTGTACAGTAATGTAAAACTAACATCAGATGACAGTGTAACATAAGAGGGTGCAATTTTAACTACTCTCACGAATGTTGAGTTATTTCAAGCTCAAAGAGACCTTAAACTTGTACACACACACAAAAAAAATATTTATTTTTGTAAAATAATTACTTCAAAATCAATATATTTTATAACCACAAAACACCCTTATTTTTAAAACATAAAAAGTACATGGTTAGCACATTCTATAAAAAACGGTATGATGCATGTGTTAGTTGTGGTTTGCGCGCTAGGGCTTATTGAACCTACCGAGGTATAAAATGACTAAAATTCACTTTGAATGGCCGGGGACCCTTTTCTGTTGTACTTGATACCATTTTTATACGTTATTTTGAAAGAGACAAAAATTAGCTTTATTTTGATACCAACAAAGCCCAATTGGTTGAAAAATAAGCGGAAGAGGAGGTTTTTTCCTAAACATGACACGGACATCACATTAGCCTAAATCGCGCAAAAATCAAAACGTTAAAAAAATTCTCCTGCACCCAATTTTGGACCAAAAAAATCATTAAAAAATTAATTTGAGGTTATCTCATAGGTATCTATGCACAAAAAAAATTCTGAAGAAAATTTTAGTCTAGAGAGCACGGTTGAGTATTAAAATCAGGTGATTTGGCGTGGAATGTTGTTTTTGTGATCTATTTCTTAAAATAAACAATATCACAGCAGAGAAAAGAAAATGTCATGTGAAAAACAAGTAAAAGTTGATACATTTATAATTTTGATGGACAGGATTATGTGATACATTTCTCTTTGTTCATTGGTCTCCTGTCAGTTTCCATTAAAGGGGAAACCTCCTTCTATACCTAATAATTAAAATTTATGTGGATACCCAGGGTTATGTAGAGTGTATTTATTAAATTTATAGCCCAAATCTCCTCCCTAAAAGGTGCCCAGGGGAGCTAACAATATAAAATCTGATGAACCCCTATTCATTATAAAATCACAGAGCCTAAGTGTACCCATCCCCTTCCAAAAGTCTGGACAAACCACAAAGAAAACCCTCTCACATATGCAACCTCCTAGACATCCATAGCAGTGGTATTACAAGGAAGGCATATTCCTCTCATTGTAAAATGCAGCTTGAAACCCATGGGAAAAGGTGCTCCTTCAAGAACATGGTTCCCAGGTCTACATCTGTATTAGAATTATTTTAAGATGTTTTAATTGCTTGTTTGTTTGCCGCCCTGGGCTCCTTTCGGAAGAAGGGCAAAATAAAAATGTTAATATGGTTATTACTATTTAGGCCATTATCAGTGCTTTTTTCAAGGAGTACTCAAGGGTATGCAGTACCAGCACCTTTTTTGTTTTTAAAAAGTGTGGCACTTACTGCAGTAACTTCATGGTAAGTACTAGCACCTCTCTCTTTTTGGTTAAAAAGTGTGACACTAACTGTAACAACTTCATGGTGAGTTACAGCACCTATTTTTCTGTTTTAAAAAAGGACGGGGCATTATATACTAGTACCAACATTTTACATTTGCAATAAGATCCCCAATAAGGCTTTTTTCGGTCTGCTGACATGGCAAATGGCTGGAGTTTGCCCCCAAAGAGCCGTGTTATTTTTATTTTTTATTTTTTGTACCATACATTAATATTACATGTGCAGATACACAACTGCACCTCTCCCCGTATAGCCCATGTGTGGGTCTGGGCCATCTAAGAGACCAGAGGGCAAAGTTTTCTCTCACACCAGCAGCTTTTGATTTCCACACAGGCAGCAGACATTCCACCATGTGGGGAAAAGTAGAAGGGACATTACCAGCGAGCCCAGCTTTTGAGAATCCACAGCTGCCCTTATCTACATAGGCCCAGGAGGGTCCTGGCAGCAACTATTATCGTTACAAAGGAGCACTATCAGTTTGCATGGCTTACAAAGCACCAGAGCCCTACCTAGAGGAGCTTACAATTTAGAATTCAGTCCAGGAAAGAGAAGGAGGAAAGTTTCGTTGCTGTCCCTTGATCACAAAACAAGTGTGGTAAGAAATATTAGGAACTGGGTTTTACATGAAATCATAAGCGGAGCCTGCTGGATCAGACCAACAGCCCATCTACTCCTGTTTTCGCAGAAGCTAAACAGGTGCCTTTTATGGGAAACCCGCAAGCAGGACTCGCCTCGCCTACGGTTTCTAGCAACTGGTATTCAGAAGTATTGCTGCCTCTGACCGTGCAGGAAGGACATAGCTATTGTGGAGAGAAGGCATTGATACTTAACACACTCCATGAATTTACCTAATCCTCCTTTAAAGAGATCAGGGCTGGGACAAACAGCTTCGCATTTAGGAGACTCTCGCTTGGGACCCCCTCGTAACCCTCCGACTACAATCTCCCCGAAGTCTTACCCGCGCGGAATGACCGGCCTTGGTCCCCTCAGGGCGTTCCCCGCCCCTCAGCCTCCCCTCAACGCTCCCGCGGCGGAGCGAGCCCACCTCTCCGCCCGCTTGCCCGCCTCGCCTCAGCCCCACCGGCGCACCTGCGATATCCCCGGGGGCGGACGCCCCCACTTCCACGAGTGAGTTCCCGCCGCCGGCCGCCACGGCAGCGAAGCCAGCAGTAGTCTATACCGCGGAGAAGCAGCCGCACCGGGCGTGACGCCCAGCGCCGCCGCCGACAGAGCCCTCAGCGCCGCCATGTTGGCGAGCGCAGAGAGGTGAAGAGGCGTCGAAGGGCGCCGGAGGACCGGAAACGGAGCCGAGGATAGAGAGAGGGGGGAGGGAGAGGCACCGGAAGTGGGTGGAACGCGTGGCTGGAGGCAGAATCCGCGCTGGGTCACCTCGGGCCCCTGGTAACGCATCTGCTTGGCCTACCCCGCAGGGTAGTCGTGAGGATGTGGAGGTGGTGGAGAGGAGAAACATGGGTGCATATCCCTTATTTACTTTTTTTATTCATTAATCCGGCTCTTCGGAGATCAAATAAGAAGAAAAACGGATCCCAAATACAGTAGTTGGTTACAAATGTTAGTGGCTAGAGCTGCCTTTCTCCAGACGTTGTTGAACTACAACTCCCATCATCCCTAGCTAAGAGGAAGGGTAGTATATAAATGGAATAAACAAATAATAATAAAAGAAAGTGAAGCAGGGAAACCAAACTGCTTTCTTGCTGGAATCAATCACTATTTTAAAAAACAACCAATAACAAAAATAAGTTTCTTAGGCACTGGGGAGGGGTAACCTTATTTAAATGTCTCGGGACCACAATACCTCATGGGCCACCTTCCTCGATATGAACCTACCCGGACCCTGAGATCATCCTCCGAGACTCTTCTTCATAGTCCTCTACAGGAGGCAAAACAAGAATGGGCATTTTCTGCAGTGGCTCCCCATTTGTGGAACGCTCTCCCCAGAGAGATTTGGCTGGCACCTACACTTTTAGGTGCCTGGACCAAATGTTCTTCTTCAACCAGGCCTTTGTCTGATTAACATCTGATGCCCTTTTAAATGTGCTGTGGTAGGGGGAAGCTTACTAGTTTGTTTTTGTTCTTTTATTATATATTTTGTGGTTTTTATATTGTAATTTTATGTTTGTAATTTTACTGCTCAGATCTACAGATGAAGGGTGGTATACAAATTTAATGAAGAAGTAGTAGTTATTTCTTAGTAAATATGGATAAAGGGAAGCTGGCAAAGGAAGGACAACAGGTGTCTAGAAAAAAAGCACCCCCTGGCTACTGAGTTCCTAAACGGCTGTATGACTGGAGGAAATTCAGTTGGTAAAGATATTTTCTTGTCCTTACACCTGCATACAAAGAGGAGTGATGGGGGAAGCTTCTCCTGATGAATTGCCACCTGTGTGCAGTTGTTAAAGGTGTAGGAGCCCTGCTGGAGGTGCATTGGGGAAGCTGGCAACTCGAGATAGCCAGTTCTTACTGAGATGAGTTTTGAACCAGGTACAGCCTGAGGATTATGCATATGATGCTTTTGAATTTTGGTGCTGGAGGAGACTCTTGAGAGTCCCATGGACTGCAAGAAGATCAAACCTATCCATTCTGAAGGAAATCAGCCCTGAGTGCTCATTGGAAGGACAGATCCTGAAGCTTGGGAAAGATGGAGTGTACAAGGAGAAGAGGATGGCAGAGGACGAGATGGTTGGACAGTGTTCTCGAAGCTACAAATATGTGTCTGACCAAACTGCGGGAGGCAGTGGAAGACAGGAGTGCCTGACTTGCTATGGTCCATGGGGTCACAAAGAATTGGACACAACTAAACAACTAAACAACAACAAATAATTACAATTTCTTTGTGTGTCACTAGGCAGACTTTACCCCAGGGTAGGCCAACTTTTCCCACCAAGTGGACTGCAAGAGTACTTTGACACAGAACCCACAGGCTGCACACTGCCTTGTTACATGGGGGTACCAAAATTTGACACACACCCCTCCCCATGCTGCCTTCCCAAAACTGGCTAAGCAAGACACCGGGCTTTGGGAAGGAGGTGGAAGGCTCTGCCAGGGTCCTATACCCCTTCTATCTCCTTCCCAAGGTTGGGAAAGTGCAAACTAGGCTTTGGGAAGGAGGCTGGAGGACTCGAGAACCCTTTCAGAGTCCTCACAGCTCCTTCACAAAGCCCAGCACCTCACTTATCTGACTTTGGGAAGGCAGCATGAGGGCTGTGGAGGAGGGCAGTCAAATGTAGCTGGGAACTGCCAAAAAAAGACCTCAAGGGCTGTTTATTGGACCACCCTGCAATCTAACCACTATCATACTTGACAGTGCTTGATCTGAATACTGCCACCTTCTGGAATATTGAAAATTAATCAAATGATTTACAAAGCTAACTATATTTTATAAATCCATTATTGTACAAGCAATTTTGGCATATAAGGAGTATATACATTAATAAACAATAATAACTTTATCACAAAATAGATTTTTAGTTAATAGTTAAAAAGTAATATTGGAAATTATATGTTTTTAGCTTTCTGTATTTTATCTGTGCTGTTTTAATTTGTATAAGCCACCTTGATTTCTGGTCTGGGGTAAAGGGGGATATAAATAACTACGGTATAAGTGATCTACAGCAAACCTTTTTAGAACTAAAATATCCGCCTGATGAAGTTAAAACAACAGATCAACAGAGTCAGACTGATACCCAGAGAGAACTTGCTGCAAGATAGAGTAGACCCAAAAAAGGAAATAACAGACACCACTAGTAATCACAAACAGCTCCCAAGTTAAAACAGTTCAACACATCATCAGAGATCTACAACCTCTCCTAGACAATGAAAGTTCTCTTTCTCAAGCTCTGGGAGGAAGACCTTTCATTGCCTACAGACAGCCACCCAATCTTAAACAACTCCTCACCCACAATAATACAACCACCAGACTTAACATGGACACTGGTACCAGAGCCTGCAATAAACCCAGATGCCACCTTTGCTACCACGTACACCCAGACAACACCATTACTGGTCCCAACAACATCAAACATACCATTTCAGGACTATTCAATTGCTCATCTTCTAACATTGTGTATGCCATTAAATGCCAACAGTGCCCTTCAGTTCTCTATATTGGACAAACAGGCCAAACCCTACGTCAAAGGATAAATGGACATAAATCTGACACCAGGAATTACAAGACAGAGAAACCAGTAGGAGAACACTTCAATCTCCCAGGACATTCTATACAAGATCTCAAAGTAGCTACCTTAATGCAAAATAATTTCAGAAAGAGACTGAAAAGAGAAGTTGCTGAATTGCAACTTATTACCAAACTTAAAACCATGGAGAGACCTGGTCTGAATAGAGACATTGGATTCTTATCTCTTATAGCTATTTTTAGCCATCTCACCCCTTGCTTTTTCCTGTAAGACCAATTGCAGTCGTTAACAGTCATCAACAGGTTTACCACACCTATCAGCCAATCACCCATTCCCACCACCCTTCTGAGTAATACCCCTCCCCACCCTTTCACTATATATATAAGGGTCTGGTGACTTCTGTTTCAGTGTATCTGAAGAAGTGTGCATGCACACAAAAGCTCATACCAATGACAAACGTAGTTGGTCTCTAAGGTGCTACAGGAAGGAATTTTATTATTATAACAAAAATAAGGTATCCATTCACTTATTCCAGGGATCGGCAAACTAAGGCCCTGGATCAGGCTCACCTGGGTTGTAAATCCGACCCGCGCCATGAAGCCGGAACCCACGGCGAAGCCGAGACTCCCGGTGATGGCAGCGGGAGGAAGAGGTCGAGCGGCAGCGGCTCTACCACTCAATTGCCACACCTGGTTTACCTCAGTGCGGTGTGGGGACGTCTCTGCCAATCAAATGCTGCACCTGGTTTACCTCAGTGGGGTTTGATTGGCACCACATCAAGGTAAACCAGGCGAAGCGTCTGATTGGCAGAGCCGCCGGTGCTCGGCCTCTTCCTCCCGTTACAAGGAGGCAAGGCAGTGCCCACCGCCGGCTCCGGCTCCTCCCACCTCGCCACCTCCAGAAGTCCGCTTTTCCTTCCCCGCCAGCTTCCACCTGCGCTGCCAGGAGACGCCAGGTCTTGGCGCATAGTGGCACCCTGCCCTGCCGTTGGATGCATAGACGCTAAGAGCCCCAAATACGCGCTCAAGCCCACTGAGATGAAATGCGCTACAGATTGCACCCCTGGGAAAGTATGCGCAGAGGCTGGCCCCCCTCGCCTCTTTTTCCAGCTCCCCGCCCCATGCCACTTCTCTGGCCCGCCACAAGGTCTGAGGGACAGTGGACTGGCCCGCAGCTAAAATTTGTTGCCAACCTCTGACTTAGTCCTATCGACTAAGAGTGTTTCAAATGAAAAAGTCACCAGGAGGCCCATTGCAGTTTCCACAAAAAGAAGATTGTTCTTTGCTTCTTTGTTTAATTATTTAATTTTTAAAGATTTCTCTTCTTCCTTCCAGCTAAAGCTACCTAGTTGACTAATAAAATTAGTACTAAACAATTAAAATTAAATTAAAGCAATAAAATATTTTAAAGCAGAAAAATAGAATAAAACAGCAGTGAAAACAACAATAAAAAGCAGAATAAGAAAAGTAATAATAAAACCAATTCTCCATTAATGACTGTGAAGAAAGGCCTGGAACCTCGCCTCCTAAAAGCCAAGAAAACATCTATCTGAGGACCTTCCAGTCAAGAGAGCACAAGACTTCTGCATTCTACACTGCTAGGATATTTGGTTGTACCTGTTAAAACCTTTAATGGTTGTTGCAGAACAGGCATCCCCAAACTTCAGTCCTCCAGATGTTTTGGACTACAATTCCCATCTTCCCCAACCACTGGTCCTGTTAGCTGGGGATCATGGGAGTTGTAGGCCGAAACATCTGGAGGGCCGCAGTTTGGGGATGCCTGTTGTAGAAGATGACATTTGGCAAATGTTACAGGTAGGTAGCCGTGTTGGTCTGAGTCGAAGCAAAATAAAAAAAATTCCTTCAGTAGCACCTTAAAGACCAACTAAGTTTATATTTTGGTATGAGCTTTCGTGTGCATGCACACTTCTTCAGATACACTAGAAACAGAAGTGTCAGACCCTATATATATACAGAGGGTGGTGGGGGTGGGTGGGAATGGGAGATGGGCTGATGGGAGTGGTAAACCTGTAGATGGGTGTTAATGGCTGCTGATGGCTGCAATTAGTCCTGGGCTGAGGTGCTAAAGAAAGCTTGATCATGCATAATGAGATAAGAATCCGATATCTCTATTCATCCCAGGTGCTTCCATGGTTTTAAGCTTGGTAATGATTTCCAATTCAGCAACTTCCCTTTCCAGTCTGTTCCTGAAATTTCTCTGTAATAAAACAGCTGCTTTGAGATCTTGTATAGAATGTCCTGGGAGATTGAAGTGTTCTCCTACTGGTTTTTCAGTCTTATGGTTCCTGATGTCAGATTTATGTCCATTTATCCTTTGGCGTAGGGTTTGGCCTGTTTGTCCAATATAGAGAGCTGAAGGGCACCGTTGGCATTTGATGGCATACACAATGTTAGAAGATGAGCAATTAAATAGTCCTGAGATGGTATGTTGGATGTTGTTGGGGCCAGTAATGATGTTGTCCGGGTGTATGTGGCAGCAAAGTTGGCAACTTTGTGCCCTTCAGCTCTGGAAAGGGAAGTTGCTCTGGAAAGGGAAGTTCCCATCAGCCCATCTCCCATTCCCACCCACCCCCACCACCCTCTGTATATATATAGGGTCTGACACTTCTGTTTCTAGTGTATCTGAAGAAGTGTGCATGCACACGAAAGCTCATACCAAAATATAAACTTAGTTGGTCTTTAAGGTGCTACTGAAGGAATTTTTTTATTTTGATTTGGCAAATGGTCACTCCAATGAAGTGAAGAGCTGCGGAGATATCCCTCTCCTGGTAAAACCCAGCCTTGGAAAGAGAGGTACTATGACAGAAGATTATGGAAAGCTAGGCAGTAAAAGGGCACATTTAGCCCCAATGGGCAGACCAGGAGGTATCTAGGCAGAAATTCTGGTGTGATTGCTGTAGGTGGGGAGGCAAGGCCAGTTGCCTCTCAATCTCATACCTCTATAGCAGGCATAGGCAATATTAGCCCCCCCCCAGATGTTTTGGGACTACAACTCCCATCATCCCTAGCTAACCGGATCAGTGGTCAGGGATAGTCCCAAAACATCTGGAGGGCCGAGTTTGCTTATGCCTGCTCTATAGAAGCAAGTTCCCAATATTCTATCCCCCCATGGAGTGACAAAGAAACAATGGCTGTTGCTGCCAAGAAAACATCCATAGGACTATAAGCCTAATTACAGGTGTATCTTATTTTATTGTGCTTTGCAGATATTGCTGCTTATGAGGACGTGGGTGCAGCTGCAGGCATCCCAGCCGCTTGAAAGCCCACCCTCCATGGCTACCCCTCTTCTGGCCAAAAGAGTGGAGCTGGCTAGGGCTGAAGCCAGGTTCCCCCCCTCCTGCCTCTGCAGCCAAGGGGGTGTGGCTTAATAGACTATAAGCATAACACTTATATGCACTACTAGGAAACCAAAACGAATTATGTGACTCACTTTATTGTGATATTTGCTTTCTTGTGGTCTGGAACTGAACACACAATATCTCTGATGTATGCTTTCATGTGTCTTTGGCTCTCACTTCCACCGTTTGCACTCCATGTAAATTCTGTTAACACAGTCAAATGTATGCTCTAGCCAGCATAGCCTTTATATTATGAAAACAGCCCTGGTACTAAAATGGTCAGAATGAATTTCAGAGTCATAATTTTGTTTGCTCTCTTCTTAGTAGTTTATTTCCCAGGGCCAAATTGCACAAGACATTACTTTTGTGTTCAAATAAGTGAGCTTAACCTTTACTCTCTTATTCTGGAGAGAAAGGAACTGCAAAGGTGCAATTCAGAACATGCTACCAATCTGGCTGTTTCCCCCACCCTGCCCCACCCTGCCCCAAAGGGTGGTTTACTACAAGCAGCACCTCCATGGACATATAACATAGAATCACAGAATCATAGAGTTGGAAGAGACCACAAGGGCCATCCAGTCCAACCCCATGCCAAGCAGGAAACACCACCAAAGCATTCCTGACAGCCTCTGCTTAAAGACCTCCAAAGAAGGAGACTCCACCACACTCCTTGGCAGCAAATTCCACTGTCGAACAGCTCTTACTGTCCTCCTAATGTTTAGGTGGAATCTTGTTTCTTGTAGTTTGAATTCATTGCTCCACTGCTGCTGCTGCCCAGGAGGACTCCCCTGCGTGAGTTCCTGCAGGTCCTGTCCCTGCCTCTCACCATGTGGCCTAGGGCGGGGCCTGGCAGGCCTCAAATAGGTCTGCTGCTTCCACTGCTGCTGCTGCCCAGGAGGACTCCCCTGCATGAATGCCCCGTTCCTGCCGCTCACCACCTGGCCCAGGGCAGGGCCTGGCAGGCCTCCTAGGGACTGTTGCCCCCAGCGCTGTTGCTGTCCAGGAGGATTCTGAACTGTGTAGAGTTCTTTTTAAAATGTTTTAAATTTTCTTTTACCATTTTAAACACGTTATTGGGGGGGGGTTGGTTTTTTACTTGGGTTTGGGAATTTGTTTAATTTGTTACATCTGTAGTTTTGTTTCTTGGTTAGTATTGTTTTATTGCATTTTTTGTGTGTTTTATATAGGTTTTAATTTGTTCTTTGGGGGAGGGGTCAGGGCTGCCTGGGAGTGGATCCCAGCCAATAAAATGGCGGGGGCAGGTTCCACAGGGGTGGCGGCACTGGGACAACCGATCTCAGTGATCACGGGTAGGAGGAGGAGTTACACTAAGACCAGACCATGTCATTACCGAGGAGGCAGGCTTAGTCGTTGTTTGAGGACTATCCCTGCCTCCGGGTCTGGTCTTCACCGGATGGATACTGGAATCAGCAAGGGATACCCACACAACCTGAAGGTACTGCTGTGCAATGCCAGGTCAATGATTCATAAGACCACTGCCATCCATGACTTGTTCGTGGGTGGAGGACTTGACCTGGCATGTGTGACAGAGACTTGGTTGGATGAGGCTGATGGGCCTGTTTTAGCTGCTGCTTGTCCACCAGGTTTCTCTTACGCACAGCAACCCAGGCCTTGTGGGTGGGGAGGGGGGGGGTTGCAGTGATTTTTAGGAAGTCATTAGTTTGCACCAGGTGTCCCATTGGGAAGACCCAGTTCTCTGAGTGCATGTTCTGGAAGTTGGGCAATAGGAGCAGTACAGGATTCCTTCTGGTGTACCGACTTCCCCGCTGCACCAAGGATTCCCTGCCTGAGCTGCTTCAGGTCGTGGCGGACGTTCTCCTGGAGACACCTAGTTTGGTTGTCCTAGGGGATTTTAATATCCATGCCGACACGACCTTACAAGGGGCCGCTCGGGACTTCGTGGAAAGCATGGCCTCCATGGGACTGTCCCTGAATAAGTCTTGCCCAACTCATAGCCACAGACATGCCTTGGACCTGGTGTTTACCTCTATGGATGTTGGTGATCTGACACTAAGTAAAAGGGAAACTAAAGAAGTGCCATGGTCAGATCACTACCTGATGCAACTGGACTTCTCTGCAACCCTTCCCCTCTGCAGGGAGGTGGGACCGATTCAGATGGTCCGCCCCCGCCACTTAATGGATCCAAATGGTATACTGTGCAGATTATAAATGCACAATAAATAAGGCAATTCGGGGAAATTCCTACCCCATTCCAGTAGTGTCTCAACTGCTGGCAAAATTGGCTGGGGGCAAGGTATTTGCAAAGATCGATCTCGCTCAGGCGTACCAGCAGCTACCTGTAACGCCACAAACAGCAGAAGCTCAAACTATTCTAACCCACAAAGGGGCATTTAAGTTGAACCGATTGCAATTTGGAGCAAGTGTGGCCCCAGGGATATTTCAGGGCATTATGGAGAGGTTATTAAGGGGGGTGCCTGGCAACCTCGCGTACTTTGATGATGTTTTAATATCAGGAAGGGACCCCCATGAGCTGGAAAGCCGCATCAGACTGGTACTCAAAAAGTTCCAGGAAGCTGGGCTCCATCTAAAAAAGGAAAAGTGTAGTTTTGGAGTTCCTACGGTGGAGTTCCTCGGTTACACCATTGATGCTGCGGGAGTGCACCCCATGGAAAGCAAGGTTAAGTCCATCGCCAATGCCCCCAGGCCCAACAACAAAACTGAACTCCAATCTTTCTTGGGTCTGGTGAATTTTACCATGCGTTTTTACTGCACAAAGCAGCAGTGGCAGAGCCTTTGCACAGGCTTCTGCAAAAGAAGTCTGTCTGGCATTGGGGAAAGCCGCAACAAAAGGCTTTTGAAACCATTAGGGGAATGTTGTCTGCTGAGAGCGTTTGGGCCCATTATGATGAGACAAAACCCCTCATACTCGCTTGCGATGCATCTCAATATGGACTGGGAGCTGTGCTCAGCCACAGAGAGGCAGATGGGTCAGACAGACCCATTTCGTTCTATTCAAGGACTCTTACTTCCACAGAGAGGAACTACGCGCAGATCGACAAAGAGGCTTTGGCTGTGGTAGCGGGTGTAAAGAAATTCCACGACTATGTTTATGGACGATCGTTCTTAATTGAAACGGACCACAAGCCATTGCTGGGCCTGTTCAACCCCCACAAACAAACCCCCCAAATCCTGTCCCCTAGAATGCTCAGGTGGTCGATTTTTTAAAATGGGTTCCAATATAAGATATGCCATGTGAAAGGGAAATTGCTTTGTCACGCAGACGCCCTCAGCCAGCTTCCACTCCAGGGGGCTAGTGATTGTGATCTGGCACCAGCTGAACAGGTCATGATGTTAGAGACATTGCCAGGCGCTCCTGTGACTGCGGAAGAAGTTGTGGCCAGGACTCGAAAGGACCCCACACTCTCCCGTGTCCTTGCCTGGGTAGGGAGGGGGTGGCCCAGTGGGGGCCAAGAAGAGAAATTCTGCCCATTTTTAATGCGGCAGCATGAACTATCCCTTCATAAGGGGTGCGTACTCTGGGGGGAAAGGGTAGTCATCCCTAACCCACTTAGGAACCGCATTCTATCTAAAAACCTTGCATATGGGGCACCCAGGGATGGTCAGAATAAAATCCCTGGCCCGCTGTTATGTGTGGTGGCCAGGGATGGATAAGGCGATGGAAATGTGGGTATGCACGTGCAAGGCATGCCAAGAGGTTCGACCTGAGGTTCCCAGGGCACCCATTCATTGGTGGGAACAGTCCAGAGCACCATGGAACCGCCTTCACATAGACTTTGCGGGGCCCTACCAAGGGAAAACGTTTTTGGTTGTGGTTGATGCATACTCGAAATGGTTTGAAGTAGCATTAGTCCCCAGTCCCACATCAACAGCCGTTATCAAGGTATTAAGGCAGCTGTTTGCCACGCATGGTCTGCCAGGAACATTGGTGTCAGACAATGGCGCAGCATTGTGTCAAGTGAGTTCAGAGGTTTCCTCGCTGACAATTTCAAACGAGGAGTGACCTCTGCCCCTTTTCACCCCTCGTGTAACGGTCAAGCAGAACAAATGGTGCGAACTGCAAAGGGTGCTATTTCCCGTCTTTTGGAAGGTGACTGGGCAGCCTGAATAGCTCGTATGCTGTTCTTACAGCATGCCACACCATGCACAGCCATGGGAAAGTCACCAGCCGAGCTACTGTTAGGTCACAGGCTTGTAACAGTCCTGGACTTTGTGCATCCAGATAGGATGCCCTCCTGTTCGGCACGGGAGCCACCACAACCCGAAGGAGACAGAATGAGATACCTTAATCCAGAGGATCTCGTTTGGGTGAGGAATTATGCCAGAGGTCCAACTTGGGTTTCGGGGGTCATTTCGCGGGCCAGCGGTCCCGTGTCATATTATGTCACGTTGTTACAGGGTCAGGTCTGGCGTAGGCATGTGGATCAGCTGAGGCGCATTATACCCAGCAGGAGTGTTGATGAGGGACCAAACACCCCCACATTAAATGAAGAGTTGCTGCCCCCGAGTCAGGTGGAGATGCCTTCACTGATTAATGATCCACCAGGGCAGTCAGAAGGTGAACTCCCCCACTGGGAATACGGAGCTGGCAGAAGATAATGAGTTGGGGGGGGGGCCTTTAGGAGCTACAGCTGTAGCCGATACTCCTGAGGAGATCCCTCAGCCTCAAACCCCTAGTGTCACAACACCTGAAGTGAGACAATCTAGTAGAAGTCACAGGAAGCCCACAGTCCCTGAAAGACTTCATGTGTAATTCTCACTAAGTGTGTGTGGGGTGTGTGTGTGTGTGTTGTGTATTAAAGTAATAGCACAGCCAAGTATGTACTGTAATAGAGTTTATTGTAGTGTATTACAGAGTTTATTTGAATGTACAAGTTCCAGCGGGAACGTCTATCATTTGCTGATTCTGAGTGCAGGATTTGGATACACTGCCGGATTGGTTTCCACTGGAGGGAACCCTTGCCATTGGTTCCCGCCAAAATGTATCTTTCCCCTGCTAGTTCTCTGTTACTATATAAGCCCCAGTTTTCCCCATTCCCTGCGTTCTGGCTCTTACCTGTTCTTTGAAGTAAATAGATGTTGTATCAGATCCTCGCCTCCTGTTTCTTATTTGCACTGAGCTGAAATCACTGAAGACCCACTACACTACAAACAGGCAGAGCAAAGACATGCAACACGAAGGAGCCTCAGAGTACTTGGGTAGGAACTGGGGGAGAGGAGACTTAGAGAGCTGTAGGAATGCGGGGACCTTTAGTCTTAGCAACCAGGAGCGCTGGCTAATGGGGGCTGAGCTGTTTTGGGCCATCTCAATATTTTTGGGGAGGGGGAGTGGCACAGTGCGTTCTGGAGCGGGATGCAGTGCTTGACCTCCCAACCATGGGGTTCTCTGGGGGGTGTGTGGAAATGGAATGGGGTGCTCCAGCAAGGGGCACAGTATGGCGCCTGGCCTTTTCCTGAGCATGGGACACTCTGCTGGGGGGCACTGCATGGTGCCCTGCTTTCTACCGACCACAGGGTGCTCCAGCACACAGCAAAATGGGTCTTGGTGCAGCACCCAACCTTCTCCTGACTGCACAGTGCAACATTGGTCCCCCTTAGTCTTTGGCACAAGGTGGTGCCGCTGCTAGCAACTGCTGCTTAGGGGCAAGTTCAATGGGGCAGAGTTGCTGTGTTCACTAGGCTTGGCCTCCTGTGCTGTCTTGAGTCTTTGAATGAAGAGTTATGTTCACTGAAGCCATGTGGGTTATTGCTGACCTGCTCCTGACTCCCACTCCTGTCACTAAACCAGTTGATGTCTGTGGAGCAGGTGCGTGGCCCAAATAAGAAAGGCCCATGATGAAAGACAAGAGGATCTCTCTCCGGTCACATGCACACCATACATTCACAGTGCACTAATACCACTTGAAACAGTCACGGCTTCCCCCAAAGAATTCTGGGAGCTGTAGGGGGTGCTGTTAGGAACACCACTCATATTGGAGTTGCAATTCCCTGTGAGAAGACACTCAAGAGAGATTGTTAAATCCTTCTGGGAACTGTCGTTTTGCGAGGGAAATGGGGAACTGTGTGTGTGGGGAGATCTTCTAAGAACTCTCAGCAGGTTTAACAAACTACACCTCCCAGGATTCTTGGGAGGGGACTGTTATGCCGTTTCAGAATGTGTCACTAAACCTTTCTGCACTCTGAACGAACTACACCTCCCAGAATTCCTTGAGGGAAGCCGTTTAAAGTGGCATGACGCCTCTTTGAACGTATGGCGTGAATGCGGCCTCTTCTCTCTGAGGTAAAAGAAGAGCTTTTTCCCCAGTCAGGAGCGGGGGGCGGGGCCACCTCGACCGAAGGTGCCCTCCCATTGTCCCTAAGCTACGAGTGGCAAGGTCAGTAGCCAATAGCCGCGCCCGGCTGGGCCGCTTGCCGCGCTCAGGACCTTCGAGGAGGCGGAGCTTGACCGGCTGGGCGGGCGCTGCGGTAAAGCCCCAAGCGCGGGGCGAGCGCGTGGCGTACCGGTGGGGCACCATCGGGGCACTACTGGGCGCTTTTCCGGCCGCGCATGGAGACAATGCCTTGCCACAACCAGAGGGTAAGCTCGGCAGATGCGTCCCGGCAGCAGCAGGCTGGGGCGACAGACCGCGACCAGGACTGCTCTGAGCAGTCGGTAACGGGGAGCGGCGTCGTTTCCCGGCAGCTCCGCTTCTCCGAGCCCGGCCCGGGCGGCGATAGCCCTAGCCCGGATAGCAGCAGCTGCTGCAGTGGGAGCGGCGGTGGCGGCTGCAGCTGCTCTGGCAGCAACGGGGGCGGCCCTGACACGGCCCCGTCGCCGACCCTCGACCTGCCGGCCGCCGCCGCCTCTCGGCTCAAGCTCCTGCCCATGAACGACCAGATCCGGGAGCTACAGACCATCATCCGGGACAGGTAAGGCGGGCACGCGTCGGCAGCTTCTCTTCTTGGCGCCAGGCTCACCTCCCTCTGAGCATATACAGAATGTTGCCTGTGCGCGCGTGGTTGGGGGCGGCGAGGTGGACATCTGTCAACGCGAGAGCCCCTTTCGTTCCCTGGCCAGACGGAGCTCCGTCGCCTTGTAGCCTCCAGACAAGAGCTGAGGCGTGGAGTCTGCCCAGCCTGCCTTTTGTGGCACCCGCAGGGCCAGGATGTGCTCAAGTGGCTCACTTGTGTGTTTTTTGAGGGGAGGGTCCTCCCTTTTCCCACCCAAATATACGCAGTAATGTATGTTGTGACTATCTAGGTTTAGGGTTCAGGTCAGAGCAAAGGATCTGTCGTCTAGGGAAGCTGGAAACTCCATTGAATTCATTGCGGTACTATAAGCTTTTGCGGTCCACCGCATTAGCTGCACGAGGAGTTAACGGTGCGTGTTCATTTGTTGTTGGGAGTTCAGCCTCATGAGCAGGGGAGCCAGCCTTTCTGTACTCCTGTTTAAAACGTATATAAATGTAGATTATGCAGTGATGTTCGGGGGGCGGTCTCTTCTCGCTGGATTTGGGCACAATGAATGTGATGGTGCTGAGCGAAGCTGTGGGTGAGTTCTCTTTAAATAAGAAATGATGCGTCCCGCGTTATGCTTTGCAGGAAGGAGGGGGCGTAGATGGTGGTGAGGAACAAACAAAGCAGAAGGGACTTTTCCCAGGTTGGTTTTCCGTGTCTGAGATAGCTTAGGGCAAAGCTCAGTGAATAAAAAGAGTGTTTCCATCATTAACTTACCAGTACTAGGTGAGGCATTATAAAGCACTGTTCTCTTGACCTCAGCCCCACCCATCATCATGGGAATAGTCATACCTTACACAGCCCTTTAAAAAAAGATGGTTGGAATAATGCATGTGGTGTGCTTTGAATACAATAAGACTGCAATTTACACAAGGGTTATTTTTCTGGGGATTACCCCTAAAGCCAAAACTGCATATAGTCAATACACACTGAGTTGAAGGGCAGATGGGTTTGCCAAAGTCTTTCCCCCCAATACACCCATTCACTTTCCACCCACTTTTTAATTAAATAATTTGCCAAGCATTGCACTCAAACTAAATGTGTGTAAGTTTTGGGATTACTGTACTAGAAACATGCTACTTGCTATGTAAATACAGGTATGACCTATTAAATATGCTTGAATTGGCCATCCAAATTTGCTGGGAGGAATCTTTACAAAGGATAGGTTACCAGGTAGCTGCCATGGTGTGTCCTTTACGACTGAGGCATGAGTGTATGACAGGTGATAGTTTTGAGATAACATAACCTCAGGGTTGGGTAAATGCAAAGCAATATTTTCCCTTACTTTTTGGAGGACATTGCAAAAGAGCAAGTCATAGCACTGGAGTTTTGCTTATAATTAAAGCTGCAGCCACCTTCAATTAATGGGGAGCTGGATGTCCATGCCTGCTGCTTCACTGTTCTTAGCTTGCTGCCAGATCTGGTTTTGTCATGCAAATTGACATGATAACAGTTTGCTCTGCTTGTACTTGATTACTTTGGTTGACTACCTAGTATTAGAAACTTTTGGGGAGGGGGCTTATAGGAATAAGCAAAGAGGTGCAGTGTTAATGTATCTTGTCTAGTTAGCCAACCACTGGGACTAACATTAAGTGAAAATAGGCCCAGCATGTACTATGAACTCTGCTAAACTCTTAGGGGCAAGTTTTGCCTTTCAGATCCTGCACTGCTGGCTGGTAGGTGAAAGATTTTAGTGAGTAGGATGGTGGTTGGGGCCCAATGCTAATCAGCACTACTGTATAGCTAATCACTTCACTGGTCATAGAGAAGTCACAGTTGCATCTTGCAGCTGCACACATTGCAGTTTCTTCAAAAAGTATGACATGAAGATTTGGTTGGACAGTGGTCCCACATCTAGTTATCTCAGTAATGTGAGGTTTCTAGGCCAGCTTTGTCCTTACTAGGTGCTTCCAATATATAAAACCCAACACATTAATATATATCCTATGAAAACAACATGAAACAGCATAATCAGACAATAAATATTAATTTTATTAACTGTACATTAGTGTTATATAGCGATGATATGCATGTGTTTTGAATCTATACTTGTTCACTCAGGAGTAAATTTCACCAAGTTCAGTGGATCTAATTCAGGGCTCAGCAAACTTTTTCAGCAGTGGGCTGGTCCACTGTCCCTCAGACCTTGTGGGGGCCCAGACTATATTTTGAAGAAAAAAATAATGAGCGAATTCCTATGCCCCACAAATAACCCATAGATGCATTTTAAATTTAAGGACACATTCTACTCATGTAAAAACACGCTGATTCCTGGACTGTCCGCTGGCCAGATTTTGAAGAGGATTGGGCCGCATTTGGCCCCTGGGCCTTAGTTTGCCTACCCATGGTCTAATTCCAAGGTGAATCTAGGATTGTACCCTTGCAGCAAGCCTGATCTTAAGAAAGTTTATTTAGGGAAATTGGTGCCATCCATGGGCTGCCTTTACGTGCTAAGTGTGGAGTAAATCAGCTGAATCCAGAATTCAGATGAAAGCTGTATGACTAGAAAAATTGCCTGAAATGTCCTTCTTGGATTGTGTAGTTAAACTTCTCAAACATACAGCGAGGCTAGGAAAATGATAGCTGACTATTGGTTATTTGAATGCATGTTTGGTATTGATATATTTAGTCTTTAGTGTTCAGCTTAGGTGTGAGCATTTTGTTTCACATTTTACAGTTGATGAGTATGGACCCCTCTAGACGGTGTAATTGTGATGATTTGTTCTTTTGATGCTACCAGTGTATGACCCACACAGGCAAAAAATATTTATTCCTGCAAAAGTTTTGTGGTAGTGATACCCTTTCATTTCCAACTAGTGCATAGCTGTAATGTCCTGATGAAATCCTGTAACTTTTTATACCATGAATGCTATTTTTGTTGTACTACAGTTGCTCTGGAGAGCAATAATGCAATACTGAGGAATCATCACAGAACAACTATTAAGGAAGAAACTCAAGAACATGTTGCAAAGTACACCTGCAATCAGTGTTAGAAACTAAGATATATAAGTTAGGTGCCAAATGGCTCCTTTAACCAAGGTTGCAGTCACCAAAACGGAATGTCTAGTTGCCAGTTTGGGGCAAGACAGCTCTGAAGGCTTATTTTTCAAGTGATGGACTGACTGTGATTATCACTTAAATATTTGGCTAGTTCAGATGACAACCTTGTGCTAGGTTAAGAACTTTGAGATAAATCACTTTATCCAGGGACAGTTCACATATATATTGGCCTATTCCTACAGGATGTGGTATTAATGTGTGAAAACAGTCAAGATCCAATTATCCCCAGGCATGCACCTCCATCCTGGCACCCAGGCATCTTCACTTGGTTGCAAGTCGCCAATAGCCAGGTGCAAAATGTGTCTCGTGCATGGCTAATTTTGAACACACTGCACAAAGTACACAAAGAACACAAAGTAACACCAGTTTGGAGGGGCCCTGTGGTTGTGCACAGACGGAGTTAAGAGACAACAATGAAAAAGTTTTTTTTTCTTTCAAACTGCATATGGATGCTTTTCTATTTAACCAGCTTGGTGAGCTGCTTTCTCTTCCTCAAAAAAAAATGGTCTTGCTGACCAGGTAAGTGTTAGGCTGATTTGGGCAAGAATCATACTACAGTTATCTTAAAATAAACAATGATGCTTTTCTCAAAGCTACTAGCTTTATAGTATATTACAGTATATGCTTTCCTGAGTTGTAGCTGTAGCTATTTTATCTATAAAGCTCATGCAGTAGCTACTTTCTGATTTTGAATGAATGTATTAACATGTACAGCACAATGTAAAAAGTCAGCTAGCTGTAGATAGCATCATGATTAGCTGTGTGCTCCAGCGGACAAGAAGAAATGTTGCTTGCATTGTCTGACATCGCACATTTATTATAGACGCACCCAGTGTTGCCACTGTGCCTTTGGCAGTGTCAGATTTTCCATGTCAAAATCCTCATTTCTTCGTTTTATTGAAATTCCTTATGCATCAACATTTTTTGGGATATGCACATATACTTTGTCAAGTCCAGTGTAATGTATTTGTAATTGGAGGAATAGGCTTCATTCCTTGCCACTAAGTGGCAAGAGAAAAGGGTGATTAGCCAATAATCTAGTCTTCTTGTATAAGACATCTTTGGAATGAAACTGAGAGAAAAGCAAGGGAAAAATAGAATGATGCAACAGAGAAATGTCTGTCCATCTTACCATAAGTACTCTGGCAGTGGGTTCAAGACAGACAAGAAAAGCATAATTAGCATATGGAATCCACAACCATAATGAGTTGTAATGAATAGTAGGTTGGATGCCCTCAACGATGTGGGTTATCTAAACATTTTCATTTGGAAAATTCTCAGGAAAAAATGCTTTATACAAATTAAGTTGATTTGCATCAGAAAAAATCAGAGGCCCTATAAAGTAATGTAGCATATTAATTTTACTTGTATTTACTAAACAAAGAACTTTTGAAACTGTCAATCTTGCTTAATATTGTATTTACAATTGGCACCATTTCATTGCTACTAATGAACCTACAAAACAAAAATTTTTACGCCCCACATCACTAGATGACTTTACAAAATATTAGAGGAAATGGCTCTCTGCAGGTATCCTAAATACATGAAGGGGACTTGTAGGGACAAGTGCAATAGCTTTGCTCCATGTGCAGAGGAAACCCACAAATTGAAGGGTTACTTCCTGACCTGATCATCATCTGAATTTGTGGTGGCTCTCTGCACATTTAAGAACCTTATTTTTCCAGGCTTCTAAAACATATGGGGAGCTTCTGAATATAGAAAGGTGTTTTATTTCAGGTGACTGCCATTCAATTTGTGGAGGGTGATGCAGGGGAAGGGGAATGTGCTGATTCCCATAGCCCCTCTTGCATATTTACTTAATACACATACAGAACACCTGAAGAGAGCTTTTGACTGTCATAAAAAGTGGGACCTTCATGTCCAGGGCTAGTATGCCCCCTGAGTACCAGCTGCTGGGAGCAATTCCTAGGGCATGGTTTTAAAGAGGCCTCTGCCTGGATGCTGTAGAAACAGAATGCCTAATCCTATAAAGGCATCACTTTTGAAGGGAGACAGTTTTTGCTTGATTATGGAATACAAGGCAATTGACCATCCCCTGTGATTGTTAAAGGTAGCCAAGACATAGAGCTGTTTACACATGCATATCTGCTTGATTTCTTTCTTTTTTGGTACTGTTAAAGATGCAGGGCAGTAAGTAGAGCTATGGCAAGGAGGAACAAGGCACAAAATAGATGAACCCTAACACAACCATCTTGTGTAGCTAACCCAGTGTCTAAATTTAACTCAACTAGACTACTGTACACTTGATGGTTGGCAGCTGAATGTGTAAGCCAACCCCATAGAAATGTGTTCAGTTTGAGGTAGTGCAGAAGATTGTCTGTGATGACACTTGGGTAAATTATAGGAAAGAGACAGGAATGCTTCCCCTTAGAAACAGAAAGTCAAAGGACTCCGTGCAAGCTGTCTGCTTAATTGGATGGAAATAGTCTAGCCACAGCTGCTTATGCTCAAATAACCTCCTGTTTAAGACTATTCAAATGGGAGTACTTTTAAAAACTGTCTGAAATTTCAGATTGTCCAGAACTGAGATGGGCTGTTTGATCACATTATACAAGTCTGTTTTCAGGTTCAATTTAAAGTAGTCATACCTCATGTTGCGTCCGCTGCAGGTTGTGTTTTTCCAGGTTATGAACGTGGCGGACCCAGAAGTGTTTATTTCCAGGTTTTGCCGTGTGTGCATGCGCAGAAGCGTTCTTTGCACATGCACAGAAGCGCTCTTATCGCACTTTCAGGCAGTGACTTCTAGGTTTTGGCAAGACCTTGTGGACCTCTTGCGAGATCTCACTGAAACCTGGAAGTTGCTGTCACAGCCTCACAACCCTAGAAAGCAAGGCTTTGGTTGAATGGGCAGTAGGGAGAGGGTGACACTTTCCCATTTTTGTCTCGGGTGGTGAAATGGGATGGGCCGCCGCTGTTGATCACAGTAGGACAAGGGATACAAATATTGAATACTTCAGTGGATTGTTTCACTGAATATTTGTAGATGTCTCGTGTTTATATATATGTATGTATGTATGTATGTATATATGTATGCTGTGTTTAATGGGGAGTGGGATTTAGTCTCATAAAACTTTCATTCCCAGTGTAGATTATATTGCCTGATTTCAGGGCTAAAATTGGCAGTGCTGCAGTTTACAATGAAAAAAGGATTTGCAGGCAGTTGGGCTTGAGAACAGGTTTCCATAGAAGCAGCTCCGAGCAGTGTGTTTCTATTATGACAAAATCCACAGTTAATGGGAGGTAAATTTAACTGCTGGCATTTTGTATATGGCTGCAGATGGTTTTAACTGCTTATACACTGATCCTAAATAAGCAACAAAAGCCACTCATTTTTTGAATGGGGGATCAAGTTTATTATGGAACTAACTTGATCCTATAATATTGTCACACATGAGCTCATAGCTTCTAGGAAGGATTTTGACTTCATCTGCATGTTCCAGTTAACAGCAGTCTGATACTTAATTCTGATCAGAACATGCAGAATGTGACCATTTTAGGTTGCCATATTTTCCTTTTGTGATTGTTTATTTTAGTGGTTTACAATATGATTAAAAAGTTATAATAAAAATCAATTAAAACTACCCACAACATCAGAATGCTTAAAATGCCTGCTGAAATAAAGACTTAGATGCCAGAAGTTCAGAATAGATGTGATCTGTCTCATCTCAGCTGTGAAGGAGTTTCATGGAGTTCAGCCCACAATATTGAACATAAGGCTCCTTGTGGATACAAGTTGTGCATTTGAGCCATTGGGGAGGTGGCACTAACAGTGACTCCATGAAAACCTCAGTGATTAAGCATATAAAAGCCAGGCAGTTTTTAAGAGAACCTGCACCCAAGTTAAGAGCCTTGTAAATTAATGAAGAACCTTGATCCTGGCCTGGTAGAATATGGGTAGGAAGTACAAGCTCTTAAGCATTAAGTTATGTACTTGTGGTAGCCTGCACCCACAAAGAGTATAGCTGCTTGAGTTCAGCTAGTTCACTCATAACAAACTATACTTGCAAGGAGTCTTTAGGGGAAGCGGAGAAGCTGAGGCAGCCTCGGAGTAAGCAAGCAAGCAGGCGAGGGAGCCCAGCCACCCATTTCACCAGCCCTTGCTGTTGGGAATGGATAGAGAAGACCCAGACCCCTGTGGGACAGTGTGAAGAGGCACCTCTCTTTGGGGCAGAGTGGCAGTAGTGGCTGTCCAGAGGACTCCCAAGAAGAGAGGACAGGAGGCTGAGGGAATACTCCACAAGGGAGGGTGTTTGAAAAAGGGTGACAGGCTGTCCACTCTGCAGAAAGAATGTAGTTGGTCAAAGGAGCTATGGACCCAAAAATGTTTAAATCCTCTGTGCTAAATTTTGGTGCAGTGCACCATGAATGAACGTAGTATCCTTACAGGTTTTTGCCACCCTTCCCTCTCCTTCTCCCAAACAGCTGGGATAAGTTTGAAAGGCTTTCATGTTGCTTTTCCTTAAATATAGCTTGCTGTTTTTTAACTGGGGTTAGTGGTTAACACTAGGTACTATTAGTTTTAAACCAAACCAAACCATGGAGTTGACTTGAGTAGACTAATCCTAACATTAAACTATGATCCCCATTATTGAATACAACATGACAAGAGAAAATGAAAGCTTCTAACTGTGTGGGAGAGTGCTTTTTTTCTGGGGGGACGCTGGGCTACACATACCCCTAAACATTTTGTGGATCTTAAGTTTGGCCTCATTGAGGGGCAGTATTTCAATATGAGTAGGAAAATGAGAGTACCCCTAAACATTTTTTAAAAGAAAAAAAGCACTGTGTATAAGTAATGTCTGTGAATTGTCATGAGATCAGTGTTAGAAACTGAGATATGAAAGCTAGGAGCTAAATGGGACCTTAAACGGAGGTTATGGGCACAACAACGGAATGTCTAGACCAGGCATCCCCAAACTGCGGCCCTCCAGATGTTTTGGCCTACAACTCCCATGATCCCTAGCTCCCATGATCCCTAGCTAACAGGACCAGTGGTTGGGGAAGATGGGAATTGTAGCCCAAAACATCTGGAGGGCCGAAGTTTGGGGATGCCTGGTCTAGACGCTTTTTAAAATAACAAGAATACAAATTGAAAATGAACGAATTGCAGCTAAAATGTTGTGTTAATTTTTCACATGGTCTAGTCCAGGGGTCGGCAAGGTTTACCGGCCATGGGCCAGATCACTCCAACGGAGATCATCCGTGGGCCAGACTGGAGCAGCGCGACGCCGGAAATCGTGTCTGCGCATGTCTGCGGTGGTGGAAATTGCTTCTGTGCATGCCCAGACGCTGGAAATCACGCCTGCGCAGAAGTGATTTCCGCATCTGGACATGCACATACACGATTTCCAGTATCTGCGCGTTTGCCGATGCAATTTCTGGCACCGCTCGACGAGACCCCGCAATTTAGAGCAGTGTGGGGGGGACTCGCCGAGCAGGCAGCTCAGTTCAGGGGCAGCTCATGGGCCGGTAAAACAGTCTTTGTGGGCTGCATCCAGCCCATGGGCTGCACGTTTCAGACCCCTGGTCTAGTCCTTCCCCTCCCTATCCCCTAATATTCTTAAGGGGGTCTCTTCTCCAGTCTTCAGAAAGTAGCTGGAAGTGGGGAGGCAGAAAAAGGTTCTTCTTTCCATCCACTCTACAGTTTTAATCTGAAATCTTAGGTGCAATACTGCACCCAGAGCTCAGAAACTGTTTACACAATGGGAGTTTCAAACACTGCATGAGATGGCAGAATCTTTTTCCTAGTGTTTTTAATTCTGTTTTTTTGTGGACTGTAGGGAGACCATACATTTAGGACCCTATGGACTGCTACTTCACTTTCTAGATTTAGATTTTCAGGTTAAATAGGACAATGAGTAAAATGAGATTAACATGCATAGCTCCTTGCCTTCATGCATAATATCTCTGCTTATAAACCTTCTTAGAAAACACTTCGAATCCACCTCTAATGACTAATGTTCAAAGACCTTAATGACTTCACTTCAAATAAGTTAATCTAAAGGTCAAGCCTTTAGTTTATATTATGAGGGAAAGTGATAGATGCATTTCAGCACTTATTTCTAATTGTGTGCATATTTTCTGGGATATTTAACAATAGCAGCACATACTTGTTGGATAATCATACTAAAAATTCTGTTCTTTTCCTCTAGGACATCCAGTAGAGGGGACTTCGTATTTTCTGCTGATCGATTGGTAAGTTAGTTGAAGGCCTGTTGTGTAGATTTGTGTATTAACAGGAGTATTCTGATAGAATGAATACAGTAACTATTACTGGAAAAGAGATCAGTTTTCTTTGAACCTGCTGCTTATTTGAAAAATTAATAATCTGTCAGTAATAGTTTTCATAGCATTTATGTTTAATCGTAAACATATCTACTTTTATGCCAACAGAGCTGACTTCCAATAAATATGTTTAGGATTAGGCTATTAATATGCTGAACTAAATTGTGATCTAGAAACAAAAACTCAGGCTTGTTTTCTATAGTGACAATATTATTATTTTTGCAGAGTTTCTTGCACCAAACAGATAAAACCATTTAGTTTTTAGCTGTTAAGAAACACTCTGGTGTCCTGGCTACATGACATTTTCAGGATGTTTACTTAGCGTGATCCCATTTTAAATAATGGGCAGTATCTACTACACAGAGAATCTCCTGCCATTCTTTAATGCTGGCTTGTTCATGGAAATACCCACTTACACAATAACAGACAAGTTCTTCCACTTACAAATTGTTTCCTCTCAACTATGGAAGAATACATTAAATACATATACTGTATAACCAAGGAAAATCCTGTATACCTACACCTAGGGCCACTTCACATGTGTCATTTTTCCTACATAGAGATGTGGGGGTGGGGGGACTTGTCCTGATCACTACTGGAATGTGGCCCACAACAGCTTGTGACCATTGTAATGTGGCCCTCAACCTGGAAAAGGTTACTTAACCATTGGATAAAGAAAGAATAAGATGATATTACAGTTTGAAAATATCTAGGCAAGGGGAGTTCAAACTGGGAGTCTTTACAGGAGTGTAGAGGAATCAGTAACTTTGAAATCTTCTGCTCTTTGTTCCATGCTTTCCAGTGTGTAAATGCTGTACAGTACATACATTATGCCATACAAACAATAGTTTAAATGATCTGTAGGTGGTGCAGATGGTGGATCAAAGTCCATTGTGCTTATTTCTGGACTGTTGAAGATGTTGAGGGGAGCACTTGGGCTGTGCCCTTGCACTGACGGTGTGCTAGTATTTAGTTGAAACTGGAGCCTTGCTGTGACAATGTTTTCTCTGTTTTATTCCGCTTTGTCTTGTTCCCTCCCCCATTTGAATTCTTTCCCTTTTACAGATCAGGCTTGTGGTTGAAGAGGGGTTGAATCAGCTGCCATACACAGAATGCACAGTAACCACTCCAACAGGTAATGGGGAAAGCATGCCCAGGCTAGCTGGTGTGGAGAATAAGGATATGGTGTAAAGTAAAATGGGCAGTGTGGTTTGACCTGCCAATAAAGTTAGCAATAGAGTGGGAATTCTGCAAATAAGAGGATATTTAAAATTTGATCACTTTGTAAAATTATTTTTTTGAGATAATTTGGCTCGGGCCAGGCCTTTTCAGGACCAGGAGAAAAACAATTTTAAAAAGTGTTTGCTAGACTAGGAAGGCCCCTGCAGAGGAGGGGGGCATCTGGATATACCTGCCCCAGGCTAAGCCCACTGGGTGGGGAGGGGGCATCTGTGGCCTGTTTGAGTTTATTACTTTGTTCTAACAAGAATCCCTCCCCGGGCCTCAGACAAACTCTGCATGGGCCTGAGAATAGGTCTTGGTTTAGATGCAATGTATAAGTGTCTGGCTGGATGTAGAAGGGATGTAGGGCCATTCTTGTTGGCACATCTCAGAGACCAGCTACTTTTGACTTATCCTGTCCATCCCACCTGGACATTAGAAAGATTTGTACCCTGTTAAGTTTGTAAGCCTAGAGACAAGGACTGTCGTGTGTGTGTGCGTGTGTGTGTATTAATATGCTCTGTGTGTTGGTTAAGATGCTCTGTAAGCCTTTTTTGGGATGAAGAGTAGGATAAATAAATAAACTGCTATTTTATCTTGTACTCTCTGTGGAACTTTGAGGGATAGACATCTTTCTGAAATCACCAAGGTGTGTAAAATGTCCCTTAGAATTGTAAGTGGCTAATGCAACTTCCACTGTCCATCTTCAAATAGAATATTCAGTGTGGGTAAAAGGAAAACAACATCCTTAATCCAGATTCTGTGTGACCTTTCAACAGGGTACAAATATGAAGGGGTGAAATTTGAAAAAGGAAACTGTGGAGTCAGCATAATGAGAAGTGGTAAGTCATTTAACATTTTGTGTGTGTTCAGTCTTTTTATTATCAGTGCAGTATTGCTGTTTCTAGCAAAAGTGGCACCATATTGGAAACAGATGTATGACTACTTCATAAGTTACTATACTAGGGAAAGCAACATAGAGGGCTGTAAGAGGAACAATGACTATTTATGCTTTCCAAGCAAAGGGTTAATCCCATATGTCCTTTCTAAGAGCAAATTTTGACATAGCCACTTTTGGCTTGCATCCTCATGGAAAATTATGTGGCGTGTGTACAATATTCATAATTTTTCACATGAATGTAAGTTGCATCTTTCCTTGCTGATAGTGCTTGCCTCTCACACCAGCTTTTATTGAATGGCATCAGCTGTCTTCTGTTATATGGGGAGCTACAGTATGTTGCAGAACAGTATGTTGCATATAGAAGCCATTGCAAAACCAAAACGTCAGGTAGATTAGTGAAACAGGCTGGCCATTGCTTGATTTGTAACTCTTTCTTGTTTTCTTCCCCCCGTTAAGGAGAGGCTATGGAACAGGGCTTGCGTGACTGTTGTAGATCAATCCGAATAGGAAAGATCCTGATCCAGAGCGATGAAGACACTCAGAGAGCCAAAGTGTACTATGCAAAGTTTCCACCAGATATTTTCAGGAGAAAAGTTCTCCTCATGTACCCAATACTAAGTAAGTGCCTTAAAGTATTCCCCACCCACTAATTATTGACCATTTGACTAGAGAGCTCTCTTGGAAGGCAGATCCATCATTGGTTAGAATTAAGGATTTGTGTCGGGGCCATGCAACACAGGATTTTTCAAGCTTTTCCAGAATTTACATTAGTTGAACTACAGTTCATTAGCTGGCACAGCAGTGTCTATAGCAGGCACAGGAAAACTTGGCTCTCCAGATGTTTTGGGACTACAACGCCCATCATCTCTAGCTAACAGGACCAGTGGTCAGGGGTGATGGGAGTTGTAGTCCCAAAACATCTGGAGGGCCAAGTTTGCCTATGCCTCGTCTATAGGCTGCAT
The DNA here is from genome assembly GCF_965207765.1 of Zootoca vivipara. Classification (NCBI taxonomy): domain Eukaryota; kingdom Metazoa; phylum Chordata; class Lepidosauria; order Squamata; family Lacertidae; genus Zootoca; species Zootoca vivipara. Next base: position 28,781,555 of record NC_142585.1, read on the forward strand.
GTGTTGAAAATATGCATCTAATGATGCAACGTGTTGTTTGAGTTACTTAAGTACAAACAAGTAATGAGGATGTTGATGCTGGGTGCAACTAGCAGACCGTAACTGTTCAGCAGGGGGTGATATGGAAGCTTTTGCTCATTCCTAAATGTTACTTACATAGGATCAGATATTTATTTCTCAGTTCTGAGCAGTTTGATTCTGTTTAACCATTTTTTTAATTTCAAACTTCTATAAAAATGCATTGAAATCAGATATAGAAGCCATAAAATTCTCAAACCCCATGCCAAGTACACTTGGTAGAAATTAACAAGATAATTTAGTTCAGAGTTAAGTCTTTAGAATTGAGATTTAAGCCCATGGCTGCCACCCATTTCGAAACTGACTCTATTTATTCCTTGAAAGAGTACATTGAGCAATGCTAGCCATTGGCGAAGTAACTTTGGATGCACTGAGCTTATTGTTTTATTTAGCTTATTGTTTTTGTTTGGAATGTCAGAATTCATACCTATAGACCATGCAGATTAATGGCTAAATAGTTTTATTTTGATAGTAACATAACTTGAAAATATACTAGAGTAATTCTTCTTTCTCTCCCCCCCCCCCAAAAATATTGTCAGGTACTGGCAACACTGTGATTGAGGCTGTAAAGGTTCTTATAGAACATGGAGTCCAGCCAAATGTAATAATCCTGCTGAGTCTATTCTCTACACCCCATGGTAAGTTAAAGCAGCAGGGCAGACAAACAGCCAAACTGAATGTGATGAGCTAGTCCTGTTGACTTTCTCTGATACAGGATACACATTATTTTTTATCAAAAATAGACGATAACATGTTTACCTATATGTGTGCTGATTTCTGTAATCAGTTGTTTCCAGAATTTATGGTACAGCTCCACCGCATGTGCCAATAAGATCCCGGTTTCCCATGTTTTTCATGTCAGTTGTCGGCCAAGGAATACTTTGTTACAAGGGGACTGGGGAACAGGTTCCTTCCTCTCAGTACACATGTGGCCCCAGTCCACTTTACTGGGATTTGCCATTGACCAACTCATGTCAGCATTCAGGATCATTGCACTTAATGACACTTGGCCAAAGAATGCAGCTATGTACAAAACATTGGGGAGGAAAATGCATCATTGAAAGGAGTTTATGCCAGGAGCAATTGCCATTGTGAGCATGTAATGTTAATAAGACATTTGATGAAGTCTGTATGTTAGATGGGTTAATTTTAAAGGGAGGCAGAGAAGGAGGAGAAAAAGGAGAATCAAGCTCCGGAAGTAGATGGGAGCCCTTGTTGCAGAGCTGCAAATGTAGTTTACTGTAATGTTTTTCTTCTTTTCTTCTTTTAAAGGTGCCAAATCAATAATCCAGGAATTCCCAGATATCACAATTCTAACAACAGAAGTTCATCCTGTTGCCCCAACGCATTTTGGACAGAAGTATTTTGGAACAGACTGAAGTGCTTTAACCAGTGTGTGTTTTGTTACTGTATGATATTATACCATTTTTCTACATTTTATAATTTGAAGCAGAGGTATTGCTGGGTGTATTTAACAGCCTATTTTTCTTTTGCCAAAGGTGAAAATAACCTGGGCCAGTTGTTGTTTTTTATTTAAAAGGGAAAATATTTTATCTTGTGTCCACTTGAGTTGAGGGCAGCAATGAAGCACATTGCGCTGCAACAGTCTTCCAATGATGCGCATATCCAGATTGCTGCACTCATGGTTCCTTTATTTATTCTTTTTGTAGCCAGTTTAAGTGGCTGCTTGTAACTGCAAAATAAATTAACTGTGAAGACACCATAGCCTATTTAATTTTTCAGTGCTTATAAGCACAGTTGGAATTTTTTCAGAAGTCATGATGCTTTGCAGACAACAGCTCGAAGTAATATTCTTAAACCATATTGCACTTATGAGCTTGTTACAAAGATGTGGTTAACAGAAACCAGTCACAGTCCAGAGGGTGATGTGTGCAATTCAATACCCTGCTCATATTTGCCAGCTCAGGTGTGCACAAGCCCTTGGAAGGATTGTGTAGTATGTGCAGAGCAGCTTATGTGGGTAGCTTTGCACAGAATTCTCTTGCAAACAGCACATTTGAAGAGGAAGATAACTGCTCTGTATCCAAAGCAGGTTCTTCCAGTTACAGCCTGTAAAGTTGGGGGTTGGGGAATGGTTAAGATTTAGATTTCAAGAAAAATCAGCAGCGTCTTCTTTTTACATTGTTACCTTTGTCATTGTATTCATAATGAGGATCTCTAAATCATGTGATTGGGGCCTGAGGATCTTTGCTTTTAAAAGAACAAAATTCAAGCCCTCATGACTGAAGCTTTTAATCAGCTGAAAACCTTAAAGCTGGAGAGGTGATTGAATAAGATTGTCAATGGCTGGAAGCTGAGTTCATTATCCATCATCATGACTTGCAAAATCGGGGAGGGGGGGAATAGACAAAATGTAATAATAATAATAATAACAACAACAACAATAACAATAATAATATAAAAATTATATAAAAATATATAATATAGAACAAATTATGCAAAAGGTAAAGGAGCTCTGGACGGTTAAGTTCTGTCGAATTGAACTATATAGAGTATAGTGCTCATCTCTGCTTTTAGGCCAGGGGATCTGGCATTTTGTCCACAGACAGCTTTTCTGCGTCATATGGCCAGCATGATTAAACTGCTTCTGACGCACCAAACACTGTGACGAGTGCCAGAGTGCATGGAAACACGATTTACCTTCCTGTCGCAGTGGTACCTCTATCTACTCGTTCAAAACAAATACATGATTTAGGGCTTTATGTCTAATCCTTAAATACTTTATTGTTTTGGCCTGCTATAAATGACAGTGGAGAAACTGTCCTGGATGTATGGAATTTCCTACCTTTGCCTTTCTTTGTGTTTGGAAGGCCAGTCTTTGAAAAGACTTCCTAGCTTTGTTAAAAAAACCCAAAGGTATAATGCTCCTTCCCAAGGCTGTGCAGAATTTGTGCTCCCAAAGAAATCTTCCTCAAAGCCCAAACCTTTGCACTGCTCTGTTAAACTCCTGCATTGTAAACAAATATGTCGTTCCTGTAAAGTCTTCCATTGACCAAAATACTTTAGAATGTTTTTAATGCAGCCTCTTGAACAATGTAGTCTTTATGTTTTGAAAAGATACAAAGAGTAGAAAGGGGAGTGCTATTTTCCAGTGATAACAGTGCACAAGTCCACAATTTTGTATCACAAGAAAAGGAATGCAGAACAAGCATAATGGTTTACAGTACAGCCAATAGGTTTGTCATAGGCCTAGGCTAGGGCATGGATTCAGTGATCGAGCAGCCTGAGGGGTAAAGTGCTGTGGGTTTCCCTTTTTAAACTCTGAGAGCAAACCTGAAAAGGGACGTCTTCACTTGGGTCCACTCACAGGGTCCCGCCCCAGGAAGCCAAAACACCACCTTTTCCATGCCCATAACCAGTACAGCATACTAAACGCTCCTCACCATTGGGCGGGGGGGGGGGGAGCTACTGTCCCTCTTCACTCCCTGGTGAGTTGGGGGGAACCAGGATTTCTTATACATCAACAATCAAGGTTTTCTACCTCAAAGCAAATGTTCTTCGTTTAAAGACACCAGTAGTATTGATATATTCACTCAAGATAGTGGCTGGGGAAACCCAGCCAGATGGGTGGGGTATAATTATTATTATTATTATTATTATTATTATTATTATTATTATTATTATTGTGGTGGTGCCCCCTAGTAGAGGGTACCAGGTTGGTGAGCACAGCTGTTATACATCATTCCTGTATATTTTCAAGTTCACAGGGAAACTGGAAACTGAAATGCTGCACTCCTGCTTTCATTAGTAGTGTAGACTGCAAGCCTTTTATACTTTTACTGTGCTATTTCTGCCCGAGGGCTGGTCCTAAGGATTGATCCGTATATGAATTAAGAATATTTCTATTGGCAACAACTCTTATATCCTTAACAATTAGTCTTCAGTTGCTAGATAATGGTGATGCTCAGAGGTGACTAATCAGTACTGTCACAACTACTCCATTGCCAAGATGGGGGAAACCTATAGTTTAATAAAGCCAAGCACTATGTTTCAAAAGGACACGTGGTTGAGTCTGGCTGAGCCAGTCCATGTGAAATGGTCTTTGCACTTGGTGTTATTTACGGGCAACGTGTCTTGATGGTTGGTAATAGAATAAGCAAGCTGGAGGTTATTTAAAACATTTTTGGCATGTGTAAATGTTAAACTGTCCAATTATTCATATGACACTTGTAAATTTTGACTGGATACTCTTTCTATCTCAGTACTCAAAAGGATAACTATTTCAGAATGCTGGGCTTCCATGTCAGTGCCCTTAGACAAAATTATGGCAGTTGAAAGTGCCTTGAGATAACTGAAAAACACCAAGCTGAAGTCTACGAAAAAGCACTGATACACAAATGGTACCATTCTTGCAACTCTTCTTGGTGGAGTTTGAATGCAGTAGATACAGACTTCTTAATAGGATTTTAAAACATTTGAAATAAAGTCTTTAAACTTCATTCTATAAAATATTTTTTTATTGTAAAACATTTCCATGCTTAAGGCTGCAACAAGCATGAACATACACATTTTTAAATGAACAAACCTGAGATAATGAAGTCAAAAACATTCAAAAGGGTCAACAAAATAAAACCTGCAATAATCAAAAAGCTGAATATGGAATTTGTACAAAGATGATTATATGGAGGTTTGGAGGGGTAGCAGTTCTGTTCTGTGAAACCTAACAAGTCCATTTCTTATGCTCCCTACTGTAAAACCAGATGGTGAAATGGTACCTTTTTGAAAATACAATCAATGAAATAATTAGGCCTTAATTACACATATGGAAGTATAGTAAGCTGGAACACAAAAGCAATTGCAGTATGACCAACACAGATAGTTAATATGAAGCTTGAATCAGTGGCTACCAGAAAAGTGGTACCCAAAAAATTCTATGAAAAAGGCAAGACACCTGGTCAGGAAAAGGACCAAGCAGTAAGCTGCCATTTCCAAGGTAAAACAGTACAAAACATGGCAGCACAAATGCCTTGGTTACTTGAACTGTGGCAGGCACAGCAAGATATTTTGCAGGAATACTGAGCTCTCCAGTTGATTAACATCAGGTACATGTACATGCAAACTGCAGAGCATCTCTCTTGGTTGGAAGAATACTCATTGCAAGTCTCTTGTTTTGTTTTTTCCTGTATAAATGAATGCAGTATTAAATGGGCATGTAGGACCCTACTACTTTCCATCCCCTTAATATGAAGCCTGTTGTCACCCACTTCAGTTCTTCGGATTAAACTAAAATCTAGTGTTTTAGAAATCCACAAAATTAAATGCAGAGTGTATTCTAAAAAAATTACAAGTCACTTAAGGGAAGCATAGTGACTGACAGTATCCTCTTCTGTAAGTAAAAGTTTGTTATTGGTAAGCACAACCATTTTGCTGACAAAGTACACCATTCCCACATCAGCATTTTCTCCTAAAAATGTCTTCCCCAACAAGGTACTGTACCTAAATAAAATCAAGACAAGTAATTTCAAAAGACTGTATTCTATACAAAATAATAATAATAATAGTGTTCCTGGTATTGTAATGTGCACTGAAATTGTGCTTTCAGATTATACCACATTTGACAATGAACTAAGATTCTGGGCAATAAATATCTGTTACATCATCAGGCAGTACACTATTGATCAGCCCACGTTCTCTCCCAAAGTTACTGTTCTTTGCTCCATAAATATTTAACAGTGAGGACTCAGTAGTGCCCTAATTTACAAAATAAACCAGTGTAGCATAGCAGTTCTTGCAAAAAGTCCCAAGTTTTGCAAAGTCTGTATTCTTTAAATAGTATTTTCTATCCCAATTTTGTAGACACCAGTGTGATGCCTTAAGCTTGCTAACCAGAGAAATACCTGGAATGTTAAGTATGTGTAACATTTTTTATGGAAGATAGTTGAGTGGATGTTGCATTGCACACCTGTTCAACCTTCCCTTTTCATGATTGAAGTTTCATGTCCAGAAATAATTCTGGGCTGTGTGCACACTGCATCTCATATCCTTCATAATTCAAGCAGTCATATAGAAGGTTCTTCAAACTGGAATGTTATGATATGGAACAATGGCACATATGCAACCTACTCATTGCATCCACACTGCACTCAGATATATAGTTGTACACAGGGCAAAGAACAGATCTTGCGTCTCCAACCTGCTAATGCTAGCTCAACTTTTTGCAGTACCCAGAGGCCAAAAATAATTTTGGCATAATACAATAATGAATTAATACATTAAGGGGTGGTGGTAAAAGAAAGGTTGGATTATGCTGTTTCGTTTAAATTGGTGAAAACATAAGTGTTTTAACGTTTCCATGAAAATACTTAATGCTATAGGGTAGCTTAAATTACTGTTGCATCCTGAGTGACTGCTACTACAGAAGCTATCTGATAGCTGATCATTTATCTAGACATTATTATTAGCACAGCACATCATTTAATTGGATATCAAATTATTCAAGCAGCCATTGAGACATTTTGCATTTGTTGCAGATATGCATAAAATATCCAAAAGCATATGTTTACTCCCTCAGAGATTGGAAGTATTTATACAGGATAGCTGTAAGCCACAAGTCCCCTGTGTCAAGCCCAACAAAGAAACAGCATCACTCTAGGGACAAACCACAATGTCAGCCTCCTTCAAGGAGCAACAATGGAATGGATTTTCCTCTGCACCCTGCACAACATTCCTGCTTTGTACAAAAGCACAGAACTACAGTAAGAAAGGAAATACTGCCCCCCCCACTCCATTTCAGGACATTTGCTTAGTCTTTAGGGGTAACATAGTATCTATTTGCAGTGAAAATGTAGGAAAACCTAAATGCAAGAAATGGATGACTGCTTGAAAGCCAGGAGTGGTGCTAGTTACTACCGTAAAAGAACTAAAGCAGTGTAGTTACTACCGTAAAAGAGCTAAAGCAGTGTACTTTGCAGTGTGCTCAGCTGCCCTGTAAGCAAAGTAAAAATTAAGTTTAAAAAGCGCCAGCAATCAAGGGGCCTACCGCCTGGGGCTTGAGCCCCCTGCCCACACCTCCCCTGCTTAAAGGAGCAACAGTATGCAATAATATGTTCATATTTGAATATACAGTACTAGGAGGGTGTTTTGGCATGCAGAACATCCTGTCATCTGCCATCCAGAAAATCATCAATGACCTCTTTAGAACAGGTGATAGCAACTAATGGAATATTTTGCAAGTTTCTTTGTTTACTCAGCATGTATAGATGATCTTCAACGCAGATCCTTGAAAAAAAGGTTAAGAAGACGGGATACAAGCTACATAAACATTTTAAAATAGTTTTCTAAACTAGGGCTTATATCTGTAGGCATAATGTTGGCAGTATTACACAGATATTGCATTGTTAGTAAATTGGGTATCAGATCCCTGGCATTCATGAGCGCACAAAATTTATGCTGCAGCCTTTCCCAACTTCCAGATGTTTTGGACAATAACTGCTGTGCCTGAAAGGGGTGGATGGGGGTTATAGTCTAAAATGTTTGGTGGGCACCAGGCATTGCTGGATTGTGCATTAGCAGATATTTTTCCTCTATAAAGTTCTCTGGACCAGAGCCCTTCTAAACTGATGATTGTTTAGAATAAAAATTGTTCATTTAAGAAGCCTGATTGCAATAAAAACAGGTTGCTAAGGTGTTTTCATAGATAAACTTAGGTTATTTTTGTTTACTTTGTAATGGGAAGTTTTATTTAGGCAAATTATGAAATTAAGCACAGCTCCCCCCCCCCCGAAAAAATGTTTAGAAGTATGATTTACATGTATTCCATTTGTGCTATTACAAGCTGAACAGCTGAACAGCCCCCAGGGATCTGGCACAGTAATAGAAATGACAATTAGAACAACAGTCTGATAGTGTCTGCCAAGAGAAGGTAGTAAGTGCAGCATTAGTGTCCTCCTGGCCCTGTATTGCCAGCCCTGGCAAGAAACCAAAGCATTCTATAGCTGTGAACACAAAAGAGAAAGATGGGCCCAGGCTTTTGCCAGCTGGAAGTGACATCATCACCTATCCCTATCCAGACCTGGCTTTTGGCAGTGAACTTACAATGCAGGGTGTGGGTTGTGATTCAATCTATCCCCAACCACACACAGGGAAATTATGTGTATTTATACCCTGCCCTTCATCCCCAATGGAGCCCATAAGAAAGCCCTGCTGGATCAGACCAAAGGGCCCATCGCGTCTAGCATCCTGTTCTCACAATGGCCAATCAGGTACCTATGAAAAACCTAAAAGCAGGACAGAAGCACAACTGTACTTGTCCCACTTGTGATTCCCAGCAACTGGCATTCACAGGCATGATTACGTTGATACTGGAAGTGGTACACTGCCACCATGACCAGTAGCTACTGCTTGCCTTATTGTCCATGCATTTGTCTAAATTACAGTTGCTATGCCTTACGGTGGTGAATTGCGTAGGGTAACTATGAGCTGCGTGAAAAGCACAGCTGTTGAAATCAATAAGGTTAAAACACACACAAGCTTAAATTATTTCAGTGGGATTGAGGTATACTTCATCTTCTGTGTTGGTCATCTTCACTTTTGGGGGCAAGGTTGAGGAATTGCACATTACCCACCTGGGGCAGTGGGGAATTTGAGATCCCATAAATATGACCATTGAAAAAGGAGGAACAATGGAAGACATACTGAGACAACACTTTAGGAATGGTGAAGTATTTCTTTTCCCAGCTTCTTAGCAAGGATGTGTAAAAAGGAATGCCTTGCTCTTGAGGGAGAGAGCTGTGCAAACTCCTCTGTGGTACACATGCTTAAGACTCCAGTTCAAAGTGTATACTATGATATCCTTTGGATGCCCTGTGTCTACCACACAGTCCCGTCCCCCATCCCCCCAATGCTTGTAGTTTCACCACTTATGCAGCAACAGAAGTCTCAGGAAAATGTCTTGTGTTGGCTGGACCTTAAGACTAAAAACGGTTCTTATATCAGATATAATTAGAAAAGGAAAAGACAGCCAAGCCCAATCCACCACACCTAATAGCACATCTGTCAAACGTTATGAAAAAAAGATTCTTGGTTTTATTTTTTCAACAAAGAGTCTCAGTCCCATTTGCTCACTGCAAAATAATCATTCCCCATCCCCCTTCTTTCTACTAAGTATTGAAAAGTCAGCAATGTTGGTTTGTGTCTGAGTGGTGCCTGCTGGAGGCTCACATGATTGAAGGGTTCTCTGTGCAAAAATGTTTCCCTCTACATAAAGAAGTCTAGACAACTGATCCCCAGCATGACACTTTTCTATGTGGAGAGAGACTTAGAAGCCTTTGCCAACCTGGGATCCTCCAGATGTTTTGGACTACAACACTCATTGGCCAATGCTAGCTGCGACTGATGGGAGTCATGGTCCAAAAGATCTGGAAGGAACCAGAGTTGGTTCCCCCTACAGTCCGAAGTGGTGCAGTTCAGGCACAGGCTGACCATTTCAAGGAGTACTGGGCCACTGTTGTACAGGCCAAAGGGAGGTGTTCCATGTCAGGATCCTGCCCAATATTTTAGAAAAGAAAGTGTCCCTTTAAAATGGTAGACATCTGCAACAGGGATTGTGCTTGAAGGTTTTTTTTGTTTTGTTTACACCACACCAAAAAGGGTGTGTTTCTTAGACCAAAAGGACCAATGTTCTTAGCAGAATCAAAGAAAAGGCTTTTAAAAAGTAGGAGGGGGTATTGTGGGCAGGGAGAAGATACGTAAAGCCTTAAACGTGCAGTGCATACTTGCCAGGGTTTCTAACAATAAGACCTGATTTGGCAACCATGATTCCTGCTTGAAAGCACTTGTACAAGTAGTCCAGTTGACCAGCCATCTACTCCTTGTTACAGAGCCATTCTTGTAAGTTGGCAAGATGAAAAATATTGTGAAATACAGGGTCTTAGATAACTGCCATTAAGGCATTTGGAAATGCATTTGCACAAAGAGTTCTCGCTTATTCTGGGTAAGAAATAAAAAAGTAAAAGGTCTTGAATGGCCTTAATCTGCCAAAGCTGCCCTTGCTCAAGAGTCAATAATCAGTAGGAACCCCTGGAGCCAACACCAGATCAGTATCCTGAAGAACCATTTCAGACAGCCAGGATTGGCACCAGACTATGACCCTTCCGCAGGTAATCCATGTGCTTCCTTTCCTTTTCTTCCCCATGAATGTCCATCATAGAAGGAAGCTGAAATTCATTGGGGGAGGGGGGTGGGGAGAGAGAAAGGCATAAGGATGAGTCTGGTTGAAATCATTTTTTTCTCTCCTCTTAACCTCAAAACTAGGCATAACATTAGATGCACCTTTGCATTAAAAAAAATGCAAATACTGTAGCTGTGCCAGGGAGGGACGGATTATCAGTAACATGACAGACAGGGAGAGGAGTTTAACCCTTTCCCCCATTACAACCCAAATGAAAATTGCTTCTCAAAAGCTGCTAAGCTACATTGGGAGGAAAGCTTCATTGCACATAGTCAGTACAGCATGAGACTCTTATTCTCAGGGTCATGAGTTTGAGACCCGCATTGGGCAAAAGATTCCTGCACTGCAGAGGGTTGGACTAGATGACCCTTGTGGTCCCTTCCAACTCTACAATTCTATGATTGGTACTGCAGAGCCAAACAATTAGTTGGGGAGAGGAAGATGGCAGGAACAAGGTGCCCCCTTAGCATGCAGGACTTTGTGAAATGGCTTTTCTTTTAGGACAGAGACAGGCAAGACAGGGAATATCTGGCTGCTATCAAAAGAGACACATTTCTTCCTGTACCCAACCCACAGCATTGAGCAAACATCTGACACAATCTGTTTCCCTAACTCTTCCCCATGTCACTGAGTTCTGCTGGCAGGGATGGGGGACCTTGATGTAACTGCATCCCATCATGCATTGAGAATTATTATGATACTGGGGGGAGAGGGGGCAAGCAGGCATTCGGTTACTGGCTTTGGTATAAGCCACACTTTCTTTTTATTATCTAGTGCTGCTTTTAGGTTGTCACAGCCTGGTGACAGGAACACTGAAGACTTGTGGCATGCCTGGAAAAGGCTCCTCCTGAAGTGAATCATAGAAAGGCTATTCCTGCAAATGATGCCGAAAATCAGAGGTTGTATTTCCTCTGCCCACAAAAGCAAACACAAAAAAACCACAACATTGACTAGAATTTCTCTGTGTTCTTATATACAATTACAGTGAAGTTATTATATAAAACCACCCAAAGGACGTTCACAAGTAACACATCCCCAACTGTTAAGTTTCTCCAGTTCTAAAGCAAAAAAATTCTAGTTTAGTTTGCTGGAAGGTTTTCCAAATGAGATCTTAATTGTCTGTTGAGTCAATGCATGCTTTCAGCTGGAGGCACAGTTTCCTAAAATAGACTATTATCCCATATCTTCCAAGAACACAACTGTCCTGGTTATGGGTTGAGAAATCCACTGGTTTATCTGGAAAGCCACTGAAAGTTGCACAGTTCCTACTGAAAGGATCAATCAGGACTAAGTAGTTTAGAAATAAGCTTTTTAACTTGGGGGCATTTAAAGATGATTTGGTTGGCATGGGTTGTTCTTGCTCAAGAGCAGGCTAATCAATCAACAATAGCCACTAAGCATTGCTGTCAGGCTGGATGGTTTGCTTCCTTCAAGCTCACATACATACTTCTGTTCTGTAACCTAACTCGTATTATTCCAGACCAGCATATAAACTGATGAAAAAATATAGGAAATTATTCCTCAGGGTGGATCCGGAACACCTGCACTAGCTGGTCCCACATACACTTATGCAGGAGTTCACACAGTACCGTAACAAGTTCTGTGGCAGTTCTCATGCATCACAAGATGTGGCTCAAGCTCTTTGGATGTCACTGCATATTTTTCATAGAATGCTCCAGTGCAGGGGCAGGTAACATTTTTTCTGGCCCTTGCCCAACCCTCTAGTAGAGCCACATGCTAGCAATGGTTGCGGTCAAAAGAATCCACTCTTGCACGCACAGGCTCTCATGTGCACACACAGCCCCTTCTCCTTGACTAGTCCAGGATCAAGCTGATGTCCACGGAGAAGGCGATTTATATCCCCATCACTGTGCTGGGCAATGCCACCACAGTCCTTTGCCTATTTTACTTCTCCCCTTCCCCTTTTTGCCACTGCCAAATTTGGTGGGGTCTTGGGATGGTAGGAAAAATTTCTTGGGAGGGACAGATCAGGCCCCCAAAACTGAGAATTAGCCACCCCTGCTCTAATGAAAGATGTAAAACAGCCTTCCTGAGAGCAGAAGGCACCTCCGTCTATGAGGCCTTCTGTGCTAACAAATCACTTTGACTGACCAAGCTTTATCTGAACCACCAAAACTCTTATCAAAACTTATTTCCATGTCTATCCTATCCTAAGAGGAGGGTTCTGGGTCTGTTAGTGGCAGACTGAGTACCTCAAACTGTGCAAACAGACCACCAACCCCCAACAGACCCAGGTCAAATGTACATGCATGAAATAAATACTGATCAAAGGAGCTGGTACTATGGGTGGGGGTTAACCTGAAGATAGCATGATTACCTGGGAGTGTGAGTTTTGTACCAACAGCCTTTCAAAAATGCTACGTATCCATTTCCACAGAAATTGAAGAACCTTGGTTGTAATCTAGTTGGTAAAACAAAAACATTTGCACCAAATAAAACATTAATAAACACAGCATCAGAAATCTGAATGTTGCAAAACACCACTACGGTGAAAAGTAATTGCATGCTGTCATTCAAGTCTGGGGTTACCCTCCTGATTTCTAATCTAACACCACTTTGTTTATTGGCACAACTCTACCCAATAATGGGTTTCCATGACTACCACAATTATGAAAGCAGAGTCAGGAAGCTACAAAATCCACAATAAGGCAAAATATTGTACGAAAATGGCTGATGTTGGAACCATGGATGGGGCCTGCATTCAGCTGCCGAGTCTTAAAATGAAATGTGGGAGAAGACAGACATTGTCCTGGTTCAAACATCACATTAAACCATAGTTTAAAATAAACTTTGGTTGAAAGTGAATCTGTAGCATACTGAAATTCTTGGTACTTTGCTCCCTCCCTCCCTCCCTCCTGCTGGTATGTTGCCTGGAATAAACTCATGGTTTGGCCTAGCATTACATCTGAACCTGGGCTCCTGGTTGGTTTCTCTCCAAACAAACCATGGGCTCATTCACACTTCTGCTTGGTTCAAGAATTGTAGGCACAGGCCCAAGAGGTGTTCTTTTTGTCCCCTTGTTTTCCCTGGGGAAACCCACTGTTTACCGCTAAATCAGGAGTAAACGTGAATTGGGTTTTCTGCCTAGAAGTCATTGTCCAAACATAAGAAATTGTGGCACAAAAGGATGTGCAAAGGAGGAGAAACCAAAGTTTGTTCTTGACTCACTGCACATGGTTAGTTTGGGGAAAACAAACCACAAATCCAGGTTAAGACATTATGCTAAGCCAAATCATGGATTATTTATCAGCAACATAGCAGCAACTTTTATCTTTGGGCAGCATTTTATCTTTGGACTGGATGTGTATTTATAATTGCTGGTTTTATTAAAGATGTGAGGTTTATAGGAGGTTTTGCATTATGTTCTACTTCATTATTGTCAGATTTCCCCCCTGTTACTGTCGCTGTGTAATATGCTTTGAGTGAGCTTTACTCAGAATGTGGACTATAACACTTTTAAATAAATAATAAAAAAGTTACTTAAGCTGCAATTTCACATCCTCTCACCTGGAACTGAGTGAGACCCATGGAAGGCCCATGGAACTGAGTGAGACTTTCTACTGAATAGGCGTGTGTGCACTGCACTGCAATCTAGCGACATCCTCACCCACCCACCCCACTCTCTCTCATACACATACACATGCACAGCATGTAATGAGTTCCCTTTCCTGCAATCTAAGTGGTGTAGCATCAGGAGAAGATGTTGCCCCAATCCAGGTGCACTAATGACAATCTTAGTCAGAGACAATGCTGAACGCAGCCACTTCAACAATTCTTCCAAGATCCTAGGAGAGTACATTTCTCTAGCAGCACTGGAGTTCGAAGTGCGAGTCTCAGAGAAGATGAGATTATTAAATTTTGCAATGAAGCATCCTTCAGAGCATTTTCTAGCACAGAATAATGTCAATGTGAAAGCGGACAAACGTGGAGTTGAAGGAGTGCCTTGCAAGAAAGGAAGGGGGGAGTTTTACCACAATCCCTTTCAAGTGCTTCCAGGACACTGAGATTTGGGAAGACAACTTGACCAGTTCTGCAGCTCCACTGATTGGCTTTGCTGGATATGCTAGTAGAGGAACAAGGGCGGAAGCATTCAGATACTCTTTAGATTACCGTAACTGTTTTTGCCTAAAGGAGAAGCCTTGATGGGGTGAGCCTATTTATCTATTCTTGGGTGCACTTCTTCTGAGAGTCTGGTGGTTAAATCTGCAGCAAAGGAGAAAGTCTCAGGCCTTCCCTAGCTATGTGACCAGATTTGTACAAAGTCAGTAGTAACAAATTAAACCGGTACCAGAAGAATTGACAGCAGCTTATTACTTACTGTGTTAGGCACATGCAAAATATTTGGCAAAGTTTTGAAGGTTTGACACTCAAGGTCTGCTGCAGGCCTTTGCTGCCTTGAATGGGAACATCCTGTCTGTGAATTCAAAGGGAACTCCAAGACTTTCTGCAAAATGATGGAAGGATTCTGGGACACCCTCTCAGTTTGCACAGAAGGCTAGTGATACTGCAAACAGGGCAAGAGCCACAGCTTGTGAGCCTGTCTTTGAGTTGTTCCTTAGCCTGCCTGTCTGAAAGCAATGCAAGTCTCAGCGTAGCTGCAGCAGCTCTAAGTGGGGAAGCTTCCTAAGAGGGTGGCATGTGGACGAAAAGGGATCAGGGTAAAATAGGGCCAAGAAAGAAGGTGGAAGGCATGGCTCCTTCTCAAAAGACCAACACAATGCTGTTCTCTCTGCAAGTCTGACAGTGGGCAAGGTGGTTTACCAGGAGACAGAGAAAAACCACCTGGCTCTCTCCAGCTGCTTCTCCTGCTTAAATGGAGAATCAGGAAATCTGGGCCCTCAGTGGTGAGAATTAGATTATTGTACCCAAATCTTCCCAGACAGCTGCTTTTAAGGATGTGGGGAGAACATAAAGTAAGAAAAGCCTGCCAGATCAGGCCAATGGCCCATCTAGTCCAGTAGCTGACCAGATGCCTGTGGAAAGCACTCACACAGGACTGGAGAGCAAAAGCACTCTGTTCCCTCCTGCAGTTTCCAGCAACTGGTACTCAGAAGCACACAGCCTCTGACTACAGAGGCAGAGCATTGCCACCATGGCTTGTGGCCACTTACAGCCTTTATCTCTATAAATTTGTCTAATCCTTTTTTAAGCCCTCCACCTATAGTGGGTGCCATAGTTTAACTACGCGCTGCATAAATTTTGTACTTTACCAAGTTGTTTTACTGGAAGTGCAGGGTTTGTTTAGGTCATAGAAAGGAGGGGCAAAGGAGTGTGCTTGGCCTCCTTGCCCTGCTGTCAGATTTGCTCAGCTGCATAGCTCTCCCTGATACTTTGTCAGCTGGGACTCCCTGCAGCTCATGGAAGTGGCTCCTGTTGTTTGGCTGCTCTAAATTCGTATGCCTGGCTAGTTCCTCTCAGCTGCTGTTGCAGCCAATGAGGTCAGAGGGTGTGACTCATAGTTGTTCTTGATTCCAAGAGCAATAAATGGGAGGTTAGCCATAGTAACCAAACCTCATTCAGAAGCAGCAGGAACACCTAGAGTGCAGGGACAGGCACTGAACATCAACCCTCCACCCCCATGTCTCTGTTCCTGATGGAGCCTTTAAGAACGGCATCATAGTATTATGAGTGGTCACTTGCTGCTGTTGCAGACTCTGGAAAGTCTGATTGCTATTTCCTGCACTTGGCAGGTCTGAGGAACCAGCTGCTAGTTATATTATTTGTAGATACCTGACTGCATTGGAAAGCTTATCATATCTGATCAATTGATACATGCTTTAATGAACTGTATTGCCTATTTTATAATTAATATTAAATGGTATAATGTTCAGATTTTCAACGAATTATTTGTATTGCCATATTATGTTTTGAAATGAACTGGTATTAATTTTTGTACTGTATGAGTGCACTTTTGCTATGTGCTTCTGCTATTGTGCTGTGGGTCACTTTGGGCTCATTGATGTTAAAAAAAAGTGGCATAAACATTGAAAAAGCAATAGTGATAAATAACAATGATGATTGTTATTTGGTTTCTGTTTGAAGCAAATCTTACTCATTTTCAAAATCCCACTTTGCATCAGATGCCACCATCCCATCCTACCCTACTTTATCCATGGATATCTACATCCATCCTTTTCACGGTCCAGTTTTTGCACCTTATGAAATAGGGACTCCTGCTGCAATATTTGTGTCAGTCTTTAACGTGCCACAAGACCTTACTGTTGCAACACAGTGACTCTCCCCAAAACAGTAAGTTCCAGGTGCATTTCCCATCCTTACCGAGGTTATCATCGTCCAATCCATCTTCCTCCCATTGCTCTTCACTTGCTAGCAGTGGATTCCTTGCTTCACTCAGAGTTCTTGTTGGGAAAAAATGTCCATCGCCTTGACTGTGGAGACAAAGGCAACAAATTGACAAAGGCACCCTGGCTCCATCCAGAAGAAGGAAGGAAAAGAGAGAGAGGGGAGGAGGAGGGGGAGAAAGCAGATTCTGTTTCTACTCTTAACCACAAAACTGTTCACAAAACACAGACTTGATCTAGGCTGCTGCTGTCCCCTGCACCAAAGGAAAGTCTGACAGCCTCTCCTGTCTAGTTCTGTAGTTTACTGTAGAGATCTTGCACTCTTCTACTCTTAGGCTGACAGCAGCTTCCTGTCTGCTTACCTGGATACCACAGGGAGGAACCAATGTCTTTTTTTCTCTCCAAACACTTGTTGAAGATTTTTTTTAATGCCAAGATTAAATCCGTTTTTATCAGGGCCAGTAGGAAACACAGGAGCTGAAAAGGCCTCTGCAGACAAAAATAAAATGTGATTTGTTTATTACCATACTCTCCTATACTTAACTTGATAGTTCTGGAAGTGAAAAGTGGCCACTGAAAAATGGTAGTGGTTTCTGCATACTCAGACGCATCCTTCCTGCACCTGAGGGCACCAGGTGTGTCCCCTTGAGTGACAGATTATAGAGACCGGCAACTTTGGGACTATCCACCCCTTGAACCATGCCACCACAGTTTCTCAGCAGAATAACTTGTACCTAAGAACTTGTACATAAGTTTTCTTATTTCCTCTTCCCCCTCACGTCATTTTCCTTTCGTGTCATGCATTTTTAGACAGTAAAGCCTGGAGGCAGGTTCTGTCACATCTGTAGTGATCTGTAAGCCACTCCAGTAGCCTTGGGTAAAAAAAAAATCATGAAGAGCAGGATTACACTTAATAAAATAAAATAAAGACTGGGTTTCACTGTCACAAAGGTCCACTAATGAAGAGGTGAACAGAAGATAGACTGGGATCTACTGATAGACCTCTGGGTGATCTGCAGTAGTTCAGCAACAGTTTCCAACTTGCAATTGTTTAAAAATAGCAACAACAACAAGGCTCCCCCCCCCTTTTTGATGTACAGTAATGTAAATTATTGTGCTGGTTGGTGACCGCAATAAAGATTTATCAACAAGGCTTTTCATATGTATATTATAAACTACTTGAATAAAGCTTGTGTTAACCAGGAGCAGATGTTCGTCTGAAAGGACTCTGAGCCTAGCTCAGTTTCTAGGTCTAAGAATGAGTTCAGAAACACCCTGCTCCTTAAATTCTAACTGTGTGCCTTTACACTTGGTAAATCTTGAAGTTCCAGTAAAAAATGAAGTAGTTCTGACAAATCGGAGGCCAGCTCACCCTTGCTCTAATTTATGGCCACCTGATATACTTCAAGTGGTCGTAGCACCTAGTGTAGTCTCAGCTGAGGATCTCATATGAGAGGATGTCAGAGTAGGGATTTGAATGATGCACATCTGTCAAGAGAAAAGGTGTGGTTTTGCTCCACACCCTTCATTTCTCAAATCTGCCTAAGTAGCCGCAGAACATTCCCTGGCAAAAACCAGTCCTTTCAAAACCCGTTACTGCCAACACCCTCTGCTCCTAACCAAAGAACTCTGCAGAGCAGGTACAATAAATAGCTTACCTAACGTAGACCTGTTTTGGCTGACGAGCCAGCAATGGTAGCCAAAGAGGAAGAGGAGGCTAACAAAAAACATGATTGCCACAAAAAGGAGGAAAAGGATATGGAACTTGGCACGTCCATTGGTCAGCTCTTCCTGCAAAGGAAAGCAAAGGAAAGTGAGCAGATTTGCACATCTTTCCTACCGATCTTGCAGTTCCGGCTGTGGAAGAGCCATGGAGCGATGATGATAATACTATTCTTATTCTTCTTATTAAACAAACAGCAAAGAACAAGACTAAAACTGACCAGGCACTAAATTCAAAGCAATTAGAACCCCTACCAGCCCCAACAAGCTCAGCCTGATCACCACAAAAATAGTCAACCCAAAAATGGCCACAAAGTGCTACACACACACACACACACACACACACACACACACACACAGACACACACAGACACACACAGCGCATCAGCTGCTGCCAGTTAGAGCTGAGTTAGATGCACCAGTGGTCTGACTCAAGATAAGGAAGAGAGCCTGTTACTGCAATGAGATATATTCTCAGTTATTCCCCAATGAACGTAAAAAAGAATTTAAGAAAGAAAAACAAAATTACCAGGTCCAGGATATGACTTACATCCATAAGCCACCCTATATGTGAAAAGACCAGTAAATCTTTTGTGGGATAGCAGATCTTGTGCCTAATTAGAAGACCACTTGATTTGGGCTTCATATATTGGAGTCAGACCACTGAGCACAGTGTTGTTTGCTCTAAAGGAAGAGGCTATCTCCAGGGCTTTCAGACAGTGGTTTTGCCACCTGGAGATGCTAAGGATGGAACATGGATCCTTTTGCATGGAAACAAACGTGTGTTTCCAGCTGAGCTATGGTCACTGCTTTAATATTAGAACCCAGAGTGTTTTAAAAAACCAATACATAGAAAGCAATCAGGTTCAAAAACTTACTGTCCAATACTTGATGAAATATTTGAAGACTGTTGCAGCTATGTACAAGCAGTACAAAAGAGAATATGCTAAAAACAGCAGGAAGAATTTGTAGTTAGAAAATCCAATGCAGTTGTTTACCCTAGAGAGCAAAGGAGGGGGGAAAAGGCACATTAAGCATAATGGGGCTGGGAGCAAAGTGAAAGCAGTGAAAAGGAACATAACTGCAGAGTGCCATCAACGTCATGACCAACTATAAGAAGAAAGGAACATAAGAAGAGTCTGCTGGGTGAGGCCAATGGCCCTTCTAATTCCACATCCCATCCCATTCTCATAGAGGACAACCAAGTGCCCCAAAGGAAACCCACAAGCAGGACCAGAGCACAAGAGCACTCTCCCCTCCTGTGGTTTCCAGCAACTGGTATTTTGGAAACATTGCAGCCTCCAACTGTGGAGGCAGAGCATAGCCATTGATAGCCTCCTCCATGAATTTGTCTCATCCCCTTTAAAAGCCAACCAAGTTGGTGGTCATCACTGCCTTTTGGGGGAGTGAGTTTCACGTCAGCACTTGGGCATAATCTCAGTCTCATTTACTTTCATATTCCAACCTCAGTTTTTCTATAGAAAACACAAGCCATCTATTTATTAAGGTTGAAAGTCCTAAGAAACAACACAACTTGATTTTTTCATTCCCAGGGTGCCACAGACACTCAATTCAAATTTGGTTTAAAATGTGCTCCAGACTGGGGAGTGTTCAACCAAAAAGGTCCTGCTTTCCTATTTTAAAAAACACACAACTGGGTTAGCAATTTCCCATAGTTACACTGGGAAATCTTTTATCCAGGTGCACAGGAGACATGTATTTCCACCAAATAGTAATTTCAAATACTTTTCCCAGTTGGCTATCATATCCCACTATGCTTGGTACAGGAGTAAATGGCATTAATGTATTCAGATAATAACAGTTGGTCATTTGAAGCACTAAGACACACAGGTAATACTTGGTCTTTGCTAGTCATTAGAAAACCTGTCCTCAAAGGATCCCAGCTATCACCAGAGGCTTTTCTACAGTAGCCACCTGTAACCTGGTGCACCACAGATGTTTAGAACTACAACACCCATTAGCCCCAGCATCCATGCTGACTGTGGCTGAAGCCAGTTGTAGTCCAAAACATCTGGAGGACATGAGAAAGATAGAATTCAAGGGGTGCCACTCACCATGGGCAATGATGATCCATTTTTAATACACACCTGTAAAAGGGGGGAAAAGATCAGGACACCATGAAGGAAACACCAAAAGAACAGAAATAATACTATCTTTGGTTTTTTCGAATTACATTTTTTAAATTAAAAACTGTATACTGAGAATTTATAACTGCCTGACTGTGTGCGGTTTTGTGCACTTCCAGGGGGTGGGGTTTAAACAAAAAACAACTCTTTATAAAGACTTGAGGAATGAGGTTATCACCCCTCTTTTATTGTCCATTCTGGGTCGCCCAGCCACTGCCAGTGTCCTTTCTCTTGGAAGATCAATATGTATTTTATATAACTGACTTTTTACTTTTATTTTTTGTATATCGTATTGTTTTATTGCTTTGGCTGCTGGCTGATACAAATAAAGATTCATTCATTCATTCAAAAACAAGCAGGTGTTGGTGCAGGGATGTGCATGCTCTGTCAGTACTTAACTGGCAAAATAGACTCAACAAATTAGAACAGAAAAGTATGAACAGAAAATACTGAAGTTCTTCCTCATACACGAATTCAAATATGTGTGGGTGTGGACTACTCTGGTTGAATGGGAGGAAAGCGGATTAACAGTAAAATGATGCCCAAATGTAGACAAACCCATGACTGCCCTATCTTTCTCCTTGAAGCATCAAGAGATAGCTTTCTCTTTCATGAGTGGAGTTATAGTGATGTAAATCATTCTGGTAAACTTACATGGCACAAACCGAACAGTGATGGCAGCGGTCAGGTTTGATGAGCTGGCATCTATCACAGAATCGAATCGCTGCAAAGGAGCACACCCCATAACGCCTTCATTAGCCATAATGGGAGTGAGCAAATCTCACTCTCAATAGGCAGCTTTAAGCAAGACAATTTCCTCTGATAATACTGCCTGATTTTACAAGCTTGATCGATGTTTTGAAATGCATAAAATAAATGCTATTTGTTATTAAGAGTCCTATGAAATCGGAAGCATGGATATGAAGACAATCAAGGCATTAACAGTAGCTTGAAAGATTTAAACACTTCAGTAAAGAGCAAACATTAGATACAAAATATGTTTGTGATGGGGCTCTGCATGTTTCACAAATGTAAACCACCTTTGGCTTTAGACCACCTGGTTGAACTAGACTTCTTTTCGCTTACTGCAAATCAAAGTCCTACTATTAAAAGCAACCAGTCCTGAGCTTGGCAGTTCTTGTTAGCTTCTAGGAACAGAGAACTATAAAATTCTGTTGTGAGAAGGCTAAAATTAGCCATGTATATGGCCATGATGTCCCACATTGTGCTGGATGCAATTAATTTTTTCAAGTGTAACAGGAGCACTTGTCAACCTGGTGCCCTCCAGAAGTTTTAGAATACAACTCACATCAGCCCCAGTCAGCATGGCTATACTGGCTGGCGTTGATGGGAGTTGTAGTCCAAAACATCTGGGGGTGACTATCTATGGAATCAAGCTGCTTCTTAATTGATCATAATATGGATTCATTGTCTACTTGTGATCAGTGGTGGTTCGAATCCCCACTTGGCCATGAAGCTCACTGAATGAACCTTAGGCCAGTCACAACTTCTCAGCCTACCTCATATGTGAGGATAAAATAGAGAGGGGGAGAAATGTGTATGCCACATTGTGCTCCTTTAAGGAAAAAGTTGGGATATAAATATATATATAAAGAAAGAAAACCATGCGACCGGTGTCAGCAACGTTTTCCAGCTGTGGGCCGGTCCACCGTCCCTCAGACCATGTGGTGGGCCGGACTAAAAATTACGAACGAATTCCTATGCCCCACAAATAACCCAGAGATGCATTTTAAATAAAAGGACACATTCTGCTCATGTAAAAACACGCTGATTCCCGGACCGCCCGTGAGCCGGATTGAGAAGGCGATTGGGCAGCATCCGGCCTACGGGCCTTAGGTTGCCTACCCCTGCATGAGACCTTCCTGAAGGAAGTGAAGTGCATACTCTACCATTGGACTTCTGATCTTTTAAGAGCACAATTCAAGTCTGAAATCCAATTAGATCTCTGAATGTATACAGCAGCTGGAGACTGACAGAGAAAGTTAAAAGGAAATCCTTTTAAACTAATATGATTCCCTCCTCATTAAGGCTCTTAAGGTCAAAAGGGCAAGGACATGTTTCATGAGGCAGCTGACCTCCATTCCCTGCTCTCGTGTACACTGGCAATTTCCGTGCCATTTCGGCAAGGATCTGCCTCTGTCCCTCTGGTCTCTCTTCATTCTCGTAGCGCTCCTTGTCAGCATAAGACATGTGGAACTGGAAGAAGAAGAGGATTTTATTTATTTAAGACATTTATATACCACTTAGTCATTTGCATTTCTAAGTGGTAAGCAAAAGACAAAGCCCCCAAACTGACTGCATAAAATATGGGAAGGTGCTGAATTGAACGCCTTGACTGGGCTTGCACAATTGCTACATCTAAAGCACTATAGAGCTGAGTGACTTTATCCCTCAAATGCAGTGCAACACACTCACAGCATGCTACCAGGTGCTCAGGGTGGTGAGGTGTGTGTGTGTGGTGTCATCCAGCACTTCTGGTACAGTTAGCCCTGGGGCCACCTGAAATAACTGCTGGACAGTTCATCGAGAAGGTGATGCCGGCAGCAAAGTAGTTCTCCATTGCCTTCAGCACCACTTCTCAGGCAGAGTTGTATGACTGAGTAAGTGTTTGGTCATCTTTGGAGCAAGTTTTCCGCCATCTGCCACAACTCAGTAAACCATGGTGCAGTGCGGGCCCTGCAGCACTGGAGTGATGGTATTGACAGACCAAGGCCTTGACAGGGTCACTGGCTCTGTCCACCGGGAAATCTCCCAGAACAGCCAGGAACCTATCTGGCTCCATTAGTCTTTGGAGACAGACCATCCAGAGTTGTCCCTAACCACTAATGGTTTGGCTGTTGTCAGAAGTCTAAACTTTACCAGGAAGTGGTCAGACCGTGACAACAGGGTTATGGCCACCTTTCTCTCTACTAAGGACAAAGACTAAACCAAGGATATGCCATGTATCTAGCACACTTACATGGTTGCCACGGAGTCCACATAGGCTTCAACCAACTTGTTATAATAACACAACTATAACTAACTTCATAGAGGCATGCTACTATAATATAATTAGTTATGTGATAGTAACGTAAGCTACTATAGACAGCCCCCGACAAAGAATCATTTGACTGAATCACATTGGGATGATTGTAATTGGTAGAGGGGGGAGAAAGGAGGGGGGAGGTCAAACCCAGCTTGGAATGGACCCCTTTGTTTCCCAATGCCCATGGGTCTCACTGGTGGCAGAAGGGGGCCTGTGGGTGGAGGGAAAATGAAGGGACAGAGTTTATGTTGTATGCTTTGTATGTGTTCTTTTTATAAAATTAATAAAAATTATTATAAAAAAAAGATTGTAATTGGTATCAATACATGTGATTCCAGCACCTGTTAGATTTTTGTCTCTTTCTGTTCTGGTGGGGTTTTTTTAAGGATCTTGTAACATACCTAATCATCTCATGCTGCATCTCTCTCCCTCCCTCCCCCCACTCTCACACCCCCACCCACTGTTGATCTGTTTGCTCTCAGGCTACTGTGGGGGCAGCAAGTGGCTCTGGCAAGGGGTGTTGCCTGAGTTTGGCTAGACATTCTTAAGGCTGAAGAGGGTGAGGCAGCAGAACTAACTCTTGATTCAACTGTTTCCTTTGCTGCTCCAGAGCATCCCTGCTTTTTTTTTACCTTTTTGTCCGGTTGCTGTGGAGGAGTAAATATAGACTTCCAATATGCCCATATAAATAACAGGAAGATCACATGGAATATGGTGAGGTAGGCCACTAAAGGAGAAAAAGAGCAATCAGGAAGACATAGAGGGGCACTCATTCCCCCCCCTCTTTGTTTTAATGGTTGGCTTCCAAGACAACTTTAGGGAGTTGAACAAATGAAAAAGCATGAACTCTCCCTCAATTTAGGTGATTGACAGGGAAATATTTATCTGTTTTACAAGAAAGCAAGATATACCTAGTGGAGAAATTGGTCTGTGCAAAGGACACTAAAGGTCAAAGTACACATGATGGTGTTAAACAACATGGCTTAGTGCTGCATGAAGCTTCTTTTACCCCTCAACTGAAAATGCATAAACAGCCACATACCTTTTTCTATGGAACTGGTCACAGTCACTGAAAGAGAAGAGAAAGACGGAAATGATAAATAATGAAGTGAAAAAGATGTTTAAGGTAACTTTTGTTTTAAAAAACCCCAGAAACTTTTCTTTTAGGAATTATAGGATTGGAGTTACATAAACAATATAAATATTTATTTATTTATTTATTTATTTATTTATTTATTTATGCAACCACTGCTGAAAGAATGGTATTTGCCCAAAGATGGAAGGAGGAAGATCAAAAGAAGAATGGCTACAGAAACTAATGGAATATTCAGAGATGGCAAAACTTACCGGAAGAATAAGAAATCAAGATAACAAAGTCTTGAAGGGGAAATGGAAATCATTTATTGAATATTTACAAACTCATCATTAACAAATTAAGACATTAGCAGGATTAATGTAAAAATGTGCAGTATTGAAAACATATCTGAAATGGATGGAAATAAAATATAACAAATTTATATTGGGATATACAGGAAAATAAATATAAGGAACCACAGAAAGAGGAAGGAAGTTGAAATATGATATGTAAAGGTGATTCTGTTTGAAATGTTTATTTGTCATAAATGAAAATTATAAATAAATAAATAAATATCACCCCTAGAGCAGGGAATATTCTATTCTCTGTAAACATTTCATTATTTCATTTTATGATGCATATAAAACAGAGAAAACAATTATAACAAGGGAATGTACATAGTGGCATGAATGCAAACCTGTACCGCAATAATTAACATTAACATAACATAATGTAAAAAAAGAAAGAGAAAAGAAAGACATGTTTTACACAATATGCAAAATGTCCTGAGGTAGTTCCTAACATTTCATGCACCTTTTAGAAATCCCATACATAATGGGGAATACAATTATTCTCCATAAATGAGAAGTTCTATGCTGCTTAGGATGCTAAACGCTTTATTTTATATATCTATTCTATCCGCTCTTAAATAGTAGATCTCTAATCAAGAAATCTTTGCATGCCTCACAGTGTTTGCACAGATCTCCTTTGCTGAATTGCTTCTGAATATATTCATCTATATTTACCCTTTATTCTGGGCATTTGACACTCAAGAGGCATCTTTTTAGGGCCCACCTTATTTTGTGATTGTAAGTTGTTTTAAACTGTTTTTAATATTGTGTCTTAATGTTGTAACCTGCCCTGGGACTTTGGGGTGAAGGGCTGCTAATAAATAATATACACATACATGCATACATATAATAGGCTCAGGCTGAACGTGGCTGAAAGCTTATGCCCATGATGTCCTAATGTATTTATGTCCTAATGCACTTGTTAATCTATAAGGCACCACAAGATTCTAGTTAATTTTTGCTGCAAGAGACAAACACTGTTACCCTTCTGGAAATTAAAATACTTTTAAATCCAAGGGTTGTAATTCATTGAGGATTACCCAGCTTGAACCCTCCATTTATGATTATCCCTACAGCCCCCATGACTTCTCAAAAAACTGCCTCCCCCCGAGATAAACTTACATGAAGTAGTGTTGACATTTGCTAGCTGAATGGTAATAAAGTTGACCTTATCATGATGCCATGTTTCCTCAAATGAACAAAATAGGAATTAATATTTGGCTATTTCCAAATGCAGTGACTACAGTCCAGTCCTATTTCTCATCACTAAATAGAAATTATGTTCTGAAATAAGTCAATTCCTGCCTGACTGTGTGAATGATGAGCTAATAAATATCCACAGAAGGATGAAAGGGTATGTGATAGGAGATGAACATGATCTACTATTCATTTTTAAACATCAATTCCACTTTAACACCAGACCACATTCACCAAGGTCAAAAGATCTCACCTCTAAGTCCTTAACCTTGATCCCCACGCTCCCAATTTCAATCAATAAGGTTCAAATGAACCGGACAGAGCTGTGAGAGCAGCTCTCCTGCCACTGTGGCTTAAATTATGGAACAGCCTAATGTAGTGCTTCTGTTTGCAAAGGATTGTATGTGCTCCATCTAGGCACTCTACCTGGCACTCTTGTGGTTAGACTTATGAAAAAACCTTCTGCCTGGGACTGAGAGTGAAGAAGTTCCTCCCTGGTGCATAGTTAAAACTATGGAACTTGCGCACATAGGAGTCAGTGATGGTCATAAACTTGGATGGATTTAAGAGAAGATTAGACAAATTCATGGAGGACTAGGCTATCAATGGCTACCAGTCATGATGGCCCTGCTCTGCCTCCACAGTTGGAGTCTGCAATGCTTCTGAATGCCAGTTGCTGGAAACCACAGGAGGAGAGAGTTCTCTTGTACAGTACTCATATTCTGCTTGCTGCTTTCCTACAGGCATCTGGTTGGCCACTGTAAGAACAAGATGCTACACTAGATGGTTCAATGGCCGGATCTAGCAGGCTCTTTTATGTTCTTGAGGATGCTGCCAACTGGGAGGGGGCTGCTGCTCAGCAACCTCTTCCGATTAATTCTTTTTGAATTTTGTGAGTTTGTATTGGAGTCAATACAAGCATTAATTGCTTAGTGAATTGTTTACTTTTACTTTACTTATATGCTATTGTGTATTGCTGATTATACTAATGGAAATGTTATTTGCTCATTTTAACGCTTTATTATTTTGCACTCAACACTGCTGTTGGCAAAGCAGCATACAAATATCACACAAACTCAAAATAAAAACAACAACTAAATGACCAAATGGTTGCCAATACTGCTCTCAAAAGCTTGCTGGTGATGGAAAGATTCACTACCCAGCCAAATCACACTCACATTTATCTAGATGATATTGGTCCACACAGAGGTGAAAGCAAAGACAACAACAGCTGTTAAGACAAGCACATTTGATTTGTTTCAAGAGTACTTATTTCCAAGTAAGTACGTCAGGAAAGGCACCTTACGTAGAACGGTGAAATTGCACCCCATCCAGTTTATCAAGTTTTAGGTGCTGCACCACAAAAAACACTCCAGTAAAACCTGCCTTTATAATTCCATTCTTGCAAAAATAATGCTTGAACTGAGAGGGGATTTACTGTGACAGGTGAACTAGTGATGGTTCTTGCTTCTTTCTGAATTGGAGCGTTGCAAATAAGGATGTGAATTAAACCCTTTACAGTGGCTTTTCTGTGGGTACTCAAGGGTACACAGTACCAGCACCCCCAATGTTTATTCTACCCAAAATATTTTTATTCATTTTATATCAACAACAACAAAAACAACAGTAAAACAATACAACAGAAGATACTAACACAACAACAAAACAAAAACAATACATCCTGTCTTTCCATCTATTTCATTAACCATTGTTATGTGGGCTTCCCCAAGTCCCCCCTATCTGATTTTCATTTCTATTCATCTTTAGCAGTTTCATTGATCATAATATTAAACATTTCCTAAAACTTAAACATTACTATAACTTTGTAACATCTTAACACTTACATATGTTCATCTTACCTCTTATACTAACATCAATTTCTAATCCTACAGCCTAAATTTTTCTTCCAAAGAGATCCTTATATTTAAAACTACAAAAATTTTCTAAATAAACTTTAAACTTCTTCCAATCTTCTTCCACAGTCTCTTCCTCCCTCCCAGAGTCTCCCAGTCAGTTCAGCAAGTTCCATAAAGTCCATCATCTTCATTTGCCATTCTACTATAGTTGGTAATTCTTGTTTCTTCCAATATTTTGCTATTAATATTCTCACTGCTGTTGTGGCATACAAAAAGAAAGTAACATCCTTTTTGGGAATTTCTTCCCCAACCATACCAAGTAAAAAGGCTTCTGGTTTCTTAATAAATGTGTTTTTCAACACTTTTTTCAATCCATTATAAATCTTTTCCCAGAAGATTTTTACACATACGGTTAAAGGTTCTTTCCACCTCTTTACATTTCGAGCACTTGTTATCATGTTATCATGTATGATAAATTTTAACTAACTTAACAGGCATTAAATACCATTTGTACATCATTTTCATCATATTTTCTTTCAATGCATTACATGCTGTAAACTTAATTCCCTTCTTCTACAACCTCTCCCAATCCACCATCATATTGTGCCCTACATCTTTAGCCCAATCTATCATTACTGATTTCACTTGTTCATCTTTCGTATGCCATTCCAGCAATAAATTATACATTTTGGAAAGGACATTTTTTTAAAAAAAATCATGCTACATATGTTAATTGGGAAAGAGGATGAAATGGTTGCTCTCAAATTGGCTTACAAATGCCAGAATATATGTGTCAGAATATATATGCTTTTGATGACTGTTTTCTGTGTAGGTGATGGCAGAATCTACAGTGGTATCTCGGTTTTCGTACATAATCCATTCCGGAAGACCGTTTGACTTCCGAAACATTCAAAAACCGAGGTGCAAAGGGCTGGCTGCAAAGCCAATGGAGAAAATCGAAAAAAGCTCAGCAGAAGCCGCTTGACTTCCGAGGCGCATTTGAAAATGGAAGCATTTACTTCCAGGTTTTCGGGGTTGGGAAACTGAAACGTTCGACTTCCAAGATGTTCAAAAACCGAGGTACTGCTGTATGAGTGGAAACCAGCCAAACCTTTCAGCCAGTTATGTATTGGCATTTACATTAGAAAGAGGCTGCCACATTGTCACAGATACAAATGAGGCTAACCCCCCTCACCTAGTTGGAAGCAGCATCACTTTGTAAGGTGGAAGAACAAGAGGTTTTGGGGGTAAGATCTGGCTGATTCTAACAAGCTGGACACAGAGAGACATATCTGCTTTGTGCTGGATTCAAATTATGAGCTTGAGAATCTCCCTGGGACCAGAATGGGGAAGCAAGATCTGTTGGGCTGTTAATGCTGTGAGCCCTTCCATCCTATGTGCAGGTGGCATATATGGGTAAATAAAACCATATATTCTAAAGACAACACCGTCTCCATTGACTCATTCCAAGGAAACCAATCTCTGGGTTAGTGCTGGAATCCCATGAGTCTCTCACCACTTGGAAGTCTGGGTTCATGCAAAAATACATAACTGCAATTCAGGATAATACTTCATGCATATGATGAGGTGGACTGAAGCTCACTAACACTTATGCCACCACAATTCTTTTAGGTGTCACAAGATTCTTTGCTGAGCCTCCTGTCCTTATGTGTGTCTTCTCCCATTCAAATCACATACACCTGCTACCACTATAACAACTCACCAGGGAATGAGGATCCCATATACAGTCCCAGACCAACATGTATTCTTGCCCTCAGAGCCATACACACAACTGCTGGTTTTGTTTTCCTTCCATAACTGCCCTGAACTGTGAACAAAGAGGCAATATTCATCCACCACAGTCAACTTAAGAGCGTAAAAAAGCCTGCTGGATCAAGCCAATAGCCCATCTAGCCTAGTCCAGTTTCACAGTAACCAACCAAAATGCCTGTGGGAAACTGCTTCCTGTGGAAGCGAGTTCTATAGTTTAACTATGTGTTGTGTGAAGAAGTTCTTCATTTTATCTGTCCTGAATCTCCAAACCTTCAGCTTCACTGGATGTCTGTGACTTCTAGTTTTAAACTTATACTCTTAAGACTTCGCTGTCAGCAAGGGAGGTACTTTTCTGTGATTACACAAACACACAGATAAAGAATTTGGAACCAACACGGAATCTGGCATGGATGTTATACTGTGCTTTAAGGATGTTCTCATGCCATGTTAGAATATATGCATAAAAATGTCTGAATGAGTTCTTAACACACTCTTTACACAGCAGCAATCACAACTGGAAGTGTGCAGATCCTTCTTTTCAGGTTATAGCTGCACACATCTTTTGCTCCTAGGGTTGCTTTCATAACTGAAGCACAGTACACAGTACTGCGTATGAACTTTACCGTTAAAGCACACTCATTCTTTCCCTGAAATAATTCTAGGCCCTGTTGGTCAGAGTTGCACTTCTCAAAAGCTCTTAATGAAAGATGGCAGGATTCAATAAAAGATGCTACAAGGGTCAGGCAGGAAGTCCAAGCAGGTTATATGTCATTTTAAAATGCCATTCCTGATGGCTTTTCAAGCTTATGTTGTCAAATGGGGTTCCTGGCGGAGAGGGCTTTTTTTGCACCCTGTTGAACTGCTGGAGGAGAGGGATTTGGCGGCTCAGTTCAGAAAAGGCAACTAATTGGGGGGGGGAGGAACAGAAAATGGTGCATGGTATGGAGAAAGTAGAGAGGAAAAAGCTTTTGTCCCTCTTGCATTACACTAGAATAAAGGGTCATTCAACAAAGCTGAATTTGAGAAGATTACAGAGAGACTAAAAGGAAGGGCTTCTTCACATAGTGTATACTTAAACTGTGGAACTCACTGCCACAGGGCATAGTGATGGACAGCAACTTAGATGACTTTAAGAGGGGGTTGGACAGGTCAATGGGGATTGAGGCTATCAGTGGCTGATAGTTGTGATGGCCGTGTAATGTCCTTAGTATTGGAGGTAATATGCCTCTGAATATCAGTTCCTGGGAACTGCAAGTGGAGAGAGTTGTGCTAAGGTCCCTCTTACAAGATTCTCAGGTAACCTGATTGGCCACCACAAGAACAGCATCCTGGACTAGATGGGCCTTTGGTCTGATCCAGGAGGGCTCTTCTGATGTCCTTATGCTCAGGTACTTGCAGCACATGTCTCTTGCTCCATATGGAAAACATCACTCTTCTACATTATCTCTGTATAAACATTGCTGGCAGCTAGATTAAATGGGTGCTCCTGTCTCCAGGCAAACCTAAATTATTTCTGTGTAAGCCTGAGCCCTGCCATAAAGTGGGTGTGAGGAGGAAGTGCAGTGTTCCTATGATCAAAAACCTGTTTTAGTTCACACAGTTTCCTCGTTTTCTTAAAAAAACAAAAACAAGAACAGATGCAGAACTATGTTTCCAAGCCGTTTTAATTTTGGTCACTCTCAGGGTGTGCCGTAGGAAAGCTTTGTCCTTCCTTTGAGAAATCTGGGCAGCTGAGGCAGCTCCTGCCTTACTAGAGGGCTGATTAGAGTCTTCCTGAGCCTCATGCTGACTCTCCCAGCACGACGTCCCTTGGCGCCATCAACCCCAAAAGTCGGCTTGAGTGAGAATGCTTGTTCTTTCCCCTCCTTCCTGACATGGCATAATACTCCAGCCGGCAACACATCCGCCCGCTCTCATTCTCATGCTGTGGCAGCATCCGCAAGCTGGCCGCTCGAACAAAGCCCCTCTGGAGCCTGGATTCTTATCCAAATTCTCCAGCAGGGGTTGCAATATTAATGTGATACTATATTTCCCCTGGAATAGAGAACATTGACGCCACATTGATTTCCAGCTCCTGTCTGTCTACTAGGGAGCAGAAGACAAAGGGGGATGAGTCAGAGAGGACCCCACACTGTTGACATGTCTGAAACAGATCACACACTGCTGCGGCAGGAGAAGAGCCAAGATCATCCTGGTCTGTTCCATTAATTCAGGGAATTTAATTAAAATAATTTACCCTAATCTAGAGAAATGTGTGACATTCAGAGCAAACTAAATTGTACAAAAACTGGGGATGTGGGAGGCAGAGGAATCAATTGCTATAAATACTTTACTTTGTACAGATGTATACATTTTAAGATGTGTCTTTAAACACCTGTCAGGCCTCTGCATGCACCTTGTTTGCTTTTCACATTGGGTGTAGCTACTCAGGATTTATTTATTTACTTACAGTACAAATGAACTCTCTGAATAACCTCACCTCACTGGCCGAATAATCAACCCTGTACTACAGAAGAAGCTGTATTCTGCACCCATCTGCAAGTAGAAAATAACCAAATCCTGGTTTTAATCAGTTGCGTGTGTTTTTCTCCACAGGAAATTTCACGTTCTCATCTTCTACTTAGATTCATTTATGTTTTTTTGGAGGGGAGGAAGTAGGCTGCATGTGAGACCCACTAAGCATGGGTCATTAAAGGAACAAAGGGAGTGGCTCTGTGCCAGAGTACAAATGGGTGGGCCCAGGGGCATAGCAAGGTGGGAGCAGGGGGAGCAGGCTGCTCCCAGCTCCATGTTTTGGGGGACAGCACCAGCGGCAGCACCAGCACCCTGCTATGTAGCGCGCATGCGCAGCGTCGCTACGTAGTGACGCATGTGTTGTACATAGCAACGCTGTGCATGCACGCTACATAGCAATGCCCCGTCCCCAGGGGCGCGTCATGTTTGCCACTCCGGGTGCCCGAGCAGCTTCCAATGGCACTGGGTGGGCCTCCCACCTTCAACTGCCTGTTAGTTAGAAAGATATAGGCCACAGTTGAGAGTTGAGTAATGTGAGGTAGAAGCTTGATGCAAAAGCTGCAGGCTGGAAAGGCAGAGAAAAAGTGCCAAGTCTGATTTCTGTTGGAATCCCAAGGCTGTGGCTATGGGAGAAGCAGTATCTTCTTGGGGTGTTAATGCTGCAAACTCTTCCATTGTAGGCTCAAGTTGTATGTATGTGTAAATAAACCACATATCATAAAGACACCATAATCTTCACTGTGTCTTATTTCCAAAAGGAAACATGAATTCTGGGTAAGTGCTTGGAACCCCTGAAATCTCGCACCACTTAGAGATCGGAGTGGCATGCAACACTGCTGTCAATAGTGGGATTCATGTTTCCTGGAAGAGGTCCTGTGAGCAAGGTCTGCCTAAGTGGAAATGGAGGAACAGCAACATTCCTGCAGCAGTTCAGGTTGATGCTCCAGTACCAGCAGCAGCAGCAGCTACTGAAGCAGCAAGGTCAGCTCTTTGACAATATACTCCAGTAGCAATGCCAGTAACAGATGGAGCAGCATAACCTGATGAGCTGCACCTAAGGGTACTAAAGGTGTCTGCAGATGTAATCTCAGAGCCTCTGTCTATAATTTTTGAGAATTCATGGCGAAAAAGTGAGCTCCCTGCAAATATTGCCTACATCTTCAAAAAGGAAAAAAGACGCAGGTGACTATCAACTGGTCATCTTAAGATTGATACCAGTAAAGCTCCTAGTATAGATAATTAAACAATTGGTCTGTAAGCATTTAGAAAAGGATGCTGTGATTACTAAGCTCAATAATGGGTTTCTTATAAACAAGTCATGGCAGACCAATCTCATCTCTTTTTTCTTTTGACAGAGTTACAAGCCTGGTGGATCAGGGAAATGCTGTGAACACAGTGTATCCTGATTTCTGTAAGGCTTTTTAAAAGTCCCCCATGATATTCTTCCAGAAAAGCTGGCAAAATGTGAACTGAATGAGATAACATAGGTGGATTTGTAGCTGGTTAACTGACCAAACCCAAAGAGTGCTCACTAGTGGTTCCTTCTCATCCTGGGAAAAAGCGACAAGTGGGGTGCTGCTGGGTTCTGTCCTGGGCCCATTGTTGGTCAACATCTTTATAAATGACTTGGATGAAGGTATTGAGAGAATGCTAATCAAATCTGCAGATGACACCAAACTGGGAGATGCAGCTAATGATGCAGAACACAGAATCGGGATTCCATATGACTGTGACAGATTGGAGAACTGGGTCCAAAATATCATTATGAATTTAAATAGGAACTTATGTCAGATTCTACACATAGGCAGGAAGAAGCAGTTACACAAATATAAAATGTGTGACACCTGGCTTGCCAGTAGTATATGTGAAAGCGTCTTCGGGTCTTAGTAGACCCGAAGCTTAATGTATGGGACAGCTGCATATTACTGCATTGCAGGGGGTTGGACTAGATGATCCTCTGGGTCCCTTCCAACTCTACAATTCTATGATTCTGTGATTCTATGAGTCAACAGTGTGATGCAGCAGCAAAAAAACTTAATGCTATTCTAGGCTGCATCAACAGAAGTATAGTGTCCTGATCAAGAAAAGTAATAGTACCACTCTACAGTGGTACTGTATCCGGGGTACCTGTCTCCGAATGCCTCGACTTCCGAAGGTTTTGACTTATGAAGTTGGCAAACCTGGAAGTATTTTCGCCCTGCGCGCGTTCTGCACCTGCACAGAAGCGGTGCACGCGGTCTGCGCATGCACAAAGCGCAAAATCGCGCTTCGCACATGCGCAAAATGGACGCTTCGGCATTTGAAGGTTTTGACTTACGAAGAGCGCCGTGGAACGGATCGCCTTCGTAAGTCGAGGTACCACTGTATTATGTCTTGGTCAGACCACACCTGGGGTCCTGGGTCCAGTTCTGGGCACCACCATTTAAGGATATTGGCAAGATGAAATGTGTGCAGAGCAGGGTGACCTGGATGATCAAGGGTCTGGAAATGAAGCCTTATGAGGAGCATTTGAGGGAAATGGGTATGTTTAGCCTGGAAAAGAGAATGAAGAAGATAGAATAGCAATCTTCAAATATTTAAAGGGCTGTCACAAGCTTGTTTTTTCTTGCTCCAGAGGGTAGGACCTGAACCAATGGCTTCAAGTGACAAGAAAGGAGATTCTGACTAAACACCAGAAGGAACTTTCTGAAAGGAAGAGCTGTTTGACAGTGGAATTGGTTCCCAGGAGAGGTGGTGGTGGACTCTCCATCCTTTGAGGTTTTTAAGCAGAGGTTGGATGGCCATCTCTCATGTATGATCTAGTTGAGATTCCTGCATTGCAGGGGGTTGGACTAGATGCCCCTCAGTGTCCCTTCCAACTCTACAATTCTATGAATCTATTATTCTAATTACTGATTTAATGAAATGAAGCAGCTGCAAGCAAAGTGAGTGAGACAAGTGTGACTATGGGAGATGGGAGCCCTGCCTGATGACATGCTACAGGGATTGAAAGTGACCTGCTTTGATAGAGTTACAAACTGCAAGGCACCCAGATGGAAGGGGTGGCTGCAGAATGTAAGCAGCAATTTACTAATGTGGATCGGAATTTCAATGGCATCAGAGCTACAGACATTGTTGAAGGTGTAGGTCTACTGGAGGTGTTAAGTAACTGTGAAGCAAAACCACAAAGCATTGCTAGGAGTGAATTATCTGTAACTTCCATATCCCCATCTCACAATGAAGAATGCCTCTCTATAGCACAGAAGTAGATGGCACATCCAAAATGCAAAGCGTCTGATCTTCCGCTTCCGTGAGACAAATTCCACAAATGTTTTATTGTCACGATCATTTAAATTTCTTAGTTACCTTTCTCAAAAAAACAAAAACAAAAAACCCAAGGCAACTCACAGAAATACAAAACATATACAATATACAAAGCTTTAAGCCAAAGAATGAACACATATTTTACTAAAAACAACCCCTTCCCTCAAAAATTACAAGATCAAAACTGGCAGAATATGCTATTAACCAAACACAACAAGAGCTAAGGATCAGTAAAAACAGCCCATCACATACTGTAAAATGCCTGAGTGCACAGAAACATTTTAACGCAGCAGCAGAAACAATAATGTCAGCGCCAAGCAGGTCTCACTGTAAATTTTAATCATTTATGTTTTTAAAAAATCAGGGAGCCCTGAGGTAACTTAAAGGCTATCACATGGTAATTGTGACATTAGGTTCTACGCGATACCATCCATGGTATCAAATCCACTCAAAAGTAACAGACATGTAGCCGCACACATACACACACATTAGAGTGAGTTCCATAGTTTAACTATGCACTGCATGAAATAAGATTCCATCAACAGAGTCAGCAAGCACACCATGCTATGTATTATGTTTTGTAATCCAAAGCATCTAGAGGGCACCAGGTTGAAGGAGGCTATCCTATAGGCAGCCCTAAATTTCCACGACACCACAAATGAAAATTATTACTAGTAAACAAATAGGATGTATGCCTGCTGCCAAAAGCTGCCACCCCTCCCCTCCCCTCCCTGGCAAGAGTCATTACTGTGCTTCTAGTTTCTAAGCCTTGCAAATGGCAGCCTAAGAACTGAAGCTGGGGTGGGTTGGGGACACTCACAGCAGCACAATATCACAGCACACACATTTTTTATTCACAAGCCAGGCAGGTGATTTGGGCTGCAGCTATACATCCTCGGTAATCACTAGTTCCCGCAAGGGTTAACTGGCCCAAGTCTTGATTCACAGCAGACCAAATGGTTCCAAATCTGTGCATGCACCCCAGTTCAGAAAACCCTATGCTCTGTTAAAGAAGACTGCTAGCTAGCTCTTACAGCTGTGGAGAAAATCTTGACAATGTCTAAGCAGACTCTGCTAGAGGCTCAGAAAATTTCCATAATTACCTACTGGTATGCTTACCTCTTCTTAATTATGTTGTGGGTTTGGGGAGCTCAGTCTGGATGATGCACCGAGTCTCTTCCAATTTGTGGGGTACAATATCCAGTGAGGGTTAGAATCTAATGGAGGAGGTTGGCCAGACAACTTTCTCTGTAAGACAATAATGTAATGGGTGGGGCCTTTCCTCCACCCTCCTCTCCTAACAGTTAGATAGGAGAACAATAGCCAGAGTATTGTGTTGAGGGCAGAGCTGGAAGGAGACCATAGCTGTCATGTTTTCCCTTTTCTCCCGAGGAAGCCTATTCAGCATAAGGGAATTTCCCTTTAAAAAAGAGAGAACTTGACAGCTATGAAGGAGACACAGAGACATGGGTCCAAAGCTGCGACTAGTGGAGAAGCAAGATCTGTTGTGGTGTTGATGCTGTGAGGCCCTCTGTCCTATACTCAGGTTGTATACATCTGTAAATAAACGTATCTGAAAGACACCACAGTCTTTGCTGACCTTCATTCCAAGGAAACAGAACCTGGGTAAGCAAGCACCTGGAACATCTCACTTTGAGATGTTCTCTCTCTCTCTCTCTCTCTCTCTCTCTCTCTCTCTCTCTCTCTCTCTCTCACACACACACACCCTCCTGCAAAATCCACATACCTTCACCAAGTCAACAATGCTCTGGAAAGGTATGTGCCACACCTATTTCTCACCCACTTCAGAAAAGTATCCAAGAAGACACTTCAGTGGGAAGTATTACCAGCAAGGCAGATCAAAGAGCAGTATTGTTCTTGATAAATCAGCTACAGTATCATGATTTAAATTTTTACTTCCGCCTGCTTTATTAGCCTCCAGAGGGGAAAAAAGATGTGAATTTCCCCTCTGCATGTGCCAGCTTCATCATGGAGAAGTCCTCAGTGATGTATATACTGATTTTATGAATTGACACAGACTAAAGGACAATCTGTGCTAAAAAAAATGCTGATCTGTTTATTCTTAAACAATAATTCACAAGTGGAGGGAATGTGAGCTGATTCAATAAGATGGGAGGCTCAACCTATACCTGATGCTCAGTTGCACATATATTTACTCAAATTTTATCTTCCTTAGAAAAGCAACATAAACAACAAAATAACACATGCAGCTGTGTGAGCTGTGAGGACTAGACTGGGGAAAAACAGTTTCTTCTACAAGTAAACATGTATGCTTGGGGGGGGGGGGTAATACCAAGCAGCATGATCTCCAGAAGTGAAAGCCGCCTCCCACATCTCCTTGCTCAAGACAGCATTTGGTCTGAATGCTTTTGGAAAAGGGCTGGTGCAGGAAAGAACTACAGGTGACTGGCAGTAGTTTGGGCCTTAAGAAGCTGCCTTGACTGGTCATGTGAAACTACTCCTGCTTTAAAAGGCTTGTGTTTTATTTATTTTGAAATGTATCTGATGTCTCCCCTGTCTGGCTGACAAAAATGTGATAAAATCATAATGAGATTCAGTAAAATCAGAGTACAGCAATCGTGCCAATTTACCCAACCAAAAGAACACGGTAAGAGGCATTGGTGGGCTTCTCTGTGAAGGCTCTTCCACAGGGGAATGCCCACAACCAAGAAAGCCCTGGTGGAGGCTTTGCGTTACAGTGCATTCCTATCATTTCTGTATGTTACTTCCTATCCTATATGCATAATCTTGGGAGGAAATATATAAATTTCCCCTTCCCTCCTCACCACAAAAAGAGCACCAACCCTCCCAAACATCATCCTTTCCACCCTAAGAATGTAAAAAAACCCTGCTGTATTAGACCATGTTGGTAGGAGAGGGAATGAGCATCAATATCTTCTCCCTTCTCTCACTCCGGAGTCTTGCTGACTACTAGCTCTGTACTTTAAACTGGTGTGGCAGGCAGACATGCACCAGGCGCCACAGTGCTGGACTTTGCCCAGGGAGACCTGGAGTCAAATTCTTGGCCTTGAAGCTTACCGGTTATTTCTCCTCCATTTAGCACCAAATCACTAGCTTTGCTTTCACCCAATTCCAACACAAGCCTCTCTCTAAGCAGGCTGGTTTCCCCTCCCCGCTAACCCCATTCCCAATGACAAACCATTTCCAAATCTGATTTATTATTATCCCCATCATATTATCATAATTATAATGTCAACCATTTCAAACCAAGGTAATGTTTCTTTTTTAAAAAAGTCATGATTATCATGTCTATAGAAAGTCCATTGTTATTTTTATACAGAAACACCACAGCTTCTCTAGCAGAGCTAGGCTGCTTTGTTCTCCTGCCTCACACCAGGCTCTATCCCCCCTGCTACAACTGCCCCAGGTTTTTGTGCAACACAATCAAGGCTGGCTCAAGAGGGTGGCAGGATCGCAGCAAGAGGCCAGGCTAGAGAGACAGAAGCGTTAGGTTTGAATTCTCCCCACTGAAGACTGAGAACCAGGAAGTCCCTTGTCCCAACCTCTCCTGCTGAGAGCTCACAACCCTCTCATTGTCTTGAGGGGGCAACGCTGGACTACGAAACCTGTGTTAGGGTTTACAGTGCAGTATAAGGACTCAGGGCCAGCCCAAGACATTTCGGCACCTGAGGACCCAAAAATTGTGGTTTCCCTTTCCCCATCAGGGAAGAAGGAGATCGGGAAAAACCCACACCAGGAACATGGGAAGTGGGGGGAAGGGAGGTTTTCAGCCACCCCTTCAGAAGGCGATGCAGAGCTCGGCGGGGTCGCATTTACCCGGGAGGAAGCCCACCTGTGCCCCAGGGGGCTTACTCCCTGGGGGACAAAGTGCGCCCAGGATCCGCGCAGCCCCCTTCCTGCCTTTGCTCAGAGGGAAACCCCGGTGCGTTCAGAGGGGCTCACTCCCAGGTAAGGCGTTTACCCATGAGGAAGTCCACCTGCCTCCCTGTGGGCGGGGGCAAAGTGCGCTCCGGATCTGCGCAATCTCCCCTTGCCTTTCCCTCCCGGTTACAACTCATGAGGAAGCCCGCCTGTTTCCAGAGGGGCTTGACGCCCAGGGAGAATCCGTGCCCCTTGTGCTCCTCGCCCGGCCTCACCCAAGCAGAGCTCGAAGACGTAGGCGTAGTAGGACCAGAGCACCACCAGGGTGATGATGGCGACAGGAACCCAGCCGAAGACCCGCTGGCAGCACCGCAGCCCCCTGGACAGCGCCATCTTCTCCCCGCCTGCCCCGGCCTGGCGAGGCGGCGGAGGCACATCGGCGGTCCATTGAGCGAGGCTGGATGGCAGGGGTGGGCGGGGTGGGCAAGGAGCCCGCTCGGAACTCGACTGCAGTGCCTGGGTGGGGCGGGTCCAGGAGAAGAAGGAGGCGACACTTCGGAGCCACACTTCGGGGTTCCCCGTCGAAGCCGCCTATTGCTCACCAGGCGCCATTCGCGGGGCTGCCTCGAGCATGTAGGCTGGCCTCGCGAGGCTTTGGGGCCCTCGGCGGTATTAAAGCTGCCGAGAGGTCAATGGGATTGTCACTTAATGCTGACGCTGCAGCCAAACGCTGCAGCCAAATAAGCCCATGTGGGCCCTTGGCATCCTCAGCCTGAAGCCAGGCCTGTGGAGAGGGGGCACCAACGCAAAGAACATAAGGGATAGAGTCGATCAGTCCCCCCCCACCTAAATTGGAGGTGAAATGGAAACCTGAAGCAAAGGGCTGCTTGTAGCATTCTAAGTTCTCTATCTCTTTGGTGGCAGAGACAGCGGTAAGGGTGAAGAGCGAGGCTGGGCTTGCACTGCAGCTGTCTAGCTGTTCTGCAGCGCCATCTAGTGAGGACTTTTTCAGGAACTGCAAACCATGTGGCTCCAGTGACCCATTGGACGAACTCTGCTTACATGACCCGGAAAGCTGTCTGTGGACAAACGCCGGCTCCCTCGGCCTGAAAGCGAAATTACCTTTACCTTTACCTTACAGCGCAAGGCATGGGAAGACAGGCAAACCTTTCCAGATTTCATCTAGTGAAAACTACTTGCTATACTGGTCGAACATACTGGGAAACGGGGGCAGAGAGGCATCACGCCTTGCCTGAGGTTAGGAGATAATAGCACATGATAGCAATTATGCAACAGCTCAGGCAGGGCTTGCCCAAGGTATTTTGGCACCTGAGGCAAACCACAAAGTGATGCCTGCCCCCCAGAAAAAAGGGGGGGAGGCAGATCCAGTGGTGAAGCTTCATGCTCCAGCACTGGGGGCGGAGAGCAGGCCGGGGCGTGGCGTGGTGCGCGTCCTGGGGACATTGTGTGTGTCCTGGGGGCGTGGCGTGCTACCTGTGGGGGCGTGGTGCCCAGCGTGGGCAGGGGTGCAGCCATGATAGCACCCCATCGGGATCGCGCTGCCGGGGGCGGTGCGCTCACCCTGCACTCCTCTCCCTCCGCCAGTGGGCAGATCTACATTGGGAATGGGGGGGGGGGAATAAAATCAAGATTCAAGATGGTTGAAGTGGGAATTGAAGGCCGCTGTGGGAAGGAAAGTAAGGTAAAAGGTAAAGGACCCCTGGACCGTTAAGTCCAGTCAAAGGCGAATATGGGGTGCAGTGCTCATCTTGCTTTTCAGGCTGAGGGAGCCGGCATTTGTCCACAGACAGCTTCCCAGGTCATATGGCCAGCATGACAAAACCGCTTCTGGCGCAACTGGACACCCTGACGGAAGTCAGAAAAATAGCCTGTTCTGAATCACTCTGGGTGGGTGCCAAGCCCAGGAGACCCCAGAGGGCAGCTCCTGCCATTTCCTCCCTAGGGGTGGGAGGAGACCATCAGCATCTCCTACTCGCCAAGGGGCCACCCCCAGAGGTGACATGGGGTAGGAGGGCTGTCAAAGAATAAATGGCCTTCAAGGAGCATGTTGCAGCCTTCAGTGCTACTGTGGCAACAGCAGTGGGTGGTGGATTCCTTGGAGGCCAAATATCTTGCCCTTGTGAATCCTGCTGCCTGAGCTACCTTGCCTCATGGGTAGGCCTGTCATGACCTCAGGTTCGGAAAAGCTGCCTTGGCCTGCCATAATTCTTACTCTGTGGCTTGCATGGGCTGCCTGCTGCCACTGCCACTCACCTCAGAACTTGCTGCAGTTACCTGGCATTTCTCTGAAAGCTGCCGTAGTGCTGCAGTTTGCAGCGCCACCTGTCTGTGGCCAAGAGAAATTTAGTATGATGACACATAAATATTTTCAATACTGTACGTAGAAGAAAAACATGTACAAGACGATGGTATTAAATTTTCTTTTAAAAAGAGGCAAAAATTGGGGGTCGTCTTATACATGGATAGTGAATGCATGGGAGGGTAATGGGTGAGCGATTGGCTGTGACTGTGATGAGCGGGCAGGCAATTTGCAGCTACAGCAAGGCGTGTGGGCATGCAATTGGCGGCTTCGGCAAGGCTGGTGGGTGTGCAGGCAATTTGCAGAGGTAAGGTAGGTGGGCAATTGGCAGCGAGTGAGCGGGTTTTTGAGCGATTGGTGGCAGCGACCTCCCCAACACCGGAAGGGTGACCTCCCCCCCAAAAAACCTCAATAACTCTGGGCAATCCCCCCCAAATACTGATTTCTTAATTTGGGGTTTGAAAAATAGGGGTTGTCTTATACATGGGGGCATGCTATACATGGAAAAATATGGTAGTAAGAAAAACATTATGAGCGGACAGATACAGGATCCCAAGAATTGGAAGGGACCCAGGATACCATTCAGACTGATTCCTCCCCACCCCCCAAAAAACTCATAACAATACATTTGGGCTAAATGTAGCAATAGTGCTTCCAAACCTGCTCTAAAAATGTTCCGTTTTAGAAATTACTGCAGTCGTCACCTTTGTTCCTGGGACTAAGTCTCTGGGCCAGACAGACGTTCAAGGGGTTCTCTTTCTCACTTGCATGCAGCTGCATAAATGTTAAAATCTACACAAAAGAAAAGCTAGTTCCCACATAAAAGTGCTTGCTATGTATAAAAGGGGGAGGGGTGCATAAATATGCCTCTACTGGATAGTTGGTCTACAGCAATTATTGAGGGAGAGGTGATTTTTGCTAGTAAAATGAAACAAAGGCAATATTGCAAGCACGCCACAAGAGGGCGGCTGAGCCTACAAAATAAGGATTTATTTTGATTTAAAATTAGCACCACACCCCTATACAAGTCTATTCAGAAATCCCATTATGTTCAGCGGTGGTTACTCCCAGGTAAGTATACATATGATTGCCACCTAAGCTGCTAATCTCTCATTGTCTTCTCTAGAATATGAAATTCTTCTTTGGCGATCGCTCGTAGTTGAGTAAGATTGTCTTCCATAAACACAGTTTTAACAGCGAGTCCGCAAATAACTGTGGAGGCCGATTCTGGATCCACACATCCTT
Organism: Zootoca vivipara; assembly: GCF_965207765.1. Classification (NCBI taxonomy): domain Eukaryota; kingdom Metazoa; phylum Chordata; class Lepidosauria; order Squamata; family Lacertidae; genus Zootoca; species Zootoca vivipara. The sequence goes on from NC_142585.1 coordinate 28,824,557, forward strand.
CCACAGTGGGGACGTAAGTTTCTGGGCGGTAGTTGATCACAGTGAGGGTTTGCCAAGCATGCCTTCCTCTTAGTATATTTCTCTCTTTCTCTCTTTCATCCTGAGTTCAAGCATCTTCAAAGTCCATGACACCTTTGGCAAAGGCTGTTGTTCTCCAGCTGGAGCGCTCACAGGCCAGTGTTTCCCAGTTGTCAATGCTTATATTACATTTTTAAAGATTTTCCTTGAGAAAGTCTTTTAACCTCTTTGGTTGACCACCAGCATTATGCTTTCCATTTTAAAGTTCGGAATAGAGTAGTTGCTTTGGAAGATGATCATCAGGCATCTGAACAACGTGACCAGTCCAACAGAGTTGATGTTGAAGAATCATTGCTTCAACACTGGTTATCTTTGCTTCTTTCTGTACACTGGCATTAGTTCGCCTGTCTTCCCAAGTGATGTGTAAAGATTTCCAAGATACTGTTGATGGAATCTTTTAAGGAGTTGGAGATTATGTTTATAAGTGGTCCATGTTTCACAAGCATACAATAAGGTTGGTAATACAATAGCTTTGTAAACAAGCATTTTGGTTTCCCTGTGAATGTCCCAGTCCTCAAACACTCCGCAATTCAATCGGGAGAAAGCCGCACTCGCAGAGCTCAGGCGATGCTGGATGTCAGCATCAATGTCAGCCCTTGTGGAAAGATAACTGCTCAGGTAGGAGAAGTAATCAACACTTTCCAACATTACGCCATTGAGTTGGATTTGTGGCGCTGTAGAGGGGCTGGTTTTTTGCCTTTTGGTGCAGCACTTTGGTTTTTGGGATGTTGAGCAATAGGCCAAGCTTTTCATAAGCTTCTGCAAAGATATTTAGGATGGTTTGGAGGTCATCCTCTTAAGTGTGCACACACTAAATTGTCATCAGCATATTGAAGATCTATGACAGAAGTTATGGTAACCTTACTCTGGTTTCAGCCTATTCAGATTAAAGAGCTTTCCATATTTCGATATATGATTTCTACTCCGGTGAGGAGTTTCCCTTCGACAAAGTATAGAATCATGGAAATGAAAATAATAAATAGAGTTGGGGCAATAACGCAACCCTGTTTAACACCTGATTCCACTCTCCCACTTTGAGAGCCATTGTTAACTGCAATTGTTGCTGTCATATTATCATAGAGGAGCCGAATGATGTTCACAAATTTATCTGGGCAGCCCATTTTCAAAAGGACAGTCCACAGGGCATTACAATTTACAGTGTCAAAGGCCTTAGTCAGGTCAATACCTTGGTACCTTGGGTTACAAACGCTTCAGGTTAAAGACTCAGCTAACCCAGAAGTAGTACCTCAGGTTAAGAACTTTACTTCAGGATGAGAAAAGAAATCATGTGGCGGTGGCACAGCGGCAGCCAGAGGCCCTATTAGCTAAAGAGGTACCTCAGGTTAAGAACAGTTTCAGGTTAAGAACGGACCTCCGGAACGAATTAAGTTCTTAACCAGAGGTACCACTGTACAGGGGCTGGTTTTGCTCTGCATTTTTCTTGAAGCTGTCAAGAGGTGAAAATCATGTCCACTGACCCCCTAGAACAGGCATCCCCAAACTTTGGCCCTCCAGATGTTTTGGACTACAATTCCCATCATCCCTGACCACTGGTCCTGTTAGGTATGGATCATGGGAGTTGTAGGCCAAAACATCTGGAGGGCCGCAGTTTGGGGATGCCTGCCCTAGAAGGTCGAAAACCATTTTGGGATTCAGGAAGGACAGCCCTGGATATTGTTAGGAGACAGTGCTAAGATCCTTGTCAGCCGCAGCTAATAAAGAGATGCCTCAATAGCTTCTGGAATCCATTCTATCATCTTTTTAACAGAGATTGGTAATTTTGGCATTCCTAAAGTCTGCTAGGATCTCCTCTCTCAGAGTTTTTTTGATGAGCTTGTGAAGTTGTGTAAGTTCAATTCCGCCCACTTTGAAGACTTTGGCAGGTATCCCATCAGGTCCGCTGGCTTCGTTGTTTTTCATTTGGTTAGTAGCTGTACACAACTCTCCCAGATTTGGAGATACTGCAAGCTCATCTCTAATTTGGTTTTGCAGAATTTGTGAGAGGATCTCAGTAGCTACGGGTGAGTTGCGGGTAAGGAGATGCTGGTAATGTTCTTTCCAGAGCAGTGCAATAGCTTCTTAATCTTTTAGATGTGTGGTACTGTCCGTTGAGCTTAGGGGGCACATGCCATGATTTATTGGCCCATAGATCGTCTTTGTGGCTTTAAAGAAACTTTCTGCATCATGAGTGTCAGCTAAGTGCTGGTTCTCTTGAGCTTTTTTTTTATCTACCAGGTGTTATTTAGTTTTCTGGTTTTTCTGTGAACCTCAGCCTTAGCGTTGGCATAGTTTTTTTCTTAGCTGTGCAGTTTCTATCTCTTTGCCAGATCTGAAAGGCCTTCCTTTTCTTGTCAACAATGTGTTCAACCTCACTGTCATTCTCATCAAACCAGTCGTGGTGTTTCTTGGTTTGGTATATAATGGATGTTTTTAGCTTGGTCAAGTGTTCCTCAAGGTTATCAGGGAACTCCGAAAGCAGGTGGTCCTTAAGGGCCATTTAGAAGCAATCCCACTTAATGGGATCTTGAAGGGCTTGAGTGTTCATTTTGTGCCTTGTTTCCTTCCTTGAAGCCTGCGTTGAGGTATAATCTTGATAGCCATTGTGGGCTGTATTAATTGGTGATCTGTCCAGCAGTCGTCGGAACTTGTCATAGCTCTGGTATGTGAGCACCTAGAAAGGAATGCTGTGATCACTAAAAGTCAGCATGGGTTTCTGGAAAAAAAAGACATGTCAGACTAATCTGATCTCATTTTTTGACAGAATTACAAGCCTGGTAGATGAAGGGAACGCTGTGGATGTAGACTATCTTGATTTCAGCAAGGCCTTTGACAAGGTGCCCCATGATATTCTTGTAAAGAAGCTGGTAAAATGCAGGCTAGACAATGCTACCATTCAGTGGATTTGTAACTGGCTTACTGACCGAACCCAAAGGGTGCTCATCAATGGCTCCTCCTCATCCTGGAGAGTAGTGACTAGTGGGGTGCCACAGGGTTCTGTCTTGGGCCCAGTCTTGTTCAACATCTTTATCAATGACTTGGATGATGGGCTTGAGGGCATCCTGAGCAAGTTTGCAGATGACACCAAATTGGGAGGGGTGGCTAACACCCCAGAGGACAGGATCACACTTCAGAATGACCTTAACAGATTAGACAAGTGGGCCAAAGCAAACAAGATGAATTTTAACAAGGAGAAATGTAAAGTACTACACTTGGGCAAAAAAAAAAAATATGAAAGGCACAAATACAGGATGGGTGACACCTGGCTTGAGAGCAGTACATGTGAAAAGGATCTAGGAGTCTTGGTAGACCACAAACTTGACATGAGTCAGCAGTGTGATGCAGTAGCTAAAAAAGCCAATGCAATTCTGGGCTGCATCAATAGGAGTATAGCATCTAGATCAAGGGAAGTAATAGTACCACTGTATTCTGCTCTGGTCAGACCTCACCTGGAGTACTGTGTCCAGTTCTGGGCACCACAGTTCAAGAAGGATACAGTATTGACAAGCTGGAACGTGTCCAGAAGAGGGCAACGAGAATGGTCAAAGGCCTGGAAACGATGCCTTATGAGGAACGGCTTAGGGAGCTGGGTATGTTTAGCCTGGAGAAGAGAAGGTTAAGGGGTGATATGATAGCCATGTTCAAATATATTAAATGATGCCATATAGAGGAGGGAGAAAGGTTGTTTTCTGCTGCTCTAGAGAAACGGACACGGAGCAATGGATTCAAACCACAAGAAAGAAGATTGCATCTAAACATTAGGAAGAACTTCCTGACAGTAAGAGCTGTTCGGCAGTGGAATTTGCTACCAAGGAGTGTGGTGGAGTCTCCTTCTTTGGAGGTCTTTTAGCAGAGGCTTGACAGGCATATGTCAAGAATTCTTTGATGGTGTTTCCTGCTCGGCAGGGGGTTGGACTGGATGGCCCTTGTGGTCTCTTCCAACTCTACGATTCTATGATTCTATGGTAAGGAGCACATCATGGCAGTCTTCAGCTTGGACAATTACATAGTCTAAGAGGTGCCAGTGGTTCGACCTAGGGTGCCTCCATGATGTTTTAAATTTATTTATTTTTGTCAAAAAGTGTGTTGGTAATAACAAGGTTGTGTGCTACACATATAGTCAAAAGTAAGATTCTGTTCTGGTTGCTGTTGCCAATTCCTTCTTTCCCAACAGTCCCAGCCAAAGATCGAAATCTCGCCCATCTCTTGCATTAAAATCACTCAGGAGGACAATTTTATCCTCCTTAGACATCTCTGTTAGGATGGCATCCAGCTGAAAGCAAAAAAATTCTTTAATGTCTTCATTGGCACCCAGTGTTGGTGCATAAGCACTGAGAATAGTAGCCTGTTGGTTTTTGGTAAGTTTTATTCAAAGGGTTGAAAGTTGCTCATTAATGCTGGTAGGGTCTTCTGACAAGAGCTTCACAATATTGTTTTTTGATAGCAAAGCCTACTCCATGTATTCATCTATCTTGTTCCTTTCCAGAAGAATGTGTAGCCTCCTTTTTCTTCCTTCAGTTGTCCCTCTCCTGCTCTTTGAGTTTCTTAAAACACTGCAATATCCATGTTAAAATGTCACAGCTCTCTTGCAATGATGGCAGTTCTGTATTTGGGATACTCATTATCTGTAGTTGGGATACTTCGTTATCCAACAAAGTCAGTATATCTCATGTTCCAAAGTTCAAATGTCTTTTACGACCACTGGGTGGTGACCCCACTGGGCGCGGTAATCCAGTCAGGGAAAAAGGGAGGCAGACTATGTTTAGGGCACCTTTTCTAGCCCCTCCCCCTTTTCGGGGTGAGCAGAGTGGATCCTAAATAGGGCTGCTCAGTCATGGATATAGCTGTCATTCCTTGAGTCATAGCAACTGAATCTGTATCCACTGCCCATGTGCCGGTTCATGACTAGGGGCTTCCAGATTTCTCTGTCCTGCCCCCATTACCATTTGCAGATCACAATGGGACTTCTTTGGGTTTGTGTTTGGCAAGTGTGTGAATTTGTTTTATCTGTGTAGATCAGTGCGTGCTGACCAAAACACAGCCTTTGCAGTAAGGCTCTATTCCGATGGCATGAGTATCACAATGACTGGTAGATTCTGATCTGCTGCAGGCTTCATCTGCCTTCACAGCCATTATAACATGCCACTTGTTATCATCCCCCTGTTCTGCCATTGAGGACTTATTGGATCGTTCTTTGTTTAGCTCCTCCCCTTTGACCTTACCGCCTTGGGTGACCCTGCTGGGAGTACGAGATTCCTGACAGCTTCTCTCACAAGGGTCATAGGAACATGCAAGCCCACTCACCACAACAAAGTGATGATCCAGTGAGTGAGAGTATGAAATTATCACATGCTAGGCAAGATCTGAAAGCTCCCAGAATTAGGACTTGTCCACAAGTAATGTAAAAAGCAACCGATCAGGCAGATCAAATATCTCAAAGACTGCCTCTTCCCCCACAGGCCTTCTTGGGTGCTGAGATTGCCAGAGGCGATCTCATTTGGTAGTTCCTCCACCCTCAGAAACTTGGGGGTGGCCTTCTCTGTGGTGGCCATTGAGTTGTGGAATTCACTTCCCACAGAGAGCACCTGTCACTATCATTATTCAGATTCTGGCGAATGCTCTCTACCCTGGCTTTTGACACCTGGGGTGTGTATTTCTAGGAACCACTTATTTCTGTGAATGTAAATTGGGTATATGGGATCTTAGGGGAGGCTAGTACTGATACCTCTGGTGGGGGACACATTGTGCTCCTTCTGGGGTAGTTTGTCCACCTTTGGTCCCCACCCTGCACTCAGCTCTCACCTGTAGCTCCTAGAAGCTGTCAGTATTCAACAGTAGCCACACCCTGGGAAATGGCTTCAAGTGGTCAGTTTAACCGGGTGAGGGTAGCTGATGGGTCTCAAACCCTTGGTGAGTTAGGGACTTCCCCTGCATGGGAAAACAGGCTCCAGTGGATTGAGCAGACATGAGTAATAGTGGGTCCAATGGTCAAGAAGGCAGTTCCTGCACATGCTGTAGAGGGAAGTGTGATGTAGATTGGACTCAACAATCTGGGAAGGATGACCATCTAGGGCAGGCATCCCCAAACTTCGGCCCTCCAGATGTTTTGGACTACAATTCCCATCTTCCCCAACCACTGGTCCCGTTAGCTAGGGATCATGGGGTTGTAGGCCAAAACATCTGGAGGGCCGCAGTTTGGGGATGCCTGATCTAGGGGAAGGAAAACTCTTATCCTAAACCTCCACTGTCTTGCAGGATATCTTTGGGAGAAATAATGGTTTAGGAATAAACCCTACACAAATCTGGAGTGAAGTCCCTAAGATGGTTGGATGGCGCCTTGCAGGCCTATTTCTGGCAACTTCTGCAGCCAAGATGGTTCCAAATGTGTTGCTCTGCTTTGCTTTGGGGCAGATCAGTGAGGCTGAGAGGGAGGTCTTGTCATCCGGGCAACCCAGGACCTCCATACACACTGCCTTGGCTTGCACACAGGGGGGTCAATTTGGTGCTGCTAACCTCACCCCCAGAGGGGCACTCCATTGTTTCTTGAAACAGACAGATGCCAACCAACCTACCATCTTGCTTTGAACCATTTTTGATATTATCTAATACTGTGCATTAAAATTAATGTTTTGATTTAATTATTGTAACCCCACCTGGGTCGTTCGGGTGAGGTGATAGAATGTAACAAAAACCACAACAACTCCTACCTAGCAACCAGGTGAGAAAAGTGAGGAAAAAGCCCACCCATTTGCTGTGTGCCCCAGAGCAACTTCTTGGGTTCTGCTGAAATGTAATACTTGGAGAGAATGAAAGCAGGACTATTCCATCAATGCCACTGAGACACTAGTTGCCTTTAGTGTCCCCTCATCTGTCCTAGAGCACTAATTCTATTAGGCTCCCTTAGTGTTTCCATTCCAGCTGCTTGTTTGTATAAGTGTTATTTTAAAAACTGGCACCTGAGTTTCTTCTTTTCCTCCTCCCTCCCCAACCCCCTTTCTTTGGATACCATGTCTGTTAAATGATCCTCTACCTCTATGGCTCTTACGGCCTCTGTTCCCAACCAGAATGTCAATTATGTTCGCAGTGTGACATTTTTATTTTGGTGCAGGGGGCTAGTGAGAAACTTTAATTGCTTGCATAGTTTCTCACGGACGTAAGCCAGAGGAGTTTTCGCCCCAGAAATATGAGGCTCCAGAAGAAGAAGAACAGCATGTTCACCTCATTGCTGCAGCTTGCTCTGATCTGAACAAGAATGTCAAGGCCAGACTAACATATCAGGGTGACTCGCTTTTTTCTGGTCAGCTTCTTGTAATGTCCTTTTCATGGAAGCCTATCTTGAAAGTTGTATATCAAACTGCAGATATTCTGGCCAAAGTATCCCCAAGAAGCTTGGATTTTGCAAAGTGCAATGGTTATATGAGTTGAGAGGGAGCAAGCAGGAACTGGTTAGATCTTTGACAGAAGTGAAAAGGGGGGAAGGCAAAGCAAGAGATGGATCTTGTAACTCAATAGCCAAATCCCCCTTGGACTGCCAAGGTGTCTTAGTCTTCTGCAGTGGTTTTGTCGTATGTTTCTCAAGAGCATTAATTACCTCCACTTGGCCTTTCAAGGGGGCGAATGGGGCATCTGTTTGGACAAGGCTGCAGCTGGGTTGGACCACAGCCCTTGTTGTTGTTGTTGTTATTTAGTCGTTTAGTCGTGTCCGACTCTTCGTGACCCCATGGACCAGAGCACGCCAGGCACTCCTGTCTTCCACTGCCTCCCACAGTTTGGTCAAACTCATGTTCGTAGCTTCGAGAACACTGCCCAACCATCTCATCCTCTGTCGTCCCCTTCTCCTTGTGTCCTCCATCTTTCCCAACATCAGGGTCTTTTCCAGGGAGTCTTCTCTTCTCATGAGGTGGCCAAAGTATTGGAGCCTCAGCTTCAGGATCTGTCCTCCCAGTGAGCACTCAGGGCTGATTTCCTTCAGAATGGATAGGTTTGATCTTCTTGCAGTCCATGGGACTCTCAAGAGTCTCCTCCAGCACCATAATTCAAAAGCATCAATTCTTCGGCGATCAGCCTTCCTTATTGTCCAGCTCTCACTTTCATACATCACTACTGGGAAAACCATAGCTTTAACTATACAGGTACGGACCTTTGTCGGCAAGGTGATACCACTGCTTTTTAAGATGCTGTCTAGGTTTGTCATTGCTTTTCTCCCAAGAAGCAGGCGTCTTTTAATTTCGTGACTGCTGTCACCATCTGCAGTGATCAAGGAGCCCAAGAAAGTAAAATCTCTCACTGCCTCCATTTCTTCCTCTTCCACAGCCCTGGGAGCCCCCAAATGACCACCCATAGAGTGGCAGGCGATGGAAGCAGACCTAAGCAGGCCACATGTCACCACGGCACCTATGCATGATGTTGTGGGTTTGCGGGGTCAGTCTGGATGACACCCTGAATTCCTTCCACTTGCAAAAGTTAGGTGATGGTGGTCTCCAGGCTAATGGGTGACCCTTTCTGCCACCCACCTCACCTCCAAGCTAGGTAGGAGAACAAGAGCCAGAGTAGTGCAGGAGGCAGAGAACACAGCCACCAGCTCAGAAATAAGTTACTTTAGTCTTTTATGAAGACAGAGTCTGGATATGAGAATTATATACTGTCACCCGAAATGATCCCCTTTGTGGGAGAGAAGCCTCCATATAAAATGGAGGCACATCACTCTTAAGGGTGTCCCAACAGGAAGGGCATGCACTTGAGCATTGCCGTCTGTGTACAGAACCCACATGGAAGTGCTGCGTTAAAGGCTTGAGTCCAGACTCATTTGTGGAAGATACTACACTTGATCTTAGCCAAAAGGCCATGAAGCGGTTTGTGGAAGGGACCCTGATGCAGCAGAGGCTCCCAGTGGGAGAGGCGTGACCTTCCACAATCCCTGCAGCCCCACCAATGCCCTCCCCACACTGCTGCAGAGGGGCCCTGTTCTCCTACAACAAAGAGGTGCTGAATCCCAAGTATATATGTTCAGCACCAGGGCAGAGGAAGCAAACTCCATGCTATTTCTGTGGTCATAATGGTACTGTGGTTTAAGAGAGTTTTTAATATGCAAAGCTTTCTGTGCTAAGACTGTTTTTCTTTGGGGATTGGCAGGTTTTTGGTCCCCTGCCTCCCATTTTGCTCCAACAGGTCAGTGATGCAGAAGCAGCAGGAAGGGTGGTTGGGGAGGAGAGAAAGGACAATTCTCTGAAGGAGGCCCCTGTAAAAAGACAAAGTCCAGTGTCTAAAACAAATTCATCAACAGTCTGGAGAGCCCACAGTCATTAGCACAACTTCTTTTTTGAAAGAAGACCATTAGTAAGCAAGGATGACATTTGTTCTTCTTTGAAGCACTCTTAAACTTACAAAAGTGCTTCTGGGGCCCTTCAGGTGTTTGAGGCAAAATAAAGGGAACCGTAGTCGAAAACATATGAAAGGCACCAGGTTGCAAAGGCGATTTCAGAACAGCAATGTGAGGTGGCATCTATTTGTGACTTATGATTTATTTATTTATTGAAATTGTGTTTCAACCACTGGTTTACAGAACTGATGAGCAAAGTTAAGACAGCCTTGCTTGCTTGCTTAATAGTATTCCTGAACTGCTTAATATCTCAAAAAAACTTTCTCCTGGTGCACAACGTGTACAATATAAAAAAGCTATACCCTTCAAACAGGAAAAAAAAACCCCAACAACCTTGTGTTTCCCAAGAACCTCTGACGCTCTGAGGCACTAGCCCTGATAACAAAACCTAAACAAACGTTACTGCAAGCAAGGAAGTCTGGATTTGTCCTTCAGTTCTGCAACAGATAATCCACTCAGTGATTCTGCCTCAACCAAAATGAGCAACGAGATGGACTGCCTCCCCTGGGAAGGAAGGCTCCAGCATTTGGGACTTTTTAGTTTAGAGAAAAGGAAAGTAACAGGTGACATGAATTTTGAAATTGGATAGAAGATGTAGAAGCACTGACTTTTAACAGGTGGCAGCCATTATGTGCTCTCCATAGCCGACATTTCCCCAGAAAAGCTGGACCACTTTGCCAGTCTGCAGGGCTGATTTTCCCACAGGAGAAATCCTGTGTTTGCAGACCAGCCAAGGTGCCCTGAAGACCCCTTTTCTGTCTCTTCACCCACACACTTTGCCTCATCCTGTTGGAGCTTCCATTGCAGTGCAGGGGACCTGGTGTGGCAGTTTTCGCAGCGTTGACATATTTGCTTCCTTAATTCCCACAGAAAGGCCTTATAAATCTATGCCCTGAAAAACCCCTTTCCCCATGCCTCCCAGCCTGCTCTTTGTAAACATCTCTGCATTTGCCCCGGTTCCTTTTAAACTGTTTGAAGCAGATGAAAGAGACAGGCCAATTAATCAAGAGTAGCCATTTTCCTGGCCCAGCAGCCTCTTCCAGAGTTAAAACAAAGACCAACCATTGCTAGACCTTTTTGTTTTGGGGCCTCCCTGAATTTAATGCTTGTTAACCCCTAAGGACTCCTGAAACATTTGCTGTCCAAAGGTCCATAGCCAAACTTGGCATGCCTCCGATGAAGTAATGCCATACCTGTCCATTGTCTGGCCTCTTGCTTTACAATATTTGGAGTAAAAATGCATGCCGTATAACTTTTTGTGACATTGTTTAGAAAGCAGCCATTTGTATGTGTCAAAATGAAGTGCAAATCACCCCTCCAGTCAGCAGAAGTGTGATTTTCTTTCTCAATAGATATTTTGCAATGCATGCTTGTTATGATTGCTACTCAGATGCACATCGTCCTGTTCCTCTGGAAGAAAGCGCAATGTAATGGAAAACATCACGGGAGCCATTATGTACAGATGGCATCCAACCCATCATTTTGGCTCTCCCCATAGATAGCAGTTGTATTTCCATATCACAACTAGCATGAATTAATTCTGAGTTAACTCGAACATGTCATTTTGCCTTTCTCTCAACAGCTAAACTGGGTTGGGCTGTGATTAGTGCGGAAATGTTGGCCTCTCTGTAGTGCCTCTGTCTGTAGTGCAGACATCTGGACCAGTTATAGTCCAATGTGCCAGCATGGTGTAGTGGTTAAGAGCGGTGGACTCGTAATCTGGTGAACCGGGTTTGCTTCCCCGCTCCTCCACATGCAGCTGCTGGGTTACCTTGGGCTAGTCACACTTCTCTGAAGTCTCTCGGCCGCACTCACCTCACAGAGTGTTTGTTGTGGGGGAGGAAGGGAAAGAAATTTGTTAGCCACTTTGAGACTCCTTAAGAGGAATGAAAGGTGGGATATCAAGTCCAAACTCCTCCTCCTCCTCCTCCTCCTCCTCCTCCTCCTCCTCCTCTTCCAAACTTGCTCAGCTGCTGAGAAAAAGGCAAAGTGCTGGTGCCTATTTCCTTTTTTTTACTTCACAGTGTTGAGAGAGGGATCAAGAGGCTTCGGGCCAATGGAGGAGACATTCCATGACATCTGTAGCTATCGCTGTAAATGCTGTATGTGTCTTCCACACACAAGAGAAAGGCAGGCCTTTGAGACCTGACTTGGGGAAGTTCTACTGGGAGTTGTGGAGGGGGAGTTAAACACGCTTCTGTGGTTATAAGCAACAGCCACGCAGGGTGCAGAGAATCAATGGGAACCTTAGAAGCCCCCAAAACATATTGTTGCACCTACCCAAATCTCTGAGCATTCCAGAATGCCTCGGAATGAGTGCCAATGGAGATCTTGAAGTCTTTAGGTTTTATTTACACATACATACAACTCGTGGGGCTCACAGGATTAAGACTCTGGCAGATATTGCCCCCACTTTTGGTTCCCAGAAAAGCCTCAGGCCACAGCCTTGGGTTCCATCACAAATCCAGACATGCCTCTATCTCTCCTGCTTCATTATAAGTTGAAACTCAAACACGGCTCTCCACCTCTCGGCTATAGATCTCCATCCTAGGATGGCATGAAACCTGGCCAGGTGGCAACAGAGCACATTCTGAGAGCACAGAGGAGACACCCAGAAAGTATAGAACAGCAGCTGCATGAGAACATGGATCATTCCCAAAATAGAATGATAAATTAGCCTCTTACTTACATATGGTCCTTAAATATACATGCAAACTCCATGAGAAGTGTGAGCTTGCTTTTGCCAAGTAATCTCATTTGTATTACTGGTAGATCTGATTTGAGACAAACAAACCCTCATCTCCTCACCAACACAAAGAAGCCTTTGTCTTCTCCGATCTTTCAGATTTTTCAGAGTTGAAAACCCCTGATCACCACTGTAGAAGACACAACTGGGAGTGTCCCCAGTATCATGTTCTTGCTCTCATTTTGAAAAGATATCTATCTAGCCATATGCTGCAAATGGAAAAATCCCCCGATACTACACTATACCACAGTGACATGTTTAAATGTTACTTTGATTGTCGCTGAATCTTTCCTTCACACTTGCCATCCTCTCCTGCCACACCAGTGTGGTGCACCACATCCTTTGAGAACCATGGACCTAGGGCCATTGTCTGAACAAGGCACCAGCTCAACTGGCTCAGGTAGCTTCCTCTTACAGATTCTAACCTCACAGATACAAGATCACAGCTTGGAAAGGACCCATAGGTGACCCCAACCTAAAACAGCTCAAACACAATACACACCTAACTTTAAAGAAGTACCTCCCATTGTTGTTGTTGTTTGCAAGACAAGTGAGTGAACCCGGTTCCAGCTATTGTCCTATGGCCAGAGAATCTCAGGACGTCTTCATGGTCCCACCGTAGCCTTACTCAGCCCATGCCAGAGAAATGCAGGGGGTGTAACACATGAGAAGGCACCATGAGGCATCATAGAACTGTAGAATGGAAGGGACCCAAAGAGTTATCTAGTCCAACCTCCTGCAATAAGCATGTTTATCTTCTGACCTCTTCCCTCCCTATTGGCCTCTGTGAGTTGAAGGTGGGACTGTCTGAAGTGGAGAACCCTCCTTCTCCTCATAGAGGCTTCCCATGCAATACAGAACCCCAATTTTCCTTGAATACCTGCACAGAAGAAGTAATTATTCCAGGGTCCACGAGTTTGGGAGAACAAGATGGGAAAGCTGAAATTCCTTTTGCTCAGCCTATCTAGCACATGGGTTCCCCACAGTGTAAAGGTAAAGGACCCCTGGAAGGTTAAGTCCAGTCACGTTCGACTATGAGGTGCAGACAACTTTTTCCAGGTCATGTGGCCAACATGACTAAACCACTTCTGGTATACAGAACAGACGGGCGACTTTACATTATGCTCCACCACTGCACCAAGCCTTGCCCTTACTCAGATCTGGCTTCGCTGGGTATGCTGCAGCAGCATGTGAGGAACTTGTGAAATAATCAGAGTGAGGCCAATTATTTTTGAGCCTGGGGTGATGGAGTGGGTTTCTAGATACAGCAAATAGGAGCCAACAAGCACTGCTGGTGATACGTTCTCCCACACTTTGCTCTTGTTTGTGGCTCCACATCCAGAATCCCTCCTCCCTAATGATCCATGAACAGGGGAATAATAATAATTTTGGCCTGTTAGCCGCTAGTCAGAATGTTGGTGACTTCCTTCTTCATCAGAAAATCAAATCAGGCCATTTCCACGTCCCCTCTATTCTTCCAGGACTCTTCGGCTATTGTAACAATTACACTGGTTGGAGCCAGCCAGTTTCCCCACTGGACTATCATGCAAGGACAGCTATGCACCAGTTTGACTCTGCATATAATTGCCCTTGGTGATTTTAGCTCTCCTCCAAACCCAGCGGCATGAAAATTTTACAATAATGGGATAGAATGGAAAGATAAGGTCATTTAGAGCATTTCACAACATTTGTTGCCTTGATTTTTTCTAAACTCTGCTGAGCAAAGGCGAAGGTCCAGCATTTTGAGGAATCAAGTGCAGATTGTTTCAAATTATCACCAAAAGAAATGAATTCCACAGGGGAATCTCAGTGTGCATTGTTTCTCATGAGAACTAGAGATGGAAATAAGTCAGAAAAGAGGATTCCAAGCCATAGGCTTCCTTACCTCTTCTCTTGAGAATGACAAGTTCAAAGTCGGACCTCAGTGCTTTAGACTGGGATCTAGTACCGGTATTTATTTTCATCTGTTGTCCAACTTCCACAGAATCCTGTCCCCCAAGGATCAGATGGAATAGCCTACCCCTGCCCTTGCAACAATAAGGCTGCAGTCCTGTACTGATTTGCTTAGAAGGAAGCCCCACTGAGCTCAATGGGGTTTTATTCTAAGTAGACATGCATAGGATGTCATGCCTTAATCCAGGCATCCCCAAACTTCGGCCCTCCAGATGTTTTGGACCACAATTCCCATCATCCCTGACCATTGGTCCTGTTAGCTAGGGATCATGGGAGTTGTATGCCAAAACATCTGGAGGGCGCAGTTTGGGGATGCCTGCCTTAATCTATGGGGCCATCATTTTTAGGTCACCTTACATTGCATTTGTTAAATGTTTACATGGGATAGGCAAGGCACTTTCAGTCCATGTTTTTTTCTTTCTAATTTACACATAATATGCACATGTACAATTTTTTTCATTGCACACAGGTCCTGCTATCGGAAACCTCAATTGTCCAAACACAAAGGGTTATACCCAAACCTTGCTACACTAACGGCTGGTTCAGATATCCGAACAGCCAGAGTTTGTCCACTTCCTTACTTTTTTGTCTTTTGCTGGTTGCTGGCAGCCATATCAGGCAGAAACCAATGAGAGAGGAGATGAGACAAATCACAGATTATAAATGCTTCCATAGGAAATGATGGAAATTGCCAGCTCATTATGTGAATGCTCACCTAATGAACTATTTGCTGGGAATGCCTTGTGTTTGGAAATCAAGACTTGCATGTACATACTGTATATACATTCTTGCAAAGCACACTTGTTGTAATATATTTCATGTTAGTTTGTGTGTCCCCCCCCCACAGACACATGCATATTATGTACAGCTTATCTTAATATATGCATTTTTGTAGAACTTACATGGTTGGAGAACTGTACTGCAAAATTCAGAGGAGTAGGAATGTAGGAAGTCTGGTAGTGTTTTGGGTCACATATTATTTAGTAAATTTTGATTTAACAAAGAGCTACCTATAATTGCAAACTGAATCAAATATCTCCCCCATCCCTAATGAATACCTAAGGAGTTCTAATCATGCACCAAAAATTCTCCAAATTTATCTTTGCAAACAGGTGTGTTGTACAGGTGGTCTTGCAGTGACCAGCAGCTGTTAAGTGGGCACTGGAGGGCATCCATTCACACCACCACAGGACAAGAAAAGACCACTGGGCTTGAGATGAGATTGAGCTCATGGGTGTGAAAAGGCCAAGTTTGGTGTTTCCAAAAATAAAGTGTGAGTGAAATTATCAAGGCATTGTGGTGTGCACAGGTGCAATAGTATAAATTTACTTTTTAAAAAATAAAAAGGTAAAGGGACCCCTGACTGTTAGGTCCAGTCACGGATGACTCTGGGGTTACGGCGCTCATCTCGTTTTACTGGCCGAGTTAGCCGGTGTTTGTCTGCAGACAGCTTCCGGGTCATGTGGCCAGCATGACTAAGCCGCTTCTGGCAAACCAGAGCAGCACATGGAAACGCCGTTTACCTTCCCGCTGGAGCGGTACCTATTTATCTACTTGCACTTTGACATGCTTTCAAACTGCTAGGTTGGCAGGAGCAGGGGCTGAGCAACGGTAGCTCACCCCGTCAAGGGGATTCGAACCGGCAACCTTCCAGTTGGCAAGCCCTAGGCTCTGTGGTTTAACCCACAGTGCCACCCTACCTAAATGAGCCTGTTTAATGGGGTGCCAGCTTTTACAAGTGTGTGTGATATTTTTAAAACCATAGAGTAGCCTGGCTTAGTAAGACCATACTAATGTACAGGCTCCAAGAAAGGGGCTTGCAGCCACTTTGATTCTTCTCACTGTCACACCACGCTGAGCTAAACTGGAACACTGAGTTCCCTGAGTTCTAGCCATGGCCATGCTCCATCGTGCAGCAATGGAAAGAGCAGTGGGGAGCCTAGCAGCTGCTTGCTATCATGCACATTGCTGTGATGTTGCTAAGCCTGTTTTGCCAACCAGCTCAGTTACAGGTTGGGAGTGTGTGTGGAGATTGCCACCCAATTCATACAAATAGCAGTAGAAAACCACATGGGGTAGAATATAACACCTGATGTATCCTAACTGCAGATTTGAATTGATTTTTTTTAATATTGGCATGGCATAATGCAGGAAGTCCCACACCATTTGCCACTGTGAACTAGAGGGCTGGAAGATAAACATCTTGGTGTGTTTGGACTGGACTGGACTCCAATTCCCACCAGCCCCTGCTTCTATGGCCAATGTCAAGGTGGGTGAGAGTTGTGGTCTAAAATACCAAGAGGGCACACAGTGGCACAAAGCTGATCTAATGGAAGCTCTTGTGGGCTTATAGTTCCAACCTCCAAGGGATGTTAGCTTCTGCCTCTGCAGGACTCATTAAACTGGTCTTTCCTAGAACACGGAGAAACACACTCAGTAAATCTTACCTGAGCATGGGTCATTTTCAGTGTTACACTTTCTATAAATAACACACACACACGATGCAAAAGTGAACTGTTTGCTTCTAATTCTGAAGGAAAAGAATGCTTGCAGGGTTGGAGGGGATCCAAAGGGCCACCTAGACTAACTCACTGCAATGAATTCGCCTTTTTCATCACAGCCATGTGTTTAGCTGTCAAGCCAATTGTCCCTCACCCTTTATAGTGCACCTGTAGATCTTTACATTTGCCCCTGTTGAAATATAGAGGGTTTTGTGCTCCTGCTTTCAGTTGGTTGATTTGAATTGCTTATTGTCTATGTAAAGTATAATTCCTTTAATTTACACTGAAATGGGAATGCCTGTGTGTATTTCAGGAAGGGTTTAACTGAAAGATCCCCTTGAAGCTAAATTAAGAGCAAAAATGGGGCTATCTGAGCTGTCTTCTTGTGTTGATACTTAACTCTTCTCAGGTAGCTTTGACATGGTGTTTTAACCCTAGATCTCACGAGAGGTACTGAATTGCACCATCTTGGAAGGTTGGTGGCTGGAGTTCTCTGTTCTTAGAATCTTTAAGAGTAACGATGTAAATGACTCTCCTGGAGCTGCATAGTTTAAGGCAGGAAGTAGGCTGGAATGCAGGCTTTGAGGAGAGACAGATTTCTGCTAGGTCTGTTGTAAATCTTACATGTTTTGTAAGATGCTGTGTCTGTACCTTGGACTGACATATGTCTTATGGAACTGTTTGCATGTATCATCTGATGTTTCCGTTCTGTTTTGAGGAAGTTCTGCGAGTTCTGAACAATCTAATGGGTCCAATGCTTCATTTCAAAAGAAGTCAGTTTTTATGCATCCAGTCACTTCAAACTGTGCAATATTAATAACTACAATAGCCTATAGATCAGCCTTCGCCAGTCTGATGTTCTCCTGATGCTTTCAACTGCGACTCCCTTCAGCAGAACTGTCAGTCTGGCTGGGGCTGATGGGAGCAGGTATTGGAAGAAATTCACACTAAAATGCTGATGGGTTTCCACACGGACTATTACAAAGAAAATTCAGAACTTGAAATAACAAGAAACTGAGAGAAGCCAAAACAGGCATGATTTCATCCCTGTGGCTAGATGACAGTTGCAGGGGAAGAATTGCTGGAAAAGACTGTTGCCCTTCTTGTGTGCAACTACTGTGTTCCATTGTGGGATGCTGGAGGGTATGGAGAAGCAGGTTGTGTGGAGAAAGAGGACCAAGGCAGCAGGATTCTGTTACCTCTCCAGGCAGTGACTGCAGAACCTGAAGAGGGTTGCTGTTGGTACATTTATGTACATTGAGGTGCATTTTTGGAACTGCATTACTTTTCATGTCACTGTAAATTGATGTGGCTTCCTCCAAACAGAATGGCCAGCCTTTTCTGTCTGGCCCCTGTTCTTGTGCTTTTAACATCTGCTTGACCTGCAGACATTAACAGATGAAAATGCTGATGTCCTGAAAAACTGCTGGTTTCTACAGACCTAGATGCCATTAAAAACACAGCAGCTGACCAGGTCAGTTCTTTTTTCCTGGTCAGTTGGCCATCCAACATTGTCATCACCTCCCGCCGCCACACACCCACACCCTAAATAATGTCTTGAAACTTGTTCTTTGGTGATGGGAGTGAAAATTCATTCTCAGATACCCTTCCCAGCCCCCATCACAAAAATACAGTACAGTTCCCAGGGGTCCCTTGGGGAGAAGGAATGGCTGTTAAAGAAGTTTATGTCTACAACACAGACCCCAGGAGAGGGAAAGTGAGATGTTTGTATCCAGTTCTCTTTGGGGATAAATGTTCTCAGATGTCTGCCCCCCCCTCCCCAAACACACACACACCAGCCTGATCTTAATGTTGCCTACTGAGAATTCCAACACCTTTGCAATAACTTCTGCTCTCCAGGTTCTGCAGAAATCCCTAAAGTCCCGTCCACTGACCTTCAGAGGTAGCAGCAGGGCCTGACAGTGTTCCCCCCTCAGGGTTCTACCTTCTCAAAACTCACAGCCAGAGAGGTGCTGCTTATAAAGCAAGCCATGGATGCTTCCCTCTCATAGTGGCTCACTTTCCTCATCCCAGCTAGTGTGGATATTTCAAAAGAAAAATCCTCCCCAACACACCTCCAAGGTTGCTCAGGAACCATTTGTATAGGGGTTTGAAATCTAAACTGTTTTATATAATTGAAAAATACCTGACCTTTGCAAAGCACGTCAGGGTGATCCAAGCTGCTCTTGTACACTATTCAGAAACCATTTCCCAGCACCTCTCAGGTGGGTGCCATTGTCATTATAAGAGAACTCATGGTGACTTCCAGGACATCTTTTTTTCTAGAAAAATAGCTGTGGGTTTTTTTGTATCTATAAAAGATAATAAAAAAATCTTCCCCAACTATGGACCTACATGGACCAAACTACATGGATAACCTGATGGGGTTTCAGTGGCATGTAGCTTTGTTTTCCTGGAACTTACTGATGGAGCAGGCATCTGCCCAACTACATGTTTGATTTATTTGTCCAGACCAGAAGCCTTATTAATATTTTGAATAGCTTTAAACCTAGTTTTCAATGTCTCGTGACATACTTAAATTCCTCTTTGAAATAATTTCTGCATGCTTGCATAATGCTGTAAGGTTTGACCCAGTGCTATTAAGCATCCAAGCTTTTATGGAAAAATTGGAAACATTTCGGGAGGGCCTGCTTGAGATGCAACCACAGGCAACTAACCGATTGCTTCGTTTGCTCCTCCTGCCAAGGGGCTGAGCCAGGGCAGCCTGACCAGCACCACCAGCTGCTCCCAGATGTCTGCCTGTCTTCAGCCAGTGGGATTGGAATGCCTTACTGCAATTGCCCAGGTAGGACACTTTGCATTCTCAATACTCCTGGGTTGGGATTGAAGGGTCAGCCAATTTCATTTTCTCCATTTCTCATTTCTCCAGTTTTAAATTTATGCAGCAATTTGGAAGAAGAAAAAACCCCTCATGAAAATTGTTCAGAGTTTTCATAAAAACACATTTTTATAAGCAATTTTAACAAATGTACATATTATTCCAATAGCTTTTCTTAATATAATGTGTCTTTGTATGCCATTTTCACTAATATATGTGCCCCTCAATTTGTGCATTTTTGGAAGCATTATTTGGCTGGAGAACTGCACCATGCAATTGGGATAAATGTGAGTTTTGAAGGATGGTTGTGTTTTGATTCTCATATTGTTTCCAAGAGTGAGAATTTGATAGATCTGGCTTTAAATGTGAATGAAATAGAAGTTTGCCCCAATCCCTACTCCTGAATGGGAAAGGTCGTGTTTGCTTTCAACAAGAATAAAACTGCCCCAAGGTGACAAGATCAATCTGCCCATACTGATGAGCAGCCTTGGGGCTCCCGCCAAAAAAAGCTGCCGTTTTTGGTGCTGCATCACCCTTCCTCTTCTCCCTCCTCCACATCACATGGCCCCCACTCAGAATTTTGGGTGGAAGGCGGAAGAGTCCCTGAGACCCTCATGTGTATGTGTTGTGGACTGGGTGAGGGAGGAGGAGGCAAGTGACTGTTGGGGAGGAGAGGTGAAGCAGTCATGGCGGCGGGCGAGGGTGAGCAAGGGCCCACCAGTGGGGTTGTTGTATGTGGAGAGTGGTGAGCCCCAAAGAAGAGAAGGGGAACTGTCTGGTGAGAAGGGGAGGTGGATGCATCTCCAGAGGAGGCTGGGAGGCATGGCAAGTGTGTTGAGGGTCCAGGTCCTGTCCCAGTTGGCATCATCAGGATGTTGGAGGGTATGTCACAGTAGCACTGATAAAGCCAAGTTGCACACAGGCCAGCACCTCCAGCAGGTTCCCCAGTAGCAAAAGGGAGGAAGGTGCTTCTGGGTCCTGCTATTGGAGACCCCCAGCTCCAGATCTCTGGTGCCTGGCCCCAACATTACATTGTGTGCTGGGTACCTTTCTGCTGCTCTTGAGCAAAATTCACACCATGCATTTAAAGCAGGCATGGGCAAACTTGGCCCTCCAACTGTTTTGGGACTACAACTCCCATCATCCCTACCTAGCAAGACCAGTGGTCAAGGATGATGGGAATTGTAGTCCCAAAACAGCTGAAGGGCCAAGTTTGGCCATGCCTAATTAAAGCATTGCAATAACACATGAAAAAGCCATGGCTTCCCCCAAAGAATGCTGGGAAATGCAGTTAACGGTGCTGAGAGTTGTGAGGAGAGCTGTTCGGCAGTGGAATTTGCTGCCAAGGAGTGTGGTGGAGTCTCCTTCTTTGGAGGTCTTTAAGCAGAGGCTTGACAGCCATCTGTCAGGAATGCTTTGATGGTGTTTCCTGCTTGGCAGGGGGTTGGACTGGATGGCCCTTGTGGTCTCTTCCAACTCTATGATTCTATGATTCTATGATTCTATGATTACCCTTCCAGAATGACAATTCTCTGAGTGAAGAGAGGTAAACCGTTAAACCAACTGCATCGCTGTGAAGGGAATGGGGGGGCAGTCTCCTAACAGCTGTCAGCACACTTAACAAACTGCACCTCCAAGAATCCTTTGCAGGAAGTAATGGCTGATCAATAAATAGTGTTTTAAAAATTGCATGGTGTGGATGTGGCCTTAGTGGAAGAAAAGTAGATAGGTAATTGGGGCAGGGGAAGGGGGAACACAGGATGCAGACCAGGAACTGGGGAGTATGAGGACTTGCTGTGCATATTTATTTATTTCATTTGTTTGCCACCTTTATCTTCCAAGTATCTCAAGGTGGTGTATATGGTTCTCCTCCTCTCCATTTCATCCTCACAACAACCCTGTGAGGTGGGTTAGGCTAAGAGATGGTGACTGGCCCAAGGTCACCCAGTGAACTTTATTGCTGAGTGAGGATTCGAACCTTGTTCTCCCAGGTCCTAGTCCAATACTCCTACCACTACATCCTGTTTTCTACTTTAGGAAATGCTTCTGTGACCTCTGATGGCATCATAGTGCTACTGTCAGATTTGAGGCCTTCTGCTGTTACAGTGGAGCAGGCCTGTTGAGTGACAGGTTCGGAAAGTGAGGGCGAGAAAGGAGAGGGAATCACTGTGAATATTTATAGGCGCCGTCTGGATCAGGTAATGCCATTTGCGTGGGATAACCAGCCTCATGTAAGCAACTTGCTGAAGTCTAATTAATGCATGAATGGGTTAAAACCAGAGAGTAAACTATCCTGCCAGGTTCAGCTTTGTCCACTTCTATTACCTTGAGAAGAAATCAATAATTTCAATCACAGTCTACCTGAGAAGTAGGTTTTAGTTGGTTGCTCCAGCTCCGACTGCATGGCTCTGACCAGCCACTCTTGGGTTCTTCATCAAAAAGTTCTGCCTCAGACTTGAAACATGGCATCCAGGAATTCTCCTTTTTCTCTCTGTATTTTTTCCTGAACTAGCAATTGGGAGGCTGCATCCACACTATACATTATTTTTAAAAAATAATTTTCTTGGTTTACAATGTCTCTTTTTCAGGTTGTGTTTTCTATGGATCAGTTACATTTGTTGTGAGGCATTAGTGTTGTATACACTATAAGGTGGGGGGAGTGGGGGGAGAGGGTGGTGGTGGGGTGGTAATAGAGTTGCCATATTTTGAAGAGAAAAAAAGAGAACACATTTGCCTATGCCTGGGGTGGGGGTAGGGGAAGCAGGAGCGGGCATGCAACGGGGCACGTTGTGGGCTGGGTATGCGCTGGAGCGGCATTGGATAGTGCCAGGGATGGATGCGGCAAAATGTGTGTATGCAACATTTCTAGAAAGAAAGACACAAAACTAATGACAAAAATTTAGTTGGGAGGAAGCAACTCCATGGGAACCACTGACGTAGTATATTTCCTTGCTGGTGAGAGAGGTTGGGAGTGGCCTAGGGTGTCTTTGGTTGTCTTTGGTTGGCTGCAGTGAGATTTGTTTATTGGGGGGAGGATGGATTGTTGGGTCAAGGTAGCCACATTGTCAGGGGATTCTTGTTCTTGTCTTGTTGGGCTTTGTATGTAATAAAGGGGAGGCATACCGGGGTGAAAACATCCTCTTCTATTTGTCCCCATTTCAGTTTCAGTCTATTGGTTAGATTTTCTAGTAAGGCCGTTTCCCATACTACTTGATCCCAGTGGTCCATGTTTACTCCTGACAGGTCTCTCCAGTGTCTGCCTATGAGGCTTCTGACTGCTGAGAGTAGGGGGGTTATGAGCTCTTTATAGTGTGAGTGGGCATTCTTATTTTGGAAGATGTTCAGTAGGGCCAGTTCTGGTGTGACTTCTTGTATACAAAATACTTGTTTAGTTATTTTGTGTATTTCTTGTAGGACTGCTGTCTAGTAGGGTTGGATTTGGGGGCATCCCCACAACATGTGGAGGTAGAGATGCCTGTGGAAGGGCAGCCTCTCCAATATTTTGGTGAGGTTCCTGGGCATATCAGCACCAGTCCCCCTGGTATTAGGAACCACCTGTAAATTTCAGAGTGAGTTCTCTTCTTTTGGATTTAAATGGAGGTTTAGATAACATTCTAGTCCATTGGGGGGTGTTGTGGGATTTTGGAGCAGTACAGTGGTATCTCGACATCCGAATGACTCGACTTCCGAAGGTTTCGACTTCCGAAGTCAACAAACCTAGAAGTCTTTTCGCCGCACGTGCGTTCTGCACCTGCACAGAAACGGTGCGCACGGTCATCACATGCACAGAACCGCATAATCGCACTTCGCGCATGCGCAGAACAGGCACTTCAACAACTGAAGACTTCGACTTACGAAGACGGCCGCAGAACGGATTGTCTTCGTAAGTCGAGGTACCACTGTATTTTGTATATTGTGGATACCATCCCCTTGCCATGTTCCTCTGCTGCCAGGAGGAGATTTTTGAAGGTGGTCAAGGGCCTAGTGGCTGCTGATTTTACTGCTGGATTGTTTAAGAAGGCATGTGGTTGGGTAATTGGCTCTCCTCTAGTTTGTCTTGTATTTTTTGTGTTGATATGGGCTTGCCAGGTTTTTTATCTGGTGGTTTTGTGCTGCTTGTTAGAATAGTGGGTGATGAGCCAGGGGGATTACTGGGGATGGGGTTGGAGATACTGGTAGTTTGCCTACTTTTTCCTTCCATGCTCTGTGTGAACCTGTTTACTGTTGTGGGGATTTTCCTTAGTTTGTTTTGGAGAAACAAATGCTGTGGTGGTGGGGTTTTCTAATGTGTCTTTCTCCAAGTGCACCTGTTGTTTCTTATCATCTTCTAGAATGTACGAGATTATGTGGGGCAATTGGGTGGTGAAGTAGTATAATTCTATGTTGGGGATTTGCCATCCTTCTTCTGAGGTGGGGAGGTATATGTGTTTGTGTTGAATGGTTTAAGTTTTAAGGTTCATTACTGTTTCACAAGAATGTGTATCTCTTTAAAAGCCAGAAGTAAAAGTCATAACCTAGTTTTGCAGCTGTGGGGCAGTACAGCAGGTGATGTTAAGTTTGTGTAAATTAAGCTGTGTCAGCAATCGGATACAGTATATAAGAAGCGTTGTGTCCTTCTCTCTGGACCCTGGTGGGTGGGTCACTGGATGGGTCATGCTTTGTAACTTTTTGTAGAATTAATGTAACTTCTGTTATTTTCTTTAATTAAAACAATTCTCCTAATTATACTCTGCAGAATGCTTTCCTCAGCGCAGTTAACCAGTTTAAATATGATAACAGTTTGGGGCTTATTCTTGGTTTCTTGACCACACCATACATATGAAGCACTATGACAGCACTTTAAACACTCATGTGTTCCCCCAAAGGATCCTGGGAAGTGTAGTTTGTTCAGAGTTATTAGAGTTGTTAAGAGTCCTCTTAGTTTCCTCACATTTCTAAAATTCCCAGAGCTTTCAGAGAGTAGGGGCTGACCATTAAACCACTCTATGAACTGTAGCTCTGGGAAGGGAATAGGGGCTTTCTCGGGCTGGCAAAGGCTGAATTTGATTTTCTCTCTCTTTTCCCTTCTGCTTTTCTCTTCTTCCGTTTATTTTTCAAAAGCTGCCATCTATTGTAGCCCTTTTAGCTCCCCCCGCCCTGCCCCACGGCAAAGATACCAACATATGCGCTTCCTAATAGCCCAGCAGCGGTAAGAATGATCTAACAGAATGTTAATAAAAAAGGGTCTTGATGAGGACAAAAAAATAAATAAGCCGGCCATTGCTGGTGTGCAATGCCTGCCACCAGTAGATTGAAAAGTTGCATATGGCATCTTTAAAAGCCTAGGAAAAGCAAGCCTTCCATTGGTGCCACAAAGGTAACACTGACACAGCCAGGAACCCTTCCCTACGGAGCAAGTCCCAGAGGCAACAATAGAACACATCATTGGATCTCTCCCTCTATCTCTCACACAGGCACATTTTGGGCAATCTTGTCAAAATATAAACTGTTTAAGTGCTTCCAAGTATTCTTGTTTAGCATCTCATGTTACCATACATAATTTCCTTGGCAGGGTTGTTGTACCTTCAGAGCTGCATGACTGGGAGAAACATAATGGGTCTTCTTGCCACTGCTCCCAAGAAAAACCCTTCACCTGCCTGTTCTGCAGCTTTTCACGGCTGCATCTTTCTTTTCCCAAACCAGAGAAGTACTGATGAGGAAGTCTGCACTTGCTGACTTCTAAAAGGCAGATTCCACTTGCTCTCCTGTGGCTCCTGACCATTCTGCTTCTGCCCCCAACTCCTGTCCAGGTGGCATCACTATGGAACCAGTGTTCTGCTGCTCACATGGAGAGGAAAGACAATCTCTTATTCAAGTAGGCACACATGATGAAGATCAGAATACTACATGCTCCCCCACCCCATTTTTTAAAAGCAGCAACTAGGGAGGCAGGTTCAATGGTGGTAGGGGGGTTTAACCCTTCCCCCCCAAACCTTTTACTTGATCTAAATCACCCTGAGAAGTTTCCAGCAGTGTCTTTTTCCTCCCCCCACTCCAAACCACAGCACAGGGGGGCAAGTAAAGTGATGGAACAGAAATCACACAAAGACTAATGTAAGTTCAGAATTGCTTAAAATTCAGTTTTTATTTAAAATGGGAAATGACCTCGGATAATGGCAAATGCCCTCATATAATGGCAAATGCTCTCAGATAACACCATACAATGATTTCTCCTTCACCACTGACCACATACATAAATCTGGTTTGGGAAGAGGATTCATTCCACCTCATTCAGTGGTGGGAACACATCCTGAATTACAGCCTGGACGTCCACTGGATGGAAGAGAAAGGAAAAGAAGTGAGTCATCCTTACAACCAGGCCCAGACTCATCACTAGGCATCCTTAGTCAGCTAATGCCCCCTCCCATGCCCTGGCAAAGCCCAGTGGGGCTGCTACCCACCCCCCAACACCCCCACCCCCATTGTCAGACCATTGGGAGTCACTGGCCTCCACCACTTGGAGTCAGCATCCCCATAGCATCTGGGAACAGCTGTTCACTCTCCACCTTGCTTGGGGGCTTGGATGCAGGGCTGGGATTCCAGCCTGAGGCAGGTGTGTTACAGCAAAGAAGTGAGCCCTCCTCAGAACCCAGTTAGGCTGCCAAGGATGGCTTTGGTGTGGAGAGTGAACCCTGTGGTTTTTTTTTCTGTGCTTGCCAGAATGGTGAACTTGCCTTCACTGATGTTTTGGAACAGTGCAGAGAGCTCCTGGGGGAGAATCCTATTTATGACCCCAGCCTGTAGAATCAAGAAAAGCCTGAATCAGGTCCTTTTTAAACCCCAAAGCAGCTGCTGAACCCCACTTCCTTGCCTCCAAGGACCTCCATGTTGCCTAGTAGGTGGAAGCCAAAGGGCAGCACCAAAGAAGTTCGCAAACAACTACCACCTGAATAATCCTGGACATTGGGAGACCATGTTACGTCTCTGCCCGACATCAGGCTTGGATGTCTCTTTCACTGAGATAGTCTTTTCTAAGCCATTTTGAGAAACCTCTCTGGGCCATAAAACAGATACTTACAGTCATGTATTTCAATGCATTTGCCAGCAAAATATTGATGCTGCTGGTAGCCAGCGCCCTTTCCTGCACATCATCTTCATTGAAATAAAAGGTCAGCGTCTGTGGGAGGAAAAGGCACGATAGTATCAGGGGGCTGGTTTGAACTAGAGAGGCAAGCTAGCACTTCCACCAAGGAATCTCCCACACTATCTGAGGGAGATCCTTTGTTCAATGTTCCAGACAGCTCAAAAATGCTTTCTCCCAAGTCCCTGAGCCCCAAATTTGCTTTGGGGGCCCCCTCTGGCTGCCCCACCCAGGTGGAGACTGAAGAAAGGGCCTTGACAAGGGTGGCCCCTTGTCTGAGTGGCCTGCCCTTCTCCAGCATGTCAGGAGACACCCATGTTCTGGGTTTGTGATGCTGCCTGATCAAGCATTTATGCCAGCAAGCTCTGCTGAAATGAATCAATACCCCCGTCCCACCAACACACTTACTTCCAAGAGTGTTTTTAGGCACTCAACGGTTGGGTCCTCAGTCAGCAGGCGCCTCACAATTGCATGAAACAGCTGCTTAAGGGCCTGGTGGTGAAAACCATTTTCACAGAGGTGGATTCACAGAATCACAGGAGGAGATGGTGTAGAAAGGCATGGTGGGGGGAGAATAGTTAACAGATTTTTAGTACTGGATAAGAGGGAGTGTGATACTGAAGCAAACTGGCAGAATAGAGACAAAGGCCAGCTTCAAATGAGACTAAGAGTTTTCACTCATGGACAAATAATGAGGCAAAATTGACTTTCTGAATGGAGGTGACGTATAAAAAAATCCTTGTGTGTAATAGCTGGAAACCAGTGAAACCAAAAGCATTATCTGTGTGTTTAAGCTTACGGTCTCGCCGAAAAATTAGTAAGAAATGAAAAGATGTGCAAAATTTACAGGAGATAAATTGAACCAATAGAAGTCAAGAGTAATGATCAAAGCTACAAAGAATTTACCTCCCTGTCAGCATTGTTCAGTCCAGGAATGTGAGCAATCGGATAAAGCATCCCACGGATGATGGCCTTTTTCCTATTAGTCTCATATGGTGGTCTCATGAAGCTGTCACGATGAAGCAGAAAATATGAGGTTGAATTTTCCAAAGTCCTATGGATGATTTCCAGGCTTGTTGGGAACCCCACAGCCTCTAATTTTGGACCTCTGAAGCATGTACATTAAAAACCTACACAACCCACTGAAGAACTAATCCCATGCCAGACAGCTCCCTATTAGCCCATCAAGTCCCAGCTTCCGCTAAGGAAGGGGAGAGATTGGTGGAGTGGATACACCCAGACCCGGAAGCATAATAGCCACCAGCGATTTTTCTTTTCTTTTTTAGAGACAGAAGCTGCCATTGCTCCATCCTGCCTACCCTCTTAGCTTGTTGTCAAGCTCAAGATGGCACTCTTGGCCCATTTGTTCAGTCATTGCTATTTCCCTGTGTTTTTATTCTACCCTCTCAGTCTAAATTGCCAACTGCTAACTGCCCTTTCCTCAAGCAGCTCACAAACACCCCACTTCGCCATTTCTAATTCCCAAATACACAAACAATGCCAACAACATACGTGAGGCAGATGATGTCATTCATTCCCCTTTTCAATACTTTGGAGGGGGCCGGAAACATGTACCATCTCTCCATGATGTCCTGAGAAGAGTTCAAAGAGCAGAAGAGCAAAGTCAGTTCCCCATGGAATTCGGGGGGGGGGGGGCTGCTCCAGCCCCAGACTCAGTTGGAATGCCTGCCCCAAATGCCTGCAAATTCTTCTTCTTTGCCAGACCCAGAAACTTCCTTTTCACACCCAAACCCCATCCCCATCCCTTCTGCCCACCTCCCCACTGGATTTCTCATCCTGAACCTCACTTACCATAATGACCTTGGTCACAGGATCTTTCTGATACACCACTGCTTCATGGCTCACATTATAGGTTTGATCACATGTGAAGTGCACACAGAAGAGGAAAAAATAATCCCTGGCCAGATCCTGAAAGTGGAAAAAGTCAGGTTTTTAATCAGGAATGGACTTTCTCAACCTCACACCTGTGAAAGCCATGGGGGGCAAAAGGGATTGCTCCTGGATCCCAGGGGACAAACATCAAAACTGGCATTTTCCTGGACGGTGGGTGGGGAGAGGCAAGGGAACTTCCTGTGCTTGTACATGCTCCCACAGATACTAACCTCGAGAGTGGTTTCAATGGCCTCTTCCAGCATTTCTGCAACTGAAAGAGGAGGAAAGAATGTGAAGGAAGGTTCATCCATCTATTTACACCTCCTGCATCAATTTCTTACTAAACCTCTTGCCACCACTCTTAGGCCCCTTCAGAGGACCTTTTCAGATGACCCTCTCTGCTCCCCGCCTGCATTCCCCCATCCCCTCATATCTCCCCTTCACTTTGGCCAAGCCCCCATCCACTTTCCCTCTCTCCTGCTTGTCACTCTTTTATTTCTTTAATGTGTTGTGGCTTTATTCTGCACTGTAAGGCTGGTGGTGTATAAAATGGCATGTGGAGTGGAGAGACTGGAGAGAGGGAGAGAGGCTTCTTCCCTGTCTCATAATGCCAGGGCCTAATGGGGTCATGCAGTGAAACTGATGAGTGGAAGATTACAAGCAGTCCAAGAGGAAGGACGGAACTCCCTGTCACTAGATAAGGGGATGGCTGCCATATGGGACAGATTAGAGAAATTTGTGACAAATAAGGTCATTGGCAGCTAAATATTTTCCCCAGGAGAAGAGGCAGCATGTCTCTCAATAGCACAATTTCTGTTGTGGACTTTGCCCAAAACATCTGGTTGGCCACTATGGGAACAGACTGCTGGACTAGATGGGCCACTGATCTGCTCTAGCATGGCCTTCTTACAAGACTCCTTGCTCTCATCCTGACCTCTCCACAAAACAAGACACCTCCCCATAGCACCTTCACCTAACCTCCCTCCCTAGGCAGAACTGCTACAGCAACACATGCACCACTTTCACATACTTTTAGAAGAGATCCTTAAAGGGGTGACCTCTGCAATCCCAAGACAGTAGGCTTTGTGGGTGGTTAAAGCTAGAAGAGATGGGGGAGAGGTGAGAATGAGACCCAGAGCCAGAAATATTGTGGGGAAAATGGTCCCCTGTGGAGACCACGAAAGCACGGCAGAATAGCCCAAACAGAAAAAATGTATAGCCTTCTCTGTTTCAAACTATTGAATGGCAGTTCAGTGAAATGGCCTCTAGCATTTCTGACACATCAGCATCTCTGGAGAGGGGCTGCTAAAGCCTCCACTCTCCACTGATCCCAATGAAGGCACAATGATCCCCCCCCAAATCCTGGCAAAAGCCACATTCATTGACTTCCCATCAAGGTTCAGTTTTGTTCAGTAGCAATTCTCAGTGAAACAGCTTGCACCATTACAGCTTGCACCATTAAAAAATATCCCCCATCAAGGTTCAATTTTACTCAATAGCAACACAGTGAAACTGCTTGCACCACCCCAGCTTTCACCCCCCCCCAAAAAAATCCCCCATCTAGGTTTGAGTTTTGCTCAATAGCAACACAGTGAAATCACTTGCACCATTACAGCTTGCACACACACAAAAAACGCAGGCACAATTCACTCTATACAAAACTTAGTGGAAATGGAAAATGAAATGATATCATGACCAATATAGGATTTACACAGAAAATAGAAAATTGAGTATATAGAAATTTATACAATATTAGAAATATATATATAATTAAATTATTAGCAATTGAATATGATTTGGACTTGTACCAATAAGTGGCAAGGTAAAAGGTAAAGGACCCCTGGCCAGTTAAGTCAAGTCAAAGACAACTAGTACTTTCAAAGCAATCAAAGTAAATATAACTCCCATCTGCCCACCCCACCTCCCCAAGCCCATCTAGTTAGGAAATCAATCAATGTCCCTAATATATCACATAAATGAAAAAACAACAATCCATTCTTACCTACCTCAAGGCAATGATCCAAACCTCACAGCAAACCAGACAAAGTGAAGCAGATAGCAAGCAAGGAAGGAAGAAACCAACCAACCAAACCTCCAGAAAATCACGCCCCCCAAAAGAACCACCTACATCAGTAATGTGACTGAGGCATGTGTCTTTCCAGACAAAGTAGAGGAAGAAACTTTGGTCCTACTGTATCTACAGTTTCCCAGGCTTTGACATGCATCCAGTCAGATTTGAGCTTGCTTCTCAAAACAAAATGAGCTCCTTCCTTTGTTTAGATGGAATGGCAGCCTTTACTGCCACTCTAATCAAGACGCCAAGGTCTCCAGCAGCCTTATCAAAAATTAGAAATATGTGTACAAAGTTCCAAGGAACTTCCGCAGATGAGACACCAGCATGGCCCAGTATTGTGTGTTTTGATTCATCATGGTTACTTTACTGTGCACAGTACAGAAAATCTTCCAAGTTTAGGAGAAGGCCTGTAGATCAGTGGTGGAGCATCTGCTTTGAATGCAGAAGGTCCCAAGTTCAAGTCCCAGTGGCATCTCCAGGAAGGGCTGGGGAAGAAATAAAAAACCGTGTCTGAAATCCTGGAGAGCTGCTGCAGTCCGGTGCAGCTTCCTAGTTTTACAGTCCTGTTTCATCGTTTATCCTAATAACAAGCAAACTTCTCCACAAGACATGCACAGTATAGAAGTGTTTTTCTATATAAGAACACAAGCACAAAAATCCTGAATATAAAAGGAAGGACATTTCAATAGAGAAAAGGTGACTTTTCTTCTCTTTTCTTCTTTTTAACTTTCGTGCACCAAACTATACTCAACCTAGGAAAAAAGGGGAAATCAGTGTGATTTTCTAGTTGCCACAGGCACACAGTGGAAGAGAGGAGGCTGAGGGTTCACCCAACTGCCTCTCCCCCCCTGAGAGAGGGAGACACCTACCTCCCAACATTTCCACAATGAAAAGAGGGATGTCCTATTCCATGAAAATTAAAATCATAGAATCTTAGAGTTGGAAGGGACCCCGAGGGTCATCTAGTCTAACCTCCTGCAATGCAGGAATCTCAGCTAACGCAGCCATGACAGACAGACATCCAACCTCTGCTGAAAAACATCCAAGGAAGGAGAGTCCACAACCTCCCAAGGGAGTCTGTACACCACCAGAAAGCTCTTCCTGATGTTTAGTCGGAATCTGCTTTCTTGCAACTTGAAGCTATTGGTTCTACTCTCCAGATCAGGAGAAAACAAGCATGCTCCCTCCTCCATATGACAACCCTTAAGATATTTGAAGATGGCTATCATATCTCCTCTCAGTCTCCTCTTTTCCAGGCTCAACATACCCAGCTCCTTGAAACGCTCCTCATAAGGCTTAGTTTCCAGACCCTTGATCATCTTGGTTGCCCTCCTCTGCACACGTTCCAGCTTGTCAACATCCTTCTTAAATTGTAGTGCCCAGAATTGGACACAGTATTCCAGGTGTGGTCTGATCAAGGCAGAAGAGAGTGGTACTATTACTTCCCTTGATCTGAACACTATACTTCTGTTGATGCAGCCTAGAATAGCATTACCTTTTTTTGCTGCTGCATCACACTGTAGACCAGGCACCCCCAAACTGCGGCCCTCCAGATGTTTTGGCCTACAACTCCCATGATCCCTAGCTAACAGGACCAGTGGTCAAGGATGATAGGAATTATAGTCCAAAACATCTGGAGGGCCGAAGTTTGGGGATGCCTGCCCTAGATCCTTTTCACATGTACTGCTAGTAAGTCCCCCATCCTATATTTATGCATCTGGTTCTTCCTGCCTAAGTGCAGAACCTTACATTTGTCCCTATTGAAATTCATTTTGTTAGCTTGCACCCAGTTCTCCAGTCTGTTAAGGTCATTTTGAATTCTGATTCTGTCCTCTGCTGAATTAGCTACCACTCCCAGTTTGATGTCCTCTGCAAATTTGATTAGCATCCCCTCAATTCCTTCATCAAAGTCATTTATAAAGACATTGAACAACAAGGAGCCCAGGATAGGGTTGCCAGAATCAATAGAGGACAGAACTTCTGTGCCTTTAATTGCCCTACTCTCTTTTGAATATGGAAACCTTAAAGAGAAACCAGCAGACCCTTTGTTTAATTTCCAAGGAAAGGGTCTGCTGGTTTCTCTTTAAGGTTTCCAGACTCAAAAGAGAGCAGGGCAATTAAAGGCACAGAAGTACTGTCCTCTATTGAGTCTGACAACCCTAGCCCAGGAGGGTTCATTTTCCAGAATGATGAGGAAGTGTTAATGAGTACTCTTTGGGTTCAGTCAGTCAAGCAGCTACAAATCCACCTTACAGTTACCTCGTTCAACCCACATTTTACCAGCTTCCTTGTGAGAATATCGTGGGGGACTTTGTCAAAAGCCTTACTGAAATCAAGATACACTATATTCACAGCATTTCCCTGATCCACCAAGTTTGTAATTCCATCAAAAAAAGAAATCAGATTGGTCTGGCATGACTCCTTATGCAGTTCCTTAGATGCCACCTACTTGTCTTTCTTGTTTTTCTTTCTTGTTTTATTATTTACACACCATACAATCTGGGCAGCTTCCAATATGCAGTATATAAAAACAAAATAAAACATTTTTTAAAAAATGTCCTTATGCAGGGCTGTCTTCAGATGTCTTTTAAAGGCTGTATAGTTGCTTATCCGCTTGGCTCGGGGGTCACAAACCTCCATATCCTCCAACGTTTCTCTGATGAAAATAGGGACGTCCCAAGGAAAAGCAGGACATTCCCGGATCAAATCAGAAACCTGGACGGCCTCTGTAAATCTGGGGCTGTCCCTGGAGAATAGGGACACCTGGAGGCAATAAGAGAGGTGGCTGTCAGGTGGGGAGCAAAGGGCTTGCACAGTGGAGGAGAAAGAGGCAGCAGCGATGGCACAGGCTGCAGTGGGCAGATCTGCCCACCCCTCCCAGGCGGTCCAGATCCAGATCCAGCATCCACAGCAGATTCTTCCACTCTGCTTCATGCAAATGCCAGCAATGTCAAAAGGGGGCAGACTCTACCAGAAAGGCAATTCAATGTAAACCATTGAAAAGTGATGCATGTGGGGTGTGTGTGTCTTAATTTCACATTTCTGGCTCAGGGGATCCGAACTGGCGGTGAGAGAGCAGGAAGATGACCTTGGCACCATAGCTGATAGGTAGGTCCAGTGTGAAAAATGCTGATTCCATGCTAGGGAACATTAGGAAAGGAATTTACTTTAAAGTTGCTGATATCATAATACAAATCTATGGTGTAACCGTACTTGGAATGCCGTTTACAGTTTAGGTCCCCTCATCTAAAAATAATAATACTATAGAGTTCAAAAAGGTTCAGAAAAGTGAAACCAAAATGAACATTATAATAAAAGATGACTGAAAATAAAGGAAGACTGAATCTAGGAATAATACGCATTACTATACAATACACAGGCACAAATTAGAATACATGCTTAAAGCTAGCTGGCAAGTATTGCTGCTGCTGCTGCTGCTGCTATTAATAATATTTTAAATATTAATCTTATTATTACCGCTACTATCTTTATGGAATAGAAAAGAATATAAATACTGTACAAGGTAAATACATTCTAAAAACCCTTGTCTGAACTATAGCTGCACAGTACTGGTCCAGGGACTTGCGTGATATTTGAGGCTGACTGCCATTTGCAAGTTTCTGAGAAACAGGGTTGTATGGGAAGATGATGGTGTTGTTTCTGCCTTCGCACTGAGCTCTCCCCTCTCCAGACAACTTGGGAACAATCTCTGCTCTGGCATACCCTTCAACATTTCCCCGACGAAAATAGGGACATCCTAAGGATTAGCGGGACATTCTGGGATCAAATCAGAAACAGGGACGGCTTCTCTAATTCAGGACACTTGGAGGGTCCGCTTTGGGCCAGGCAGGAGGAAAAGGTTCTGTTAACAATGGTGCCTCTGAAAGGGTCTATACACCCTCCAACAACCCACCAAGCACTTGTGTGTGGGGGAACACACTCATGTTTGGGGTGGGCCCTTAGAAGCCTACAGAGATCAGGAGAAAATCCTCAGAGCTGGAAATTTGACAGCACTAATGCAAGAGAGTGTTATATGGTTAAGGAGTTTCTCACAAGATGCAACATAAACTACAACAAAATTTTGTTTGGAGTGAGGAATGTTAGAAGCCCCAGAAGCAGGGGACATGGCCAGGGAAGTTGGAAAATACTGTAGCTGCTTTGCACTCTGCAGAAACACCTGCATCTCTCCCCCTCCCCGGAACCTAATTGCAGAGAACAGATAAGACATGCCTGACTGACTTTGGGTAATGTCCTTGAAGCAGAATTGCAAAAAAAAAATCCAGCGATTTATCTTCCTTTTTCCCGGACAAGAAAAAGAGATAAATCTAGCAGGAACGCTGGACAAGACTAAACTGAAAACAGCACGGTATCTTCCCTAAAACCTACCAATGAGAAAGAGATAGAAAATGACATTGCTCTCCATAATGAATTTGGTTGCCATGGAGGGACAGATCACAGATATTAGGGAACACCTGGCTGCCATCACAGAAACTGTAAACGCCTACCAAAGTACCATATTTTTCTGTGTGTAAGACGACCCCCTTTTTTTTGAACCCCAAATTAAGAATTAAATATTTCTTGAGTTGTTCAGCTATTTTTGCAGAGGTCACCCAAAATTGTTGTGCTTCTTAGAGGGGAGGTCGCTGCCACCAATCGCTAACCTGCCCTAATGTATAATAAGACAACCCCCAACTTTTGCCCATTTTTTTTAAAAAACAAAAGACATTGTCTTATATATGGGAAAACACACACACACACACACAGCACTTTATTGCGGTCCATAGACCCCAAAGACACAGTGCAACAATTGTAAATATGTTAATCAGCCAGAAGTATGAAATACAGATCAGTCTCTTCAATCTCGCTCCAACTGGCTTTTGCTGAATCACATGCTACTACATTTTGTGTGAAGAAAATACAAGTCCAGCCAAATGCATCTACCGTAACACGTAGTTAAGCTGTTTTCTTTTTTGTATGTGATATATTCAGTTTTCACTTGGTTCCCCTTTTTTTGGTTGACATGTTACTTGAATTATAACTGTTACAACTAAGCAATGTTTAAGACAGGCATCCCCAAACTTCGGCCCTCCAGATGTTTTGGACTACAATTCCCATCTTCCCCGACCTCTGGTCCTGTTAGCTAGGGATCATGGGAGTTGTAGGCCAAAACATCTGGAGGGCCGCAGTTTGGGGGATGCCTGGTTTAAGAACTCCTTGCTATGGGTTATGTCTGTAACAATGTTTATAGTTTTCATCTTCCCTTTCCACTCTGATGTGAGAGAGGAGAGGCTTGAAAATGAGATTGCTAAAACAGTAATCTTACTGCAAGAGCAGTTACATCATCATCATCATAAATTTTATTTATACCCCGCCCTCTCTAGCCAAGACCAGGCTCAGGGCGGCTTATACAAAAAATAAAACAATTGATTAAGATACAACTTAAAAACAAGATTAAATACAACATTAAAATTAAAATGCAGCCTCATACGGGAGGGAAAAGGGAAAGTGGGGGAGGGGGTCAAGTTGGTTCCAGGCCAAATGCCAGGTGGAACAACTCTGTCTTACAGGTCCTGTAGAAAGAAATCAGGTCCCGCAGGGCCCTGGTCTCATGAGACAGAGCGTTACATCAGGTCGGAGCCAGTGTTGAAAAGGCCCTGGATCAAGCTGAGGGTAATCCGACTCCCTTCAGGCCTGGGACCTCTAGGGCAGGCATGTCCAACAGGTGGATCATGATCTACCTGTAGATCACTGGACATCTGCAGTAAATCACTGGTAGATCATTGGCTCCCCCCAAAGAAGCTGAACAACTGTGGCACCCCTAAAAAAAGCTCGATATTTTACCTACTCCCTGAAAAAGCTCAACAACTTTGACCTGAATCCCAAAAAAGGGAGTAGATCACTGCCAGTTTTTAACTCTGTGAGTAGATCGCAGTCTCTTGGGAGTTAGCCATCCTTGCTCTAGGGTGTTACTATATATGGACCTTAAGGTCCTCTGCGGGGCATACCGGGAGAGGCGGTCCTGTAAGTAAGAAGGTCCTAGGCCGTGAAGGGCTTTAAAGGTCAAAAGCCCTTGAATCTGACCCTGTACTCCACCAGGAGCCAGTGCAGCTGGAAAAGCATTGGGTGAATATGCTCTGATGGCAGGGACCCCGTGAGGAGCCTCGCTGCAGCACTCTGCACCTGCTGGAGTTTCTGGGACAGCTTCAAGGGCAGCCCCGCGTAGAGCAAATTACAGTAGTTAAGGCTGGAGGTGACCATCACATGGATCACTGTGGCCAGGTCGGGGTGGGAGAAGTAAGGGACCAACTGCTTGATGCAGCGAAGCTGTTGTAGTAACCTGTGCCTCCATAGAAAGGGAGGTGTCAAGGATTATACCCAAACTCTTAACAGAAGGCAATGGCACTAATTGGGCCCCCGCAAGAGAAGGGAGTTGGTCCCTCATCCCCATGCCATCCCGAGTTAGCCAGAGGACCTCTGTCTTCAAGGATTTAGTTTCAGTCGGCTCCCACGAAACCATCCAGCCACAGCCTCCAAGCATCTGGTCAGGGAGTCAGTGTGGCCATCCATCAGCAGATAGAGCTGAGTGTCATCAGCATATTGGTGACAACCCAGCCAAAAGCTCCGGACATGGCCCTGTGAATTCCTTTTTCTGGAATCCAGGTTTCACTTCTTTTCTCTTTCACTTCTTTATCTATATACCTTTAATTATTATTATTTTCAACCATGGGTTACTAATGGGTTAGAGCAGGCATCCCCAAACTGTGGCCCTCCAGATGTTTTGGCCTACAACTCCCATGATCCCTAGCTAACAGGACCAGTGGTTGGGGAAGATGGGAATTGTAGTCCAAAACATCTGGAGGGCCGAAGTTTGGGGATGCCTGGGTTAGAGTAATGGTAGTATTAAAATTTATTACTCTTAATGTGAAAGGTGAGGCGACCGTCAGGATGTCACAAATATGTGACAGAAAAGCAACCCCATATTTTCTTCCAGCATAAAGTACACAAAGTAAATCAACAAATAACTTTATTAAAACGTACTGTAAGTGGTTTGACACTCAGTACATTGCATCAGGAAGAGCAAAGTTTGGGGGCAGCTATAATTATGAGTTCAAATTTACATTTTCAAGTACTCAAAACACTTAACAATCTCAGGGGTCATTTTGCTTTTGCATCAGCTATATTTGATACATCTATGCACCTAATAATGGACAAAATAAATCTTATAAATCAGTGCTTTAATCCTTTTACCCATTTGCTCAAGGGGAGATCATGGGAGGAGGGAAATAGCTGGATTAAACCCGGTGGAGGCCCCCAGGCAGTCAAAATCTTGGCAGGGTGGGGCTCGCAAATTACAGTGGTACCTCAGTTTACAAACACAATTGGTTCCGGGAGTCTGTACTCAACCTGAAGCGTACTTAACCCGAGGTATGAGTGTAATTGGTTCCGGAAGTCCGTACTTAACCTGAAGCATACTTAACCTGAAGCAAACTTTCCCATTGAAAGTAATGGAAAGTGGATTAATCAGTTCCAGACAGGTCCGCGGAGTACTTAAACTGAAAAGACTCAAACCGAGGCATACTTAAATCGAGGTATGACTGTATCTCCTAAAACGTTTTTGTAATTTTCTTTCAAGATCAAATCAATATTACTTTGATCCGTTGTTGCTGGGCCCCTAAAAGGCCATAGACTGGTGCCTACTCTGCCTATTTTGTAATCTGACACTGAGGAATGGGGACTTCATTTGAAATGTTTGTAGTATTACATTGTCTGATTTGGACTTTCCACCCAAGGAAGCTTCCCTACGAAGGCTGTAGGAAGTTTTATAAACAAATGC
Organism: Zootoca vivipara; assembly: GCF_965207765.1. Lineage (NCBI taxonomy): Eukaryota > Metazoa > Chordata > Lepidosauria > Squamata > Lacertidae > Zootoca > Zootoca vivipara. Next base: position 28,862,971 of record NC_142585.1, read on the forward strand.
AGCTTCTTCAGATGTTTAATGAACAAGGTCTAACTGATGCCTGTAGTGAAATGAATTCATCAGATAAAACTTTTGCATTTAGCTCAAACCACTATAATGCAACTTCCTGTTCCGATTTCTTTCAGGCAACCAGTTCAGTAATGTCGAGTATAACCTTCTATAATAGCCTTCTATTCTCAGTATTAAAATAATCGACCATGCCCCTCTGGAAATCTGCTTTGATATTCAAGAAAAGACGGATCCTTTCCCATTGTGGGCTTTTCGCCCTGCCCTTCTCACCAACCAGCTCAGCAGAGGGCATGTTACCCAAGCACTAACTTTTTACTTTGCAGGAAATGATTTAAAAGAGACCTCTAACCCCCCCTTTTTTGCAAGGCTATGAAAGCTGTTATTAGGCACATTTGAATTATAGAAAATAACAACCTAAAATGCAAAACAGACTCTGAAGTAACAAAGTTGGAATTGGAAATATTTGTGCAAAAAATTTTTTTGTAAATGAACTGCATCTTCTAAATTATATAAGGTATTTGAATAAAAAAGATGTGCTATTTATGTATTAGAAATAAATTGCACAATGGTAAATAACCTTGATGTGAAGCAGAAATACTTTGGGTTTAGTGGTCAGGGTTCATGCCTATTGGCTAACAGGTGTCAAAAACATAAACAAAAAGCTAGAGTTCATGGCTTACATGATAGAAAGGGAGACATTAAGAGGTCTAATCAGTATATTCCTCAAGCGTTTGTTTCTTCTTCTTCTTCTTCTTCTTCTTCTTCTTCTTCTTCTTCTTCTTCTTCTTCTTCTTCTTCTTCTTCTTCTTCTTCTTCTTCTTCTTTTTACAAACAGCTGCCAGAGCCATTATTGCCAGGCATGGGTAAGACTTAGCAGATGCGAATCTTTTATTGTGGTATAACAAATTAGAAAAAGTTTAAACTAAGGTTACCAGATTTTTTCCCCCAATGAATCCGGGGACACTTTTCAACTTCCTACTAAATAGATCAGGGGTAGACAACCTAAGACTCATCGGCCGGATGTGGCCCAATCACCTTCTCAATCAGGCCTACGGATGGTCTGGGAATCAGCATGTTTTTACATGAGTAGAATGTGTCGTCTTATTTAAAATGCATCTCTGGGTGATTTGTGGGGCCTGCCTGGTGTTTTTACATGAGTAGAATGTGTGCTTTTATTTAAAATGCATCTCTGGGTTATTTGTGGAGCATTTCCCCCCCTTCAAAATATAGTCCGGCCCACCACATGGTCTGAGGGACAGTGGATTGGCCCATGGCTGAAAAAGGTTGCTGACCCCTAAAATAGATGGATTTTGTAAGGGGGCTGATTTGTAAAAAAACATTATTTATAAAAGAAGGAGGAGGAGGAGGAGGAGGAGGAGGAGCCAAAGAAGCACACACACAGCGCAGACACTTCATGGTAGCTGCAGAGACCAGTGGATGCTGATATGGCAGAGGAAATCCATGGAAAGGGAAGGAATGCCTTCTACGGTAGTTATTTGAAATGCACTCTGCTGAGGTTCAGAGACCCTTTCCTCTCGGAAACTGTTGTGTATTAATTCAAAGGATTATATATCTGTATTACTATTGTCTGTATTTGCATTAGGGTAAAGCAACTGCCTTTTGGTTCCAGAGGGTACAGCTACTATTGGTTCATTTAAGCTGCCGTATTTGGATCCTCTGTCTTATTGGTTTCCTCCAAAAGGCAGCACTGTGATTGCCTGATATTGTTCCCTCCAAAATGCATCCCTTTCTAGCTAGTCCCCCGTCCCTATAAATGTAGCTTTCCTCCCCTCAGAGCTTAGTCTTGTTTGCTTTCATAAAGAAGTGTTACTAGAGAACTGTCTCCAGCATATTATGTCAAGAGAGCTGAAATCACGAACCCCACATCACAACAGAAACTTCATGAGAATTGGACACCAGAAGATGCATATACCTGAGAGAAACATTTTTGCTCAGTGTCTGAACCCTTGCTTTGCATGTAGAAGGTCCCAGGGTTCAATCTTTGGTAGCATCTCCAGGTAGAAATGGGCCCGTGAGAGGCCTGAAACCTGGGGGGGGGGGAGCTGCTGCCAAATCTGTGCAAACAGTACCAAACAAGACAGACCAACGGTCTTGCCTAGCATTTTATTTTATATCATTATTATTATTCAAATAAGCAAATATTTATATACAGTGGTACCTCGGTTTATGAACACAATTGGTTCCGGAAGTCTGTTCATTAACTGAAGCGTTCATAAACTGAAGCAAACTTTCCCATTGAAAGTAATGGAAAGTGGATTAATCCGTTCCAGATGGGTCCGCAGCGTTCGTAAACCGAAAATTCGTAAACCGAGGTGTTCATAAACCGAGGTTCCACTGTACTGCTATTTCAAAGAAAAATATCAAAGGGGTTTACAATAATACATGAAACCGTAAAATAAAAACCATAAAAATAAAATCAGGCATCAATGAACTATTGTGGAAAGATGTATTCTTAATTGCCCGCATAAGCCTAGCAGAATATAAAACTTTTCAGCAGGCGTTAAAAAGTGTTAGCTGAAGACACCTGAATCTCTATTGGCAGAGTGTTCCACAGGACTAGGTCATTGGCACTAGAAGTTCGGTTTCTTTATATGAGCCTCATGAACAAAAGGAACTGCTAATGATACTCCTGCGGATGATCTCAGTGATTAAGCTAGGATCCTTGTTTGCACAAACATCCTTAAGCATTGTTTGCACAAACATCCTTAAGAGAAATTTCAGGAACAGACTGGAAAGGGAAGTTGCTGAATTGGAAATCATTACCAAGCTTAAAACCATGGAAGCACCTGGGATGAATAGAGATATCGGATTCTTATCTCATTATGCATGATCTAGCTTTCTTTAGCACCTCAGCCCAGGACTAATTGCAGCCATCAGCAGCCATTAACACCCATCTACAGGTTTACCACTCCCATCAGCCCATCTCCCATTCCCACCCACCCCCACCACCCTCTGTATATATATAGGGCCTGACACTTCTGTTTCTAGTGTATCTGAAGAAGTGTGCATGCACACGAAAGCTCATACCAAAATATAAACTTAGTTGGTCTTTAAGGTGCTACTGAAGGAATTTTTTTATTATCCTTAAGCATGATCTACTTCATTAGACAATGGGTAATTGATTGTAGTAGCCCTGTGTAGGCTATAGCTAGGACAATAGGCTACACTATAGCTATTGAGGGTATGACACCTCAGATATGGCAATCAAAACTATGGATTAATTCCACCCCCCCCTTAAGTAATATAATTATATAAGTAGGTTTGTTTTTTAACACCTCTTCCCCCACCAATTATTGGCAATAAAATGAAAGGCAATATTGCAAGCACACCACCAGAGGGTGGCGGAGCCTGCACAATAAGGCTTCACTGTGCAGCTTGGATTTAAAATTAACAGCACAACCCACAAGTTACTCAGAGATTCCACTGAGTTCAATAGAGGTTACTCCCATGTAAGTGCAGTGCTTTTTTTCTCCTAGAGAAAAAGGTGCCAGGACGCACCTCTTTCAGGAGACCCACCCCAGAGCCTAAAGAAGATCACTTTGGGCTGGGGGTCTCCTTGCTAGCCAGAGGCTTACTGAGGCTACTCAGCTGAGGCAAGGGAAGCCTTCTATGGCTCAGCTGAGCAGCTTAATGAGTGCCCCTCCTGCCTTTCTGGCTCGTGTGAGCCAGAACTGCATGGTAGCTTGCTAAGCTGAGGTGCAGATTTGCGTGCCGAGGTACCAAGACATTTCCCCCCAATAACACACACTTCACACAATATCTTAAATTTAAGGTTTTTGGCATTAATTTGGCCACAACTTTATTTAAATACAACTGATGTGAGTGGTTGCTTAGGCATCTGACTCCCACTAGCCTAGTAGGGGAGCCAGTAGGTAAGCACCCTTCCGGGAGAGATCGGGGCAGGGGCCACGCCCTTGACCTCATCCCTCAGATGCTCCCCGAGGCTCATGCGCGGCCCTGGCCCCTAACACGAACAATATGTATAGCCCTAGGATTCCTTTAAAGGAATACCCCTAAAGGCAGCAGCAACCATGAGGGGCAAGCCCAACCAAAATCCGTACCCCTCAACCATCCAATTTGAACCAGTGCCTAACCTCCAACCTTACAAGTTGTGACTTATTGCAGCGTATCGGTAGTAGGCAAAAACCACCTGGCACCAGCCAATCAGCCAAGTGGCAAAATTCCTACCAGGCCCCTGATCCAAAACAGGCGACTCCGTGAGAGGCGCAGCAAGGTCAATGCAAAAACTCCTAAAATTAGAGGAGGGCGGGCAGGAGATTCGTTAGAAGCAGCAAAGGCAAACGCTGCTTGCTAAGCATATATAGGGTTAAGGCTGTCAATCAATCATTTGCTACAAGCAAATTTCCCCAGCAACAGCACACCCACCAATCACACATGTGGCCATCCAAAATGACCCGCCTCTCCAACCCTGGGATGTCTTGTTAACCCTTCTGCAACCCATGTTCTCTTTTATGGGGAGAACCTGCTTTCCCACACATCAGTTGCTAGCTAGGAGGTTGAAGAGCCTCAGCAAAGCTCTGCTGTGCCTCCGGTGTGCGAGGGGATCCTCTCCGGAGTGCATAGGCTCTGAGGAGGGTTTTCTCATGAACCGGAGGCACAGCAGGTCAGGTCTCTCCCCCCACAAGAAAACTACAGATTTTTTTTCCTTTTAAAAGAATGATCAATTATATAATTATATTAAATGTGTAGAACTTTGAGAATTATACAGAATAAGGAAAGAAAAATAAAGCAAAAAGTTATTGTATACAGAGAAATTGAGGGGTCCTGATAAAGGTCGTATTGTAACAGTTCCTAAGATGACAAGAGTAGAGCAGCAGACATTGAAGTCAATTATTGGTATACAGCAGGGGTGGCTAACTCCCAAGAGACTGCAATCTACTCACAGAGTTAAAAAGAGGCAGTGATCTACCACATTCAGGTTCAGGTTGTTGAGCTTTTTTTAGGGAGGAAAGCCCGTTTTTTAGGGGTTCAGGTCAAAGTTGCTGAGCTTTTTTAGGGGAGTCAAAGTTGTTGAGCTTCTTTGAGGGGAGCCAGTGATCTACCAGTGATCTACCAGTAGATCACGATCTACCTGTTGGACGTGCCTGGTATACAGAGAAAAGGAGGGCAGGAGGGAGAATCCACAGGTTAGTCAGATGTATTTTACTGAACCAACCATATTCTTTTAAACTCTGGGTGTGGATTTAAATTGTGTGAATCATCATTGACGTAATAAAATCGGACCATATCACACAAAAATATCTCTTTTCTTTTGTCTTTTTGCAACTCTTAATTGACATGTAAGCTTTTCTAATGAGGTGTCAGGGTTGGAGTCAGGAATAGGTCAGCAACAAGACAATAAATCAACCGAGGCCAATGAAGTCAATTTTTTATTTAAAGAAAGAAACTACAGCTCAGGCCTAGTGGTCTTGCCCTAGTGAAGCAGTTGTGAGGACTGAAGTCCCTTCCCTTCCCACTGCCCTCTAGGATTCCACCCCACCCCCATGCTTCTGACTGATTACTTTGGTAGTGTTTGCAGTTTCTGTGATGGCAGCCAGGTGTTCCCCAGTATCTGTGATCTGTCCCTCCATTGGAAGCATCAGCTCTCACCATGTTTCTTTCATCAAGGAGAGTTGAGCTGCAAATTCATTATGGAGAGCTCAGTCATTTTCAATCTATTCAGACTCTCCAAGTGTCCCTGATTTCCAGGGACGTCTCTGATCTAGAAAAGCCACCCCGGTTTCTGATTTGATCCCGGAATGTCCCACTTTTCCTTAGGATGTCCCTATTTTCAGTGGAGAAATGTTGGAGGATATGGAGTTATGTGACCCCTGAGACGTCTGAAGGCAATCCTGTATAGGAACATTTTAAAAATGTTTAATATTTTATTATGTTTTTATATATGTTGGAAGCTGCATACAGTGGCTGAGTGAGTGGGTGGTCCTGTGGTCTAAACCACTGAGCCTCTTGGGCTTGCTGACTAGAAGGTTGGCTGTTCGAATCCGCATGACAGGGTGAGGTCCCGTCGCTCTGTCCCAGCTCCTCCCAATTTAGCAGCTCGAAAGCATGCTAGTGCGAGTAGATAAATAGGTACCGCTGCGGCAGGAAGGTAAATGGCGTTTCTGTGCACTCTGGCTTCCGTCACAGTGTTTCGTTGCGCCAGAAGCAGTTTAGCCATGTTGGCCACATGACCCAGAAACCTATCTGTGGACAAACCTCTTGGCCTGAAAGCGAGATGAGCACCACAACCCCATAGTCGCCTTTGACTGGACTTAACCATCCAGGGGTCCTTTACCTTTTTACCTTTTTTAAAGAATGGCTGGGGCAACCCAGTAAGATGGGTGGGGTATAAATAGTAAAATTATCATTATGGAAAGGGACGCCCCTATGTTCATCAGAGAAATGTTGAAGGGTATGTCTCTTTCTCATTGGCAGGTTTTAGGGAAAATACGTTCATTCAGTTTGGCCTTGTCAATAGTTCCTGGTAGATTTATCTCTTTTTCTTGACCGGAGAAAAGGAAGATAAGTCGCTGGATTTTTTTTGCAATTCTGCTTCAAGGACGTTACCCAAAGTCAGCCAGGCATGTCTTATCTGTTCTCTGCAATTAGGTTCCGGGGTGGGGGAGAGATGCAGGTGTTTCTGCAGAGTGCAAAGCAGCTACAGTATTTTCCAACTTCCCTGGCCATGTCCCCTGCTTCTGGGGCTTCTAACATTCCTCACTCCAAACAAAGCTTTGTTGTAGTTTATGTTGCATCTTGTGAGAAGCTCCTTGACTATAACAGTACTCTGTTTCCCCTATTTTAAGACGTAGTCATAAAATAAGCCATAGCAGGATTTTTAAGCATTCAAGGAATATAAGCCATACCCTGAAAATAAGACATAGTGTGTTTTTCTGAGGAAAAATAAATATAAGACGGTGTTTTATTTTCGGAGAAACACAGTAGTGCTCAGACAAGCGTTTTAGAAAGTATTTTCCTAGTATTTCTATTCTTTTCTATAAAGATAGCAGTATTAATAATAATAATATTAGTAACAACAACAACAACTACAATGCTTGCCAGCCAGTTTTAATAATGTACAGTGGTACCTCTGGTTACGTACTTAATTCGTTCTGGAGGTCCATTCTTAACCTGAAACCGTTCTTAACCTGAGGTATCACTTTAGCTAATGGGGCCTCCCGCTGCCGCTGCGCTGCTGGCACCCGATTTCTGTTCTCATCCTGAGGTAAAGTTCTTAAGCCGAGCTACTATTTCTGGGTTAGCAGAGTCTGTAACCTGAAGTGTTTGTAACCCGAGGTACCACTGTATTCTTGTTTGTGTCCATATATTGTATAGTCATGCATAATCCTGGATTCGTTTATATTTATTTTCCGACATTTTTCATTATTAGTAATAAAAATAAAAATAATATGATTGAATAGATTTTCCATATTCAAACCATTTTAGCTTCCCATCTATTTTCTTTTTCAGCTCATTTGGAGGCAGCAGCCATTTTGGATTAGGCCAGGGGTCCCCAGACTTACGGAGCGGCGGGCCGGTGCCCGCCGCGCCGACCGCGCGGTGGGCCGGACTGCAGGGGAGTGCGCGCGCAGCGGGCCGGAGGGCGGGGGAGTGCTCGCCCGTGCGCATGCGCACACGCACACGGGCGGAAAAAAAATCGGCGAAAATCGCTTGTGCGCATGCGTATGGGCCTCCCCCGACCCGGAAGTGCACCAGAAATGACCTCTTCCGGGTCGGGAGAGGCCCGTACGCATGCGCACAAAGGATTTTCGGCGATTTTTTGCCAATTTTTCAGATCGCCGCTGCGCCGCGCGCCGTGAGAGCGGGCGGCGGCAGCGGGCGGCGGGGGTCGTCGCGGGCCGGATTGGAAGGCCGATTGGGCCGCATCCGGCCCGGGGGCCGTAGTTTGGGGACCCCTGGATTAGGCTATACCCCTAGTTGGAGCCATTTTGTGACAGGTGTAGGGTTGCCATGTGTCCTCTTTTTCCAGGACATGGGCTCTTTTTCAGGTTTTGTTGTCATGTGGCCTCTTTTTCCCAGACACATCCTCGTTTTCAGGATTAAAATGTATGACTAGGTAGACTTTTAAAGTTTGGCAAAATGTCAGGAGAAGAGAATCACAACAGAGCAGCATCTTAAACTAGCTACATACCATATAAATCCCTTCTCTTGTGGCTGAACTCAAAGGATGCTGGCTCAGCTACAAGATCTTGGAGGAGGAGTCTGGGAGGGCAAGAGTTAACATACCCCTGCCTTTAAGGAGATTCCATAGATGTGAACATGAGCACAAATACATTCAGGTGGCAAGTGAGGGAGCAATATGTATCATTTTCTTGTTGAAAGTTAAGAGCATTGCTACTAGCAATATATCACAGCTCCTACAGCCTACATATAGGAGGGGTATTTAAAATGAGAGTCATCAAAGCGATCCTTAGTTAAAAGTAGAAGTTGCCAAATGTGTCCTCTTTTTTGATCTTCAAAATATGGCAATCCTAGACTGGTGCCTTTGGCACCTTTTCAAAATTCCAAATTGCCCATGGACCATAAAAGGTTGGCAGCCACTGCCCTACACATAGGCATATGTCACTTTGGAAATGGGCAGTCAGGGGAGGAAGTAAAAGGGGTACATACATCCTATTTCCTCCTAGCAGACAGAACAATTAAGGAAGATTTCCTGGCTGGGAATGTAACAGCAGCGGCATCGCTAGCCTTCTGGTTGCTTGGGGCGGCAAACCAGAAGGCACCCTGCCGGGGGGTGGGGTGGGGCATCCGTCATGCGCATGCGTCGCGCATCATGATGCATGTGTCATGACGCACACGTTGCTCTACGGAGTGGGTTGCTGGGGTGGTGGTGCTCCAGCGCCCAGATCCTCGGATCCGGGCGCTGGAGCACCGCCGCCGGCAACCCGCTCCGTAGCGCGACGTGTGCTTCTTCCTACTCACTGACGCCCCTCGCCGCTCCACCTCCACCTGAGTAGGAAGAAGACAAAGTGTGCTATGGATTGGCTTGCCGCACACTTTGTCTTCTTCCTACTCAGGCGGAGGTGGAGTGGCGAGGAGTGTCAGCGGCCGCCGCTAACACTGCTCTCTGGTCCGTCCCTTGCCTCCACCCCACCAGGAAGAAGCGAGGGGTGAGGCCAGAAACATTGGGGCCTCTGTGATGGCGGTTGTGCCACCGTCACAGTAGCTCCCCCCACAGCCGCGCTGCCGCCCGCAGAGCCGAGCCTGGGGCGCCCTGCCCCCTGCCCCCCTATTGTGATGCCCCTGCGTAACAGATATATGGATCTTTGAAGACTAGTTAACTGTGAATTAGGGCACCCACCCAACCCAACAGGCACAGCAGAGGTCTTTTCTGCAACCCCCTGCTGTGCGAGGGGCCTTGTCAGGAACTTGATGGTGGCAGCCCCTGGTGCCAGCCATGAACAGGGGCTAGCACACAACCATGGAGGAAGAGCATAGCCATCATGGATAGTAGCCATTGGTAGCCATACTCTCCATGAATCATTCAATCCTTTTTTAAAGCCATCCAAGGTGGCCCTCCTGTGGGACTGAGTTCCATATTTTATGCACTATATGAGGAAGTAATTTTGAAAAAGGCCAGATTTGAACACAAGAGCACTCTTGAATCATGTGGTTTGCAGCAGCTGGCATTCAAAAGCATTGCTTCCTCAAACTGTGGAGGCACAGCATAGCCATCATGGCTAGCAACCATTGATAGGCCTCTCCTCTGTGAATTTGTCCAATCCCTTTTTAAAGCCATCTAGGTTGGTGGCCACCACAGCCTCCCGTGGGAGCAAGTTCCATAGCTTAATTATGCACTGCTTGAATGACTTTCTTTTATGTGTCCTGAATCTTCCAACATTCAGCTTCATTGGATGTCCATGAGTGCTAGTATTGTGAGAGACAGGAAAAATCTTTTCTCTATCCACTTTCTCCATGCCATGCATAATTTTATAAAGTCCTCTCATATCTCCTCTTACTCAGTCTTTCTGCAAACTAAAATGTCAGAAATGTTGCTACCTTTCTGTAGGTTTTTGGTATCTGGTTTGGTTAAAATGATAAAAAGTATAATGGCATAATAAGAAGAATTCCCTAGGTGCCTAGATCCATCTTTGGGGCAAGTACTCTTTGGTGAGAGAGCCTCAGCAGAGATTTAAAATCAGAAAATATGCAGCAAAGTAATGTGTGGCAATATAGGCTGTTAAACCTTTAAAATATCCCCTTCGAAGTTGCTTCCAAAGTTCCCCACTTCCCTTACCATAGAATGAGACAACATGTTTGGTAAATTAAAAATGGTTTGTTTATAAGCTCTTCAAAGGTCAGATTCATGTGCTTTTCCATACAGCAGCAAGAAAACACAGGCAGTATATCTTAGGTTCCAAATTCTTTTCAAATTATTTGTATAAAACACAAAGATGGCTTGCTTAAGCCATGCTGTCTAAGCTTGGAGCATACAGCTTAGACCAGGCACCCCCAAACTGTGGTCCTCCAGATGTTTTGGCCTACAACTCCCATGATCCCTAGCTAACTGGACCAGTGGTCAGGGAAGATGGGAATTGTAGTCCTAAACATCTGGGGGGCCGAAGTTTGGGGATGCCTGGCTTAGACCTCCTTAGTGGTAGGGTTCACATGGTGCAAAATGGTGGAAAGTGGGATAACAAAGAGCTTGATAACCATTCCTCTCAAGCTTGGGAAATGATCTAGCTAAGCCTGGCAGAACAGTTTACTCTATATAGTCTCACCCGCTTCATGCATTGATGAGAGATAAGTACTGTATGTTGGTTATCTGAAGCGGGATCTCTCACACTTTCTTCATAGGGGAGTTGCTCCATCTTGTTTTTCATTTTGGTTGCCCCTTTCTGAACCTTCTTGAACTCTACAATCTCTTTTTCAAGCTGAGGGGACCAGAACTGTAAATAGTACTGCATGTGTGGTCACACCATAGATTTGTATTATATCAGCAGTTGTATTTTAAATTCCTTTCCTAATGATCCCTAGTATGGAATCTGCCTTTTTAATACTGGACTAGCACCTTCATCAAACTATCTACCATGACCGCAAGGTCATGTTCTTGCTCTCTCACTGCCAATTCAGACCCTATGAGCAGATATGTGAAATTAAGATCCCTCACCCATGCGTCACTTTTCAATGGTTTACATTGAATTGCATTTCTGGTAGAGTCTGCCCCCTTTTGACATTGCTGACATTTGCATGAAGCAGAGTGGAAGAATCTGCTGTGGATGCTGGATCTGGACCGCCTGGGGGGGTGTGTGGCAGATCTGCCCATTGCAGCCTGTGCCATCGCTGCCTCCTCCACCCATCTGCTCTTCTCCTCCACTGTGCAAGCCCTTTGCTCCCCACCCTCAGCCACCTCTCTCATTGCTGTGTCTCCCTCTCTCAAAGGGGAAGGGGACGACCGCATGCCTGTGTCACCCATAGAGAAACACACTGGTTTCCCCTTTCTTCCTAAGCACAGTATTGTTTGGTTCATAAATGCTAAAAAGAAGAAAAGTAATTTTCCCCCACTTTTGAAATGTTGGTCAGGTCACATTTCAGCACCAACAGCTTTGTTGCAGAGGCAGGAAGTTTCCTTCCTTTTATATTCAGGATTTTTGTACTTGTGTTCTTATATAGAAAGACCTTTCTATACTGTGTATCATGAAAAGGCATGAATGTGCATGTCTTGTGGAGAAAGTTGCTTAAAACCAGAGTATACTTAAGAAGCTCCACCGGCCAGCAGCAGCCCTCCAAGACTTCAGACAGTGTCTTTCTTCCTCAGCCCTTCCTGGAGATGCCACTGGCAATTGCTCCACCACTGACCTACAGGCCTTCTCCTAAACTTGGGAGGTTTGCATTTTCTAATGTACTGTGCACAGTAAAGGAGCCATGATGAATCCAAATAGACAACACTAGACCATGCCAGTTTCTCTTCTGCAGAAGTTCCTTGGAACTTTGTACATATATTTCCTGGCGTCCTTGGCATCATGATTAGAGCAGCAGTAAACACTGCCATTCCATCTAAACAAAGGGGGGAGCTCATTTTATGCTGAAGTTCACCACGTAGGAAATTGTTCTCCTATCCCCCACCCCACCCCAATAGATTATGGTAATTCATAATCTACGTTTTTTGTGGGTCCGCCCACACAGTGAAATTGATTGGAAGTTTCAATGGAAAGGTCCAACCCTTGGTCCCATTACTGATGTAGGTGGTTCTTTTGGGGGTGGTGGTGAGTGTTGCGGTCATGCAGTTGGTTTATTACTTGCTTGCTTGCTGGTATCTGTCTCACTTTGCCTGGTTTGCTACAAAGTTTGAATCACAGCCTTGAGATAGGTAACAATGGGTTTTTTTAATTTATGTGCTATGCCAGGGACTTAGATTTTTCCCCTGGTTAGATGGGTTTGTGGCAGGGGTGTAGGGGTGGGCAGATGGGAGTTAATTATTAATTTTGGTTCATTGCTTTGACAATGCTACTTATGAGTGCACGTGCAAATAACATTCAATTGCTAATAAGTGTGTGTGTGTCTCTGTGTGTGTAGTATCAATTTCTATACATTCTATTTTCTATGTAAATTCTATATTGGTCATTATGTTTCTTATATCCATAGAGTGGTTTGTTTCTGGGTGTGTGTTTTTTTTTAAAAAAAAAAATGGTGCAAGCTGTGATGTTGTGAACTGTTTCACTGTGTTGCTATTGAGCAAAATTAAATCTAGATGGGGGATTATTTTTTATGGTGAAAGTTGGGATGGGGCAAACTGTTTCACTGTGTTGCTATTGAGCAAAATTAAATCTAGATGGGGGATTATTTTTTTATGGTGAAAGCTAGGATGGGGCAAACTGTTTCACTGTGTTGCTATTAAGCAAAATTAAATATAGATGGGGGATTATTTTTTAATGGTGCAAGCTGTTTCACTGTGAATTGCTACTGAGCAAAACTGAACCTTGATGGGGAGTCAATGAATGTGGCTTTTGCCAGGATTTGGGGGGCCATCATTGTGCCTTCATTGGGATCAGTGGAGAGTGGAGGCTTTAGCAGCCCCTCTCCAGAGATGCTGATGTGTCAGAAATGCTAAAGGCCATTTCACTGAACTGCCATTCAATAGTTTGAAACAGAGAAGGCTACACATTTTTTCTGTTTGGGCTATTCTGCAGTGCTTTTGTGGTCTCCACAGGGGACAATTTTCCCTACAATATTTCTGGCTCTGGGTCTCATTCTCACCTCTCCCCCATCTCTTCTAGCTTTAAACACCCACAAAGCCTACTGTCTTGGGATTGCAGAGGTCACCCCTTTAAGGATCTCTTCTAAAAGTATGTGAAAGTGGTGCATGTGTTGCTGCAGTAGATCTGCCTAGGAAGGGAGTTTAGGTGAAGGTGCTGTTGAGGAGGTGTCTTGTTTTGTGGAGATGTCAGGATGAGAGCAAGGAGTATTGTAAGAAGGCCATGCTAGAGCAGATCAGTGGCCCATCTAGTCCAGCAGTCTGTTCCCATAGTGGCCAACCAGATGTTTTGGGCAAAGTCCACAACAGAAACCGTGCTATTGAGAGACATGCTGCCTCTTCTCCTGGGGGAAATATTTAGCTGCCAATGACCTTATTTGTCACAAATTTCTCTAATCTGTCCCATATGGCAGCCATCCCCTTATCTAGTGACAGGGAGTTCCATCCTTCCTCTGGTCTGCTTGTAATCTTCCACTCATCAGTTTCACTGCATGACCCCATTGGGCACTGGCATTGCGAGACAGGGAAGAAGCCTCTCTCTCTCTCTCCAGTCTCTCCACTCCACATGCCATTTTATACACCACCAGCCTTACAGTGCAGAATAAAGCCACAACACATTAAAGAAAGAAAAGAGTGACAAGCAGGAGAGAGGGAAGGGGGATGGGGGCTTGGCCAAAGTGAAGGGGAGATATGAGGGGATTGGGGGGATGCAGGCGGGCAGCAGAGAGGGTCATCTGAAGGGTAACCAGATGATGGGTGAGGTCCTTGCTCAGAGAAGGGTCCGAGGAGCAGCAGAAGGAGTGAAGGGAAGAAGGCCAGCTTTGTAAAGGTTGAGGCCAGAATGAAGAGGCCTAAGAGTGGAGGCAAGAAGCTCATTAAGAAGGTGCTACAATAATCCATGTGAATAATGCAAAGAGATCTATGAACCTTTTTTCACATCATTTCATCCTCTATTCATTGCAGAAATGCAGGCGGATGACATTGACCAAACTCTGCTGGTTAGTATCAGTGGAAGTAGGAGTATACACCAAGTACAAAACACATTGGCACAGAAGGTTCCATGCCTAGCAGCAAAGGAAGCCGCTCGGGTGCCTGGGGTGGGGCGCCCAGGGGTGGGGTGAACTGCCCACAGGGGCAGGGCGAGGACAGGGCGAGCCACCCTACAGCTCGGGGGGAGGCAGCGGGCAGACAGTTTTGGCAGTGAAGCATGTGTGCGCCCAAGCCACTGCATCTCTCCCAGGAGAGATATGTGGCTCAGGCGCACTGCAGGCCCTGTGGTGAGTGCTGCCTGGCATTTTGTCACACCCCTCAGTGGTGACACCCAGGACGGCCCACCCCCATCGCACTCTCTTCCTCTGCCCCTGCCTTTGCCTCTCCCCCACCAGCCCAGAGAAATGCCCACTTTGGTGTTTGTCTCCTGGGATCAGAAGCAACCCCTTTTGCACCCATGGCTTTTACAATTCTGTAGTCTAGGGAAGTCCTTTCCTGATTAAAAGCCTGACTTTTCCCACTTTTAGGATCTCGGCAAGGATTATTTTTTCCTCTTCTGTGTTCGCTACTTATGCGACTACATCTATAATGTGAGCCAGGATAGAGTGGTGTATCATAAAGATGCCACGGTTGTGGCTATTATGGTGAGTGAGGTTCAGGATGAGAAATCCAGTGGGGAGGTGGACTGGGGTTTGGGCAATAGTCTGTGAAAAGGAAGTTTGTGGGTCTGGCAAAGAAGAAGAATTTGCAGGCATTTGGGGCAGGCAATCCAACTGCAACCAAAGTCAACCCCTGAGTCTTGGGCTGGAGCAGCCCCCCTGAATTCCATGGGGAACTAACTTTGCTCTTCTGCTCTTTGAACTCTTTTCAGGACATCATGGAGAGATGGACCCAGTTTCCGAATCCTGCCAAAATATTGAAAATGGGAATGGAGAACATAATCTGCCTGAGGTTGGCACTGTGTGTGTGTATTTTTAGAAGTGGTGTGTGTGTGTGTGTGTGTGTGTGTGTGAGAGAGAGAGAGAGAGAGAGAGAGAGAGAGAGAGAGAGAGAGAGACCTGCTTGATTGAGGAAGGGGCAGCCAGTGGCTGGCAATTTAGATTGAGTGAAAAGAATAAAAATGCAGGGAAATAGCAGTGACTGAACAAATGGGCCAAGAGTGTCATCTTGAGCTTGACAGCAAGTTGACAGGGTAGGTAGGTTGTGGCAACGGACGCTTCTATCTCTGAAAAAGAAAAGAAAAATCACTGGTGGCCGTTATGCTTCTAGGGCTAGATGTATCCCCCCCCCCAAATCTCATCCCTTCCTTGAAGGAAGCTGGAACTTGATGGGTCAATCATGGATGGGGTTAGTTCCTCAGTGGGTCATGGAGACTTTGAATGTACAGTCTCCAGAGGTCCCAAATCAGTGGGGGTGGTGCTCCCAACACCCCTGGAAACAAACCACTGGCCTTATCTTATTTCTTTCTTCATCATGACAGCTTCCTGAAACCTGCATATATGGCAAGTAAGAAATCGGCCATTGTCCGTGGGATGCTCTATCCGATTGCTCACACTTATGGACTGAACGATGCTGAAAAGGAGGTAAATTCTTTGTAGCTTTGATCATTACTCTTGACTTCTACTGGTTCAATTTATCTCCTGAAATATTTGCACATCTTTTAATTTCTTACTAATTTTTCAACGCGGCCATAAGCTTAGATACACAGATAATGCTTTTGGTTCCACTGGTTTCCAGCTATATCACACAAGAATTCTTTTAAATGTCATCTCCATTCAGAAAGTGAATTTTTGCCTCATTATTTGTCCTTGAGTGAAAACTCTTAGTCTCATTTGAAGCTGGCCTTTGTCTCTATTCTGTCAGTTTGCTTCAGTAGCACACTCCCTCTTATCCAGTGCTAAAAATCTGTTATCTATCTCCCCCCCCAATGTCTTTCCACATCATCTCCTCCCGTGAACCTTTGTGAAAATGGTTTTCACTGACAGGACCTTAAGCAGCAGTTTTATGGAATGGTCAGGCGCCTGCTGACTGAGTCCCCAACCATTGCAACTCTGTCATGCCTCCTGGAAGTAAGTGTTTTGGTGGGACGAGCATATTGATTCATTTCACAAGAGCCTGCTGGCATAAAAGCTTGATCAGGCAGCATCACAAACCCAGAACATGGGTGTCTCCTGACATGCTGGGGAAGGGCAGGCCCTCAGACAAGGTTGTCAAGGCCCTTTCTTCAGTCTCCACCTGGGTGCACTCCTTGGTGGAAGTGGTAGCTTGCCTCTCTACCTGAAACCAGCCCCCTGATACTATGGTGCTTTTTCCTCCCACAGCCGCTGACCTTTTACTTCAATGAAGAAGATCAGCAGGAAAGGGCGCTGGCTACCAGCACCATCCGTGAATTGCTGGCGTATGCATTAAAATTCAACAACATGACTGTAAGTATGTGTTTAATGGCCCAGAGTAGTTTCTCAAAGTGGCTTTAAAAAGACTGTCTCAAGAAAAGTGATATCCAAGCTTAGTATCAGGCAGAGAGGTAACATGGTCTTCCAGTATGTCCAGGATTATTCAGGTGGATTTTTTTGCCCTCTTCTTTGGTGCTGGCCTTTGGCCTCCACCTAATAGGCAGCAGAGCCCACAGAGGTTCTTGGAGCCAAGGGAGTAGGGTTCAGCAGCTGCTTTGGAGTTCTCTTGTAATTGCTTTTTGGGTAATATAAAGGACCTGATTCAGGCTTTTTTGCTCTCTACAGGGAGAGGCAATAAATAGAATTCTTACGCCGGCGGTGTCTGAGTTATTCAATACCATCAACGAAGGCAAGTTCTCCATTCTGCAAACATAGAACAAACCCACAGGGCTCACTCTCTACACCAAAGCCATCCTTGGCAGCCTTACTGGGGTCTGAGGAGGGCTCACTTCTTTGCTGTAACACACCTGCCTCAGGCTGGAATCCCAGCCCTGCATCCAAGCCCCCAAGCAAGGTGGAGAGTGAACAGCTGTTCCCAGATGCTATGGGGATGCTGACTCCAAGTGGTGGAGGCCAGTGACTCCCAATGGTCTGACAATGGGGGTGGGGGTGTTGGGGGTGGGTAGCAGCCCCACTGGGCTTTGCCAGGGCATGGGAGGGGGCATTAGCTGTCTAAGGATGCCTGGTGATGAGTCTGGACCTGGTTGTAAGGAAGACTCACTTCTCTTATCTTCTTTTCCATCTAGCGGACGTCCTGGTTGAACATGTGGATGTGTTCCCACCACTCATTCACTTCTCATGAAACCTCTTCCCAAACCAGATTTATGTGTGTGGTCAGTGATGAAGGAGGGATCATTATCTGGTGTTATCTGATGGTGTTTGCCATTATCTGAGGGCATTTGCCATTTTAAATAAAAATTGAATTTTTAGCAATTCTGAGCTTACGTTTGTCTTTGTGATTTCTGTTCCATCACTTTACTTGCACCCCTGTGCTGTGGTTTGGACGTTTCTTTCTGGGGTGGGGGAGGAAATAGACACTGCTGGCAGCTTCTGAGGGCAATTTAGATCAAGTAAAATGTTTGGGAGGAAAGGGTTAAACCCCACCACAACCACCACTCAAGCTGCCTCCCCAGTTGCTGCTTTGATTTGATGCAGCTGCTGTTCTATACTTTCTGGGTGTCTCCTCTGGGCTCTCAGAATGTGCTCTGTTGCCACCTGGCCAGGTCTCATGCCATCCTAGGATGGAGATCTATAGCCAAGGAGTGGAGAGCTGTGTTTGAGTTTCAGCTGATAATGGAAGCAGGAGAGACAGAGACAAGTCTGGATTTGTGATGGACCCCAAGGCTGTGGCCTGAGGCTTTTCTGGGAACCAAAGGTGGGGGCAATATCTGCTGGAGTCTTAATCCTGTGAGCCCCACTAGGTTGTAGATTTCAAGATCTCCATTTACACTCATTCCAGGGAGACTGAACTGGAATGCTCAGAGATTTGGGTAGGTGTGCAACAATATGTTTTGGGGGCTTCTAAGGTTCCCATTGATTCACTGCACTCTGCGTGGCTGTTGCTTATAACCACAGAGGTGTGTTTAACTCCCCCTCCACAACTCCCAGTAGAACTTCCCCAAGTCAGGTCTCAAAGGCCTGCCTTTCTCTTGTGTGTGGAAGACACATACAGCAATTACAGCAGCAGCTACACATGTCATGGAATGTCTCCTCCATTGGCCCCAAGCCTCTTGATCCGTCTCTCAACACTGTGAAGTAAAAAAAGAAAATAGGCACCAGCACTTTGCCTCTTTCTCAGCAGCTGAGCAAGTTTGGAAGAGGAGGAGGAGGAGTTTCCCCTTAAGGAGTATCAAAGTGGCTAACAATCTCCTTTCCCTTCCTCCCCCACAACAAACACTCTGTGAGGTGAGTGAGGCCGAGAGACTTCAGAGAAGTGGGACTAGCCCAAGGTCACCTAGCAGCTGCATGTGGAGGAGCGGGGAAGCGAACCCGGTTCACCAGATTACGAGTCCACCCTTCTTAACCACTACACCATGCTGGCACATTGGACTATAACTGGTCCAGATATCTGCACTACAGACAGAGGCACTACACAAAATGATGGGTTGGATGCCATCTGTACATAATGGCTCCTGTGATGTATTCCATTACATTGCGCTTTCTTCCAGAGGAACAGGACGATGCGCATCTGAGTAGCAATCATAACAAGCATGCATTGCAAAATATCTATTGAGAAAGAAAATCACACTTCTGCTGACTGGAGGGGTGATTTGCACTTCATTTTGACACATACAAATGGCTGCTTTCTAAACAATGTCACAAAAAGTTATACGGCATGCATTTTTACTCCAAATATTGTAAAGCAAGAGGCCAGACAGATGGACAGGTATGGCATTACTTCATCGGAGGCATGCCAAGTTTGGCTATGGACCTTTGGACAGCAAATGTTTCAGGAGTCCTTAGGGGTTAACAAGCATTAAATTCAGGGAGGCCCCGAAACAAAAAGGTCTAGCAATGGTTGGTCTTTGTTTTAACTCTGGAAGAGGCTGCTGGGCCAGGAAAATGGCTACTCTTGATTAATTGGCCTGTCTCTTTCATCTGCTTCAAACAGTTTAAAAGGAACCGGGGCAAATGCAGAGATGTTTACAAAGAGCAGGCTGGGAGGCATGGGGAAAGGGGTTTTTCAGGGCATAGATTTATAAGGCCTTTCTGTGGGAATTAAGGAAGCAAATATGTCAACGCTGCGAAAACTGCCACACCAGGTCCCCTGCATTGCAATGGAAGCTCCAACAGGATGAGGCAAAGTGTGTGGTTGAAGAGACAGAAAAGGGGTCTTCAGGGCACCTTGGCTGGTCTGCAAACACAGGATTTCTCCTGTGGGAAAATCAGCCCTGCAGACTGGCAAAGTGGTCCAGCTTTTCTGGGGAAATGTCAGCTATGGAGAGCACATAATGGCTGCCACCTGTTAAAAGTCAGTGCTTCTACATCTTCTATCCAATTTCAAAATTCATGTCACCTGTTACTTTTCTCTAAACTAAAAAGTCCCGAATGCTGGAGCCTTCTTTCCCAGGGGAGGCACTTTCCAGCACAATCCAGCTCTGATCCAGCAGATATAGGATGCTTCATAATAAAGTTTCAAATAGAGTGAGTACTATTTCTGATCTGGGGGCTGTGTTCTCTACCTCCTGCACTACTCTGGCTCTTGTTCTCCTACCTAGCTTGGTGGTGAGGCGGGTGGCAGAAAGGCTCACCCATTAGCCTGGAGAGCACCATCACCTAACTTTTGCAAGTAGAAGGAATTCAGGGTGTCATCCAGACTGACCCCGCAAACCCACAACATCATGCATAGGTGCTGTGGTGACATGTGGCCTGCTTAGGTCTGCTTCCATCACCTGCCACTCCATGGGTGGTTATTTGGGGGCTCCCGGGGGTATGGTCCAGCCCAGCTGCAGCCTTGTCCAAACAGATGCCCCATTCGCCCCCTTGAAAGGCCAAGTGGAGGGAATTAATGCTCTTGAGAAGCATATGGCAAAACCACTGCAGAAGACTAAGACACCTTGGCCGTCCAAGGGGGATTTGGCTATTGAGTTACAAGATCCATCTTTTGCTTTGCCTTCCCCCCTTTTCACTTCTGTCAAAAATCTAACCAGTTCCTGTTTGCTCCCTCTCAACTCATATAACCATTGCCCTTTGCAAAATCCAAGCTTCTTGGGGATACTTTGGCTGGAATGTCTGCAGTTTGAAATACAAATTTCAAGATATGCTTCCATGAAAAGGACATTACAAGAAGCTGACCAGAAAAAAGCGAGTCACCCTGATATGTTAGTCTGGCCTTGACATTCTTGTTCAGATCTGAGCAAGCTGCAGCAATGAGGTGAACATGCTGTTCTTCTTCTTCTGGAGCCTCATGTTTCTGGGGCCAAAACTCCTCTGGCTTACGTCCGTGAGATACTATGCAAGCAATTAAAGTTTCTCACTAGCCCCCTGCACCAAAATAAAAATGTCAAACTGCGAATGTAACCGACATTCTGATTGGGAACAGAGGCAGCAAGAGCCACAGAGGTGGAGGATCATTTAACAGACATGGTATCCAAGGAAAAAGGGGTGGGGAGGGAGGAGGAAAAGAGAAAACGCAGGTGCCAGTTTTTTAAAAAATAACACTTATACAAATAAGCAGCTGGAATGGAAACACTAAGGGAGCGTGATGGAATTAGTGCTCTGGGACAGATGAGGGGACACCAAAGGCAACTAGTGTCTCAGTGGCATTCATGGAATAGTCCTGCTTTCCTTCTCTCCCTCTATTGCATTGAGTTTCTGTCAGGAAGATCTGGGCTCAATTTCCTACACTTGGTAATCGTGGACCATTCACTATTTTTGAATTAATATCTGACATCTTTGTCCCTCAGAATGTCAAGCAATGCATAGAAAACATATAGAAGTTTTACATGTTTTACATAAATCATTTAGCTGTGAGTCCTGTATTGTAGGAGGTTGGACTAGTTGACCTTTTGTTTTCCTTCTAAATCTTCAATTCTATGATTCTATGAAACCATACTAAAAGAAAAAGCAGTAGGGTAAGCAATTAAACGAAAGTGATTCAGCAGCATCTTACCAGTTAATAACCTAGAACCATTAAAATAACCATCTTACCAGTTAATAATTTAGAGCCATCAAAATAATAAAGGATACTTTCCACGTATCATAAAGATTGATTTTCTTATTATAAGGTTCTGAGATGCTTTATGAACCATAGGTATGTATGCCATCCAAATATATTATCATGTCCTTCTAAATCTAGAATGTCTGCACTTTCCAGCACAACCCAGTCCCTGATCCAGCAGATACAGGATGCTTCATAATAAAGTGATTAAATAAAAGTGATTCAGCAGCATCTTACCAGTTAATAACTTAGAACCATCAAAATAATAATGAAAATGAGAAGTTATCGAAGAAAATGTCCTAATGAGGAAGCATAACTCAACAAAACTGTTTTCATTACTTGGCTAATCAAAGAATCATACAGTTGGAAGGGACCCAATGGTCATAGAGGCAGTGAGGCAGGTGCTCGACCTCTTGGAGCAGCACATTCTGCAGTTCTGGGACCACCACCAGGAAGGTCCTCTGATCCCAAGTCTCCCTCTTCTCCATGTCTAAGGGTGGTAGAACACATAGCAGGGCTTCTCCCAGTGACTGCAGCACAACAGGCTTGTGTAGGCAATGGGCATTCTTGGGAGACAAGTTGAAATGTGACAGAAGACTGTCAGCAACTTTTCTTGCAGAACTTGAGGTGTTTGAAAGACTTTGCCGCAGGTATGTTTACAAGGCCGTGTTGATTGGTCCGTAAGGGAGCAATCCAAAGCTTCTGCAGATGAGGGGGTTATTGGATGTCAGCATGCTGCACCTTTAATTATCTGTTGGAGAAGAGGGAGGTTCAAAGGCAGAGAAGGAGACCTCTCACTGGAGGTTGCCTTCTTACGGTGGTGGAAAACTTCTTCAGCATTGCTCGTGTTGTGGTTAGAAAAGGATGTGTTAGGGGAAGTGAAGTAAGAAGGCAGTGATTTTCATTCAGACGTGTATTCATCACCATCAACCGTTTTCAGTCTAATGGCCACATTTTCTTCTGCACAAGCTTTTTTCGGGGTGTGTGTGTGTGTGTGTGTACGTGCCAGTAGCAGGTGGGGCCAGAGGCAAAAGAAAAAAAATGCCTTGGTACAGCAGGCTAGTTTCTACACACCATCTTCTCCATCATCCATTCATGAACCATGGTCAGTATTTAAGTAAATGTTTCAGCCAGGTGAAAAACTTAGAGGGTGTGAAGCAACCTTACTGTATGTTTGTGAAACATGGACCACTTATAAATGTCATCTCCAACACCTTGAAAGATTCTATCAATGGTGTCTCCAAATTTTTTTACACATCACTTCGGAAGACAGGAAAACTAATCCCAGTGTACTGGAAGAAGCAAAGATCACCAGTGTTGAAGCAATGATTCTTCAACATCAGCTTTGTTGGACTGGTCATGTTGTGCAGATGCCTGATTATTGTCTTCCAAAGCAACTACATACTCTATTCTGAACGTTAAAATGGAAAGCGTAATGCTGGTGGTCAACAAAAGAGCTTTAAAGACTCTCTCAAGGAACATCTAAAAAAAGTAGCATAAACACCGACAACTGGGAAACACTGGCCTGCAAGTGCTCCAATTGGAGAACAGCCAAGAACAAAGGTGTCATGGGCTCTGAAGATGGGCTCTGAAGATGCTCGAACTCAGGACGAAAGGGAGAAACATGCTAAGAGGAAGGCACACTTGGCAAACCCTTGCAGTGATTAACTCCCACCCAGAAACCAAGGTCCCCACTGTGGAAGAACGTGTGGATCCAGAATTGGCCTCCACAGTCACTTACGGACTCAATGTTAAAACCATGTTCATGGAAGACAATCTTACTTTACTATGAGTGATAGAAGAAGAAGAAGAAGAAGAAGAAGAAGAAGAAGAAGAAGAAGAAGAAGAAGAAGAAGAAGAAATAATGTTTCAGCCAGTGAAAAACCCTAGAGGAGGGTGTGAAGCAGGAGTCAGTGAGGGGCATGGCCTGGGCAGAGGGGGCATGGTTGAGGAAGGGGAGAGTTCTTGGGGTCAGAGAAGAGAGGCTTAGAAGGTTCACACCTCTGGTTTAGAATATGGTTGTTCCTCCATCACAGACTCTGTGTGCCCCACCTGGGTTGTCCTTAAAATAAATTTATTTATTATTTATCAACAAATTTATATACCCTTATTCATTAAAAAAACATTAGAACTGTTTACAACAAATGTACATAAAACCATACCGTAAAAACCACATTAAAAATTATTATAGCAATATGATTTCTTAACTGCCTGCATAAGCCTATCCGAATAAAAAAAAGTTTTCAGCAGGCATTTAAAGGTTAAGACAGAAGGCACCTAATGGCAGAGTGTTCCACAGGACTGGGTGGATGGCGTTCAAGGTTTGGTTTCTTATTGCTGCCAAATGAGTCCCACTAACTTGGGGAATGACCAAGGATGCTCCTGTATCTCAGTGACTGAGCTGGGATATAAGGGTTCAGGTGGTCTCTGAGTCATGCTCAATCTAAGTTGCTCAAAGTTTTACCGGTTAATACAAGGCCCTTGAACCTGGCTCAGTAGCAGGTGGACAGCCAATGCAGGTGTTTAAACAATGTAGTCACATGTTGTCTGTCATATTTCGCCATCAGCAGTCTGGCCACCACATTCTGCATGAGCTGGGGCTTCCAAACCAACAATTAATTTCCACTTTCTGCGAAGTATTAGCAGAACTAGAATCTGGACGGGGAACAAAACATTATTCAAAGCCTTGTGCAGAATTTGATATTTTCATTTCTGCTGAATGTTTTTTTTCCCAAGGACAAATTTGATTTCTTGAGGTGACTTCAGATTTTGTAAATCAGCTAAGAGACAGGGATTTTTAAATGATGAATTTGCCTTACATTATGCTAATTAAGAACCTCTTTAATCTTTGGTACGATCAAGGAAGAGATTGATAGGCAAAGTGTTGTTTTTATGACACTAAAGGATTAGCCAAGGTTTCTGGCAGAGCAACAGACAACTTTAAAAGTTAAACTGATTTGTAAGTCATAAACTCAAGTATAACCTACTGATCATTATATCTTGCTCCAGGAGTTAGGACCTGAGCCAATGGATTCAAGTTACAAGAAAGGAGATTCCAACTAAACATCAGGAAGAACTTTCTGAGGGTAAGAGTTGTTTGACAGGGGAACAGACTTCCTTGGAAGGTGGCGAACTCTCCTTCCTTGGAGGTTTTTAAGCAGAGGTTGGCTGGCTATCTCTCATGTATGATCTAGTTGAGATTCTTGCATTGCAGGGGGTGGGATTAGATGACTCTTGGGGTAACATTTGGCTCTACAACTTTATGGTTCTAGGATTTCTACATTTCTAAAGTATGTAAGAATTCTCCACACATTTCTTTTGCTACTATTTATAAAGACCAGTATGAAGACAATCCCTGCCTTCAAGCTCACACTCTAAAAAGGGAATAGGATTGTGGAGGGAAAAGCAGGCAGAAATTCATAAAATATCTCTCTTTCTCTTTCTCCCTCCCCCCCCTCTCTCTGTGTGTATGAATCATAGAATCCTAAAGTCATTGTATATTTGAAAGGGACTCCAAAGTCATCTAGTCCAACCCTCTGCAATGCAGGAAAATCAACTAAAGTATCCTAAATGCAGTACGATCACATACTTGCCAAGTGCCCTGGAATAAATGAGACATCCTGTTTATTCAAATGAGATTGTGGTGGCCATTTTGGGTGCTGTGCTCTCTTGCACCTCACATTATGCTCTTGCCTGGAAAAAAGCCCTTCAGGGCAGCAGGCGATGTCACCCCGAAAAAGCACTTTTCTAGGGTGACATTGAGGCACGAGTCACGTGACTTGCCCGGGAGCATGTCTTAGAAGATGCACATCCTCATTTTGAGTCTCCAAAAGTTGGGTGGCATGTGATCACATCTTACACGCATGTAACTTCAACCATACACAACCATAGGTAAAGGTAAAGGGACCCCTGACCGCTAGGTCCAGTCGTGGATGACCCTGGGGTTGCAGCGCTCATCTCGCTTTACTGGCTGAGGGAGCCAGCGTACAGCTTCTGGGTCATGTGGCCAGCATGACTAAGCCACTTCTGGCGAACCAGAGCAGCTCACAGAAATGCCGTTTACCTTCCCGCACTTTGACATGCTTTTGAACTGCTAGTTGGGCAGGAGCTGGGACCGAGCAATAGGAGCCGAGCTTACCCCGTTGTGGGGATGTGAACTGCTGACCTTCTGATCAGCAAGCCCTAGGCTCTGTTGTTTAGACCACAGCGCCACCCATGTCCCTAGATACACAACCACACATAAATGTAATTTCAACCATACACAACTGAAAGAGGCTGGCTGAAATTGCACAAGTTAAATCCAACCAAGGCAGACAACTTAAAATATATTTTGGCACTGGGTCTGCTTGGGTTACCCTGTGTGTAAAGAGCTTTTAAGCCTTAGCTGCCAAGTACTGTATCCCGTTTTTCACGGGAAACCCTCACATTTTAATCCATTTCCTGCTGTTCTCCCAAATGGAGAAAAATCCGAGAAATCCCCCGGATTTCCTACCTGCCAGGGAGCATCCATTTTGGGTGCCGCTCTTCCAATGTGTGGGCACTGGAAATCAGGCAGAGCAGCACCAGAAGTCGCTTCTACACATGTCCGGTGGCCATCTTGGTGGTGGCCGCATGGTGGCGGCCACCACCAAGATGGCTGCTGGGCATGCATAGAAGTGACTTCCGGTGCCGCTCTGCCCTATTTCCAGTGCCCACACATGGGAAAAGCGGCTCCAGAAGTTGCTTCTACGCAACCTCTGGTGCCGCGCCACTGCTGATCCCGCATTTTTCAGTGGGAGACTTGGCAGGTATGTTTTAAGCACTATGACTTACTTGGGGGCCAGGGCCTGCTCAGTGTGCCAGCTCTGGGATGCTGATGCCTGGGGCGCGGGGCAGGGTGCATCTGAGTTCCTGCGAGATCTCACATTCTAGAGCCCTGCAAGATTCCCAGAGCTGGTATGCTGAGCAGCCCTTGTAACCCAAAGCAAGGCAACAAGCTTAGAAGATCTTTCAAATCTGGGTCCGCTTGGGCTACCTGACACAAAAATAACTTTTAAGCTTTCCACCTTGCTTGCTGGGCAACGCCTACTTGGTGCTTGGTTTATACAGTGGTACCTCAGGTTAAGAACTTAATTCTTTCTGGAGTTCCGTTCTTAACCTGAGGTGCCACTTTAGCTAATGGGGGCCTCCCGTTGCCGCCGCCGCGTGATTTCTGTTCTCATCCTGAAGCAAAGTTCTTAACCCGAGGTACTATTTCTGGGTTAGCGGAGTCTGTAACCTGAAACGTCTTCTTCTTCTTCTTCTTCTTCTTCTTCTTCTTCTTCTTCTTCTTCTTCTTCTTCTTCTTCTTCTTCTTCTTCTTCTTCTAATTTATATACAGCCCTATGCCTGGAGGTCTCAGGGCGGTTCACAGATCAAAACCAAAATATAAAACCGCAAAATATATAATCAAAATAAAAACAACAACCCAATAACCCTCTCCCCCTCATAAAATAACACATTTTAAAAGGGCATAGGATGTCAATCAAATCAACCAAAGGCCTCTTTAAAAAGGAACATTTTTGCCTGGCACCTAAATGTGTATAATGAAGGCGCCAGGCGAACTTCCCTGGGGAGAGCATTCTACAGGGAGCCACCACAGAGAAGGCCTATTCTCATGTTGCTACCTTCCGGACCTCTTGAGGAGGAAGCCTTCTAAGGGCCTTAGAAGATGATCTCAGGGTCCGGGTAGGTCCATATGGAAAGAGGTGGTCATGAGGTATTGCAGCCCTGAGCCATTATGGCTTTATAGGTCTAAACCAGCACTTTGAATTAGGCCCAGAAACTAATTGGTAGCCAGTGCAGTCAGACCAGGATCAGTGCAATATGTTCAAACCTTCTTGCTCCGATGAGCAACTTGGCTGCTGAATTCTGCACTAGCTGAAGTTTCCGAACCGTCTTCAGAAACAGCCCTACATATAACGCATTGCAGTAACTTTGAGGTTTCTGGTGCATAAGAGTAGTTGGGCTCTTCCTGTCCAGATAGGGGCATAGCTAGGCCACCAGCCGAAGCTGATGGAAGGCACTCCGGGCCACTGAGGCCACCTGAGCCTCGAGCAACAGCAAAGGATCCAGGAGTACCCCCAAGCTACGAGCCTGTTCCTTCAGTGCCTCAGTCTTATCTAGATTGATTTTCAGTTTGTTGGCTCTCATTCAGTCCATTACTGAGGCAAGACACTGGTCCAGCACATCAGCTGACGCACCTGCAGATGTAAAGGGGAAATAGAGCTGAGTGTCATCACTAGCTGTGGAGGCACCTCCAAGGGTTTGGGTATATACGATCTTTGTGTATAGACAGAACCCCTGGAACTGAACATTCACGTACGTCCCTATTTTCACTGTTGAAGGGGATGAAGATATGATTATACTGTAACAGAAGAACCCCACCCCATGAAGGTGTGTGTGTGGGGGGGGGGCTTGGACACAAAAGAATTTAATAAAAGAACATAATGTAGCAACAACATGACTGAGGTGTTTTGTAGTTGCATGTAATGCTAAAACCAACCGTTCCAGAGCCCCAGGAAAAAGGACCGTGCACTTCAGCAATGATGAGAACTTGTTGCAGTGTATTTTCCAGCCTGCGGTGAGCCAAAGATAATATAACGCCGTCACCAAGCAGACTTCAAAGCACAGTCCCTCCTGCTCCGCTCGCTCCTGTGCACCCCGGCCATGCCAAAGCACACACCGACTGGACGGCTCTAAGCTCAGCAGCTGTTTGGTGTGTTTGACAGCTTTCCCAAACTCTTATAGCCCTTGTAAAAGGCCTTTCCAAGCAAGGCAACATCTTGACCACGCTATTTGCAAAGAATAACAATGAAGAAAAAAAGACAGAGGCAGGGAGGCTTGCTTGTTGACTGAATGTTAAAAGTTTGTGTTCATTTCCTGGAAAAATATTCCTCTTGGATAGTACGTCAGGAAAAGTAGGGGAAGCAGAACTTGCAGGTAAGGTTGAAGCAACCTTGCTGAGAAGCCTGTCCTCAGGGCTGCATCTACCCTGTATGAATAAATCAGAATGTATTGTGCCATTGACACAATTGCCTCTGATTGCCCTCTCTCACTTTGTTAAGTCCACTAGGCTCCCTGGCATACTCCAGAGCTTAGGTTGAGGAAACAGACTAGGAGATGGCTCAAGTATGAGTGGAGGAAAACTGTGGTCAAATGCAATCAAACTCATGATTGAGCCTACTTTGCTGCCTCCATTGCATCCTTGTTGCACCATTTGTCAGAGCTTTTTCGGGTAGTGTGGGGTCTCTTACAGTCTGGATTGAAGGAGGTGGGAGCAGTGGCAGAGCTTCATGCTCCGCCACCGGGGGCGGAGAGCAGGCGCGCTACCCCCAGGGACGTGGGGGTATCTGTTCTGGAAGTCCGTTCAACTTCCAAAATGTTTGAAAACCAAGACGCGGCTTCTGATTGGCTGATTGGCCCCAGAAACAATGCCAACAGGCGAAATGGACATTCGGCTTTCAAAAAACATTCACAAACCGGAACACTTACTTCTGGGTTTGCGGTGTTCAGGAGCCAATTTGTTTGTCAACTAAGCCATTCAGGAACCAAGGTAGCACTGTATTTGCTGGCGAATGTAAACATGCCTTTGAATATAATGCACACCTTAATTTTCGCAACATAATTTGGCCAAAAAGGTGAGCATTAGATTCGAGTAAATTCAGTAGTTTTTTTTTGTAAACCTGTAAAGGCTACGTGTGGCATGTGGTCAGTGGACATGGGGGACTAGGATAGTCCCTTAAATGTTCCTGGTAAAATAGAGTATTAAAGTATTAAAACCTGACGCGTCCTTCCCAAAGCCTGGGAAGCTTCTGCCTGGCTTAGGGAGGGAGATGTGATGCTCACAAGCACAAGGTTATGATGTTGTGATGTTGTCGTCGTCCCCCCATTGTCCTTGCAAGCCGGTGCCTCTGGCCCTAACTGTTCCCCTATGAAAAATTTAGCTGCACACCACTGCTATGGTTAATGGTGGCAGCATTCTGGTGCCCTCATGAAAGCTTAGGTTAGTGCTCTGTAAATGATAATTGAGAGAAATGGGGAAGATCTTTGGGTAATTGGATGTTGGTCTCTTAGCAGTGTCTCAGTCCCAGTAAAACAAAAACAATAAACTTAAATGTCTTTTGTAAGCTGTGCATCTTCAGAATTTTGCAGTGTAATTCTCCAACAAACACATTTGTACAAAAATGCATAAGTTAGAAGGCAGTGTGCATTAAAATGTGAAAATAAGATGCCAACAAAACCACTATAATGGGGGTTATAATGCTTGCAAAGATGTGTTTCCTTAGGCAAATTTGTATTACAATGGAGAGAGAGAGAGAGAGAGAGAGAGAGAGAGAGAGAGAGAGAGAGAGAGAGAGAGAGAGAGAGAGAGAGAGAGAGAGAGAGAGAGATCAGCACTACAATGCTGATGAATTTTTATGAGGACTTTAAAGAAATCCACAAACTGATGTGGAAATATGACAAACTGAACTTCAGTCTCAGAAAACAAGAAATTGAAAGTAACCAAAGTTGACAGATGGGTCCATTTGAAGTGAACCATTTGTATTCAGGCTCCTTGAATTTGATTGTGAAATTACCTTCAAGGCACCATAAACATGAAGAGTTGACAGCAAACTTTCCCTAACCTGTCACCCTCCTAACATTTTGGACTACAACCCCCATCAACCCCTGCCAGCATGACCTTGCTAGCTCGGGCTGATGGGAGTTGTAGTCCAAAACACCTGGAGAGCACCCAGTCGGAGAAGTTTGGTTTACAGTATAGTGATATAAAGCAGTTTAAAGCAGGCAATTTTGCACACTGTTTCCTAACAGTAGACAATTTCTCTCTCTCACACTTCTTCTTTAACTGAAAGGAGTGCTTACTATTCACTCCCTCTTTCATAATGTTGGCCCACTTCTTGGAAAACTAGCAATACAAGTGGAAAATATTTGAGGTATCAAGGGAAAAACACATGATGTTTGAACACACTTTTAAGTTTTGGGCAAAAAGAAGAGAGGAAGAATTGGTAGGGATCCAGAATGTTGAAGGCAGTGTAGCTTCTGAATGTAGAAGTGAAAGTTAAAAAATGTAAAGGCTGGGGGGGAAGCTGGAGATAAAATTCAAGAAGAATGGAGAAAGGGCACAATTACATGCCTCTTGGCAACTATAGCCAGTGCGGTGCACTTCAGTGATTAAAGTGCAGGAGCCCAAGGAGACCAGAGTTCAAATCCCCAGATTCAGTGAGTGGCCTTGGGCTGTCTTGCTTAGCTCAGCCTACCACACAAGGTTGCTGTTATGATAAATTGGGTCCTCCCTCAAAGAGGGCACGTGTTGCAGTGAGACCTGGAAACCGACCTCCTGTGTTGTGGGTGGGTAAGATTGGTCAGCCACAACACCCGATTGGAAGGTCCCTCAATGTTGGGTTCAATCTGGCCAATGGGGCGCAGTCCAAACAAATCAAGGGACCTATATATGCCCATGCATGTGACCCAGAGTTTCCTCTTTCAGTGCGTGCATTCCGAACACCCGCCCACCTCTCCCTACTTTTAGGGCTTGTCGCACTTCACCTTGCTATGCTGTCGTGTGTCGGCTGTCATTTGACAGGGGCACGGCAGTAATTTTCCATACTTAGCAGATTGGCTGGTGCCATTTGGGTTTCGCATGCCACGTAGCAAATCATCAAAACTTGTAAGGTTGTGGATAGGCACTGGTTCAGGTAATTGGGATGGAAGAACGCTCTCGCCATCCCTATGTGAAGGGGTATTCCGTTAAAGGAATCCAGGGACTCAAATGGTTTGGTCAACCCCTGTGAGGGGGTTGTGCCTGAGTCCAGGGGGACATCTGGGTGGCATACATAGCCTGTTCCCAGATTTCCGCCTATCCAGGTGTTCACCCTTGGATGACCTATGCTGGTGCCCTGGGTCAGCGCTACCTGCAAAGGTGCAGGGAGCTAGTCGAACCAGAGCCTATGCAACCACTTACTTTCTGTAATCAATAAAGTTGTGGCCTAAATTCTTCCAAAAACCAAACCAAATTTATAAATGAAAATTTGTGAACCTGACATGGGCTGGAGAAAGGTTCCTGCATCCATCCCCCAAGAACCTGTTTTACCTGTGGGCTGGAGCTGAATGAGGTAGCCCTTCCTTTCCTCCATGTCTCTTCATGTTTATTCTAAAACTAAAAAGGTCTTCAGCTTCCTCTGTTACTCTAGTCCAAGCTTAGGCCTTACAGGGAAATGTGTTGATGAAAATAGATTGAAGATTGTCTCAATTTAATTTTCTCCTGCAGGCCTGCAATCAAACTATTTACTAGTTAGGTGAAGTCAATACAGTATATGTGTAGGCTTCCAGCCCCTCATATTTCATTGTGGTTGACATTTCAGCTTTTCCTGAAAAACTACTCCTATACCCAGGGCCTGTGTGAGGCTTTATTGCCAGCTAAACGGGGGGGTAAAGTTTCCTTCTCTCACGGAAGCTGAAGAGGGAATTGCAAATATAATGGCCATGTTCTCTGAAAAGTTGGAGGGTTGGTGAACATTCCATGCCATCCTGCTTACTCAGCTGCTCAGTATAAAAGCCTCCACAGCAATGAACAATGTAGTATAGAAGCATGGTTTGGAGTGATGGCCCCAGAGGTCTTCTAAGGTCATCATCAAAGCTTGCTAACATTCAGTTCCAGCCTCCTGGTTGAGGCCTCTCATACACCATTCTTTGATGGTGTATGTTCCTGGAGGTGATCATAACTTGGCTACATACTTTGCTTTCAGATGCTATGATTCTTTGGCCCTTTTCTCCAAGGGTTTATAACTCAGCCATAAATATGTATGTCCTGGAATGCCTGTAGGAGTTCTGAGCCAAAAGGCAAATTTGTTTTGCAGAGATCCACAACAAAATATTGATGGACCTTAATTTTTTTTTATTAAAATGAGTGTTGTTGAAAAAAAGAGAAACTAATTCAATTGAACTAAACAGTATATTATGGAAAAACAGTGTGGAACTTGCAAAATGGGGCCAAGGGATCTAACATTCAGCTTGCTAGGTTAGGGGGCTATCTAAATAAATAAACAGGCCTCCCAAAGATCATAGAATCTTAGAGTTGGAAGGGTTCTAAGGGTCATCTAGTCCAGTGTTTCTCAACCAGTGTGCCTCCAGATGTTTTGGGACTACAACTCCCATCATCCCTAGCTAGCAAGACCAGTGGTCAGGAATGATGGGAGTTGTAGTCCCCAAACATCTGGAGGCACACTGGTTGAGAAACACTGATCTAGTCCAACCCCCTTGCAATGCAGGAATCTCAGCTAAAGCATCCATGACAGATGGCCATCCAACCTCTGTTTAAAAACCTCCAAGGAAGGAGAGTCCATCACCTCTCATGGGAGGTCAGCTCTTACTGTCAGAAAGTTTTTCAAATCTTTAGTTGGAATCTGCTTTCATGCAACTTGAAGCCATTGGCTCTACTCTCCAGATCAGGAGAAAACAAGCACCCTCCCTCATCCATGTGACAGTCCTTAAGATATTTGAAGATGGCTATCATCTCAGGCTGAACATACCCAGTTCCTTGAAGCGCTCCTCATAAGGCTTAGTTTCCAGATCAAAATAAAACAAGCAGCACGCAAAGGCACCAAATTCAATCCAGTTTCAATCAAGTATTATTAATCCAAAGAGAAAACAATAAGAGAACCATATACAAGTGCTGACACAAGAGCCAAAATCAAACGTTAAACAGATAGCATGTACAAATTAAAGGCAAACCAGTCTTTATAGTCTTTGAGGCTATCTAGCGGTCAGCAAGTGGCAGCAGGTCGAACGAGGTGTCAATGGTAGTAGACAGGCTGCCGGCGTTTTTTTGCCTGTTTCGCCCATATGACGGGCTTCTTCAGTAGTTCTCCTTGTACTTTTATGTTTAGTGCATTCACTGGTGGTATAAACCAGGTCTTATTAGTATTCGAATTAAGACACTAATATACATATAAACAGAACAAATATCAAAAACAGTACTTACAATTTGTATGAAACCACTTATCTTGGCTTAGGCCACAATGCTCAGGTGTTTTTTCAAAAGGTTCTCTCATTTACATATTCACTGGTAATACAAAGCAAATTCTAATTATTGTTTGAAATAATACAGTAATACAATTTCTAAAATACATGTACACAAAAAGAGATACTTACATTTCTTGTATTCAGAGTATTTTTGGTTTGAGCATGTATTGACTAAGCAAATATCCTGTGTTTGGAGCACACTTATATACAAAAAGTTGGTTCACAGGTGATAATAATTAAAGATGACAATTAGGAGGGGGCAGAAGAATGTGAGTACTGATAACACTTACAGTATCTCTATGATTACTGTATGTTATACTGCTAGTGTGTTCGTTTAAATGAATACAGAAAGGTCAAGATCTGAGTTTAAACCGTCCGGTTGTAATGTCTTAAACATAAAAATCAATTTAGTTTCTTGTTGTCTCAATATTTTTAGGATATCCTGCTTGTGGTATTTCTTGGGTGTGTACTGCCATAAGCCAAAAAACATTAAATCGGAGTCACTGTGTTTCATTTGTAAAAAATGAGGTGTAAGAGGGGCTTCCATCACTTTATTGCGGATGCGTGATCTGTGTTCTCCTATACGTACCTTTAGTGCCCGCGTGGTGCTGCCTATATACAGTTTGTTGCAAGGGCACCGTATGCAATAAACTACGTTCTTGGAGTTGCATGTGGTCATGGAGTTGATTTTAAAAGTGAACTGCATATGTTCACTTTTTATTTCTTTTACTTGTAAACTGTAGGGGCACATATTGCATGAGCCGCATCTATAGTGGCTCCCTACTCCCTACTCCCTACTCCATTACTCTTCAAGTCACCCCTCTCATTTAAAAAGAAATTTACCATACGGACAGTTAATCAGACTGAAAAGGAATGCTACAGACAAGAGAGACTATAGAAATGCGGCTCATCAGCTAGAAAAAGCTCTCGTTAACCGGGGCTACCCTAATTGTATCATACAGGACGCATACAGACGTGTAGACGGTCGCAATCAAAAATATGCTTGAAACACGGTCTGATAGCATTAAAAACAGAAAACCCAGCCGCCTGGTCATGGGGATGGATTTCACACCCCTGGCCAGCCACATTAGAAACATTATATATAAACATTGGCATATTGTGGAAGACATACCTGGCTGTAAAGATCCCCCCTTTTAGGGTTGAGGAAGAAAGGAACTTTGCGCAATCAATTGGTCAAAGCTGATTGTTTGGAATCACCATCCATTGTCACTAAAGGCCACTATAGATGCGGCTCATGCAATATGTGCCCCTACAGTTTACAAGTAAAAGAAATAAAAAGTGAACATATGCAGTTCACTTTTAAAATCAACTCCATGACCACATGCAACTCCAAGAACGTAGTTTATTGCATACGGTGCCCTTGCAACAAACTGTATATAGGCAGCACCACGCGGGCACTAAAGGTACGTATAGGAGAACACAGATCACGCATCCGCAATAAAGTGATGGAAGCCCCTCTTACACCTCATTTTTTACAAATGAAACACAGTGACTCCGATTTAATGTTTTTTGGCTTATGGCAGTACACACCCAAGAAATACCACAAGCAGGATATCCTAAAAATATTGAGACAACAAGAAACTAAATTGATTTTTATGTTTAAGACATTACAACCGGACGGTTTAAACTCAGATCTTGACCTTTCTGTATTCATTTAAACGAACACACTAGCAGTATAACATACAGTAATCATAGAGATACTGTAAGTGTTATCAGTACTCACATTCTTCTGCCCCCTCCTAATTGTCATCTTTAATTATTATCACCTGTGAACCAACTTTTTGTATATAAGTGTGCTCCAAACACAGGATATTTGCTTAGTCAATACATGCTCAAACCAAAAATACTCTGAATACAAGAAATGTAAGTATCTCTTTTTGTGTACATGTATTTTAGAAATTGTATTACTGTATTATTTCAAACAATAATTAGAATTTGCTTTGTATTACCAGTGAATATGTAAATGAGAGAACCTTTTGAAAAAACACCTGAGCATTGTGGCCTAAGCCAAGATAAGTGGTTTCATACAAATTGTAAGTACTGTTTTTGATATTTGTTCTGTTTATATGTATATTAGTGTCTTAATTCGAATACTAATAAGACCTGGTTTATACCACCAGTGAATGCACTAAACATAAAAGTACAAGGAGAACTACTGAAGAAGCCCGTCATATGGGCGAAACAGGCAAAAAAACGCCGGCAGCCTGTCTACTACCATTGACACCTCGTTCGACCTGCTGCCACTTGCTGACCGCTAGATAGCCTCAAAGACTATAAAGACTGGTTTGCCTTTAATTTGTACATGCTATCTGTTTAACGTTTGATTTTGGCTCTTGTGTCAGCACTTGTATATGGTTCTCTTATTGTTTTCTCTTTGGATTAATAATACTTGATTGAAACTGGATTGAATTTGGTGCCTTTGCGTGCTGCTTGTTTTATTTTGGACTTTTGAAGAAATTGGCAGCATTAGCCCATCATCTTTGTTTTAGTTTCCAGATCAGGCATCGGCAACCTTCAGCCCGTGGAGGCCGTTTATCCGGCCCACAGGCCACCCGTGAACTGAGCTGCCCACTCGGCAAGTCCCCGCGCCACGCTGCACCGGTTTACTGCACCGGAAACCGCGTCTACGCAGCCGCAGAAATGATTTCTGGCACTGCAGATATTTTGGAAATGGGCAGCCAGCACCGGAAATCGCTTCTGCGCAGCCGCGAACATGCGCAGAAGCCATTTCCGGTGTTTCGGAATATGAACAGCGCGGCACCAGAAATCACTTCTGTGCCTGTGTGACCCATGTCCGGCCCACGGGCAGAAAACTTTGCCCTCTACACACGTTCCAGCTTGTCAACATCCTTCTTAAATTGTGGCGCCCGGAACTGGACACAGTATTCCAAGTGTGGTCTGACTAAGGCATAATAGAGTAGTACTATTACAGTCATGTAATACACCTGGTGGGATCCAGGTGGCGCTGTGGGTTAAACCACAGAGTCCAGGGCTTGCTGATCAGAAGGTCGGCGGTTTGAATCCCTGCAATGGGGTGAGCTCCCGTTGCTCGGTCCCAGCTCCTGCCCACCTAGCAGTTCGAATGCACATCAAAGTGCAAGTAGATAAATAGGGACCGCTCCAGCGGGAAGGTAAATGGCGTTTCCGTGCACTGCTCTGGTTCGCCAGAAGCAGCTTCGTCATGCTGGCCACTTGACCCGGAAGCTGTCTGCGGACAAACACTGGCTCCCTCGGCCTACAGAGCGAGATGAGCACCGCAATCCCAGAGTCGGACACGACTGGACCTGATGGTCAGGGGCCCCTTTACCTTTTATTACAGTCATCCCTAGGGTTGTGATTGCTGCGGGTTGTGCGTTTTCGGGTTACAGATGCGCCGAATCCGGAAGTACCGGAATGGGTTACTTCTGGGTTTCGTCGCTGGCGCATGCGCAGAAGTGCTAAATCACCCTTTTTTGCATGCGCAGAAGCACTGAATCGCGTCACGCAAGTGCACAGACACGGCAGGTTGCGAACGTGCCTCCCGCACGGATCATGTTCGCAACTTGAGGTTCCACTGTACTTCCCTTGATCTGAACACTATACTTCTGTTGATGCAGCCTAGACTAGCGTTAGCTTTTGTTGCTGCTGCATCACACTGTAGACTCATGTTAAGCTTGTAATCCACCAAGACCCCTAGATCCTTTTTGCATGTACTGTCCCCCATCCTATATCTGTGCATCTGGTTCTTCTCGCCTAAGTGCAGAACCTTACATTTGTCCCTATTGAAATTCATTTTGCTTGCACCCAGTTCTCCAATCTGTTTAGGTCATTTTGAATTCTGATTCTGTCTTCTGCGGTATTAGTTACCCCTCCCAGTTTGGTGTCACCTGCAAATTTGATGAGCATCCCCTAAATTCCTTCATCCAAGTCATTTATAAAGATGTTGAACCACAACGGGCCCAGGACAGAACCCTGCGGCACCCCACTTGTCACTTTTTTTCCAGTATGACAAGGAATCATTAATGAGTATTATTTAGGTTTGGTCTGTCAACCAGCTACAAATCCACCTTACAGTTACCTCATTCAACCCACATTTTACCAGCCTGCTCATGAGAATATCATTGGGGGGGGGGGCTTTGGTCTGTGATAGTTGGGAAGACTTATGTGGGAATGAGTAATGAACCTAAGTATACCCCCTGTAGCTGGGTCAGGCCAAAGAACCACCCAAAATCCACAATGGCCTACCAGATATTCATGAGATGCCCACAAGGGCAGGTGTGGTAAATCCTTCTCAGCTTACATTACCTCGTGGGATGCATTCCAGTGTTGGGCAGGGCCAGAGGCAAACATGAGTGGGCAACTGATTCTGCCACTTCCTCCTTTCTTCACACTCTTTTCAGACGAGTGAGCCGGAGGCATTATCACATATCAATACTGTACACTTGAGGATGGCTCTTCGCTAGGGAAATGCGGGTAGCCTGAGAAGGATGGGTGGCCCAGGGAAAGTCCTGAGGGGCAGTTAAGGGAGGCCTGCAGAATCATTTACATACCTTCCAACATTTCTCCATTGAAAATAGGGGTGTCTTATTCAATAGTACTAACAATAATAATAATAATAATAATAATAATAATAATAATAATAATTCTATTATTTATACCCCGATCCTCTGACTGGGTTGCCCCAGCCACTCTGGCCAGCTTCCAACATATACATTGAACATTAAAAAACTTCCTTATACAAGGCTGCCTCCAGGAATCTTCCAAAGGTTGTATAGTTACTCTTTGGTTCAGGGATCACATAACTCCAGTGCTTTTTTTCTGGGGGGATGCGGCGGGACACATATCCCTAAACATTTTGTGAATCTAAGTTTGACCTCATTGAGGGGGCAATATTTCAATATTTGTAGGAAAATGAGAGCACCCCTAAAAATTTTAAAGAAAAAAAGCACTGCATAACTCCATATGCTCCAACATTTCTTTGATGAAAATAGGGATGTTCTAAGGAAAAGTGGGACATTCCACGATAAAATCCGAAACAGGGATGGCTTCTGTAAATCCAGGGTTGTCCCTGGAAAATAGGGACACTTGGAGGATCTGCATTTAGTTCCTGGGCCTGAGGTTCCCTGCCCTGATTTAGGACTTTACAGGACACTACCACCACCTTGAATTTGTATATGAAACCCCATGTCAGGGGAATAAATGTTTTGCAATGTTCATTCAGGCATCAAGCCTTCTTAGCAAGCAAGATCAAAACACTTTGCAATGCAGCTCAATCCAAGTCAGTCTTGTGAAATGTTTTGCTTTGACCAAGCAAGAGATGAAACTCTTGGAAAACCTCAATTACCAATAACATTTTTAGGAAACTTGGCCGAATATTAAATTGGCCACAAGAAATACAAAGCTGGGAGCTCAAATTTCAAAGCAGGAAGATAATGATCAGCATTAAAATGTGGCATCTCTTAAAATGAGCAAGTGATAATCTCTTGGGGAGGGTTACACACCCTCATCATCTAGTGCTGGTCTTTTGTAGTTGCTGTGCTATAGCTGCATATTGAGCCTGTTCTTTAGATAGCTCAGTTAGTTAGAGCATGGTGCTGCTAACACCAAAGTTACAGGTTCAATCCCCATAAAGGACAGTTGCATAGGAGGTTGGACTAGATGATCCTCAGGGATCCGTCCCAACTTTATGATTTTATGACTTCGGATGGCAGTTTTTTGGGGGGTATGGTGTTACAGAGCAAAAATTAGTTTTGCACTGGAGGCTGTTTTGCCCTACTGGAGTAGGTTTTGGTGCATAACTTCATTGTCGATGGAGGATGCTTGTTCAGTGCAACAAGTTACTTTTTCTGTGTCAAACTAAACTGCCTCAGGAGCTCCCATTGGTCTGCAAGGGCTCGTGGGGGGAGGGAAGTGAGTTAATGTTTGAAAGAAAATACTGGGCCTTGCAGGGCTAACATGCTTTCTTGACCTGTGTTAGCAGGGTAATTTCGTTCTGTCACATTCAAATTGTCCAATTCAAATTGTCCAATTATTGAGTTGTTTTGCTTTTGCTTTATTATGTGTTTTGTGCTTTCATTTTGTATTTTTATGTTTACAGTAAAGTTGATCCTCAGTTAAGCAATGTTTTTGTCCTGGCTTCTTCTCTGAAATAACCTGACAACCTTTCAGGAACTGGCAGTGACGTTTGGTTTTTGGAAGGCAGTTGAGCAATGTCCCGCTGACTGTTACAGTTAGGTAGTACATAGAGCTAATCATTTGCAATTTTGCTGCTAGCCAAGTTTACAAACTGTGATTTGGAGCTAGTGTGTTTGTTTGTTTGTGTGTGTGGTGGTGAGGATTCCCTTTGGGGGTTTAATATGGAGGCTTACACCAAGTTCCCAAATGGTCAGACTTCGTTCAGTGAAGCATTACAGCACAGAGTCCTGAGCAGGGCTGGCCCTACGGCAAACCTGGGTGGCGTAGGGCGCCAGGGTGCCAGGCCGCCAGGGGGGCGCCGTGCTGCTGTGCCCGTGGCATCCGTACACCGGGCGCTGTGAAATGGGGCGGGGGCGCCGGAGGGATCTTCGCACCACGGCGCCAGGGGGCGCCAGATATGCTTAAGACGGCCCTGGTCCTGAGAGTCTGCGAGAGCTCTCCTTTAGAGCACAAACTATATAGGAGGAGGGAGTCATATTGGCTGTTTTATCCTCTCCTCAACCATCTTCTGCTGCCCTTCACTCCACCATTTCTCATCCAACCAAAGCTCTTTCTCTTTATTGTATGTCCAGAGTTGCCTTGTGTTTTATCTGGAGTTGTTTTTCACTCTAAGACCGTTCACCTTTTACCAGGTGTATGGTGTTGCAACCAGTCAGCCGAGCTTCAACAGCCTTCTGGTGTTAATTATGCTGCAACCGGACGTCTCATTTGTCTCTGCCTTTGCTTTGGATCAGCCTACCCACCCACCCTCATTCATGCATTGTCTGATATGACCTTGCTATGACAGTTGTTGGTCGCCTTGTTAGGGGGGCTGGGTAGGAATTTTTTTCCACTTGGCAAATTGGCACCGGTCATTTGGTTTTCGCCTACCTAGTAGCAATCATCACAACTTTTGTGATGTTAAGCATTCGGTAAGTCTTTGTTTGGTCGGAGGGGAGATTGTGTCCTTGCCTGCCCCTCCTCAGTAAGGGTATCCTGTTAAAAGGATCCGGGGTGTAAATACTGTCTGAAGCCTAGGTGTGGGCTAGGGCCATGTCACAGCCCTTATGGGGACCCCAAGGGTGCCACTATCTGACGCATGTTATAGGGCACCCTCTATTGGTGGTTTACCCTTCTGGGACTCCCTGCTGATGTTCAGGAGTCAATATATAACCTGACTTCACCCCAATGCCTAAGCCAAACCATTCACATCTGTAAGCAATAAAAGTTGTGGCCAATTTGAACCCATAAACCAAATATTCTGTGTCAGTGTGAGTTATTGTGTTCCTGGGAACTTTGGGGCTCAGGTGCCTTAGCATGCAACTGTTAGTTGTTAGATTCCTCCTCAATTGGTTCTTACAAGTTTTGTTGTACAGACGCTGGCCTGTAATGGGTTTTACAGAATCTTTATGTCACTAGCCAGTGAAAATGGTAATACAGACATAATAAGAGGGCACCATAGTTAACTCCCAAATGAAAGAAGGGGATTTGTTTGCATGGGGGTAGAATGACTCTTGCAGAGCACCCTCAGTTTCACAACTCTAGTTAGGCAACCAGAGTTGTAAAAAGTTAAAGATGCGTCTATTCAACACACATTGAAGCTCTAATTATGACTAACTTTAACTTTTGCATCTTATTGTCATTCACCTCCTGCCTTGCATTTCATTTCAGGCATCTAACAAAGTGTGCTTGAAAAGTCCACACACAAAAAACAACATTAGCTTGAAGGTGCCATGGGACTCTGTCTTGTTTTTGCTGCAAGAGAGTAACATGGCTACTCCTCCGGAAATTTCCCAAAAATATTTGAAAATGGAAAAAAGACCAATTTTATTTTTAATGTCCCTTTTCTTAAAAATAGCCCTCACAATTATTAAGAGCAGATGTAGGAGAAATATTTTAATAGGCTTTTTTGTGTGTGTATGTGTGAATACCACATCCCTTCATAAATATATTTATATATAAACACACATTTATCAGAACGATTCCGGTGGGGCTTTCAGGGGAACTGAACACTTAAGATTAAAGAAACCCCGATATACAAGTCCAGAGTGGCTGCGAATTAGTGCAGCCAAGTGCAGGTGTACTAAACATTTCACAAAGATCAAAGCAACAAGTACTTGTGTGTGTGTGTGTGTGTGTGTGTGTGTGATGTGTTGCATCTTCTCGTTGAAGCTGTGAGGTTTGAGCTTATGTCCTCAGCTAACTGTAGAAACACCCACCAAGGCTTTGACATAAGGCCTCCTGGCTTGGTTCGTTCCAGCCACTCACAACCATAATGTTATTTCAACATATCTTGAGCCTTTAATTCCCCCTTTAATATAATCTCAATGGAGCAAAATGGAAAAAAGAGAAAAAAGAAATGTATTTCCACCGTGCGACGATGCTTCTGACATCTGCTTCCAAGTGTTATTAATCATCTCACAGTGTAACAATCTGAGAACTCAAGTACATTGTACCTTTTGGAAAAAATGACTCTATATAATTGCTTCCCATAACAATTCCTGCCCTTTTCTTTTAATGATCACAGCTCTGTGGGCATTCAAGGAAAAGAATTATCATAGCCCACCTAGGCTTCCAGTCAATCAGTTCAGCTGAAAGTCACCACCTACAACAACCCTTTGTTATTACTTGCTGCTAGGGTGTGAACAGAAAATTCGGTTTGACCCTGCATTTGGCACTTTTGGGGGGAAAGCCAGAATTAGCTCAAGTCTGAATCTGAATCCAAATTTCCAAATTTGGGGAAACTTGTGCCCTATATTGCACTATTATGGAAAATTCTTCTTCTTCTTCTTCTTCTTCTTCTTCTTCTTCTTCTTCTTCTTCTTCTTCTTCTTCTTCTTCTTCTTCTTTTGGAGCCATTTATCTCCTACAATTTATTTATTTATTTATTGGCACATTTGGATGAAATCCACAAGTGTAATCATGCCTGAGATAATGAACACCACCAAGTTTCAGAAGCATAGCTGCTGTGGTTTTTCCTGCAGCGGCAACCTATACTTTACAGGGTTTGTTTGTTTTGTTTTTTAAATGATTCATTTTATCTCACCTATTGTTTTCTGGCTGATTTGTATGAAAATAGAACAGGGGTGCCCCCAAATCGGTTAGAACGACAAACGAATGTGTTGTTTGTTTGTTTTCTGCTAAGTGC
This sequence comes from Zootoca vivipara, assembly GCF_965207765.1. Taxonomy (NCBI): domain Eukaryota; kingdom Metazoa; phylum Chordata; class Lepidosauria; order Squamata; family Lacertidae; genus Zootoca; species Zootoca vivipara. Next base: position 28,905,684 of record NC_142585.1, read on the forward strand.
CTTCAAACTTGAGAGGAGAACTAAACAGAATCCACTTCCCTCCCTGTGGTTTTGTGAGCAGTGATTTTCATGTGAAAATGGCACTCATCATAGAGCTGCTGCTAGGAAAGCAACTGCAAAATTTCAGGATAACTGAAGGGGCTAGGGAGCGATGATGCATTTTGGGGGGGAGGACCCTAGCATCAGTTTCTATTCTGCTCCATTAGCATTTCCTAAGCAAGCACCACTAGCAGTTCCAGCAAATATACTATTGCACACCACCCCAGTCTCTGAGTGGTGAAAGACCCCAGGGGTTCCAGGTGCTTGTCCAGGGTTCTGTTTTCTTGGAATGAAGGTCAGCAGAGACTTTGGTATCTTTAGGATATATTGTTTCTTGGACTGCAAGAAGATCAAACCTATCCATTCTGAAGGAAATCAGCCCCGAGGGCTCATTGGAAGGACAGGTCCTGAAGCTGAGGCTCCAATACTTTGGCCACCTCATGAGAAGAGAAGACTCTCTGGAAAAGACCCTGATGCTGGGAAAGATTGAGGGCACTAGGAGAAGGGAATGACAGAGGATGAGATGGTTGGACAGTGTTCTCTAAGCTACGAATATGAGTCTGACCAAACTGCGGGAGGCAGTGGAAGACAGGAGTGCCTGGCGTGCTATGGTCCATGGGGTCACGAAGAGTCGGACATGACCAAACGACTAAACAACCACAACAACAACCACAACAACAGTTTTGTTTACACATATATACAACCCGAGCCTAAGATGGAGGGGCTCACAGCATTAAGACTCCCAAAGATCCTGCTTCTCCATTAGTCACAGCTTTTGAATCCAGCACAGAGCAAGGAGATCCCTGTGTTTCCAGCCTGCTTCCAGCTTACACACACTATTGCTCTCCTACCTAGCAGCTAGGTGAGTGGGGTGGAGGACAGGTCCATCCATTACCCTGGAGGACACTATCACTTAGTTACAGCTCTTACAACCCAGCTCAGTTTTTTGGGATGCTGATGAGGACATTTATGTGGCCGCTATTGCCTCACAAAGAAATGTGTCCAACCAGTTCAGCAAATTCCTCTTGTTAGATTTTAACCCTCCCTAGATACAGGACACCAAGAAGTGGATGATTGACTCCCCCAAACCCATAACATCACCCATTGGGCATGTGTTTTGGAGCTGTGTCCAATCTCTCACCACAGACATACAGTTTCATTGGAAGCCAGGTTAGGTTGCGCCACCCCCATCCCCCAACTGCTCCATTCTCCCAGCTTTGAGCAAGTCACCTGCAGCTGATTGCCCAGAGCCCTTGCCTATGCCACACCCCAAAGAGTGACCCAAACTATGATGAAGGGAGGCACATAAATGTTCTAAATAAATAAATGTTTTAACAAACAAACCCCAATCCAATGGCATCCATGTTGGATCAGATGGACCAATGCTTTGACTCGGTAGAAAGGTCCCAGGTTCAAACAAACATTTGATTGGTTACTTAATAATGGCAGTAAGAATATTGATAGTCAGAAACTAGAAATGTGCAAAAGCGGTGTGATGTAATTTGGGAGATAGCACTTTCTGAAAAACCGACACAAAAGATTTACATGGCCAGAGGGCAAAAAAACTGAGACACTTTCATGGCGGGCTGGTAGCCATTTATCCAGCAAACGAATGACGACTTTGTAAGACAAACTGTACCAGCTGCATTCTGTAATGTGTTAACATCCTCCTTTGTATTGGTATTAGCAACTTTTGGACTCTCCATTTCGGTGCTTACATAAACATTACTATTTATTATTTAGATCTGAAATATACTTTCAGGTTGAGTAACATTGAGTAAAAGGAGTGGGGAGGGGGCTCTTTGGTTTGTCATTTTTCTCTTTTCTATATGTATATGAAATATGTATAAAGGAAAGGTCCCAGGTTCAACCCCCAGCAACTCCAGGTACAGCCAAAACCCTGGAGAGCCTCACCTGCCTCACTTGATGTAAGATGGCTTTCTTTGTTCCTCACTTACCTTTGCATGCTCCTGTCCATGGGTATTTTCTGACACTACTTTGAGGCAAGTGTTGATTGGCTTGCAGATGCCCACTAGGATGTGAACTTGTTGTTTATTTATTTAGAGCATTTTTACACACACACACACACACACACACACACACACACACACACACACACTCAAAAAGACACCAGGAGTAGCTTACATACAATCAAAACAATATAGTCCCCACCCACAGACTTTCAATCTAACAACAACACCACACAACGGGAAAGGAACAGACATTCAACAAAAACAAACAATCAAACAACTCAGGGACTAATTTCTAAACAGGTGTTCCTATAATGCCCACTGGTACAGTTGAGGGGCAGGAGTGGCCAGGTGGAGCTGGGTCTCCATCAAAGGTGATGGATTGTGCCTTCTGCTTCCTGTTTCTTCCCTTGAGGCAACTTGAGGGAATGGCTGCCCCCAGGTGACAGCTGAGGGGAGTCCTGACCTAGTGATCTTTCCCCTAGAAAGGAGTTGGACTGTGGTGAGTCTGCTCTAGGCTTACCCTGGAGCCAAACATGATTATGCCCTCATGGCATCAGAATGCAAAGCGAAAACAGACCTTTCTTTCGCTGTCTGGCAGAGAGGTGGTGGGCATGTCTTCATGCAGAAGTGATGACAACATTGGTCTGAGCAGCTAATTCTCCCCCCCCCCTTTATGGACGATATAAATTCCACTTAGCAGTGGTATCATCGCAACTCCTCAAGCCGTGTGGTTTCTGCCAGGCCTTTCTCAAGTGGCTCAGTCTTGAGCTTCACCCCTATATGTACCAGGCTTACTGAGGGAAGGTTCCATCTGGCACATTTCATTGCTTAATTAAAGCTTGCTGTCTCATCAACAATAGGATAGTTGTTTCTACACATAGAGCCACCTGGCTCCAGCTCTCCTTATGAAATGGCTGTCATTCCAAGACCCCGGTCTTGTCTAATTGTCTTTCTGTCATTTAAGGTAATCAAATCATAAAATGACTACTAAGTATGTTTTTTTAAAAAGGATTTAGGCTTTTTAATTTTGCTTAACTGGAATGATTTTAATTATACTCCTCATAGTGCTTGCCAAACATATGGCTGGGTGACTCATTTCACCAAATGTTATGACATCACAACTCCCTTTCTTGGCAAGGGGGATCCCGAAGTCATGCTTTCAGTGGCTGAGGAGATCAAGAGCAATATTCTTTGCTCTGGTCCTTTTTAAGCATTCCAGAGTAATTTGACCACCACACCTTTGTCCCTTTGTTCAGGATGTTGAACGTGATGTTTATCCTTGCATTAAACTCTGCAAGGAAGGCTGAGCTGAGAGACAGTTAATTATCCAGCTACAGTGGTACCTCTACTTACGAATTTAATGAGTTCCGAACGCACATTCGTAAGTCGAAAACATTTGTAATTCCCATAGGAATGCATTGGGAGAAAAAAATCATAAGTCGAAGCAACCCTATCTAAAAATTCTTAAGTAGAAACAATCCTATCTAAACCGCATCCAAGATGGCGGACGGAGCTCCGTTCACAAGTAGAAACATTCGTAAGTAGAGTTATTCGTAAGTAGAGGTACCACTGTATTTCCAAGCACAGAACTCTACTTACTACCCATCAGGTATAGCCCATGTGGTGCCTTCTAAATGTTGCTGAAATACAACTCCCACCAGCTCTGTCTGTTGGCCATGCAGGCTGGGGCACATGGGAATTGTAGTCCAACAATGACATGTTAGCTACCCCAGTGCTACATCTTACTGGTTCTCACAAAATACAATGTGGTTTGCTTACTGTTGGAGTCCAGATAGAAGTTAGAATAATAGAATCATAAAGTTGGAAGAGACCACAAGGGCCATTCAGTCCAACCCCCTGCCAAGCAGGAAACACCACCAAAGCATTCCTGACAGATGGCTGTCAAACCTCCGCTTAAAGACCTCCAAAGAAGGAGACTCTACCACACTCCTTGGCAGCAAATTCCACTGTCGAACAGCTCTTACTGTCAGGAAGTTCTTCCAACCTGTTACTAGTAAACAAAGCACTTCCCTAAAGTACCACTTTCTAGATGGGAACAAGTTAGTGTATAAGTGATCTCATGGCAGAGCGGTCTTGGTTCCCATAATTATTTTAATTTATTCAGTTACTATACTTCAGGTGCAATAAGAGCATGGTGCATATGGAGAGTCTAATGCACTAAAAGTGGGAAGGACCCATTAACGAACAAGCAGCTGTCTCTGGTTGGGCTGGTGGGTGGTGGGTGGGGCACAGAAAGTGATTCATTTATTGCATTTATATCCCACCTTTCCTCAAAGGAGGTCAAGGTGGAATACATAGTTCTCCCCATTTTATCCTCACAACAACCCTGTGATGCAAGCTAGGCTGAGAGTGAGTGACTAGCCCCAAAGTCACACCTAGTGAGCTTCATGGCTGATTGGGGAACTGAACCTGGGTCTCCTAGGTTGTAGTCCAAGACTCTAACCACTGTACCAGCAGCTGGCTCTTAACAGCTCTTCTTGCTGAATAAGTGGATGCTCATGCCTAGCATATAGTTTCATGTGATATAATTCCAAAAAGAAGAAATTATGAACCAGTTGCTCGTCAGACCTATAAATAGGAGACGGCAATAAAACCACAACAACAGAAAGTTAATGGCTTTATTGCTTACTTTAGGAAGAATTCCGTAAGGGAGGAAGCTTGAATAAAAGTGTGGAGCTATTTATACTTAATTTGTTTTAAAGGGTTTTGTCCCATTCATATGCAGGCTATAAACCATTTTAACTACTGGTGGAAAGTTGCCAGTACTACCAAAGGAAGTGCTTGGCCTTTTAATTTTGGATTCTGAGCTTTGTAGTGGGAGGAGAGAGAGAGAGGAAGAGGACACAGAAAATGACGCAAAAAAATAATAAAATTTTTTAAAGCCACCCACACAAAATCAACATTTGCAGAGGCAAATAACTACTTAACAAGTTTCTAGAACCTGTTTTTAAGATCTAGATTTGTGGGTCAGCAAAATGTACTTTCTGCACAGATTTCTCATAAAGAAATATCAAATAAAGCTATAGCAATGAAACTAGGGGTGACTGAGAAATTTGGTTTAGGTTTTCATTTGAACATGAACCTACCTAGTCCACACTTGCTGAAAAAATATACAAACCAAACACAGCTGACCCCAATATTCACACTTCTCCAAATTTTCCAGTGCAGTTCTTTAGCCAAAAGATGGGTACAAAATTGCATACATATATGAAAATACAGTATACAGAAATCCATTCTATTGTAGAATTGTAGAGTTGGATCAAGGGAAATTTCTTGCAAAGATGTGCATAATAAGTAGGCTAAATTGCATACAGCTTACCAGCCAGACACATATTTGCAAGCAATTGCATACAAGGACGTGTATAGTAGAATAAATTAGGAGTAAAAGTGGCAGTGAATTTAAAAAATAATAATCAAAAATGATGTGAAAATGTGGTGAAATGAAGTTCCCTTTTGCAAAACAAGAACAGAGGGAAATCAAGATGGAAAGATATATCTGAGCAGGTCTGAGCCCTGTGGAAAATTTTCTTTAAAGTTTAACTCCCCCCCCTCCCATCCCAAGTCCCTTTGCTCGTAGAGATGGAAAGTAAATGCTTGCATTGTGGCCTCTATCCTCTTTCTCACTTTGGTGAACCTTTTCCCACCTTCCAGCATTTTGTCCTGTGAATGCAGAACTACTGGGGCATCTGACAACCAGTAGGCACTTATTTTCCTTATTTTCTATTTTATTAATATGAATATGAATGTTCAATGTATTCTGCTAAATGTGCTTGGATTCCGGCTGTTCTGCATTGATTCTCCCCTTCTCCATCTTCAGAGGTGCTGTCAAGCCCTCGCACAACATTCCTGGTGTGTGGCTTGTATTCCTGGCTATACGCCACGTGGGGTCCCTGTGCTCCATGTAGATGCTGATCTAGAATGTGAATGTTCATTCTTATATCATTTAAATCCCTGTTAGGCAAACTGGGAGAATAGCTATAATTAAGAACAGGCTAGTAAGACCAAAGGCTTAGCACCAAATGTTGTGGTGAGACAATATGAACTTTTTAAAAATGTGAACCATACGCCTCAGATCTAATTAGAATTAGGAAGGGAAATGCTGATAGTGTATTATTTAGAAAGCCTTCATTCATTCATTCATTCATTCACTCACTCACTGTTTTTATTTCCCACCCCTCCTCCAAATAAGAGCACAAGGCAACTGACAGCATAAGTAATGAAACAAAGCAACAAAACTTTTAGGCACAGTTGAGGGAATTGGGTATATTGAGCCTGGAGGAGACATGATAGCCATCTTCAGATATCTGAAGAGCTATCACATAGGACATGGAGCAAGCTTGTTTTCTCCTGCTCCAGAGCGGAGGACCTGAACCAATGGATTCAAATGGTGTTATGTACTGAGCTGAATCCTAGAACAATAGGATTCAGAATCAGCGGGAGCTACCCAATCCAACTCCAGGTGGAAGTGAATCCGCAACCTGATTGGCCTGCTGGAGCAGCCAATCAGGCGGCTGGCAGAAGTGAATCTGCTACCTGATTGGCCTGTAGGAGCAGCCAATCAGGCTGCAGGCAGAAGTCAATCCACAATATAATTGGCCCACAGGTGTAGCCCTGAAGTAGCCAATCACGCAAGGCCCATTGTGTAAATAATGTATATAAGCAGATGGTTTTGGGAAAAGAGCCATTCGTCTTCTCTTCTCCTCCTTGATGACTATGAGCTGAATAAAGAGCATGAAATTCACTCTCGACTCCGAGTATATTTCAAATGGCAAAGGAGGAGATTCAGGATGAGTTTTCTTATGGTAAGAGCTGTTCAGCAGTGAGATGGACTCCATTGGAAGATGGAAGCCTCTCCTTCGCTGGAGGTTTTAAAACAGAGTTTGGATTGCCACCTGTTACGGATGCTTTAGCTATAATTCCTGCATTGTGGGGGCTAGACTAGCTGATTCTTTGGGTCCTTTCCAACTCTACCATTTTATATTCTGTGATTCCTGTTTTATGATTCTATGATTCAGAGAATTGTCCATTTATTCCTACACTTTGTTTTCTGCAACTAAACCAATTCCTGATCCATAAGAGGGTGTCTCCTCTTATTCCCTGACTGCTAAGTTTAAGTAGGAGTCTTTGATGAGGTACTTTGTCAAAAGCTTTTTGAAAGTCCAAGTTACTATCGTATGTCAACTGGATCATCTGTATTGATATGTTTGTTGACACCCTCAAAGAACTCTAATCTTTTTGTGAGACACAGCTTGCCCTTGCAGAAGCCATGCTGGCTCTGCTTCAGTGGGGGTTCTTCTTCTTTGTGCTTCATTATTTTACCTTAACAATATTTCCCATCAAGTTTCTGGGATGGCTAACTGGTCCATAATTTCCAGGATCCCCACCCCACCCCCAGATCAATTTTTAAACATTGGCATCACATTGGTTACTTTCCAGTCCTCCAATATAGAGGCTGATTGGAAGGACAAGTTACATATTTTTGTTAGAAGATCAGCAATTTCACATTGGGTTTTTTTTTAGGACACTCAGATGGGTGCCATCTGGACCTGGCAATTTGTCTGTTTTTATTTATTCCATTAGGCCTAGAACTTCAGCTCTTGTCATCACCATTTGCCTTAGTTCCCCAGACTTGCCTCCTGAAAACTTAATTCAGCCACTGGAATCTGCCCTACGTCTTCTGTCATGAAGGCGGAATTCATTCAGCCTCTCTGCAATCTTGCTGTCCTCCTTTAGCATTTATTTGCCATCCAAGGGTCAAACTGCCTCTCTACAGCAGAGCTTTCCAAATGTTGGTGTGTCAGCTGCAGTGTGTAAGTGTGTCACGCAAACACTCCCTGTACTCCTCCCGGGGCTGGAAAGAAGTTAGTTTAACTTCTGATTTGCTAGGAAAACCAAATCACTGTGTTGCGAAATGAAACATGTCTAAAAAGCGTGTCACCAACATGAAAAGTTTGGAAACCTCTGCCCTAGAGAGTTTCCTCCACAGGCATTACTCTTTATTTGGACAAGACCGTACCCCCCAACATGGCACGGCCCAAATCCAGGACACCATTTTCTGGGTACAAAATCCCATGTGAGTCATGTGAGCTACATGAAATTGTGGACCCAGGAAAAGCAACATTTTCAGACATGGTGCCCCAAACACCTGTTTTGGGGTGCCATGCAATATTGCGGACCTGAAAAAAACACCTTTTTGGGGGCAGGGGAGAAATCCCAGCCTGGAATTGCAAGAGAGCAAGGCATCTAAAATGGTTGCCATACTCGCATGGGAAAAAATGGGGCATCTCGTTTTTTCTAGGGCAGTTGACAGGTATGCAAGACTTCCCCCCTTTTTTCTTTTTTAAAAAGCAAGCCTTCTTGCCTCTAATAGCTCCATTGTCTCTGCTTCATAGCCATAATGTCCTCTTGGTCCTCAGGGTTTCCTGATCTGTGGTATACATTCCAGTTGATTTCTAATATTGTGTTTTTAAGCAACTCACAATGTTTAGGAGTGCTTTAACCTTCTTTGCCTTTCATCTTCCTTTTTATCAATCTTTTCATTTGGGGGGATTTTCCTCTTTTAAAATCAAATGTGACCATGTTGGATTTTATTGCTGATAGTTCCTTTACATGTACTGTATTTTCCTGTGTATAAGACTACTTTTTAACCCAGGAAAAGTCAGGGGTCGTCTTATATGCCGGGTCGTATTTCTTATATGGTGAGTATATCCCAAACTCTATATTTTAACTGGAAAAGTTGGGCCCATCTTATATGCCCAGTCATCTTATACGCCGGAAAATACGTATATTTAATTGAATAGCACTATGGTCCCAACAACGCCTACACCTTGCACCTGGTCTTGGGCACCACTCAGGATTAGGTACAGGGCCACCACCACTCCTCTGGTTGGTCCCCACACCAACTGTTCTAAATGACAGGCATTTAGGGCATGCATAAGTTTTACCTCTTTGTCATGACTGGAACACATATGTAGCCAGTCTATATGCGGGTCATTGAAGTCACAGATTACTACAACATCTCTTTTGGATGCTTCCTTAATTTCATTCTTCATCTCAAGATTTCTCTGAATACTTTGGTCAGGGGGTTGATAGCAAAACCCAGTAATTTTGAGGTTTCAAGCTTGCTGGACTAAATGCTGCCTTTGATGTACCAAGTGACACCACCTCCAGTACTTCCTTCTCTGTCCTTCCTGAACCCTGTGTATCTGCAGGAGCATCTCCACCACTATCATTCAGCCTGGACACAGAGATCCAGCTTCAAGGGCCTTCTGGCAGTTTCCTCAATGTGAGAAGTGAAGTTACGAGGAACCAAGCAGAGGGCCTTCTTGGTAGTGGTGCCTGATGTACCTCTGTTGGAAGTTCCATAACTTAGGGGCTACCACAGAGAAGGCCCTCTCCTGGGCCTTCACACACACACCCTGAGCCTCTGTGGGTGGAGGAATTACCAAGAGGGTCCTCTCTGCTGATTTCAGCACCATGAGTGTGGCAAGGATTTATGTTCCGGGGGGGGGGGAGGATAGCCACCTGTCATCATCCTCTGTCTGGCTCTCTCTAGCAGATTCAGATGAAATGTCTCAACAACAGTTGTTTTAAATTACTTTCATTTGACCCCTAGTACTCAGAAAAACCTGTCAAAACCTTTCTACAATTTCTACTTTTAGTTAAGTATTTTTTTATTTATTTACGTGATGTGGGGGCAGCTGCCCCCTGGCTACTGCCATGCTCAGCACCAGAGGGGATCAGTAAGGAAGGAGGCAGGCTTTCAGATATTTGGGAACCGAGTCATTTAGGTATTCAAATGCTAATGTTCAAACCTTGATTTGTACCCAGAAATGCAGCCGTTTGAAAGCAGCAGTTATATGAGATCTCAGTGAAACCTTAACTATCAATCTAGGTGCTGCATTTTTGAACAACTGAAGAACATCTGTCTTCAATGGTAGCCCCATGTAGAGCACACTGCAATAATCCAATCTGGAAATTACCAAAAAGGGTCATATGTGGCAAACCATCTGGAGCTGGGGAAGAGGGGGGGGGGAACACTCTCAGCCACTGAATCCAGGAGCATGACAGCAGAACCTTTAGGAAAGAGTTCTAGAACATTCCTGAAGAGGTGCAGCATTCACAGTATGCTTGTGCCTACAGCCCTGTTGGTGTGACCAAAAAAGGAAAGAAAGAATTCACTTCTGCTAAAGGAGAGTGTCTTAAAACATTTCCTAACATTCTGTAATGGAAACAACCTAATTCCCAGCACACCTTGAATATATTACTACTATTAATCATCTCCCAGTGTACCTTGTTCTCATATTCAACTTAGCCATGTCCTTAAAAAGAATACCATTTCTGTGATGTTCGTGCCTAGAACCAATTAACACCAGTAATATGCACTTGGGAAAGGAAAATCCCGCCATGGGTGCATTTGGGTGAAGGCAGAGATTCTTCCACTGGAACAAAGAGATTTGGGAAACAGACGCTGGCCAACAACACCTTTTCTCCTTCTTTCGAGATGTGGTCACAGATATTAAGCCCTTTCTTTGCAACTATTTTCCTCTCATAAACTCCTTTAAAACAAACTGCAAACATCTAAATAATGACTGGCTCTCTAACCTGGAATTAAAAAAAGGCTTCACACTTGCTCCTCCCTTGGTCATTTGTTGCCTCCTCCCTTCATCTTGACCCTGATTTATGGCCCATCCATACTTTGGCTTGTCCCATGACTTCTAGGCACAGGTCCAAGAAGGTTTTCTTTGTCCTGCAGCTTTCCGTGGGGAAACCAGTGGTTTACTGCTGAATAAAAACAAACAGAAGAAACTGTTAATTTGGAACATGCAGAATAAATGATGCAAGGAGGGAGCTGAAGCCCAATATAGGAAAAGAGGTGGTAAGAGAACACCTAGCTACTTTGAATGAATTCAGATCTCCAGGGCCTGATGAGGGTACCAAAGGTTGTAAATCTTAGAGCCTCTGTCTATAATCTTTCAGAATTCTTGGAGGTGAGGTCCCTGCAGACTGGAAGCAGGCGAATGTTGTCCCCATCTTCAACAAGGTGGTGGAGAGAGAAGACCCAGATAACTGCTGACCAGTGGGTGGAAATGCCCTCTAAGATCACACAGCACTTTTTAAAAGCCTTATTGTTAAGGGGAGGGGGCAGTGTGTGTGTGTGTGTGTGTGTGTGGCACTGCCCAATGCTGGCACGTGGTCCTTCCATGGTTGGCAACCATGAAATGGTTTATGGCCCTCAGTATCAAAACTGCCCCCACCCTTAGGAATCTAGGAAGCTGCCTTATATTGAATCAGGTCATTGGTCCATTTAACTCAGGGTTTTAGGCATGAGTGTCTCCTGGAGATGCTATTGGGGATTGAACCTAGGGACTTCTGCTTGCAGAGCAGATGCTCCACCTCTGAGGTACAGCCCTTTCTGTGATGTTGACAGTATTCAACCAGACTGACCAGTGGTCTGGGCAAAAACCAGGCAGAATTCCAATGAAAACATTGAGTCTTGGGCACTTGGAATCTGCCAATGCTGCATGCATTTGCTAAAGAGCAAATGCCTTTGTGAAACAGGGAAGCGGCAATGGTTAAACGGAAGCATATAATAGCATCCTTTGCTTCAGCTAGTAAAGAGAGGCTGCTTTTGTTCAGAAGAGAGGAGTGGAGGTGGAAAAAGTCAAAGGCTAGACTGACCACCTTTCGCCTTGTTTTGGAAACTTTGGTGTGCTTCCTTTCAACAGCAACTTTTTCCATTCGGCTCCAAAAGGGCACAGACTGTCACTTCTGCACACAATGAATTGATTTTACGTGTCATGTTGAGCATTTGTTTTCCCACCCTGTCTTGAGTAGCTATTAGGCTCTGGTGCCTTCATGTGAGCCTTGTAATTTAAACTACTGCCAGGAAAAAAGTAATAACTCCTCTTAAACAGAGCATAGGTTTTAAAAGTTAATGAGAGCCATTTGAAGCCTGGCAGATTTTCAAAGGAAGGATGGAGGGTGAAGTCCAGCCTGATGTAATGAATAAATATGGGGGAGATGGTGGTTTATGGGATGGAAGGAGACATTCCCATTCTTCCCTAGACTGCAAAATGTTCCTTGCTGATGCAGAGTGAGCAGGTGGAGATGGGATTCGTGTTCACTTGTTGCAAGGAACCTGACAAGGGGAAATAAGTTTCTAAATGCATCAGTGTTTGGGGGGGGTAGGGGGTATTGCAAGCCACCACCCATTCTTCCGCTTTGGCCCATGTTAAGCAATTTATACAACACCTCTGCTAACTGTGTCAATGTGTGAGAGAAAATATTATAATGCTCCTCCCTGGCAGCAAGAACTGACAAAGTTAAATTATAAAGTTTGTTTAGGTTCAAGCCACTGTGGGACTTGTTGAGTCATGAAAGGTCCAGAAAGGACAACGGACGCAATATTGGGAATATTAGCAAAGGAAAGCAGTGGTGCTTTTGCTACTTCTTAGTAAAGTGTTAGGGCAGAGCTCTCACAAGGATTATGGGTGTTAAAACTAGTTACAGCTATGATTTATGGACCTCCAGAGATTTCCCCAAATTTGTACACTTGCTAATAATTAGTGATGGGCACACTCCCCAGCTCAATTTGTATTTGGCTTGGCCTTCCTAAGCATTGGCAAACACTGGGGAAAGTTCATTTTTTTTCCACCCCCTGGGGGTTCTTTCTAGGTCCATAATGTTTCTGCATTATTGCACTGGCCTTCGGGAATTGCAGTTTCGTTGCTGTAACACATGGTTGAATTTGACCCCTAAGGTGGTTTCCCTCCATGCCAAATAGCAACTTTGGGGGTGAGCGAGTGTCCTGGAACATTCTCTCTCCTACTTGTTCCCTAATGTGGACTTGTGTACATCCACGCGTACACATACACACACACGTTTTGCAGCCTCAATCCTAACCAGAGCCCTATTTCAAAACTTAGAAAAAGGAAGAGATCAACCTGGCCTCTTCCATTGATAGTAAGTCCCTATTTCTTCAGGCATGGTGAGGACAGATGCAAATAATTCATTCAGCTTTTTTTGCAATTGCCTTATCCTCCTTTAGCACACCTCTGACTCCCTTGTCATAAAAAGTTTCAGCTGCCTCTCCAGCCAGTCTCCCACTACTAATCATAGCTGCCAAGTCCGGGTCGTAAAGATCCGGGATCGGCAGCACGCGCATGACCGGAAGTTGCGTGACGCAACTTCCGGTGGCGCGTCACCCTTCTATGGGCACCAGAAAATGGCGGTGCCAGCACCGGAAGTCGCTTCCGCGCATGACCGGAAACACGTAAAAGCGACTGCCGGCGCCGCCATTTTCTGATGCCCATAGAAGGGCAAAGCGCCACCGGAAGTCGCGTCACGCAACTTCCGGTCATGCGCGGAAGCGACTTTCGGCACTGGCGCCGCCATTTTCTGGTGCCCATAGAAGGGCAAAGCGGCACCAGAAAAAAGGCCGCCGGGCAGAAGCCAATTTAAGGGACAATACCGGGATTTTTCACCAAACGGGAGACCGCCGGGAAACGGTAAGAAAAAAGGAGTTTTCCCGGCGGATACGGGATACTTGGCAGCTATGCTACTAATATAGCCAAATACTTTTACTGTTGTGAGCCTTTAATTTAATTTTTTAATGATGCACCCTCTTTTTATTCTTTTTAGCATCCCTTGCTGCCCACTTGCACTTCTTTTGCCACTATTTTTGTCCCCTGTTTTCTCTTCATTTAATCAAGACATTTTTAATCATTTAATCAAGTTTTTTGAAGGAATCTTTCTTGCCTCTAATAGCATCTTTGCATAACAGGACATCCCGTTTTTTTTCTTGCAATAGGACAGCATCCCAAATGGCTGCTGTGATCTCACATGGTTTTAAGCTGCACTTTTTGTGGGTATGGCGCCCAAAATTGCATGTTTTGGGGCACTGCGCAAGATCGCTGCCTTGAAAATGTACCGTTTTGGGACAGTGATTTTCCACAGCACCCCAAAATGCACCGTTGTGCCCCCCAAAAGCCGTTTTGGGGGGCATGATCTCACACAGGTCATGTGACTTGCATGGGAGTGTGGACCTTAGAGATGGCATGTTGGAAGTTACATCTTTGATTCTGCTTGGCAGCCATGCTGGTGTCCTCTTGGCCTTCATTGTACCCTTTCTGATCCATGGTATACACTCCAGCTGAGCTTCTAATAGTTGAATTTGATAGTGCTATGGACACTGTTCCCAGCTGGTTCAACAACACTTTATAACTGGCACCAGGTCCTGGTTCCCATCTAAGATTACGATCAGGGTCTCTACCTCTCTGGCACCAGCGCCAAGTAGGGGACGGAAGGGGGGCCCACAACAACAAAAATGAAGGGGCCAGGCTCCCCCAAAGTTCTGTGGTGGCCACAAGTGCACAACACAGGGCACCCGCAAGATACATAAAAGGTATATTAGATCACTATGCAAACAACTACAATTCTACATAGGCATATCCAGTATACAGTGGTACCTTGGTTTTCGAACGTAATCTGTTCCAGAAGACCATTCGAGTTCTGAAATGTTCAAAAACCAAAAGCTCCATATGGAAAATTCAACACAGAAGCCGCGTGGCATGTTCGACTTCTGAAAAGTATTCGAAAACCGAAGCATCGGCATTAGAAAACCGAAACGTTTGCCAACGGAGACATTCGAAAACTGAGGTATCACTGTATAGGTATATAAATGTTATTATTATCTAAATGCAAATATGTATTTATAACCTAGCATATTTTTAGTAAATAGAAGCTGGCACAGAAGGTGCCTGCTGAATTTCTAGTTGCAGAAAGTTCCCCTGGAATGGGCCAATGACCTTAAAGATTTGGTTTCTCATTGTTGTTGGATAAGCCTCATCAACTTGGGGAAGAACCAAGGTGTGTTTGCAGATTAAAGCCATTTATGTTGTTGGCCATCACTGCCTCCTGCAGGAGCAAGATTCACAGTTTAACTACCTGCTGCATGGAGCAGTAATTACTTTTCTCTGTCCTGACTCTTCCAACATTCAGCTTCGTTGGATGTCCCTGAGTTCTAGTGTTAGGAGAGATGAGAAAACATATTCTCTATCCATTTTCTCCATTCTATGCATATTTTATAAACTTCTATAATCTCACCTCTTACCTCTTCTCCAAACTAAAAAATAAAATAAAATCCCATCTTTGAACTAAGGTGGCAAAGAAAAATCAATGAAGTCAGAAAGGCTGAACTGAAAGTTCAAGGATAGAAAAGTACCCTCCACAAAAATGTTTTTGTTTTTTGTTTTGTTTTTTTTAAAAAAATCAAACCCATTTTTCCCTACACACGAGTGTTCTTCTTTTTCTACTCCTTTTATTTTTCCTCTTTCAATGAATTAGAAACAAATATGGTGACAATTATAGAACTGTGTGAAAAGCAGAGAACGGTGTTCTGCCTCACACTACGTAGCTGGCCTTTAGAACAGCAAAAAGTTTCCATAACAGCTTCCTTTAAAAATAAAGTCAGGAATTTTGAAAATTTGTGAAATATAACATTCCACCAAATAGCCCGATTGATGTTACAGATACACCAGTGTGGTTTACAGAGAAAGAATGCCAGAATTATTCTGCCTCTCTCTCTCTCTCTTCCCCATTTGTCTGTCTTTGAAGTATTTTTATACTTGCATACCAAGGAATGTGAGGGTGTTGGTTGGGAAAATTGATGCTTTGCCCTTTTGGCTAACGGGGGATGGGTGGGGATACTCATGGCCATGCGGCTTCCAAGAAAACGGGGGGGGGGGAGAGAGAGATGGGAAGTGAAGCAATGAAAAAAATTACATGCATGTGAAATAGGCCTTCTCTGACCCCTTTCATGCTCCTGAAATTGTTGTAATGAAATCCAGGTCCATTACAGAATCCGCAGCATCATGAAAGGGCCACTTGCTGGTTCATACGTCAAGTTTTTAGACTCCCCTCTGTTTTGAAGTGTAATGGAGACAGGCCAGGTCCCCAATGGACATATATGGTACCACTGACTCAGTGCTTCTCCCTTCAATCACACTGAAATGTATTTTGATTAAATTGTGTATAGGGGGAGGGTAGAGTTGGGCAAGTTATTTCAGATCCTGCTCCTGATAAAATCTCAAGGATAATGCAACATGTTTGCAGCTCCACAGCCCTCCTGGCTTCAGGGGAGTAGATGTCCCTGTCTGTATTTTAGGGGATATATCACTCATTAGTAGATATGTTTTGCATGCATTTGATGTGGTGGGAAAATTGGGCTGAATGAAACCCACCTGGTTCCTGAAAGTGACCCCCAGATCCCCCTGCCCTATAGAATGCATTACAGTATTCAGAATAGTGGTTGGCACAATCCACTAAGAAAGATAAAAGCACAATAAAATGCAAAACAGTAACAATTAATTGCATGTTTATTCAAAAATCTAATAAAAACTCCTTAGTTTAATTAATTCCACAAACCTGATGAACCTGATCTGGTGATACCAGCTTTTCAAAGTCTGACAGTCATTTACAGCTTTAATGCTCCTCCCCGCTCATTGCCTCTTAGCGCTGTCCAAGGTAATACCGCTAGGAACATTGCCCCCCCCCCCACCTTGGGTACTACTTGGTCAGACCACACCTGGAATCCTGTGTCCAGTTCTGGGAACCACAATTTAAGAAAGATATTGACAAGTTGGAAACAGTTGAGGGTGTTGGGTATATTTAGCCTGGAGAAGAGGAGACTGAGAGGAGGTTAGATAGCCATCTTCAAATATCTGAAGGGCTGTTGCATGGAAGATGGAGTAAGCTTGTTTTCTTCTGCTACAGATGTTCTAAGAGCCTATGGATCGGGCCACTGGCCCAGTTGGTCCAGCATCCTGTGGCCAACCAGATGTACCTTATGGGAAACCTGCAAGCAGGGTCTCTCCTCTCCCTTCTTATGGTTTCCAGCAACTGCATTACTGCCTCCAACCATGGTTAGTAGCCTTTGATAGCCCTCTCCTGGATGAATTTATCCACTCTCTTTTAAAATAATCTGGGTTGATGGCCACCACTGCCTCCTGTGGGAGTGAGTTCTACAATGTAACTATGAGCTGTGTAAATTATAGAATAATAGAACTGGAAGGGGCTGTGAGGGTCATGTAGTCCAACCCCCTGAAAAACAGGAATCTCAACTAAAGCATCCATGACAAATGGCCACTGAATCTCAGCTTAAAAACCTTTAGTGAAGGAGTGTCTACCACCTTCCGAGGGAGTCCATTCCACTTTCTAACAGTTCCTGTTCCGGGAAGTAAGACCCAAACCAATACATTCAGGTTGCAAGAAAGGAGATTCTGACTAAACATCAGGAAGAGCTTTCTGATAGTAAGAGTCCCCGTCCCCCCTCTATCATGTGTTTAATGATTCTGAGTTGTCACATGTCACATGATAACCAATTATTGGTAATAGCTATTGAAATTCTTATACTGTATATGAGTGACTATACTGTTATTGTGGTAGGTGAAGGTTTGTGAATGTGTTTGATAAGTTATATATACATGCAGCCCCCATTCTGAAGCACTGTGTGTATTGGTGAAATTGTGCATAATTGAAACCCATTGAAAAACCTGCAAATACCCTATTCCTTATCTCAGTGATTGAGATAAGAGTTCAGATAGTCTTTGAGGTACCCTGGGCCTAGGTTGCTCAGGACCTTGTAAATTAATACCAGGACATTGAACTCAGGATAATCATGTGCTCATCATAATCGTGCCAACACAATCATGTGCCAATCTGGGAGACACCTCTTTGAAAACTGACCAGTTTTCCATTTTTTTTATTACTCTCTGAGAACATTTATAATCATTGAGCTGGTTTTTCAAAGAAGGATTGGGGGAAGGTGTGTCCATGCTGTCCTGATCAATAAACTTCAATATAGCTAACCAGGAGATCAGCATTCAGATGTCAGTCTCATCCACTTTAAATGGATCGACAAAATGCTTTCATTGCAATTAAATAGATTCTGTTCGAAAATAATAACAACATGTAAACATATTTTTCCCTAGGAAGTTTGAAAACAAAAACACGAAAAAACCCTCCGCTCTTCCACAAACCTTTTTGGGTTTTTGAAACTGAGCTGAACTTTTTCCAAGCAACATGCTTTCATCTAAAATACCCACATTTTATATCCATTAGGGAGCAAAACAGGACACAGAGCTGTTCTACTTATTCCCACTTCACCACCCTGTTCTTCCTTCTAAAGGCAGCAGAGATTCCAGGCCATAAAAGTTCTTTCCCAGCACATGGATCTGGCCTCTTTTGAAAGCCCGTCAGTGCTTTCGCTGGCAGCGTAAAGGGGACCTGTGCTGCTTGCGCTGTGGCTGAAACCCACCAACAGTTTTCTCAGTTCATTCTGTGGGAAGTGTTCAGAATTCGTGATCCTGCATCATTTTCAAAAGTGGTGCATGCATGAAGAAGCAGGTGCACAACTTGGGAGCACTTTTAGATTTCGTTACCAAGACGTAGGTGCTTTCAGTGGCAAGGAGTGCTTATGCTATGTACTACGTTATTACTTATTTATATGTTGCCCTTTGCCCAAAAAAAGACACCCCAAGGCAGTTCTCAAACAGCACAAATGCAAATGCAAACATACCAATGCCGATACGATACAATAAAAATCACATTAAATCTTAACATTTCAAAAGTATTAAAATACATTCATTTTCCTGCCAAAAAGGCAACAAACAAGAAAAATGTTAAGAGATTGCTCTAAGAGAGAGCAAGAACAATACTTAAACAGCAAGTTCTCCTTTTAAAGGTCCCAGGCAGTGGGGTGAGGGCATGACAGGTAGAATAGCTAGTGCCACAGGTGGTTCCCACAGTCTCTTCCCTTATGCTTAGCTCCACCCTTTTTTTGCCAGCTACAACAATTCCTGATCTCCATGCTTCAGCACTCACTGTAATAAATAAACTCTGTAAAAGATGTGAATGGGAGCCTGAAGCATGCAACCAAGGGATTTTTATTAGCACCCTGGCCGACTCTTTAGGAATGAGATAAAGTGGTTTGGAGGTCTCCATGTCTGCTTCGCCAGAACTGTTAATTCCAACTACTGGTGGAACACTTTGGTTCTTGCTATCAGTTTCTCTCATCAGTGCAATCTTGATTTGTGGTTTTGCTAAACACGCTAATCATGTTGTGGGGTTGACTAACCCTTTCTCTGTGTGTTGTTGTTTTAGATTTGCAAAGTGTCTGTGCCTAATATAAACCAGATGGATGTTGATAATGTCATACTTGGAAAAGAACCAGTCGAACAAAAGGCTGTTTAGGGTGGGCAAGAAGAAACACTTGCTTTAGCAAACATTTAAGAAGAAGAAAAACATTTATTCGAGCTGGGGTGGGGAGTATTCTTAAAAAAAGAAAAGTGCGCTACTAAGAGTCCTTAGAACAGATGGTTCAGCTCCCAGGTTGGTCTGCTTCCCTGTTATTGTAACAGAACTCACAGAAGTATAGGTAACTTAAACAATGTTTTAATTTACTGCAACCATCTCACTGATTTGCAACAGGTCTTTTGGCGGGCAGGAGAAGAGAGATGTTATACCAGATGCTGAGTATCAGCCACCAAACATATTTTACAGATTATTCCGTAATATGGTTAGATTATGATCAAGTTTGGATGCAATCGCCCGCCTTTTCTGTGCAGTTAACATCCACTCAAAGTTCTTATCTATTTCAGGCAGGGATTGTGAGCTAGAAAGTGAAGAATAAGGCAGACGAGCTCATGTTGAGGCTGGAGTTGGAAGATTCTTGAAAGATTCAGGGCAGACAAGAGGAAGTCCTTCTTCACACAGCACACGTAGCGCTCCCTCTCACAGGAGGCAGTGATGGCTACAAGCTTGGATGGCTTTAGAAGAGGATTAGACAATTTCATGGAGGAGGATAATGCTAACAATGGTTGCTAGCCACGATGGCTATGCTCTGCCTCCACAGCAATGCTTCTGAGTCTCAGCTGCTGGAAACTGCAGGAGAGGAGAGTATTTTCTCCAGTGGCTGGCCAAATGCCTGTGGGAAACCAGCAGGCAGAACCCAAGCACAAGATCGCTCTCCCCTCCTGCAGTTTCCAGCAATTGGTATTCAAAAGCTCACCAGTGGTGCAGTTGGAGGGCAACAACAGCCATCCAGCAGCTCTTCCTACTACAATAAGACAGCGTGGAAGGCGACAGAGCTCCTGGTTCAAAACCTCCCCTGGGTACCTTACAGCTGCAATAAATCTATTTCATACAGGGGCACCATCTCCTAGGGACTGAGCCCTTGTGGGGCCCCTGAATAATTTTGGGATGGGGCCAAGCCTCCATAATGTCCAAAAGTGGCAGAGGAGCCCAAGCGCAGAGCCAAGCAGAGCCCCAAGCTGGCTCCTACTCCTACTTCTGCCACAGAAGGGAAGGAGACAGGAAACAGCCCCATGCCAGTGGCAGCAGCAGGAGGAGGAAGAGCCATGGCCATGAAAGCAGTGCTGCCACTGTGCTGCTGCCATGTAGGCCCTGCCCCCTGCTTCTCCCATGTCCTGAAGTCATGTGCACAATATCAGGACACCGCACATGCAACGTCACACACTTCGCACCACCACCCCTCCATTCTTCTTTGAAAGCTGGTTCCTCTGCTTTCATATTATTATTATTATTATTTGCATAGAAATGTTTTATAATTTTTTTTATCTCCTGTGTGTTATACATTCGCCAGCTACTTATTGATGAATGGCCCCAGTTCAGCACATGCAGAAGATCCCAGGTTCAATCAGGCAGCTTCCTAGGTTCCTATATTGTCATTATTGTTTATTTGCACATTTATAAACTGCTTCACAACCAAAACCTACCAAAGTAGTATACAAAAGTTTTTTTAAAAAATCTCTACAATTGTACAATTGGTATTCCATAAAATGTTTGAGTTGCACCAAATATTGTCATTCCAATGTTTCTAGCAGGATACAGCTTACAGCTAAGCTGGTGTTTGATGCTACCATTTTTGGTTCTGATCCAGCTGGTCCCTTGATGAATGTGTGGCTGGTTTGTCCAGAAGCATGGAGCCACTTAATTGCCATCCCATCTTTCCTCTTCCCAGTGCCTCACTACAAGCATATTTTTAAAGGTAAGGCTTGTGGAAATCCACTTCTAAATACAAAGTGGGGCAGCAGCACAAGAATGTTAGTAAATGGTAAAATGTTAGTAACATGCACTGGTGGAGGAAGAGGAGTGTGGGGAAACTTCACTGCCCCCGGCAGCGCGATTCCGTCAGGGTGCCATCATGGCTCTCTCCCCCCCCGCCCGCGCTGGGCGCCCCACCCCTGCAGGCAGCGTCCCCCGCCCCCAGGACTGCTCTCTGCCCCCCCCCCCCGGTGCCAGAGCATGAAGCTCCGCCACTGGTAACATGACCCATGTCTTGTGGATCTTCTGTGTCCTTAAGCAGTAGTGTAGCTGCAAATTCAGAAGTGCTACACCCCCATCTAAGATTATACAACCTTCCAAGATTATACGGTACAATAATCTTATAAATATACAATAATAATACAGTAATTAGGGATGCATTGCAACAATCAGTGCAAATATCCAGCTGGATCCACTGTTGGTTTGTTGTTGTTGTTTGCACATATGTTGGCAAATGACTTGGTGTGCTCCAATATCTTATTTTGTGGTGACTTATGGTGAGGTTTCCTTGGAGTTCCATTGAACGTAACAGAACTTGCACATCATTATAATGAAAATGGTGTATGTGGTGTTTCCAGTGTCCCTAAATGCTAAGCTTTGGAGCATACAGACCACCTCTTACTCAATGTTCTTCCTGTGGGCCTTTTCCAGAGTGAACCTGGGTGCCAATCCTCTGTGGATGACTCACCTCCTTTCAATCTGTTGGAATCCAGTCTGAAGGCTTCTCTATGGCTAGAAAGCACCCCTTTCATGCTGGTTGGGCAGCTCTGGTATGCTGGAGACTGGAATCCTGCAGCAGAAATAATAACAGACTTTTGATTCCGTATGACCCTGAACCATTACTCCTCTGTTCAGAAGTCCCCCTTCCCCAAAATTGGTGCCCTCCAAATGTTTCAGACCACAGCTCCCATCAGCCCCAGACAGCCCTGCTGACCAGAAGACACCATCTGGAGGGAAGGTTGGTCTCAAGACATTAGAGCACAGTGTATTAAACTCAGAAGAAGGACTGACTCTCAGTGGTAAAGCATCTGCTGATGGCAACTGCAGTCTAAACATCTGGAGTGCACCAGGTTGGGGAAGGCTGTCATAAGTGATCAGGGAAATCAAGCAACAGATTAACTGAACATCAGTAAATAAATGCAGTTCACTGAATGATTGTAGGTAATTAGTTCCATATGAATCATTCACTTCTAGAGTTTCCAACTTTTGAACTTCCCCTACAGCCATACCACAAACTATTATTTGCTCTAGAGCAATTAAACTCTGTGGGATGGAAACAAACTTCAATATTACCTGCTAATTGCTAGAGATCAAGCTGCATTATTTCTGGTATGTAACTTTCAGTGCAAGTGCTTTAAAAAAAGCTCTTTGCAATTACTACTACTACTACTACTACTAGAAATAATATATTTTCACTTCAGCAGAAGAATATTCCATGGTCAAATGAATATTTAAAGTGGTGTTATAGATTGAGGGGGACCCCCCCAATCCCTAGAAATTAATAAATAGTAGGATTTTGATGATTTGGGATTTGAAGGGGGAAATACAAATTGCAGAGGAATTCCTGGGCTAGCCTATGCAAAACAACATGGGCAAGCTATGGCCATTAAGAATCAATACAAGGCCATTGAGGGTCACTGGCAATGCAAGACAGCTGCCCTCTCCCCTGACCTGAGGTGTGAATAGAGACTTGGGAGTTTGGAAGGTTGCAAAGGAAACAGGGTGTTTGAGGTGGCAAGAGAAGGAAGTCTGGTAGCAAGGGGTTCTGGGAAGAAGCAATGGGAAGAGAGACTGGGATCCATTCTGGGCAGATTGGCAAAAGGCTGGCTGCACTGCTGTGTAAATAGGTGAATAATCCATATTCTCTTGCCAAGTGCACAGGCTTTTCACTTTACAAAAGGCCACTTATCTTTGTAAAATCTCTGTTTGCCTGTGTGTGCACATGTGAATTCTGGCTAATATTTGCAGCTATTACTAACTAGCTCTGTTCTTTGTCTTTGTTACCTGCAGCCAAATTTCCATTTGTCACATACCGGTAACTGCCCCACACTGAATGCCATCAAAATACTTCTTTAACCCAACATTTGACGTTGGAATAAAAAAGGTAAAAGTCAAGGGACCCCTAACCATTAGGTACAGTCGTGACTGATTCTGGGGTTGCGGCACTCATCTCGCATTACTGGCCGAGGGAGCCAGCGTTCAGCTTCCAGGTCATGTGGCCAGCATGACAAAGGCGCTTCTGGCAAACCAGATGGAAATGCTGTTTACCTTCCCTCTGTAGAGGTACCTATTTATCTACTTGCACTTTGACGTGCTTTCAAACTGCTAAGTTGGCAGGAGCTGGGACCGAGCAATGGGAGCTCACCCTGTCACGGGGATTCGAACCGCCAACCTTCTGATCGGCAAGTCCTACCGTGTTTCTCATATTATAAGACATGTCTTATATTTATTTTTTCCTCAAAAAAAACACACTATGGCTTATTTTCAAGGGATGTCTTGTTTTTTCCTCCTCCTCCTGCCGCGGCCGGCATTGCTGCTGCTCCTATCACTATGTCTTATTTTCGGGGTATGGCTTATATTCCTTGAATGCTTAAAAATCCTGCTATGGCTTATTTTATGGGTATGTCTTAAAATATGAGAAACAGGGTAGGCTCTGTGGTTTAACCCACAGCGCCACCTGAATACTTGCGCATAAATTCACTCTGGGATATGTCTCCTTTTAAAATCTGTGCTGGGCCTAGATTAGAAAGTAACAACTTTCGAGGGTGCAGATCTGGACAATCTGCATCTATCCCCGTGGAAACAAAAAGGATGAACAATAGCACGAATGGAAAAAACTTGCTAAACACCTGAATGCCCTGATGAGTGAACAGGATGCAGATGACTTTGTAGAAACTTGGTACTCCTTCATTACCTTCTCATCAGATAATCCTACAGTGTGGCATCCTCTGAACACCCATGTGCTATTAAAAATACTCCCCCATTCTACTTGGAAGAGAGGGATATGTTACTGCAATTTGCTAATGTAATTAATGTAATTTTGAATACTAATATATATATATATATATATATATATATATATATATATATATATACACACACACACACACAATATTTTAAAAGAATTCAGATCAAAAAATGCCCATTTTTTGTAAGGACTAAAGCTATCAGTTAATTAAATAAGCTTCTTATTCTACTGTCTTTCATTTAAGAAATTTAAATCAATTCACATATGATTGTTGTTGTTGTTGTTGTTTAGTCGTTTAGTCGTGTCCGACTCTTCGTGACCCCATGGACCATAGCACGCCAGGCACATATGATAGAAATATCTAATGTTTGAGAAAGTTAAAGGAGTGTGAGAACTGACAGTTTAATAAACAAAACCTCCCTCTGGTGGAAAAGAAAGTGTTGTCATCAATACCTCTTTTTCAGTGTCTTACAACAGGGGCATTCTTAGGACCAAAGTGGCTTCAAAAAAAAGACAGAACTCTACCCTTGAATTTCAGCCCTGCTGATATAAGTTTTATCAGTTAAAATTTGATCCCACTGACTGAGCCCTCTCTGCCAATAAGAACCTTTTTAAAAGTTTGCATTTTTTATTGTTTTACTGAGAAAGAAAAAGAGCCTCAAGCAATCAGCTGCAATTCATCTGGAAAAGGCTCTTTTCGATTTACAAATCGTTTAAAGCTTCCAGTGACACTACTTCAAAAAGACAGCTGAAACTTTAAGTGCAAAAATCCTGTAAATTAAGTTAGATACACTATGCCCAATTCTGATCTCAGTTGATACAGACATGGGTCAGTTCCACTCCAGCAGCTGGCATTAAATCAATAGTGTAGGTCAGTGTGAGACCTGTTATGTTAATAAAATGTCATGAATGCAGGACATGGTTCTGTAGTGCCAAATTTTAATAGCATTTCTTGGCAACTTGGTGAAACTGGAGACGTCTGATGTCTCAGCAGAGACACTGTAATGGTTTTAAGTGCTGTGCATATCTGATATCTTCAAGAGATACTGTGTCTGCCAAAGATATTCTTCTGACATAGTGTGCTACTCTGTGTAGATCTAATTACTGCAGATATAGTATATTGGAAGCCAGGAGACAATAGTACAGAATGAGTAGCCTGGGGGTTCCCAATAAATGTTTAGCTACTTTTTTTTATTACATACTATCCCTATAGGGAATCATGTGGAGCAATTATATGAATATTCAACTAGTGACTTAAATATTGCACTATCTTCAGGAGTTTCTTGGCCATATTACTCCACAAAAAACTCAGGTTATTTTTATCGCTGTTGCCTTTGTTTGTTATCGGGAACGTGGGAACTGGAGCTTCAAGAGAGTGTTGGAAACTCTCAGACAGCAACATCCAGCTAGCCCCTACATTAGTCTCCCCCAACTGGATTCTCCATCCATGTGTTTTGGACTACAACTCCCATCATTCCTAGCCAGAATGCTTAGAGGGTGCAGTAGGTTGGGGAAGGCTAACCTACATGGAACTGTAGTTCTGGGGTATGTTGGAGTGAAGCCATGACAGTGAAATAGGACTACATTTGCAGTGCAGACGTGCTGGTGAGTTTTTTTTTAATGTATTACTCAAATGGATTTATAAGTAAAACTTTTAGAGTTTGCTGGCATTTGTCCTCATTGGCTTAAATTTGCTCTGAAGGCATGTTGAGAACCTCTTCGGATGTTAGTTTTCATTTCTCAGGATCTTGCAATTAAAGCATGGACACATATGCATACTTGTCAGCAGTGAATCTGATGCACATATCTTGCATAGCAAAATGTCATTAGATGGCAAATATTATAGGGGTTGCCAACAGGCTACCTACAGTACCCTCTGACTGTTGTTGGACTACAACTCTGAACAACGCTGGCCATTTGCCATATTGGCTGAGGTTGATAGGAGTGGTAGTTCAGCAATATCAGGGGGAGGGGGACAGGGACACACACTGCAAACTTACGGCTTGATATAGAATCAGATGAGTTTAGGATGATGGCAATGCTCTGCCCTCCACAGTCGGAGGCAGTTTGAATAGCAGTTTCTGAAAACCAGAGGAGAGAATGCTCTTGTGCTTGGGTCTTGCTTGAGGGTTTCCCACAGGCATTTGGTTAGCCACTGTGAGAACAGGATGCTGGACTAGATGGTCCACTGGCTGATCCAGAAGGGCTCATCTTGTGTTCTTATGTTCACCCAAAGCACATGAAGAAGTGGTTGTTGTCTGTAGCTTCCAACTACATGGTTAAGGCCAGCATTTAAACCCCTGCACAGTCAGATATTTGGAATATTTTATCAAGAACACAGTTGTGTAAGTAGTGGTCTAACTTTATTATTGAAAGATGATCTCATCCAAAAGCAATGGACAAAGTATTGAGCCTGTTGCTCTCTGGTCCTGTGTCACACCTACATGCATTCATATCTCATTTGAGGAGTACACCTCCTATACAACCAGTGGATGATAGTATCCATTGTGACTGGTGGGGCAGAAGGCAGTGAGACTAACAGTTGATGGCACCAGAACTGATGACACATGGAGCCAGAACCATTGACAGGCAGAGCCAACTAATTCTACCCTTTTCCCTGCTGAGTTCTACATAGCGAAAGCTGAGAACCTCTACCCTTTTCTTTCTGAAGTCATGTAGTCACCATTCTTGCATTGGCCATGTATCCTAACTACAAAATCTAGGAACAAGGGGTTGCATATAACCAGTGCTTTTTTCTGGGGGTACGCAGGGGTACACATACCCCTAAACATTTTGTGAATCTACGTTTGGCCTCATTGAGGGGCAGTATTTCAATATGAGTAAGAAAATGAGAGTACCCCTAAACATTTTAGGGGGGGAAGCACTGTATATAACGAACTCATTGAGATTAATGTGCCTAAGCTAATGATATCTATTAATTTTGATGTGTGCCTACTCTCTCTCAGTAGGACTAGCATTGGATACATCCAAGAAAGAACAGCACAGTTCAGGAGCAAGCAAATGCACACAAGCATTCATCATGGTGACACACGTCACAAATGTTTGAAAGTCACAACTACCATTGCAGCTGTTGTATTTGGTACCCAGATGAAGGCTCTAGTATGGTGCTTTGTAAAGCATCTTAAACAATCTAGTCTCTGTAAAAGGCTGTAATTTTTGTCATTAGCACAATCCTCTCTTTGTTCCTGTTCCTAATAAAGCAGTCATCCGATGTTTTGGACTACAACTTCCATCATCCTTGTCCATAGGCCATGTTGGCTGGGGCTGATGGGAGTTGGAGTCCATGAACATCTGGTGGGCAATACGTTGTCTACTCCTGTGATCAAAGTAATGTTTTAAACACGTGAGTTTTCTTGATTGAAGCTTCTTTCATTTTGGTCAATGACAATGGAAAGTACTGAATGCCACTCATTCAACATAAACCCATTCCATTCTGTTTGTGTTTTAAGCATTTAATAGGACATGGAGTGATCTACTATGTTCCAAAAAGTAAAGCCTCTTTTATTAGAGGCCTGAGATGATATTTAATGGAGACAAAATACATGCAGAAAGCAAATCCCTTTACCGCCTTTGCCTCTTTTTATTCCCCCTCCCCTTCCTGTGTAAAAGAAGGGAGAAACTCTGAAGAGAGAGGAAAAAAAACCTGTAATAACATTTGTTTCCAATATTTTATGTGGAAAACTTTGCATGTAACATAAAAATCTTCTGGCAGGAGAGACCACTTGTGGGAAAGTGATTTGATTATAATTTGATATTTGAGCTGAATTCTACCCAGTGAAGCCACTGAAAAAGGAGCGTAAGCGGCTCTGGCCTGGCTGGAGTTCCTCCTGACACCTGCTGATGAACCTTCTCAGCTTCTGCTAGCAGCCACAACAGGTGGCCCTTCCAGATCTGGTCTCTGAAGCTCCTGTGGAGAAAACGCTGCATGACATTTGTACCATTCCTCTACAACTTGCACCTTTTATGTAAGAAGGATTGCAGAGATGCTCCCCCCCCCACCACACTTTTAATACATGAGAACCTAAGATGAGCCCTATTGGATCAGGCCAAAGGGGGCCTATCTTTTCCAACATCCTGTCCTCACAGTGGTCAGCTAGATGCTCCAAAGGGAAACCCTCAAGCAGCACCTGAGCACAAGAGCACTCTCCTCTCCTGAGGTTTCCAGCAACTGTTATTCAGAAGCTTTGCTGCCTCCAACCATGGAGGCAGAGCAAAGCCATCATGCCTAATATGCATTAATAACCCTCTTCTCCATGAACACCTGGGCTGTACATTCCTCCAGGGAATGAAAATGGAAACACATGTCACTCTCACATTCAAATAGGTGCATATAAAGTTTTATTGATTGGCTTCCTGGAGAAGGTTTTCAAGGTCCATCACCCTTTTCAATAAGAGGTAAAGCTGACATCAATAAGGTGGGAAAAAGCTTTTTTGTTAGTTATGCTCCGTCTATGGGCTGAAAGCACAAGGCAAAAACATTTTTCAAAATCCCAAGCCTATTCATACGTTGTGGATTTTTATCTGTTGCTTTTTAGCAAACTGCTGTTTTATTACTTATCTTAACAAAGCAAACATGTGTACATATATGTACATACATATGTACATATAGTTCCTATATTTAATACTTCCAGTCACAGAAAATAAACAAAACAGCTACTCTTAAAGAATACAATTCATTTGAGAACCTTTGCCAACCTGGTGCCCTCAAGATGTTTTGAATTCCAACTCCGACCAGCTTGACAGCTCATCAGAAGCTGCACTAGTGCAAAACATCTGGAGG
This sequence comes from Zootoca vivipara, assembly GCF_965207765.1. Taxonomy (NCBI): domain Eukaryota; kingdom Metazoa; phylum Chordata; class Lepidosauria; order Squamata; family Lacertidae; genus Zootoca; species Zootoca vivipara. The sequence continues at coordinate 28,934,611 of NC_142585.1, forward strand.
GCACCATGTTGGCAAATGCTGCATTCAACCAATGCAAACAATGAATATGTATGCTGCTGAGAGGTGCTAAAGGCGTATTATTTCCTGAAGGTTCAATGGGTCTTGATGTGGCTCCCAGTAGGCATGTCTTCCCTTCTAAGCATCAGAGATCAATCAAAAAGTTCAGAAGAGAGCAACCAAAACAATCAAGGAGATGAGGGCACTCTCCTGTGAGGAAAGGTTGCAGCGTTTCGGACATTTGAGATTAGAAAAAAGCAAGTAAGAGGTGGCAAGATCAGGGCCGTCTTAAGCATATCTGGTGCTGTGGTGTGAAGAACCCTCCGGTGCCCCCCCCTCTTCCCAGAGTTGCCAACCTTTTTTAGGGAGGATGGGACTGCCGGCGACGTGCCCAACTTTGCGGGGCTGGAGGAGGCAGGCAGTGGCTGGAGGGCAGCTCCTCCAACGGGGAAGAGGCAGAGGCTGGACGCGGCGGCTCCCGGCTCAGCTGGCTGCTTCTTGCCATGGTGGCCATGGCAGATGGAGGCTCTGGGCGTGGCGCTGCTTTGGCACAGCATGGCAGAGGTGGGCGAAGGTGGTGAGATGATGCCGGGAGGTGCTGCGTCCAGCCTCCGCCTCTTCCCTGGTGCCCTCCAGAACTTGATGCCCTGGCACCCTGCACCACTAGCCTCTATAGGTAAGACACCTCTGGACAAGATGGAGGCAGCAATGCATCTTCCACCAGTTGCTGGAAGATGCAGGAGGGGAGAGGGCTTTTGCACTCAAATCCTGCTTGTGGTTTTCCCAAAAGTGCATCTAGTTGGCCACTGTGCAAAGAGGGTTCCAGACTGTGAAGCAGTACCCCACACTCTCCCAAAGGGCTGCAGGTGAGTTTAGGAGGTGCACAGTGGGTTAGCTTAGGGAGCTCAGTGGAAACGATGGGAGGGCTGCTGCAGTCACACCCAGCATCTCCCACATGAGGCAGTTGCTTCAGTCTGCCTAATGGCAGGGCCAGCCCTGGCAGAAGACAGCATTGTTTGTATGTCCATTTTGTTGTAAGAAAAACAAAGAGCCTTCAGCCCCCACAATCTGTACCTATACCTACAAGTTTTGCCCTAAATCCCTTGCAGTTTAGCAGTTCTGACTGAGAAAAGGGAGTAATGCCCTTCCCACCCCCCTCAAGTTGGCTGACTGCTCCTGCAGACACTCATCTACTCCTAGTCTAAACAAAACCGCAGTAGCTGAACTTGGCTTGGAAGCCATGTGTCTGATACCAATAATATTCAATAGATGGAATAATGATTCATCTCAAGAGCCAGGTTTTTTTTTTTAACCACCTTCCATATCTGAGCATTCCCGAATGTTGGGCAGGATGGACATTCTATCCAGTGATATGCCAATGATATGGAGTCAAGTTTCGACTTAACTTAGTCACTGCTGTGTGATACGATTGCAATGGATACAGTCCAGGCTTCCTGTTGTACTGTGCGCTCTGTAAGTTATGACATGCACACAGATCTTTCCATTAGGATTGATCTGGGATTAGAAATGAAACATTTGGTTCAGCTTTAGACTGAAATGCTGAAAGCTATGCCTGCCAAATCTGCAAGTCAGACATCCTAGGCAGAAATATATGAAAGATAAGGAGATCTGATTGCTCAAGAGCTTATGCATTTCACAGTGGGCAGAAGCATATACAATACAAACATTGTACATAGTAGCTGTATTCAGTTGTGACATGCTGACGTCTCAACGAGAAACCTGTTGCAGCTTTTCAGAAGTGTTTTTAAAGAAATGTTTTTAAAGATTTAGCAAATCCAAATGTTGCCAAGTCATAGTTGCAAATCCAAATCCTTGATTCCTTTTGATGTTTCAGTATTTGTTGTTCTGGAAAAAAGGAAGCAAAACAAATTTAAATATATATGACATATATATGACACAACTCCTTTTCCCACTAATTTTCCAGCCACCAATAAACAGTGTCTCCCCCTCCTTACAATTCAAACATGTATAAAGCAGTTTGAACTTTGGAGAAACAGTAACTCTGTGGTAGCTTTTGTCATTTTTTAGCACAAGACCCCCGATTCAATTGCAAGCATCTCTGCTTAAAGGGTGGTGTTTGCTTATGCCACAGGATAGCCACTGACAGTCACAGATGTATTAGCAATATTGAGCTAAACGTACAAGTTATTGGCTCTGTTGATCCAGCTGGGGTGTAATCGTCATTTAGGTGTCCCCTCAGGTACCCTAAACCTAAGTTGTTCATGGCTTTGTATATTAATACAAGGAACTTGAACCTGGCTTAAATAGCCAATGCAGGTGCCCTAACATGCTGTTGTCCATAGCCACCTCCCCCCCATTAGTAATCTGGCTGCCACATTCTGCACCAGCTGCAGCTTCTGAACTGGACCCAAGGGCTGATCCTGTGGTCTTCTCCTATCTATATTCAAGGCAAGAATATATTTCTAGTTCAGTGACTTCTAAAATCTGAATGCACAAGTTAGAGTTCAAATGTTTCTTGAGCTCTATTCTGCTCCTCCTGAATATTCAAGGCAATTATGGGAAGTTGGGTGGTTGCAAAATAGTCCTGGGGCCACACTCAAGCTTTCTCTTGATGCTCCATCACAACCACAATCATCCAATTAATCACCATTGTTCTTTTGGACCAAGAAACAAAAAGAGAGAGATAGGACCACCCTCTCTAAGTTTGCCTGGCAGGGCTTCATATCCTTGTTTTCCAAGATTGGGGAGAGGGTCGGGGCGTATTTTGGAGAAAGGAATGTCAGAATATATTGGAGTCTTGCATCAGTTCCTGAAGTATTTGTGTGCCTGATTAATTATTGCTTAATTATAAACCCTGGGGATGGTGCTTTTTTCTGATTAGAGTAGAGGAGAAAGTCCTATAAGGTTTGCCAAAAATATATCAACTTTTTGCCCATTAAAACTCTCCTTTAAAAAGAAGAAGAAGCTCCAAAAATTGAAAGCTGTACTTCAGGACGTTAGCATCTTTATCACTTCTTCAAAACAGAGTTTGTGTGCGTTCCTTTCCTTGTGTAAGCAGTGAGGAAGCCAAAACATCCTCTTCCCGGAAGGCTGATTGCTCAGCCTTGCTACTCCTTTTGATATAACGAGTTAGCAACTAAGCCAGGCTTCCTCAAACTCGGCCCTCCAAATGTTTTGAGACTACACTCCCCATAATCTCTGAAAAGTGGTCCTGCTAGCTAGGGATCATGGGAGTTGTAGGTCTAAAACATCTGGAGGGCCGAGTTTGACGAAGCCTGAACTAAGCCATGTTCAAAGCCTTGTTATATGAACATTAAAAGCCTCAACAGTCTGGAATCAAATTATCTTCACTCCCCCACACCCAATATAGACCCGTTAAATCAATGGTTCCCAAAATTATCAAAATTCAATGAGTAACCATTAAAAATCCAAAAATAATTCAGTTTAATTATTTCAACAAGAGGGATGAGCTTGATCCAGTGACACCAGCTTTTCAAAGTCTGAAAGTCATTTGTGTGTTCAGACCCAGAGACCTCCCCCTTAAATAAATTCATACTTGACTCAAATTTTGGTTTGGTTTTTGGCAGAATCTAGGCCACAACTTTATTGATTACAGAAAGTGAGTGGTTGCATAGGCTCTGGTTCGACTAGCTCCCTGCACCCTTGCAGGTAGCGCTGACCCAGGGCACCAGCATAGGTCAGCCAAGGGTGAACACCTGGATAGGCAGAAAGCTGGGAACAGATTATGTCCGCCACCTAGATGTCCCCCTGGACTCAGACACAGGCACAACCCCTTTACAGGGGTTGACCAAACCATTTGAATCCCTGGATTCCTTTAATGGAATACCCTTCACATAGGGATGGTGGGAGCGTTCCCCCATCCCTATCACCTGAACCAGTGCCTATCTGCCACTCGAGCACCCATGCTCGCCGCCAACCACTCACACCTATAACCAATCCCTTAACCCTGCTGACACGGCGGTCAGCCACAAATCATTCCCAATCACAGGCAGATGAACCCGATCAAGCCTGTAAAGGGACACATCACAGAAGGTAATGCCCAGGTGACAGATCACCGTCCCACCCAAAGCCAGAACCTTCTTGGCCACTGTGCTCTGGACGCATCTCCTAGCCCTCTCGGTGGCAGCTGGGCATCGGCTTCCTCGCCACACATGTTGCTGCAACAGCTGCAACCAACTAAAACATGTAAGGAGCTTGGCTGGGAAGAAGATCCCCCCCCATGCTGTGCAAACTGAGGCCCTGACCTCCCAGGCCCCAGGGGTGCTGACTCCAAATAAGGCAGTCTAGACTGGAAGGCACACTGCATCATGGCACCCATACTCCTAGGACGACCCCTAGGGCTAGCTGGGACTGGGATCCTGGAAGGCACCCAAAGGGTCATAAGTCCCGCTCCCTTCACTCACATCCTCAAAAACAGTAGAAGACATGGAAGGGCCGGGCCAAGAAACAGGCTGCCTTCCAAATTGCGTATGCTGGGGAACCACTGGGGGAGGCGCTGAATGCAATGACTGAGACGGGCCTCTAATCACCCTTTTAGAAGGGAGAGCAGAACAGCCCAGTATCGCAACACACAAAATGCCCAATAAAATCCAAGGCCCCAAAGCCGCAGCCGGGACTGAGAACGAAAAGCCGCTGCGCAGAACATAGCTGCCAAGTTTTCCCTTTTCTCGCGAGGAAGCCTATTCAGCATAAGGGAAAATCCCTTAAAATAAGGGATAACTTGGCAGCTATGGCGCAGAAGCCCACCGGAAAATTAAGCAGGCAGCGGCAAGCTCCACAGACTGGGAGCACTCAAAGGGCCAGGGCCGGCGCCTCCATTTAGGCGAATTAGGCCGCTGCCTAGGCCACAGAAATGGAGGGGGCGCTGGCCCGCCACCGCCGGCCACCTGCCGTCCCTGTGAGTGAGGCGAACAGGAGGGGCGCGCGGGGAGCGTGAGACTGGGGCCGCCTCACCGCGCCTCTCAGCTGTTCAGCGGAGGCGCCCCAGGCTCCTGCTCGCAGCGGGAAGCCAAAAGCCGGCAGCACCCACCCAGTGGCTCTCAGCCAATGAAAGGGCTGTTTCTGCTGCTTGGCACTCTTTTTCTTGGGAACCTTGCCGAAGTGCAGCCCCTGGCCGAAAGGTCCCGACTGTGGGCAGGTGGCGCAGGAGGGAGTGGGCGCTGGGGCGCGCAGCTCCTGCCGGGGAAGGGAGGCGCTGCGGAGGAAGGTGCCTTTCCCTCAGGGAAAGGGAGGGAGGAAACCTCATTTTGCAGGGTAGGCCGCCTGCAAGTCCCTCCTTCGCCTTCCCTCGTCCCGCTCGCCGCCTTCCTCTAGCCTCCCTTGCCGGTGGTTCTCGCTGTCGTAGCCCCTGGGTCGGGGGCTGGGGGAGGAGCTGCAGTCCAGCGATGCCGGGAGGGGCGTGGGTCCGAAGCCCCTCGACCCCGGCTTCTCCTGTCCCTGTTCCTTGCTTGTAAGGGAAGGTCAGATAATGGTGGGAAAGCTTGTGCAAGTTAAATGCAAGCAAGGAAGAGCCTTGCTCTTTGCCTTGCTAGGAGGCAAGCCTCTCTTGGTGCACCAGTTCTGGGATGCTTTTGCAAGTCCATCCAAGTTCTCTCTTACCCCTCCCTCCCTCCCTTCCCTCCCTCTCTCTTCCCTCCCTCCCTCTCTCCCTTTCTCTCTCTCTCCCTCCCTCCTCCCTCCCTCCCTCCCTTTCTCTCTCTCTCTCTCCCCTCCTCCCTCCCTCCCTCCCTTTCTCTCTCTCTCTCCTCTCTCTCTTTCCCTCTCACCCCTTCCTCCCTCTCTGTCTCTTCCCTCCCTCCCTCCTTCCCTCCCCCTCCCCCTCTCTTTCATCCCCTTCCTTCCTTCCTTCTCTCCCTTCTCTCTCTTTCTCCTCCCTCCCCAACCTGCACTATTATTCTGTGGTAGCAGGACTGCCACTGCTTTGGAACATCTGTGTTTGAAATATGATTGGGGGGGGGGCGCCAGAAGGTGATCTCACCTAGGGCGCAAAAAACCCTAGCACCAGCCCTGCAAGGGGCTGAAGACCCATGGGGCAAAAGCCCCTCTAGGGGGAAGGGAAGGGAAAGGCAAGGAAAGGAAGGGACCTAACCAAGGAGGGAAGAAAAACAACTGGAAGCGTCAAGGGAAAGAGGGGATAATGGAAAGAAATCACCAGGACAATCTGTCGCAGGTAAATCGCTCTCTCTCGGCTGCACAGAGGACATGCTGTTGCTGTTCCGAATGCACACACCGAAAGAGGAAGCTCTGGGTCACATGCATGGGCATATATAGGTCCCTCGATCTGTTTGGACTGTGCTCCATTGGCCAGATTGAACCCAACATTGAGGGACCTTCCAATCGGGTGTTGTGGCTGACCAATCTTACCCACTCACAACACAGGAGGTCAGTCTCCAGGTCTCACTGCAACACGTGCCCTCTTTGAGAGAGGACCCGATTTACACATCCAGTGCCACCACCTGGTGCCCATTAGCCTCTTAGCAACACCCCCCTCCCCAAAGGTATTCCTACTGCCCCTTTGGGAACCATTGCATTAAATTATTAAGATTGTTGGAAGAGCCTTCCTGGTTGTGTCATTGCCTGAAAATTGTTGTCCAACAGCAATGTGGAAATAGGCCTTGCCTATTTTTGCCCCTACCCTCTGGAATGCTCCCACCCCCATTCATTGAGAAACTGACTCTGGATGCCTGTTAAAAACCTAACTCTTTGGCCAGACATTTCCTTTAAAAACAAACAAACCATTTTTATTTCTTTATATATTTATTGCATTTACAGGTGAAACTCGGAAAATTAGAATATCCTCAAAAAGTGCATTTATTTCAGTAATGCAACTTAAAAGGTGAAACCAATATATGAGAAAGAAGCATGACACGCAAAGCAAGATATGTCAAGCCTTGATTTGTTGTAATTGTAATTATTTGTCGTTATGCGGGTCCATTATAAATGGAATGTAATTAATGAAACGTAATAGCGATATTTATTTTTGTATTATTGTAACTATTTGTTTTCTTACTGTGGAATTCCCAAAAGAAAGCATTTGTAAAAATTAAAAGGACAATAAAAAATAATAAGCTGACTGCTGGGTGGGAGGGGTGGAGGGGGGGGTGTAGGATCCAGGGAGAGGGCATGACCACCAGACTGGACTAGTGAAAAGGGTTCCTCTACCTTGCACTGTTTTTATTTTGCTTTCTCCCTGCTCCTTCCTCTTCTAACAGTCCATGACGGCACACACATTTTGACCTCATGCTGCCACTGGAGGCCCAGGTAACATCAGTGAGAGTACCTACTTTGAGTTGCATCTGGTTCATCACTAGGGTTGTGAGGTCGGGAACATCCCAGACCTTGAGATTTCAGGACCCAAACCTGAGAACCTGAGCTGCATGCACAGTCCTCCTCCTCTTCTTTCACTCACCCACTTGGAGATTCAAGCTCTCACCCTGCCACCTGGAGGGGACCAGGCATACCTGTAGACTTCAGGTCAACCCTTGAGGTCTGGCAACCCAATCGCCACAGTTGTGGTCATTCCTAGAATAGGATAGCCTGGCTTCAGTAATCTGTGTCAATCCACTAAGTCATTCTAGCATAATATTGTGGTCAATGGGATCAAGTGATGTCAAGGAGAATCAGCAGGGCTACCCTTCCACGATCACTCTCACAATAAAGGGTGCATGACTAACAGAGCTGGCCCAATACATTCTGCTGCTTGAGGCAAAGGATAAGATGGTGTCTCCCATTCCTGCATTGCAGAGGGCTGGACCAAATGACTTACGGTCCCTTCCAACTCTACAATTCTATGATTCTATGATTCCATGTTCAGAGGGTGACTGGACTGAGTGCTGACTCAAACTTGAATAGTGGCAACTGGATAGCAGCATTCCCTCAGCCCTGAGGGCTACTAGCCAGTTTAAGGGGTGTGGGGCACTCCCACTACTGCTCTCCAATGTAGGGGAACAGCCAAGGAGGTGGCACTGCTGCCACCCCACAGCAATTGCCGCCTGAAGTAGTTGCCTCTCTCTGCCCAATGGTTGCATCGGCCTTTGTGATCAAGGCTGCTTCTGTGTCAAAACCAGGCATTCACCAAGGTTAAAACATGTCTCGCTTCATCTGGACATTCTCTTCCTGTTCTAACAATAATTTTTTTTCAGGTGGAGAACCTCATGTTTGAAACTGGATCAAAGAATCTCAAAGGTGTCACTACAAGTGTTTTGAGACTTGTGAAAACAGCGTAATTTCCATGTCTTGACTTTAATCTTATTAGTGTTTTCCACTTGATGGAGCCAGATAATAGCTAACATTGATGGTCCATGGGTTTCCCAGCAACTGCAGAAAAGATCCTTGATTCCCCCCCCCCTTTAATTATTTTGAAAAAGGAGTAGCCAATACTTTTCTGTATCCATGGTGATAAAAACAAGTTTTGCCACTATAGCACAGGTGCTGCTGCTGGTGATTCTTTTTCCTCAAGGGCCAGATGGAAGGGAGCAGGCATCATCAGCATCGTGTGTTTCGCCTCCATGCTTTGGAACAAACAGACTGCCTTGCAGGATCATGGTTGATTTGGGCCAGTAAACTCCCCTCATTAGTGGCCAGTTAGAAGCTTCTTCTGAGAAGTTCATGAGCAGAATGAGCAGAGTAGGAAAGTGGCACAGATATTTCTCCCAACACAGCCAAATTGCTTCTGGCCCACAAAAACCCTGGCATTCTCTTTGCTAGCCTTTGACAACCTTGTGCCCTCTCTGGATGTTTTGGACTGCAGCTCTCATAAGCCCCAGCATCATATGGTCATGCTGGCTGGAGCTTTTGTAGTCCAAAACATCTGGAGGGTGTGCAGTTGGTGGACAGTGCATAGCTGCCAAATACCCCGTATTTCTCAGGAAACCCCCGTTTTTCCTTACCGTTTCCCGGAAGTCTCCCGTTCCACCTCCTCTCCCGTTAATTTCCCTTATTTTTGTTCCTGTCAGTGGCCATTTTTCTGGTGCCGCTTTGCCCATCTATGGGCACCAGAAAATGGCCGGCACCAGCACCGGAAGTCGCGTCTACGCATGTCCAGAAGTGCGTAGACGCAACTTCCTGCGCCAGCTATTTTCTGGTGCCCATAGATGGGCAAAGCGACACCAGAAGTTGCATCTACGCATTTCCGGACATGCGTAGGCACGACTTTCGGCACCAGCACCGGCCATTTTCGGTGCCCATAGATGGGCAAAGCGACACCGGAAGTCTACACAACTTCCGGTGTCGCACGGCTGCCAATCCCGGATTTCTCCGCGGGGTACTTGGCAGCTATGGGACAATGCCATGTGAATTTGGCCTGCTTTTTTATGTCAGTCAATGAGAATTTAGGAAGGGTTAAAGCAATGTGTGCTTTAAACTCTAAATTAAGGTTGGAGGCAGCCTTTGCTCCTGAAAGGATTTTCTTTTACAGTGCAAAGGATTTAAAAAATAATTCATTCTCAGATGAGATCTGCACACAACGCAGATGAGGATGCAACAAGCCCAGTGCAGTGATTTATACAGAGATACAGCTGCAGGCCTCTTCTGAGGGTGGGAAATAAACTTCTAATCAAACCCAATGAGGCATGGCAGAGTGACCTGACCTCACTTGAAGGAGGTGAGGTTGCAGCAGCAAATCATGCAGAGATGCAGTAGCCAAACTCCTCTGTGGACAAGGGCTTTCTGGCACACAGGAACCTTAAATATGTAACTGATTCATTTTTCACAGCTCACAGCATGCCACAGACCACGGCTTGGATATTCCTGACCCAAAACAATCCCCTAAGAAACTGATCATAATATGTTTATGACTTGTTCTGTAGAGCCTCACGCTCTTTCTCACACATTTCCCCCCACCCTGTTTTGCTGTGATAGATTTACAAATTTAAAATATAGGGGGGAAAGTACAGAGGACACAAGAACACCTCAAGGACGAACCAGGGTGGGGTTTTGCCATCCCAGTGAGAGAGGGGGGACAGGGGAAGTTAGAAAGGAAGGTACAGGTGGATGGGGGAGGAAACAGCAGAAGTGGGGTAAAATTGTCTTGTGGGAATTATGGGAAAGGGTGGGAGTGGGTTAATAGAACACAAATGATGGTAGGGATGGATGAAATGGAAGGCCCAATACTGGTATGACATATGGATTTCGCTGAAAACTCCTGGAGAATCTAGATCTGGGGGAAGGGGTGGAGATACATTACTATGTTTGAAACAATATAATGATATAAAAGTTAATATTAGAAGGAGGAATCGTTGTTAGTAAAATCTATAGGCTGAAGGGAAAATTCTAATAGAATGAATAAAGGGAAATTAGAAATATTTGGTTTGCAATATGAGATTAAAGGTGATATTAATAGAATTTGGAATTATAGTTGAATATAGAAAAAATGGATCGAGAGAGCAATGTTTAAGATGTGTTAAATAACAATGAATACTGTTTAAATAATATTGTAACAGGGACCCAAGGTGGGGGGTGTCGAGGGAGTCCAAAGTGTTATGATCAAGATATATATAAGTTAGAATTTTTGTTTTTTGTATTTTTGTATTCTGTATTTTTTTCTGTTTTGTATTTTCTTTTTGTGTTTTGTATTTTTGTATGTCTTCTATGTTTGTAAATTTTTAATAAATACATTTTTTTAAAAAAGAAGTTAGCCAAAGTCATTGCTTAGACAGAGGGACTGGATTGGCAAGCTTGCTTTCTCATACATTCAACCCCCACAAATACAGAATTCGAAGAATTGGAAGGGACTCAGGGCAGCATCTAGGCTGAGCCCCCAAACCCACCTCATCTATTGGTCAATAAATATCCCTGGTACAATATTAGGGCTGCTATTGCTTAATTGCTTTTCTGCATATTTGGACAATCTATTTAGAAATTAAAAGAATCTGATGCCACCATTTATGACCGCAGTTACACACACACACCAGTTTCTTTTTCAAGGAGGAATTGCTGATAACCGTCAGTCCATGTTGAAAAGGTTAGATTTACACCTTCAAAAAGACTGGAGCATTGAAGAACATCCAAGCCACACTGAAGCCAATTCTCCATCCAGTCAGTCCATAACTCTTCACTGGATATCATTTTAATATTAGGGGTGGGGCTGGGAATTGATCTCTTACATTTGAAGCAAGTTCTTTTTCAATTTTAATGAGTTTTGATTTTATACACTGTGTGTGGAATTTGACCCAACACAGCTCTTCAAAGCTGAAAAGAAATCAAGAGCAAGGATTTAGCGCATAAATATGGGGCTTCATCCAATGTGTGACTGGTTGTTTCCAACCAGCCTGCTGTGCAGGAGGGGGAAATGAGCCATTAACACCAAGGCATTTATATAGACAGTCTTCACAAACATGCTATCTCTGGTGATCTTGCTTAGAAAGGTGAAAAGGTTAAAAAGGTGGGGAATCCAACTCACATCAGTCCCAGCAAGCATGCTCAGTGGTCAGGGCTAAGGGGAGTAGTTCAGAATCATATGCAGAGCCAAAAGTTAGCCACCTGTAGATTAGGCTAATCTGAAACCTGGGACTACTGCATCTTTAATTACAGGCAACGGCCATTTTGTGCACGTTCAAAGCATGCACAACATATGCAAACCTGGGAGTGGCAGGAAAAGGGGGCATAACAGGGTATAATGGGGTGGGTTTATACATGCTCCACCATTGCGCGTGATGACGCAGAACACAATCCCCATGCAAATTGGGATTGCCTGTATTTGAGCAACACCCTTACATGTATTAGCTGAGTAATTCCCATAATGGGTGCTTTTAAAATATATATTAAAGGTTTCAAGAGCTATTGGGTTGGGGAAGGGCTGCATAACTTGATGGTAGTGCACACACTATGCACCCAGGAATTGCAGTTAGGGCTGGAAATACCTCCTGCCTGAAACCCTGGTGAGACACTGCTTTAGAGTTCAGAGGTCAACAGTCAACATGGTTTTCTCCCTGTGCCATTTGCAGGAGAAATGCTGGGAGCAGAGACGCCCCTTGTACATTGCTTTCATAAACCAGATGAAGGCATTTGTCTTCATTGGCCAAAAAGGACTCTTCATGCTGCTCAACAAGATAGGATGCCTACCTAAGCTTCACAAGATTATTGTGATCTTCCATGAGAACATGTGTGGCACCATCCAATATGCCGGCTCATCCTATAAACAGCAGTGTGGAAAGGGGCTATTTTTTGCCCCAACTCTCTTTGGCATACTCAGCTCAACTGAAGACGGTGTGTACTTTCATCTGAGGAGTGACAGGCTGGCATGTGCCTTTGCCAAGAAAAATGTGTGGTGGGACCTTATTTGAGATATGTTGTTTGTAGATTATGACAGCGCACTCTGAAGAAGCTCTACAGAGGTTTATCAACCATTTTGGCCAAGCCTGCAGGAAGTTTGACCTTACAACCAGCCTGACAAAGACCAACATATTGGGCCAGGACATCGCCAGCACTCCATGCTTGAGGTGGTAAATGATTTTGTTTACCTGGGCTGCACTATAACCAGCAACCTCTCCATCAACACTGAGCTGGAAAAGTGTATTGGCAAGACAGCTATGGCAGTGGCTCTCTCCAAAAGGGTATGGGAGAATGTGATGCTAACGTCCAATACCAAGATGAAGATCTACAGGCTTGTGTGTTGAGCACACTGCTTTATGGAAGCGAGTAATGGGCAGCTTACAACCACCAGAAGTGACATCTCAGTGCCTCCCACATGTGCTGCTTTAGGCATCACATAGTAGGACAAAGTATCAAACAAGGATATGCCCTCCCAAGCCCACATTCCCAGCACATTCACACTCCTGTCTCAGCGACGTCTACACTGGCTTGGTCATGTCCACCAAATGGAAGATGGCAGGATTCCCAAGGATGCGCACTATGATGAGCTGGCTTCAGGCACCAGGCCTGTTGACAGACCAACTTTGTATTACAAAGATGTCTGAAAATGTGACATGAAGGCTGGCAACATTAACCCCACCATGTGGGAATGCCTTGCAGACGAGCCCAGTGCCTGGAGACAGGCAGTCAGATTGTGTATCCACAGCAGTGAGGAATGACCACTGGGAGGAACAAAGAGCGAAGAAACGCCATGGTGCACCTGCAGCAGCAGAACCGGACGCCTTCATCTTCCCCAGCTGAAACAAAAACATGCAATCCCCAGATCCAGTCTCGACAGCCACAGCAGGTGATGTAACCTTCCAACAATTTGATTTCACCCCAGAAAGTGCACCCCTCCATTGTCTCCTGAGACAGAAGGATGCCAACCAAGTATTTAAAAAATATTTTGTTTTTTCTGCACACAGGCATGCCAGTCTACATCCCTCTCTCCCTGGTGGGATATCAACAGTTGAATGCATTCCAGTGAACTGAAGTCCTGAAATTCGACACAGACCCAGCCCAAGAGATACTGAATTAATACTGGAATAACAAAAAAAAATGCCCCCCTCCAACATCTTAAATATTAGCAAACTAAAACTTATACCATAAGAAGTTTGTTAGTCATTAAGGTGTCACCAGACCCTTTGCTGTTTTGGCTGAACGACAGCAACCCCTCTGGAAAGAATTACTAGAAAAATCTGGGAATGGAGACATGTGCTTCTCTCTGCTTTCAAAACAGGAGACTCGACGTGCAATCCCAAATGGCTAATCTACTCCTACACTAGCTAGGAATCTGGCATGTGATACGCACATAGCCCCCTCCCCCTCCCCAAATAGCCACCCGTGATTATTACACAAGTCTAGAAAGTCTAGAAAGAGTTTCCTAACCCTCTTGTTGTAAACAGGAGTCTCAGACCGTACCCCAAAATAGCCAAGATACGCCCAAGAGTGCCAGAAAGCTGGCACATATATAGTCGAAGACACATGGATTGGAAGAAAAATATGAAAATAGGGCATTTTGCATAAAAGAGTCAAAACCTGGGGAGTGAAGTTTACATCGCAGCCAAGCCTAGCATTCCAGCGTCAGAGCAAGCCAAGTTGCATGTGGAACGGAATGTCAGGCTGTCAGAGCTACTTCTGCCCACTGCTTGGGCCAATCTCAGATTTGGAGAATAGAACATGTCCAGTACCAGCTCATACAAGATATACAGACACACAGAATCTATCATGGTTCAGTGTCAATCAGATTTTAATTGTTTTGTATCCAGTGGCCATTTAAAACAGATGCAGGTGCCTCCATCCGGGGGCTTCAATAACACAGGATTTTATCTTAAGGTCTACATAGGGTGGTGGTAGTGATGATTAGCAGTGGTAGTATCAGTTGCAGTAGCAGCAATAGTACCTTTATTATTCCTAGCACAGATTCAAACCTGTACCATTTTAAGTGGCTAAATTGTAAAATTTGGTGAGTGGCAGGGAATGAATTTGGGATTTTTGTTTGTGCAAGTCTCTTTTGGCACAGCTTTAAAGGGCAGGAGCGAAGTATTATGCAGCACCCTTTCCTGGGTGAAGCTCCCACATTAGCTGCCTGGAGTTGAATGCACTGGGAACACTGAATAACATTGAATGCATGAATAGGAAATGCCACCCCCACCTCCCAGCAGCAGACATTCATTGAGTCTAAGCCCCCAACATCTCTCTGTTCAATTGAACCTGGGAAAAGGGCTGCCATTGCATACGTGCGAGGGCCCTTGACACATGTTTGAGTGTGTAAGGGGGAATGGTTCAGAGGAAGCACCGTTGCAGAGGGCGGGGCTAACCAGCCTGGTTCCACTACCCATTTACTGAAAACGTGATGAGCTTAAAGTCTGGACGATGTTGCAGCTTCCTCCAGGGCTGTTAATCAAGGCTGCAAATCTAAATACAGTACACGTAACTGGGAGTCTCATTAAATTCATAGGGACTTATTTATGAATAAACGTGCATAGGATTGCACTATTGATTGGTTAACTTGATAGATTACTTGAGTTACAAACATTTAATCAACTAGAAGTGTTCCCTATTAACGGGACAACTGGTATTGGGGGGGGGGGGGAACCAGAACCAACGTCACCATCAGTAAATGACAAGCAACATCCTAAAAGGGATATTTCCCCTTCTTTCTTGCTGTGTCTAAGACAACACATGCATGTATCACTCTTTTTACTTCAGAACAATTGTTTTAATCCATAGGAAAACTATCAATTAATTTTTAAAATTAATTAATCAGCTAAAATTTCATACAACTTCATGATTAAGATTTATTTAATTGGGTGCAAGCCATAAAACAAACAGATCTCAGCATCTTAATCAAAGCAACAATTGCAAGAATTTTGCGCCTGAAGACACAAGAGCTATACTATAGAAATGATGGAGATTCCCTTAAGCTGGGATGCAAAATTTCTGGGTTGCTATCAGTAATGACGTGCTCACCATCTATATGATGGTCTAAAGCTCCTTTTCTGTTCTCTCCTGCTTTCTAAATGTGACCATTGGTTGCATATACTTCATTACGTTAACTTCTGAAATGCTATGTTAAAGTTTATGTACTCTGGGATTGTAAAATATTAAAGCTTTAAAAGGGTGTGTGTAAGGAAAGCAGCTGGGGGAAATGATGGAGACGTTGTTTCCATTATCATGAGGGGTGGACCATTGAGGGTAGACCATCCATCCAATCACAGTCTGGAAGATTCCAAGCTGGGGAGGTGGTTGTTGCTGGTGATGCAGGGAGTGGCAGCTCTCTTCTGGGAATCTGAGCGGCAGTATTTTAATTTGAGCCAGGGTTCAGTTTCCAGAATCTGGTTTTCAAGGCCAGGACAGCCGCTGGGCACAGGAATTAATTAATAATGAAGGGACCCCTTCAGAGCATGCACAGAGAGAATTATTCCTTAGACAGAAGAGCATTCAAGAGAACAGGGTGGAACTCCTAGGAATCTATTTTAGAAAGAATGCTGGCACAACCCAAAGCAGGTGAACCTTAGATGAATTTCACAAGTATCTAAAAACAAAGAAATGCTCCTCCACTTAGGTGTTGATGGATGTTGGTAAGTATAGGCATATATCTGAGTTTCCAGACATTCACAACATTTTATTTATTACATTACATCTATATCCTATCTTTCTTCCAGGTCACCCAGTGAGTTTCATGGCTGAGTGGGCACCAGATGCCAAGACCACTGTACCATACAATGGTTCTCACTAAGAATCAGGAACTAAGAGTTTGGATTTGATATCCCGCTTTATCACTAAACGAAGGAGTCTCAAAGCGGCTAACATTCTCCTTTCCCTTCCTCCCCCACAACAGACACCCTGTGAGGTGGGTGGGGCTGAGAGACTTCAAAGAAGTGTGACTAGCCCAAGGTCACCCAGCAGCTGCATGTGGAGGAGCGGAGACGCGAACCCAGTTCCCCAGATTAACTATTCCTGTGAACCCTCAAAACAGGCTACCAGGCATATATTTGATATTTGTTTTTAGTAAGAACATAAGAAGAGCTCTGCTGGATCAGACCAATGGCCCATCCAGCCCAGCATCCTGTTCTCACAGTGGCCAAACAGATGCCCCTATGGGAAGCCCACAAACAGGATTCAAGCACGGAGCACTCTCCTCTCTTGTGGTTTCCAGCAACTGGTAATCAGGAGGGTGCTATTTTGTTTGTTTGTTTGTTTGTTTATACCCCGCCCACCTGGCTGGGTTTCCCCAGCCACTCTGGGCAGCTTCCAACCAAATATTAAAAACAATACAGCATCAAACATTAAAAGTAAAATAGTTGCTTATTGCCTTGACATCTGCTGAGAGGGCGTTCCACAGGGCAGGCGCCGCTACCGAGAAGGCCCTCTGCCTGGTTCTCTGTAACCTCAGTTCTTGCAGTGAGGGAACCACCAGAAGGCCCTCAGCACTGGAACTCAGTGTCCAGGCTGGACGATGGGGGTGGAGACACTCCTTCAGGTATACAGGACAGAGGCTGTTTAGGGCTTTAAAAGACAGCACCAACACTTTGAATTGTGCTCAGAAACATACTGGGAGCCAATGTAGGTCTTTTAGGACCGGTATTATATAGTCTCAGTGGCCACTCCCAGTCACCAGTCTAGCTGCCACATTCTGGATTAATTGCAGTTTCCAAGTCACCTTCAAAGGCAGCCCCACGTAGAGTGCATGGCAGTAGTCCAAGTGAGAGATAACTAGAGCATGCACCACTCTGGTGAGACAGTGTGCAGGCAGGTAGGGTCTCAGCCTGCATACCAGATGGAGCTGGTAGAAGCTGCCCTGGACACAGAATTAACCTGCGCCTCCATGGACAGCTGTGAGTCCAAAATGACTCCCAGGCTGCGCCCCTGGCCCTTCAGGGGCACAGTTGCCCCATTCAGGACCAGGGAGTCCTCCACACCTGCCCGCCTCCTGTCCCCCCAGCACAGTACTTCTGTCTTGTCAGGATTCAACCTCTATCCATTAGCTGCCATCCATCCTCCAACCACCTCCAGGCACTCACACAGGACCTTCACTGCCTTAACTGGTTCTGATTTAAAAGAGGTAGAGCTGGGTATCATCCACATACTGATGATCATCCAGCCCAAACCCCCTGATGATCTCTCCCAGCGGCTGCATGCTACATCTGTTAAAAATCATGGGGGGGGATGGAACCCTGAGGCACCCCACAAGTGAGAGCCCAGGGGTCTGAACACTCATCCCCCACCACCACTTTCTGGACACAGCCTAGGAAGAAGAAGCAGAACCACTGTATGACAGTGCCCCCAGCTCCCAGCCCCTCAAGACAGTCTAGAAGGATGTTATCTTTGATGGTATCAAAAGCCGCTGAGAGATCCAGCAGAACTAGGAAACAGCTCTCACCTTTGTCCCTAGCCCGCTGGAGATCATCGACCAGCATGACCAAAGCAGTTTCAGTCCCATGGTGAGGACTGAATCCCGATTGGAAGGGATCCAAATGATCTGCATCCTCCAGGTGTGCTTGGAGTTGTTCAGCAACTACCCGTTCAATCACCTTGCCCAAGAATGGAAGATTTGAGACTGGGTGATAGTTGGCTATATTGGTCGGGTCTAAAGATGTTTTTTTAAGAAGCAGTTTAATGACTGCCTCTTTCAGTGGGCTTGAGAAGGCTCCCTCACAGAGGGAAGTATTCACCACCCCACAGAGCCCATCGCCCAGCCCTTCCCAACTTGCTTTTATGAGCCAGAATGGACAAGGATCAAGAAGACAGGTGGTTGGTTTCACTCGTCCAAGCAGCCTGTCCACCTCCTCGGTGGTAACAGATTGAAATTGATCCTATATAACATTACTAGATAGGACTCCAGCACTCTCCCGCCCTGGCCCTGCTCCCACGGTGGAATCTACCTCCCTCCGAATCTGAGCGACTTTATCTGCTGTGTGTAAGAGAAACCTGGTAGACAAGCAGCGGCAAGGACTCATCTGCTTCATCCAACCAAGTCTCTGTCACACATGCCAGGTCAAGTCCTCTATCCACAATCAGGTTGTGGATGACAGTGGTCTTATTCATCATTGACCTGGCATTGCACAGCAGCACCTTCAGGTCATGTGGGTTTCCCTTGCTGATTCCAGTATCTTTCTGGTCAGGACCAGACTCAGAGGAAGGAATAGTCCTCAGACAATGACTAAGCCTGCCTCCTCAGTAATGGTATGGTCTGGTCTAAGCATAGCTCCTCCTTCTGCGCATGATGACTGAGATCGGGTGTCCTGGTGCTTCTGCCCCTGTGGAACCTGCCCCAGCCATTCTGTTGGCCGAGGCCCACTCCCAGGCAATCCTGACCCTTTCCCCTTAAAAAGCAAAATACAAACTATGTTGTTTAGTCATTTAGTCGTGTCCGACTCTTCATGACCCCATGGACCATAGCACGCCAGGCACTCCTGTCTTGCACTGCCTCCCGCAGTTTGGTCAAACTCATGTTTGTAGCTTCAAGAACACTGTCCAGCCATCTCATCCTCTGTCGTCCCCTTCTCCTTGTGCCCTTCATCTTTCCCAACATCAGGGTCTTTTCCAGGGAGTCTTCTCTTCTCATGAGGTGGCCAAAGTATTGGAGCCTCAGCTTCAGAATCTGTCCTTCCAGTGAGCACTCGGGGCTGATTTCCTTCAGAATGGATAGGTTTGATCTTCTTGCAGTCCATGGGACTCTCAAGAGTCTCCTCCAGCACCATAATTCAAAAGCATCAATTCTTCGGCGATCAGCCTTCTTTATGGTCCAGCTCTCACTTTCATACATCACTACTGGGAAAACCATAGCTTTAACTATATGGACCTTTGTTGGCAAGGTGATGTCTCTGCTTTTTAAGATGTTGTTTAGGTTTGTCATTGCTTTTCTCCCAAGAAGCAGATGTCTTCTAATTTTGTGACTGCTGTCACCATCTGCTGTCACCATCTGCAGTGATCAAGGAGCCCAGGAAAGTACTGTAAAATCTCTCACTGCCTCCATTTCTTCCCCTTCTATTTGTCAGGAGGTGATGGGACCAGTGGCCATGATCTTAGTTTTTTTGATGTTGAGCTTCAGACCATATTTTGCGCTCTCCTCTTTCACCCTCATTAAAAGGTTCTTTAATTCCCAGCCTAAAATATGTTCTTGCGGCAACTACATCTGCCATTCTCACTCTAGGCAGGTAGTACCAATTCCTTTTCCTTAATATTTGCTAGGGATAGCCAACCTGGTGCCATCCAGATGTTGCTGGTCTCCGACTCCAATCAGCCCCGGGCAACATGACCCCTAGTCAGGAGCTCAGGAGTGATGGAAACTGTAAATCCAACAGCATCCAGAGGGGGCCATGTTGACTACTCCTGGCATCTGCCCTTGTATTACTATTGCCCTTTCCTTTTCTTTGAACAGAAACCTTCATTAAGATTTCCCCCTTGATGTTTCCTAAATCATTGAACTCAACAGATGGCATCTGAAGGGCTGGAGATAATTATACTTAGAGCTGCATGGAAAATAAGTGTCTTGGAAGTTTACTGCTGAGATCATTTAGACAAAGTAAGAATTATCACATTCATTTTATTGTTCCTATCACCCTTTTATAGATTAAAGAAACTGAATCAGTTGGAAATGAAGCAATTTGACTCACGAAAAAGAAAGACAGCAGAATATCAGAACATAAATCTGGACCACCCAGCCACTCTTGTTCTGCTCCAGAATTTGCCCCAAATTGCTCTTCATCTAATGCTAGGAAACTTTGATGGTCACATAAGTATTTTCCCTCCCCACTTTATTTGGATTACAATGACAATAATTGCTCTTTATTTTCTTCATGGATCAAGTTGAAACAACCAGTTACTTTAAATTAAGGCACAGGGGTTTGTGCATAAGTGGCAGGGTGTGTGTGTGGATTGTCAGCATTTTTTTTAATATAATAAAAATCATCATAATTGCTTTGGCAAGGGAAGGAACCGTCCCCCTCCTCCTCCCCCTCTCCTCCCCTCAAAGCTAAAAGCTTGTATTTGAAGGTCTGATTTCCTTCAGACCAAATAAAAAAACAAAGGTGAAGCCAAACTCTTACAAGGTTCTGTAACAAACTGAAAAGTTGAAAGACCATCTCTCCTTAGGAATCATACATCTGGCCAATCAAACGTGTTGGTGTGAGGCTGGTCACTGGGATTTCCAACCAGCAGGCTTTAATTCAGCTGGCTGGGGCTGATGGGAGCTGTAGTCCAAAGCATCTGCAGAGTGTCAAGTGTTTGCTTGGAGGTGAGACACTGTGATCCTCCATCAGTTCTTCTGACACCACTGAGACTGGAACTGTACATCATTGACCAACTCCAGATATTTGGCCTAGATAGAAAGGTGATACAGACAGACAGACAGACAGACAGATAGACAGACAGACAGACATTGCTGCAAAGGAGAGAAAGATTTGCAGGGAGAAAACATTGGGTGAGAAGAGAAGGGGTCAACCATTTTCCTGCTCCTAGACTCCCCCCCCACTCAAGGAACCAGGCAAAATGTAAGAAGAGTTGTTCAGACCAAAGGGCTATTCTGTTTTCATAGTGGCAAATCAGATGGCTTTCCATCCCAGAAGCTGGACATGAACATAACAGCCTTCTCCTACTCATGATCCTCCAGCAGCTGATATTCAGAATCACCTTGCCTCTTAAACTGAAGGTAATGCTCTCATGACCAATAGACATTTATAGCCTTATCTTTTATTAAGAAAATAAAAATAGACTGCTGAAACAGACCCATCAGAGACCCATCTAGTTCAGCATCCTGTTGTCACAGTGGCCAACCAGATGCCTGCGGAAAGCCCCAAAGCAGGACCCAAGCACAAGTGCATTCTTCTCCTCTCCTGCAACTGGTATTCAAAAGGATACCACCTTTAACTTTTTAGGTAGAAACCAGTCACCAGGATGAATAGCCATTGATAGCCTTATCCTCCATGAATTTGTCTAATTCTCTGTTAGTGGTCATTAATGCCTCCTGTGGGAGTGAATTCTACTGTTTAACTGTGCAATGCATGAAGGAATTATTTATTTTATCTGTACTGAATCTTCCAACAGTTGGCTTCAGGATGTCCATGAGTTTCTCCATGCCATGAATAATTTTGTGAACTTCTGTGATAAGCCTATGACATGGATGTCAGCTGCAGCTAGGATTTCAGTAGCCCAGCAATGGAAAACCTTGAAAAGTTTACATATGTCTATATAGTATAAGAACTTCTGGATTTTGGCTATTGCAGAAAAAAATTCACACAAAGTGTGTGTTTCCAAGGGGATGGAAGATTCAGAATGCGGGAGAATATGGGGCAGACATGTTTTGTTGCAGCTGGGGCAAATGAAGGCATCCAGGTTTGCTGTTACAGATGCATCGTGGTGTTTTTTCCCTCTGCATCCCTTCCAGCAGTCATTTCTCCTCTGGTCATGACTGTGGATACACGACCTGATTTTCTGTCTCCAGGCGCTGTGGTTGTCTGCAAGGGGTGTCACATTTGCAGACATCTTTATAAGCAGTTGGTCTGCCAACAGGCCTGTAGAGAATATCCTTGGGGATCCTGCCATCTTCCATTTGGCAGACATGACCAAGCCAGTGTAGACATTGCTGAGAAAGAAGTGCGAACATGCTTGGAATCTGGGAATGTGGGCTTGGAAGAGTACATCTTTGTTTGAGACTCTGTCCTGTCACATGACTCCCAAAATATTCCTGATGCAGCACACATGGAACGCATTTAGGTGTTGCTCCTGGTGGACACAAGTTGCTGGTGACTCACTTCATTAAAGCAGCATGCTCAGCAAACAAGCCTGGTATACCTTCATCTTGGTATTGGCCGTTAGCATCACATTCTCCCATACCCTTTTGGAGAGGAAAGCCGTTGTCAATATGCTTGTCCAGCTCAGTCTCAATGGAGATGTTGCTGGTTATGGTGGAGCCCAGGTAGACTGGATTGTCTACCAGCTCAAGCATGTAGTCACCAAGGTTGGCAACGTTCTGTAATACAGTGGTACCTCTACTTACGAATTTAATGCGTTCCGAACACACATTCGTAAGTCGAAAAAAATTGTAAGTGGAATCCCATAGGAATGCATTGGGAGAAAAAATTCGTAAGTAGAAGCAACCCTCTCTAAAAATTCGTAAGTAGAAAAAATCCTATCTAAGCCGCATCCAAGATGGCGGACGGAGCTCCATTCGTAAGTAGAAACATTTGTAAGTAGAGTTATTCGTAAGTAGAGGTACCACTGTACTCTACTGTGACAATTTTGATCTGTTAGTAACAGCAATAAAGGATTTTTTTAAAAAAACCAACAACTTGAGACTCAGGCTCCAATGGAGGGTGGTAAGCAGGAATCTTCCCTCCTCTAACCTACTGTTTTCACCCTGTAAATGGCCTCCTCTTGATGCTGCTTTGCAGTGGAGAAGAAGTGACCAGATGCATAGAAATCTAACATGTAGTTTTGGAGTCAGACTGACTTTCTAGCAGGGATAAGGAAGGAACATCTGGTGTAACTTTGGGAAACCCATGCCCACTCTTCCTGAGCCTGACCTCATGTATGACATCATATATGATGGTCAGGCACAGAAAAGTTGAAGACATGGCTAAATGAAGAACTGGGTATGTACCTGGAGTGTGTCCTTGATTCTTCCTCTGCAGCCAGAAGGTGCTTTTAAAGCAGGGTGCCTTTTTCTATCACATTGCAGAACAACAGGAAAAGCTGTCAAATTCAGAAATTGCTGTATTGGCTGCAAACAGGGCTTCTGAACATACTTAACATGCACTCCTGATTCTTCCTTTGCAGCAGTACTGCCCCAAGACATCATGCTACCTGAGGCAAAGGACACAATGGCATCTCCCCCATTCCATCTACAAAAACTGACCAGGCTGGAAGTTGATTTCTACTTCAACATCATCGCACCTGAAGGCAGGAGAGTGGCTTAGTGGGTGCAGGGCAGCCATGGCATGGATACACACAGCTCTGCCCACTCACTGCCCTTCATCATTTGCCACCTGAAGCAGCTGCCTTCATTTGTCTCATGGTAAGGTCAGCCTTGTTTTGCAGCCACATTTCAAGCTGCACCTGAAACAGAAGACTGCTCCTTTGAATTCAAGTCTGGCTGCAATAGCAACAACAACAACCCAAACACCTCCTTTTGCAGGTCTTAACGTCAAACAGTGCCTTCAATGGAAGAAAGGAATAATCAGGAATGTACTCTAAGTACATTCACAACATATGCTCACAACATTTTCCTTTGAAAGAATATTGATGTCAGCTAATTGACAAGTGGGTGGAGCCATTCACCTATTAAAGCTGTCTGATGGGAAATCAAAATCTGGTCTGCCAGTCAGATTCAATTCCCCGCTGTTAATTTAGAGCTTCATCATTGAAGAAGTGGACACCAATATAGGAGTACCAAGGTTTTTCAGTTTTGGTTGTGGGAGCCAGTGTGCTGTAGCGGTCAGAGTTTCAGACTCGAACCTGGGAAATGAGGGTTCAAATCCCACTCAGCAATGAACTGGGTGGCCCTGGGTGGCTAGTCACTGCCCCTCAGCCTAACCTACCACTCCCCTATTCCCCCCACAAAAACCCCAAGCACTCCCCACTCCTCCCAAAAAAAGTCAAGGAAGAAGAACCACCTAGAAAAAACTAAGTATACCTTTTTATACAAATTTTTATATCAATCAGAAACAGGACTGTGTCTTTTTTTCACATTTTCATTTAAATTTTCTATCATATGGCCAGACCTACATAATGTGGACTATGAATTAACCACAATCCATCTGGCAGGGAGAAAAATTAGCAACTAGGGACCCCTGCTGTATCAGCGATACTCTACACAGGGAACATTGACGCACTTCCAGCATTTGTTTGCCAAAACATGTTATGTTCTCACTTTTGTTTTGACGCCATGGCTGCTTTCACTGCTACTCTAATCTTAACGCCAAGGTCTCCGTGACCCTTATCAAAAGCAGCAAATATGTATGCAAAGTTCCAAGCAGCTTCTACAGGAAACGCAGGCATGGCCTAGTCATCCATTTTGATCCATCATGGCTTCTCTTCTGTGTGCATAAAACATCGTAACTGCTGGGTATGATGCTTATTTGTTGTTGTTGTTGTTGCTGCTGCTGCTGCTGCTGCTGCTATATTTTTTCATTTCCTGCACTTCACATTAAGGACACAGGGCAGGTATACCCTCCAAGTGTCCCAATTTTCCAGGGACAATCCCAGAATTACAGAAGCCATCCCGGTTTCTGATTTGATCCTGGAATATCCTGGTTTTCCTTTTTCCTCCCCTCCTTCCACATCTCGGAGAACAATTACAAGTGGTGTGTGTGTGTGTGTGTCTGTCTGTCTGTCTGTCTGTCTGTCTGTCTGTAGGTGCAAAAATGGAGTGCTTTTTATCCTGAAAATAAAATACCTGTACCAAATGAAGGAAATGGTGAAGCTGGCATATGAAGCCCTTCTTATAATTTTGAAAGAAAGAGTCAGCAATCCACTTTAAATTATTTAGTTCAATGGAGCTTATGCCCTGGTAACTGGGTAAAGACTGGGCAGCCTGTCTTTGAAATTTTATTTCATTCTTTTATCAGTAGAAGGTGTTGGATCCCTTCCCTCACACATTTTCTCTTTACAACAATCCTGTGAGGTAGGTTTGGTGGAGAGGTTGCAATTGGCTCAAGATGACAGATGTAGCAGAAGAAGCTTCCTGATGTAGAATAGAATGTCCCTATTTTCATCAGACAAATGTTGGAAGGTATGGGTGGGTTACAGCATTAAAACACAACATTAACAACAATTTAAAACAACTTACAACCATAAAAATAAGGCAGGTCCTAAAACATATACCTCAAGTGTGAAAAGTCAGGGTAAAGAGTTATGTCTTCAGCATTCTCCGGAAACTGTACTATCAGGGCTTTTTTCAGGCAGAACTCGCATGAACTCAGTTCTGGCCCCTCTCCAAGAGAAAAAGGAAAGTGTTCGTGGTGAGGTCCAGCACCTCTTTTTCTATAATAATAATATTGTGTACAATGCACCAGAAGCACCTCTATAGGGAGGGAGTCCCACAACTTAGGGACTGCCATCGAAAAGGCCCTCTCCTGGGCTGCAACCTGGGGGTCATTTTGGACTCAGACTCACAGCTGTCTATGGAGGCACAGGTTAATACTGTGTCCAGGACAGCTGTCCATCAGCTCCATCTGTACACTGGCTGAGACTCCACCTGCCTGCACACTGTCTCACCAGAGTGATACATGCACTCGTTATCTCCCGCTTAACTACTGCAATGTCCTCTACATGAAGCTACATTTGAAGGTGATTCAAAAACTACCGTACAACTAATCCAGAATGTGGCAGCTATGCTCCAAGTATGTTTCCAAACACAATTCAAAGTGTTGGTGCTGACCTTTGAAGCCCTGTATATCTGAAGGAGCGTCTCCACCCTCATTGTTCAGCCTGGACTGGGGTCCAGCTCTGAAGGCCTTCTGGCAGTTCCCTCGCTGTGGAAAGTGAAGTTATGGGGAACCAGGCAGGGGGGTTTCTTGGTAGTGGTGCCCACCTTGGGGGACACCCTCCCATCAGATGTCAAGGGGATAAAGAACTACACAACATTTAGAAGACATCTGAAGGCAGCCTTATACAGGGAGGCTTTGAGTGGTTAATGTTTTATGGTGCTTTTATATTTTGTGGAAGTCACCCAGAGTGGCTGGGGCAACCCAGTCAGATAGGTGGCATATAGAGATAATTATCAAAAGCATAATCACCTGAACTCCCACAAAGATCCACATTATTTGCTCTTTCTCACTAGAATCTCATACACTGCCTCTGAATTGCCAAGGCTTCTTTAGTTAGTTGTCCTCTAAAACAATCTCAGGTAGAAATGTTAGTTTTTAAATGTATACTGAGATTATTTTGACTTTAGCATTGTAGATTTAAAACTTGTTGTGTTGTCTTGTAAGCAAGCGGGGGAACTGCAGTGCCTATGGGATGGCGGGCATGGTGCATTAATTTAAAGTGTTGAATTAATTCAATTCAAAGTGTTTGTGCTGACCTTTAAAGCCCTAAACAACCTCAGCCCAGTATACCTGAAGGAGCGTCTCCACCCCCATCCTTCAGCCTTGAGTCCCTGACACTGAGATCCAGCTCCAAGGGCCTTCTGGCGGTTACCTCACTGCGAGAAGTGAGATTACAGGGAACCAGGCAGAGGGCACTCTTGGTAGTGGTGCCCGCCCTGCGGAACACCCTCCCATCAGATGTCAAAGAAATAATCAACTATCTGACTTTTAGAAGACATCTGAAGGCAGCCCTGTTTAGAGAAGTTTTTAATGTTTGATGTTTTATCATATTTTTAATATTCTGTTGGGAGCCGCCCAGAGTGGTTGGAGAAACCCAGGGCCGGCTCTAGGTAGACCCCCGGTGGCGCGGTGAGCCAGGGCACCGGTAGGAAACCATGCTACACCCTGCGAGGGTGGGGGCACCAGAGCGATCTCCGCCCCTCAGCCCCAAGGCGGCCGACCTGCTCGAGACTGCCCTGGAGAAACCCAGCCAGATGGGCGGGGTATAAGTATAATGTTCTTGTTGCTGATGAAGACGACGACGACGTGAAATAATGGTCATGAACTTTTTTATTTAAAAAAATTGCCAATGGTACTAAATAGGTAAAGACCGGAAACAATTCAGTGGTCAGCACAGAGAGTCAAAATTATGTCAACAAATGTGAGAAATGACAAGGATGAAATTTAATGAGCCTTTGAGAGTGTGGGTTACATTATGTGCTGAGCTATCAGGGAAGCTTTAGATGTTTCTCTAGTGAATATGCCTTCAGGATGTACGTCCACCCAGCTGTGTGGTGAGAATCATGGAAAACTGAAGATACGCCTATCTCTGTGCACTAGCAACAAGTGGGCCCTGAAGGATTTGATGAACAAGGAGTGCTCAGGGCTGGAGACTCACATCTGAAATCCCACCAGTTGGGGAATAGAGTTGATCATTCAGTTACCATGCAACATAGGAAAATGGGAACCAAGAGGGAGGGTGTGTCTGCCTGGAGGACAGTCTACAGCGTGCTGTTTGGATGCACAGACAGACCGCAACGAACTTCTCCTGCAGCCAAGAAAGCATAACAAAGAATTATTCCTTCCTGAAGCAGTGATTAATTAGGGAAAATATCTAAAAAGAAAGGAAACAATGCATCACTCTAGGCCATGAAGGCCAAGGAAACAGAGCTAATTGCCGTCCCTTCCGTTCCAATTTAGGGAAATACACTTGACCCTTCAGAGTACTTTAATGGCACCCTCAATTTATTACCCAACTGCTGGAATGACTGTTGCACAGAGTCACAGGGCTTGGTCATACTTGATGGTTTTATAGGGCTACTTGCATCATACCAAGAGAAGCAGTGGCTCTTTCATATTTTCCATGGGGAGGGGGGGCAGTGGAGGGAACAATAGAAAGTTTGCAGCACCAAATGCAAGAAATGGATGAGTTGGGTCATGTTGATGCCTCCATTCAAATTTTGTGCCATATCACAATGCACTTTGTGACCCCCTTTTAGATGTGGGCCCCATTGGAGAATCATTGGAGAACAACTTGGGTTTTATATGAGCTTTTTACTTCAAAAGCAAGGGGCGTGGATCAATCCACTCGTGAGGCTCCAGCTCCACAATGTAGATCAGCAGTAGTTCTAGAAAAAGTATTGTTGTGTGTTTGGGAGATTAGTCTGGGACCTTCCTGAGTCCTCCTAAGTCTTGGGGTCCTCTATTAGAATCTAATAGAGAAGGAGGTTGCTGAACTGGTTGGAAAATTTTCTTTGTGAGATAATGACATTAGCAGGCCACTTAAAGGTTCTCCTCAGTATTCCAAAAGAATGAGTTGGGTTGCAAGAGCTACAACTAAGTGATGGTGCTCTCTGGGCAAATGGGTGGGCCTTTTCTCCATTCCCCCTCACCTAGCTGCTAGGTAGGAGAGCAAGAAGCGTGTGAGAGCTGGAAGCAGGCTAGAAGCTGGAGACAAAGGGGCCTGCTTGCTCCGGGCTGGATCTTAAGCTGTGACTAAGGGGAAAGCAAGATCTGTTGAGGTGTTAATGCTTGTAAGCCTCCCCCTCCCCCATCTTATGCTCAGGTTGTATATATGTGATAGAATCATAGAATCATAGAATCATAGAGTTGGAAGAGACCACAAGGGCCATCCAGTCCAACCCCCTGCCAAGTAGGAAACACCATCAAAGCATTCTTGACATATGGCTGTCAAGCCTCTGCTTAAAGACCTCCAAAGAAGGAGACTCCACCACACTCCTTGGCAGCAAATTCCACTGCCGAACAGCTCTTACTGTCAGGAAGTTCTTCCTAATGTTTAGGTGGAATCTTCTTTCTTGAAGTTTGAATCCATTGTTCCGTGTCCGCTTCTCTAGATAAAATCTAAAGACTCTGCAGTCTCTGCTGGCCTCAATTCCAAGGAAACTGATCCCTGGGTCAGTGTCTGGAATGGTTTTCTCACCGCTCAGAGATTGGAACGGCATGTAAGAAAGATGCCTGGTGGCCCACTGATGTTTCAAGAGCTTGATGAAGAAGCTTTGACTCTGGGTGGCAGAAAGTGAAGCAAGGGGAAGAAAGTGGAAGAAAATGGGGTGGGCGCCATGGACATATCCAGGGGGCACGGGGGCAGCTGCTCCACCCTACCAATCAAGTTTAAAAATAACAATAACTAAAAGTTGAAATAATCAGAGTATTTGAAATTGAAAGGCTCGCTGAAGTCACTTGGATGACGTGGCGCAATGGCGCATTCTAGTGATGCAACTCGCAACCTGGCTGGATGTTAGGCATGGCTTCTGCGAACTGACCAATCGCTACAGCTGCCATATGTTCGAATTTTACCGGATATTACCGAAATTTCAAAAGCAGAATGGACATCCCGTGTGAATTTCCGAAAGGCAGAAATATGAAATATGGCAACCCCACCATTCACATTGCAGGTAGCTTGGTTCTGGGAGCATCTCATAGTTCCCCACCATTTTCTTCTGAGAGCGCACATCTGCAGGGCCAGTCTAGAAATGACTGGAAGTTTCCCACAGGCTGTTTATACCACAGAAAGCCCTCTCAGGCCTCAGTCAATGATATAGTTCAGTTTATTCAAGTTCACAATTCAGATCGGTGTAGGTTTATAGCTAATGTTTGTTCTATTTAAATATAGTGTAGTTTCCTGGCTTAATTTAACTTCCTTGTTTTCAAATGACTGAAGATTTTTACAGATTTTTCTGAGCACTTGGGGTCAAAAGAAAGTAACTAAAAACAACTGTTGTTGCAACATTTCATTCTGAATCTGCTTGACAAAGCCAAACAGAGGATGATGACAGGTGGGTGCCCCCCCCCCCAGCATAAAATCCTAGCTATGCCCATGGTGGACTGGGAGAAACCATGTGGTTGCTCCACCACAGCATTTCTCACCCCCATTTCATGACATCTTCCCCTCTCTCTTCTTTTCTGCACCTCTATCAAACCACTAACCCACAGAGTTGTGCTGCTTGTGCAGCTGCCTCGTGATGGGCAGGCTCCTAGCTTTGCAAGAGAGCAGTTGCAGTCTCCAACCAATGAGCGATGGTGCAAAGGCAAAAGAAAGGCCACTCAGGCTCAGCAGAATAGAAAGAGGAGGAGTGTTTTTGTGGGGTGGGGGGAGGAAAGAGGGAAAGGAAGAGGGGGTGAGATGAGTATTCTCCTACCACCATAGTACCTTTTTCTCCATACAAAGGCACATTTGCAGTCCGAAACACTCATAGAGGGTGCAAAGCAAGACTGGAGAGGGGCGATCTGAGCCCAATGAAAAGACCCAGAGGGCTGTACTTGGTCCCCGATTCTGATATTCCGTACCCATGCTCTAACCCAGCACCCTTAACAAACTACAATTCCCAGAATGCTTGGTGGGGAACATTGTCTGGATGACCTCAGGAGGAAAAATGTCTTGGGCTGACCCAGACCTCTACAACAAATATTTTATCTTATTGGCAAAACAAAATTAACCCGCAGACTCAAAGCACTAAGGAGTCCTGACACTTTTCAGGACATGTTGTATACATTGCGTTGACCACACATGCCATCCAAGAAGAAAATAACTTTGCTCCTCAAACCACTTGTGGCAGTTTCTGGCTAAGCACCTGGGGCTAATGCTTAGGAAGAACCCAAACCTTTAATGAGCTTTGTTGTTTCATGATTTTAAACCTGGTTATATTCTTTTTGTGACTTTGATGAATTTTTCCTCCATGGCTGATGTCATAGCTATGTATATTTTGAAACAATTTTTTTTAAAAAATCTGTTAAAGAAAAACATTTCAGCATATGGGATTGTGCTTTAAATCACACTAACATTTACACCACTAGAACAGGCATCCCGAAACTTCAGCCCTCCAGATGTTTTGGACTACAATTCCCATCAGCTAGGGATTAGCTAGGGATCATGGGAGTTGTAGGCCAAAAATCTGGAGGGCCGCAGTTTGGGGATGCCTGCACCAGAAGCATGTACTGGGGGGGGGGGGGCAAATGTGAGGGGGTGGGGGGGTTAGTGGCAGGCAGTGAAAAGGTTACACCCACTATCTACCACTCTCTGCCTTCCTACTCCATCTCTGCACCAAACTTTGATCAATCTGTTGTCCAGAGATGGCATCCAGGGCTGTTTCTTTTCCCCCTTTGCATCTTCTTACTCATGTCAATTTAAAGGTGTTAATATAATCACTACTGTAAGCAATATGACTTTTGACCTCTCAGCCCTCTTAAAGTAGGGGGAAAGGGATCCCAGCCAAGAGCTTCTTACCAGTACAAACACTGAAGCCCTTTTTACTAGTCAGGTAAAGGGCTAAATTACGTTGCTAATTAATTTTATATTTCCTCTGGCTACCCACCAAAAAATCTGGAGCTGCTCAACATTCCCCGAATGAGATCTTTTTGCCAAGAATTCAGGTATGCTATTAAAGAACAAGGCCAGCAAAATAGCTGAGCTCATGCTTCCTGTAAAGCACACACAACACAACACAACACAACACAACACAACACAACACAACACAACACAACACAAGGATGGGAAGGAGGGCAGGAAGCAAATAAATAAATTGTCATATCAAATTCAAAACAGACACATATTTGAGATTAAGCAGGGGGGAGCAAAAGTCTATGTCCATAGCAACCTAACAGAAGGGATTCAACAAAGGGAAAAATAATATATTTGCCAGTATAAGCATCGGCTGCGGGGGGAGAGACTGAGAAAAAGATAAAATGTTAGTGAAGACAGCTAAAGAAGTGAGTACCTCTCATTAGTCTCTCTAGGAGAAAAAGAAAGGGGGGGAACACGTTGTTTTAGAGAATAGAAACAAAGATATAATTGTGGTGGTTTTGTGTGTCTAAGCAAGCAATTGCTGCCATAGTTTTGTGCTTTGCAAATACCAAAGCAGCAGCTCACATGTGATTTTCATTTATTTCCCATGATTAAAAACAAGTGAAAAGGCCAGAGAGTCTCAAACAGATCTGTGAGTACTAAGCTGTCATGTTTTGGACAGAGTGGAAAACACAATGGAAGGAGGGGGCAGAATTAGACACATGCTTGGTCCTCAGTTTGGGCCAAAGCTCCACTTATATTCAGTGGTGGTAGTGGGTTTGTTTGTTTTGGAATATATGAAGGCAGGATGAATGAAAGTGCCCCTGAGCTGCTATAGGCTGCAGAGTCAATATTTCATTTCATTTCTGTCATGACTTTCCTCACCACTGCATTTTATCCTTAAGCAGGGCTGGCCCAAGACATTGTGAAAACAGGATCCTGGACTAGATGGGCCATATTGGTCTGATCCAGCCGGACTCTTATTATGTTCTTAAGCAGATTCTCTACCTATGAGCTTTCGCTATCCTTGCTTTCCTCCCAAGGAGCTTGGTTGGGAGGATGTAAACAGCTCTCCATCCATGGATTATATCCTCAAACCCACCCTATGAGATACGGTAATTTAGGCTGAGATATAGCGACTGCCTAAGGTGTGTTTCATAGCTGATCAGGGATTTGAACCTGAATTTTCCCATCTTAGTCCCTCATGCTACATACCCTTGGACAGTCCCAGAACTACAGAAGCTGCCCCAGTTTCTGATTTGATCCCGGAATGTCCCAGCTTTCCTTTTTTTCTCCCCTCCACATCTCGGTGTACAATTAAAAGTTGTGTGTCTGTTTGTGTAGGTGCAAGAACGGAGTCCTGTGTACCCTGAAAATAAAATACCAACCCCGAATGAAGGAAATGATGATACTGGCATATGAAGCCCTCCCTATGATTCTAAAGGAAAAGGTCACCAATCCAGTGTAAATTCTTCAATTGCATTGCTTCAACAGCCAGCCATTTCTTAGGAAACACAGTGTTGATTCCTTTATTGTAAATAGAGCCTTACGCTGTCTACTCATATGCAAGCCCCACAGCATTCAATGGACCTTACGCTCAGGTAATTGGGTAAAGACTGGGAAGCCTTAAACTGCAACTCAGACCATTTTTACTCAGATGTAAGCCCTGCTGAGTTCAATAGAATTTACTCTTCGATGTGTTCCTGTGCATTCTCAGTTTCCATTATCCTTCCTTTTTCCCTGACAGGGATTCAAGGCAGCTTAC
The DNA here is from genome assembly GCF_965207765.1 of Zootoca vivipara. Classification (NCBI taxonomy): domain Eukaryota; kingdom Metazoa; phylum Chordata; class Lepidosauria; order Squamata; family Lacertidae; genus Zootoca; species Zootoca vivipara. The sequence continues at coordinate 28,967,558 of NC_142585.1, forward strand.
AGCTAAAATTTAATTTCAATCTGGTTATCTGTGGAAGGTGTTGCACACAATCCCTTCCCTCACACACTTTTTTCCTTACTACAATCCTGTGAGGTAGGTTCAGTGGAGAGGTGGTAATTGGCTCAAGGTGACCAATGTAAGATGTGTATATGATGTCTATGGACTCGGCTACATTTGTAAAGATAAAGCACTTTATATGCGTTAAAGCACTATGACACTAGATGGCGCTGTGGAGTTCTATTTTCACCAGAGGAACTTCCCTTTATGAAGTCTGCAATGTGTTTAAGTGAATTGCTTCTTTGATGTGTCTAGATCCAGCCTATGTGTTTTGCGAGATCAAACATGGGAGAAGCTTCCTGATGTAGAACAGGAGGTTCCTATTTTCATTGGAGAAATGTTCGAGGGTATGATGCTATAACTCTCTATATGAGGTATGATGCTAGCTTAAAGGTAAAGGTACCCCTGACCATTTGGTCCAGTAGCAGACGACTCTCAGGTTGCGGCGCTCATCTTGCTGAGGGAGCCGGCATTTGTCCGCAGACAGCTTCCGGGTCATGTGGCCAGCATGACTAAGCCGCTTCTGGAGAACCAGAGCAGCGCACTGAAACGTTGTTTACCTTCCTGCTGGAGCAGTACCTATTTATCTACTTGCACTTTGATGTGCTTTCGAACTGCTAGGTGGGCAGGAGCAGGGACCAAGCAACAGGAGCTCAGGGATTCGAACCGTTGACCTTCTGATCAGCAACCCCTACCTCTCTATAATTACAGCTGACAGGCTGAGGGAAATCCCTGAAGCAGTTCCATTGTCTGTAAAGAACATTCCCAGCCCCGACTGCCTGTGCAAAAGTTTGAGCAGGTTGCTGAATGATAATATTAGTTGTGGAATACATATGTAGCTTGGTTGGTCCATGGAGAGAGAGAAAAACCCACTTGGCCCTACTGTGAATATTATCTATTGCATCCCTCAGTTGCAAGGAAGATTGTTTCCCACTGCTCTAGCAGCAGACAGAGAAATTAACCTTGCATTTTTCTGACTGTAAGTGTGCCCCATATATTATTCTAGAAAAGAAATGTGCCTCTTGCATAAAAAAACAAACCTAGGGAATTCTGCAATGCACTCTTCATGCTGTGCCTGGAAGCATTTACAGTTTGCCAGCTGAAGACAAAAATTAACCCACAGATTAACATGTTAAATTTCACTTTATGGTCCCCCAAGAAATGGAACCAAATGTGCTAGTGCATGGCACATTTGCATTGATTTCCTGTCCCATGATCTGTTACATTGCAATGTACGTCTGGGGTTGGAGGCAAATACATTCCAGTGCCAAAACTGTACGGAATGTGCAAAGAGGTCAAGCCTGGGAATTTGTATGTTTCACAGCTATTTTGGAATTACGGGAAAGGAACTTGGCTCTTTGTGGCATGAAGTCAAGCACAGCGGTCACACAGGTGTAATAAACCAACAGGGCTCAGTGGCATTCAGCCTTGCAGTCACAATCCCACATTATTAGAAGTTTTTTGGGGGGATGTCTAAATAATTGAAACGAACTGCTGAGAGATGAACTGGTATTGGGGAAGGAAAGGTGGGGAAAGAGGGGACGTCAAAGAAAATTATTCCAATGTTTTTAATATTGAACTATGTAAAGGCTTAGAATCCTAGAACTACAGAATTGAAAAGGATCCAAATGGTAATCTAGTACAAGCTCCTGCAATGCAGGAATCACAGCCAATGAACTCCATCAGATGGCCATCTAAGCTCTGTTTCAAAACCTCCAATCAGGGCCGGCCCTAAGGCAGGGCTGGGTGGCGCAATGCACCAGGCCACCGGACCGCCAGGGGGGCGTGTGCTGCAGCGCCCACCAGACAGCCGCACTGGGAAACGGGGGGTGCCGGAGGGATCTTCGCACCATGGCACCACGGCGCCAGATATGCTTAAGATGGCCCTGCCTCTAATAAATGAGAGTCCACCACTTTCTGAGGGAGTCTGTGCCACTGTCAGAAAGTTCTTCCTAATGCTTAATAGGAATCTCCTATTCTTGTAACTTGAAGCCACTGGTTTGGGTCCTGCCCTATGGAGCAGGAGAAAACAAGCTGGCTCTACTGTCCATGTGACAGCCCACCAAATATTTTAAGATCCCTCTTCTCCGTGTTTCCAGACCCTCGCCCACCCTCCTCTGCAAACATTCCAGTTTGCCAATATCCTTCTTAAATTGTAGAGCCTCATAATCCAGCTGAGCAATAGGATTGACCCATATGTTGTTGTTGTTGTTGTTTAGTCGTTTAGTCGTGTCCGACTCTTCGTGACCCCATGGACCATTGCACGCCAGGCACCTGTCTTGCACTGCCTCCCTCAGTTTGGTCAAACTCATGTTCATAAATTGACCCATATGAGCAGAATGCAAAAAGATTCAAGACTCTCAGAAACGGTGAACAATTCTGAAATTGACAACGGTAGTATTAAACCTATAACATTGTATTACAAAGATGATGTTGACCACAAATTAGTAAACAAGTGTTATCAGTTAAAATAATAATTGTACCTTGGGGGAAAAGAAAGAAAACACGCCATCTAAAATGCAATGTGCAAAAATTCTCCCGCTTATTGATGAGCCACACCTAATTGAAGTGTTCCCCAATATTACCAGTACGCTTAAGCTGTACAGTGGTACCTCGGGTTACGAACTTAATTTGTTCCAGAGGTCCATTCTTAACCCAAAACCGTTCTTAACCTGAGGCACGCTTTCACTAATGGGGCCTCCCACTGCCACCGCACCGCCAGCACGCGATTTCCGTTCTCATCCTGGGGCAAAGTTATCAACCCAAGGTCTTACTTCCAGGTTAGCAGAGTTTGTAACCCGAAGTGTTTGTAACCTGAAGCGTTTGTAACCCGAGGTACCACTGTATTTGACAATGCCTGTCTCAAGCTGAGAAGCAGAAAGGAATTTCCCAATGCTATCCTTTATAAAGAACAAAAATTTAGGTCACCCATGACAGGAAGAGCGCTTAAATTCTTTATGCATATTGTCTCTAGAAAATGACTTTGCAAGGAAGCTCTCCTATGATGAAACTGTACATGAATATGGTGCTAGAAAAATCAGAAAAAGAGTACAATGTCAAAAGTGCTTTATGTAGTATGTATTTTCACAGGTTTCTGCAATAAAAGATTATATTTACTGTGATATTTTCTATGTTTTTTTACCATTCTGTGATGCATCATGAATGCATATAGCATTTCCCCAATTTTTAATCCCCCATTACTCAAAAATTATAAGGCCTAAGAAATTTTATTTACACCAGTGACTTTGACATGTGAGATAATATTCCAGTACAGCAATTGGGACGCGGGTGGCACTGTGGGTTAAACCACAGAGCCTAGGACTTGCCGATCAGAAGGTCGGTGGTTCAAATCCCCGCGACGGGGTGAGCTCCCGTTGCTCGGTCCCTGCTCCTGCCCACCTAGCAGTTCAAAATCACGTCAAAGTGCAAGTAGATAAATAGGTACCACTACAGTGGGAAGGTAAATGGTGCTTCTGTGTGCTGCTCTGGTTCACCAGAAGTGGCTTTGTCATGCTGGCCACATGACCTGGAAGCTCCCTCGGCCAATAATGTGAGATGAGTGCCACAACCCCAGAGTCAGTCACGACTGGTCAGGGGTCCCTTTACCTTTACAGCAATTTTAATCAGAGAAGTAGTAATTTTTAAACAACAATTTGTAGTCATCTGTCATGGAACAGCCCCACTGAAGAAGATAACAGTGGTTACCCAGACCTCATTGCTGGTTGTTAAGGGGCAAAAAATGTAGGTTTACCACTGCCCCGTCATCTGTAATATTGTCTCCCTTCCCTTAAGGATTAGTTCAAAGCTCTCCTAATAAGGTTTGCGAGACACTTAGCAAACACATTCTTGCCAACTACTATGACGTACAACCCATCTCTTGCCAGAAATCCTTCCTCAAGGAAGCATGGTTAAAGAAGGCAAGCCTTTCTTCTCTCCACTGGACATGTCCTTCAAGAGGAAGGAGTGATGAAAAACCACCTGTGCCTCAAGACCCTCCAGTTTCCTACCCAGAATCTTATACAGTGATCCCTTGGTACTCAGATGGCTTGGCTCCCAAACAAAACGCAGCAAACCCAGAAGTAAGTGTTCCAGTTTGCAAATGCTTTTTGGAAGCTGAGAATCCAACGCGCCTTGGGTTTCGAACAGTTTTGGGAGTCAAACAGACTCCCAGAATGGATTAAGTTCGACAACCAAGGTACCACTGTAATCCCTTGCTATACATCAAAGGGTGTGTCTAGCAGTATTATGAATCAGAAGGAAGGGGGTAATGGTCAGTTGGCTTTATAAGACTTGGCAAGTTTTCTGTCACATCGTGAATCTTTGTCTCTGGAAGATAGCACATCTCCCAGGACATATTGTGACTTCTGCACTTTGCTGCTTCTATCCCCCTCAACAGGGAGTCACTTACCACCACCATATGTCTCTTCCTCCCTGGGGTGTTTAAGGAATTGTTCTGTACACTGCACCTTCTACAACTATGATGCGTTCTGAGATCTGCAACTGCTGCTCTTGCTCCTCTGACCCAGTACTGGTGTCTGAATTGAGACACCAGTTCTAGGCCAGAGAATAGGAATTGATTTTGCAGCTCCAGTGACGTAGCATGGCTCTTGGCAGTCCTGCTTCTGTGTATCATGTCCTTCCAGGGGTTTGTTTCCTGCATTGGGCGATCTTCCTCCTCCTTAGGGGCACCCCACCTGTGTCAATGTTGCAAGACAGTCCACTGTGCTCGATCAAGAAATTCCTCATCTTCTCTGATAACTTGAAGTGCGGATGGGTGGGTCTTGAGTTGCTGTATGTTCTCTTCCATCAAGGCCACCAGCTTGCACTTGCTGCAGGTGTCGTTTCATGCATTCTCAGGCAGGAAGACAAACATGGCACAGAGGCATCAGAGGCCCTGACTATGAGCAGGTTCACACATAATGCTACAGTCAAATGGCAGTCAATAGCCAAGATTTGTTCCTGCGTTTATAGCTCATGGTTTGCCTGGAAGAGACAAACCACAAGCCCAGGTTTTGACAACACCATGGCTTCGCATAGAGCAGAGCAGAAGGACCAGGGGAAAGGTGCAGCAGCTGTGATCTTGTCTCGAGGAACCCTCATGCTTGCACACTGGCACCAAGCCACGGTTTGGCTTAGCATTACAGTATGATCACATCTTGCATGTGTTTATCTTGTGCAATTTCAACCATACATGGTTGAAGGCCAGCTGATTGAAGTTCCACAAGTTAAATCCAAGCAAGGCTGAGAGTTGAAAAGCACTTTTTGTGCTTTGTGTGTGTGCCAGGTCTACTTTTGTGCCAGGTCTGCTTGGGGTTGCCTTGTGCATAAAGAGTTTTAAGGCTCTCTGCTTTGCTGGGTGGGTGGCAAGTTCTGCTCAGCAAGCTGGCTCTAGGATGCTTTTGTGAGATCTCATGGGGCCATCCCAGCTCCTGTGAGACCTGCATTGGGCATCCCTAGGCTACCAGAGCCAGTGCACTGAGTGGGCCTTACTTGCTGCATGAAGCCCACTCAGCTCACCTGCTCAGGATGCTTTCTCTCTCCCCCCAACAAATCATGTCCTCCCTTGAATAATACCCATTATTCAAGAACCTGAAGTCCCTATCAGCTGTATATCTTCAAAGGCACATTTGCTCAAAGGCCCAATGGTAGCAGGGAGGGTTTCATAAACAGCACAAGGATGATTTCACACAGTCCAAAGGCATAGAGGAGTACAGATCTCTGGAGGAATGGAGTGCAAGCCTCCACAAATATATTCTTCAGCTCAAATGCCCCATGCCTCTTCACACCCATGTGTGGGGACCCTGACACCTCTACCCCAGTCAGGGAGATGGAGAAAGGCTTCTCATGTAGCACTGCTGAGCTTTTTGTCTGCTCCAGAACCCCAGTTGACAATACACAATGCTGCAATGAGATAGGCTGCTCCTTCCCCCATTTCCAGCCCCAGTTTATGATGGCATGTGCAAGGTGTAGTGTAACCAGCCTAATATAACCAACATACTTAGAATCATAGAACTGCATTTCAGGGGGTTGGACTTGATGACCCTTGGGGTTCCTTCCAACTCTACAATTCCATGCTTAAGTCTAATTAATGCATGAAGGTGTTCTGCCAGGCATAGCTAGGTCACTTTCACTTACCCTTACCTTGGGAGGAAATAGTCTTTGCCCCGCCACCCCCACCCTACCTGTGAATTCAACATGTGAGCTGGTTGCTCCAGTTCAGCCACATGGCTCTCATCTGCCTCTTGGCTGGAAAGTGGTGGTGCCCCTTAGTTCTTTCTCCTGAGATCCCCAACCAAATCCTTCTGTTGAAGAAGAGAGATGTATGTCGTGTACCTTGCTCTCCTCCTTTATAACTACCCTGCCAATCTCCCTCAGCGGAAGGCAGTGCCCGGCTGCTAGGATTGAAGTGGGATACACAACTATATGTGGAATGGCAGCATGCTTGTATCATTTTGTCCTTTGCCTCTAGCAGTGAAATGTCTTGGGCCAGCCTTGCTCTGGGTCCTCCTCTGCATAGGACTCCCCCAGCTGAGAGCTGACATGGAGCTAGATGAAAGCACGTGTGATTTGCCCTGTATGTGCAATTTCCCCATATCTTTTGGAACAGAGAGGGACCACGTGGGTGGAGAGAATAAAGTGCACATAATTACCCAGCATCATGACACTCCAGCCTCCACAGAGCCTAGTGTCTGAACTGGGTTTCTTTTTCCTAAACAGATTGAAACACAGAAGCTTTAATTGCTTTATGACCCTACTGATTACAGTCTTTTTTGAAAGAAAGAAAGAAAGAAAGAAAGAAATCAAATGTATTAAAAAATTAATGCCACTGTGAGTTTCAATGTGTGGATTTCTCTCGCTGTAGAGACCAGCTCAAAAGTCCCGCTGCCTTTGGGCGTTGCATGAGTTTGTGCCACCCTATAACTTAATATTACTGCTGTAAATATGAGGGAAATGAAACCCGTATGCTCTCCCTGCGGTAAAACAGTCCCCATCTAGTTAAGTTAAGCTCCTGATTTTCATAAACCACTTTTTTTTCTTGTTAAAGTAATACCACATTTAAGTTTAGGGTTTGTTTTTAAGTAGAATAAAGAGTTAAGGTAATCTTTACCTTAGGGCCTCCAGATACAAAACAGTTACAAATTTGGAAAATGCAAAAGGTTGAAACAGGTAAGCATTGCTGTTGATTTTCATTATGAATACACTTTGTTTTGAAGATGAAAAGCCATAGCTCACAGTACAATATCACATGGCCCAGCCCATAAGGACGGTCCTGCTTAATCAGACCAAAGGCTCAGTGAGCCCAGCATTTTCCTGTCTCCAATAGGAAGCCTAAAAGATGGGCACAGAAGAAGGTGACCCTCCAACATTCTATGCCCCTAGAAACTGGGTAGCCAAAGGTATACTGCCCCTGAATATTGAGGCTCCATTTAGTTACAGTGGCTTACAGTGGCAGAGAGCCTATACTGCATTTTTTAATTTACTTGTTTATTTACAGCATTTGTACCCTGCTCTGTAGAAAGCCTTACACACAATCAGTGCTTTTTTCCCTTTAAAAAATGTTTAGGGGTACTCTCATTTTGACTCAATAAAATCACCATTTTATAGTTCAAATCAGGGAAAATAAATACAGTAAATGGACAAAAGTACAAAGATTCACAAAATGTTTAGGGGTATGCGTACCCCTGTGTCCGCCCCCCCCCCAAAGAAAAAAGCACTGCACACAATGAAAACGAAAACATCCCCCTACCTGTATACTTATGATCTAAACACACATGCGGGGGGGGGATATGTACAGGGAGGTAAGAGGAAAACGAAAATGAAAACATGGGCACTAATGTCTAAACTGTTGTTTCTATATTGACCAGCTGGCATAGTTCTTGGGCAGGAGGTGCTGGATGGAACTGTGCCTCCAGCAAAGATGATGGAGGGAGCCTTCTTCTACCTATCTCTCCCACTGAGGCAGACCAATGGAATGCTTGCTCCCAGTTGATGGCTGGGACATGGGGAGGGGAGGTCTGAGGGAGCTAATGGAGTCAACTCTGCTTCCCAGCTTTCCCACATGAATTTGTATAAGTTGGTTTCTGCCTCCTACTGTATATAAAGAAATGTTGGTTGGTTGTTTTTATTCCTTTGGCAATTTGTCTGCCAAATCCCTCCCCGCCCCCTTCTCTCTTTGGCTTGCTTTATATCAAACCTACTTTTGTTTTGGGCTGTCTTTTTTAGCTTCATAGAGCAAGGCCTGCATTTATTTATTTTTAAGGCTTCTTGACACTGCTATTTAACCTTGCTGGCATCCACTTGGACATGTTTACCATATTTCTGTTTTATGGTATGCATTTTTAGCCTTCTCCGCCTTCATGAATTTGTCCAATCTGCACAGAAAGCCAGCGAATCTGGTGGGCATCACTGCCTCCTGTGGGAGGGAGTTCCATAGTTTAACCGTGGACTGCATGAATAAGTACTTCATTTTGCCTGTCCTGAATCTTCCAACATTGATCTTCATTGGATGTCCATAAGTTGTGGTGTTATGAGAGAAGGGGTACTTTTCTCTATACACTTTCTCCTTGTCATGCATAATTTTATAAACTTGTTTTCATGTGGTCTCTTGTTCACCAAACTATGTTACAACAAGGCAAGGGAAACAAGATTTATGTGAAGTGTTTTAGATACTTAAGGGGTGGGAATCCCCCATCAGTACATGAATGATGATGATATACTGTTTCACCATCTAATTTATTTTGGATTATGTCATATTGAGACATTACATAAAGGACACTGCACCACAAATAAGGACTCTGAATATTCACACACACACACACACACACACACACACACACACACACACACACACAGGGTCAGCGTGTCAAAGATCTTAGTGCAGTAACCCAGCTCCTTGCCCAAGGGGGAAGTTGAAGGGGGAGTATGAGCACAGGAAAGGCATCCTACTGAGATATGGTTTTGAACCAGAGCTTGCATCATTAGTCTACCTCATTACCCTGTCTTTACTGCCAAAGGCAAAACAGGTGCAAGTTTGCCAAACGGGAAGAAATTGCAGCCTTGTTATGGGAATCCATACTTCAGGGAAATCTTTTTTTTTAACCCTCCTAACATATTGAAAAACTGCCTAGTTATGCAGACAGGAAAAGCATAAGAATTCAGAATTCAAAATGGTATGTTGTTAACCACTGACACTGTCTGGGGGTCAACCCCTTTTCAGCAGCATTCTCTCTCCCCTCCCCAGCACTGACACATGGAATGTGTGGCCTAGCCTTGAAATCTGCCAGAAAAGCCTCTGGTCCACTGGGCCAATTGTGTCCCATGATCCTCGTTATGACTTCGCAATAGATTCTGACTGTGCTGTGGTGATCAAAGATGACTTGGCATAGGCTGTATACAGTATATGTTCACATGACTGCGTTATTCACTCATGAAGCGGGGTGGGGTGGGGGATGAAAGGAGTCATTTTTACATCAAGAGAGGGATGTGAGTGAGGGGAGTTAAGCTCTCCACATGCATTCCTAGGGATAAGGGAGAAATCTGATTCGGTTCATAATTTAAGGACAACCTACTTATTTTGCACTTGCTGAAACAAGACGAAAAACCAAAACACAACCATTCTTTGAAATTTGCACTTCCCTGAATTTTGCGATGCAGTTTTTCAGCCAAGTCATACCAGTATGTGGAAAAATGCATTTAATGGGGCAAAGTGTGTGTAAAGTACACATGTTAGTGAAAATAATATACCAGGAGAAACAGTGTTGCAAAAAAAAGCGCCTGTTAGGCAAAATGGCAGACCAAAACTTGTTTTATTTTATTTATTTGGAGCCAAAGCGGTTCCAAAAGCAGCTTACATACAATCAAAACACGATACTTAATACCCACAGGTTTACAATCTAAAATAAAACATGACACACAAGAGAAAAGTGACAGGGAGGTAAGAGGAAAATCATAATCAAGCACAGATTTCTAAACAGTTCTTCCTTCAATGCCCATCTGGCACAGCTTTGTGCCAAGAGGTCTCTAGTACAGATGGGCCTCCAGCAGTGGCAGACCTTGAGGTCTCAAATTTCAGCGGTGCCCTGTGCGACACCAAAATTTGGTGCCCCCTCCATCTCTTGCCTTCCATTCTACAACATAATTGTGGCACCCCCCTTGGCTCCATGCCCAGTGCAACCAAACTGGCCGCACTCCCTTACATCTACCTCCAACAAAGCTGACAGAGCAAGCCTCCTGCTTTCTATCTCTCCCACTGAGGCAGCCTGATGGAAAGGCTGCCCCCAGGTGGCAGTTTAGGGGAGAGGAGGTCTGTTGGAGCTGGCCTGTCAGAGACGAGCTGATGGAGTGAGCCCTGCTTCCCAGCTCTGCTGCTAGGAGATAGTTTATTTAATACATTTATTTCATAAAACTCAATAGACTACTTGACTGCAAAAATTTCAAAGCAGTTTATAAAAAGCAATAGAATCAAGGGGAAATTACAGCACATTAAAACACACAATAAACACACACACACAAATAAACACACGCACACACACACAATAAACACACGCACACACACACAATAAAAAGTTACAATACTAAAATGAATTCACACCAGCATTTCCAAGCATCTAGGTAGGCTTGTCGAAACAAGGATGTTTTTAGCAGGTGTCAAAAAGAATACAACAACAGAGCCTGCTGGATATCAAGTTCCAAAGGTGCTGTGATACTAAATGATTGAGTTCTCGCAAATGAAGAATGGGTATTATGTGGCACCTATAGTAGTGACAATTCTGCTGATCGAAGCAGTCAAGTGGGCACATATAGGGTATTGCAATCTTGCAGGTAAAGTGGTTCCAAGCTGTTAAGGGCTTTGTATACTAATAGTAACACCTTGAACCAGCATGGCTGCGAGTCCTAGAAGACCTGCTCCCTGCTTTGCAAGCCATTTCCCATCTGGTCTGGGAGGATGCAGAAACTGAGGCTGCTGAACAGACTCTTGCGCTCAGGTATTGTTTAGCAGGGGAATGTTGATGTTGTTATTGATTTATTTTATTTGCCCCCCCCCCCCGCAAGACCAATTGCAGTCATTAACAGTCGTTAACAGTCATCAACAGGTTTACCACTCCTATTAGCCCATCACCCATTCCCATCACCCCCACCCTCTGAATATACATAAGGGTCTGGTTACTTCTGTTTCAGTGTATCTGATGAAGTGTGCATGCACACGAAAGCTCATACCAAAATAAAAACTTAGTTGGTCTTTAAGGTGCTATTGAAGGAATTATTTTATTTTATTTTAGATGTTATTATTTATGTGGAAATTGTTTCAATTTGGTTGTGTATTTTTATATTTTTATTGTTTATGACTAGTTTTGTTATACTTTTAATTATGCGTTTTTTTCAAGTAGTAAACTGCCTTGAACATGGTTTTAAACTGTGGAAGGGCAGCATACAAACATGTATGTGTGTATCTTGGCACTGTAGCAGATCTCTGAGCACTGAGTGTTATATGCTAACAAGGCATATAGATGAGCTATTTTGTCATTTTTTTTACCTTTATAGATTTACCCTTGTTATAAACTAATAATTGCTCACTGTCTACATTTTACTACACAAGGTATTGTTGCATGTATACGTTCTCTTCACATTATATTTACCTTATATGGAAATAGATGTTGACTGGAATCTTGTTTTATTTAATTTTGTTAGCTCAGTAATTAAGCCCCTCTAGGGGAGGAAAAGTGATGTATACCGGAACTACGTCCGAATGTTTACCAGCTGTTGATTTATGCGTGGATTCTTCTTCTATCAAGATTCAAATATATGCATGTTCATTAAGAAAAATATCACTCCTGTTATTTTCTTGGTTGTTTAGATTTCTAACTGTATAACGGTTATACTGCATTTTGCTATCTTATCACCACCCTCCTTGTTGTGTTGACAAGGCCTCCTGTCAGCAATCATGTTGCAGCATTCTGCACTAAGCGCAGCTTCTGGCTCAAGTGCGAGGGAATCCCCACATAGAGCGCACTTCAGCAATACAGTCTTGGAAGTCACCAGTGTATGAACTACTATAGCCAGGCTTTCCTGGTCCAGGAATGGCCATAGCTACTGCACTAGTCACAGCTGGTAAAAGGCACTACTCTAAAAGCACCCCCAAACTGTGAACCTGCTCCTTCAAGAGGAGTGCAACCCATCCAAGGTAGGCAATTGACAAATTTTTCAGACACGGGATGTGAGGGAGGCGGAGATCTGATATGTATGTTTGGACAAACTTTGGTGGATCTAGAATGTTGGTGGATCTAAAAAAAGTGAGAGACTGGTGTTGACAGATTGGCCAGTCCTCATCCTTTCCTCCCAGTGAGAATGGACCCAGAAGTATGGCAAGGCAATGCAGGGGGGGGGGTTGTATATCCCTCATCCATGTTCCCTTTTTCACTTTGAAACAAGTGTCACCTGTATCAACATCTTCCTCTGTATATTAATGTTTATGTAGGAAACAGGTTAGGAAAGCAGAGGGATAGCTAAATCACACTGAGAATAGGGAGATACTGAGGGAATGCCAACAAGGAAGTAGCTCAAAACAAAAATAAAAGGAGACAATTTGTACAGTCATACCTCAGTTTGAGTACGCCTCGGTTTGAGTACTTTCAGTTTAAGTACTCTGCGGACCCATCTGGAACGGATTAATCCACGTTTCATTACTTTCAATGGGAAAGTTCGCCTCAGGTTAAGTACGTTTCAGGTTAAGTACAGACTTCCAGAACCAATTATACTCATACTTCAGGTTAAGTACGCTTCAGGTTGAGTACTCAGCGGACCGTCTGGTACAGATTAATCCACTTTCCATTACTTTCAATGGGAAGTTCACTTCAGGTTAAGTACATACTTCCGGAACCAATTGTGTACTTAAACCGAGGTACGACTATAACAGGCTTGTTCAATAAAAGACTGTGTCATAGAATTCCTACCTGATTCTTAGGCGGTTGCACACACTGGGAGAGGAAAGGGGGTGTGGGGGGTGCAGCCTGCCCCGAGTGTCATCCCTGAGGGGGAGTGACATCACCATGATGCCCCCCTGGGATGCTAGCCCCACCCCCACGGGTGGCTAGCCCTGCCCTGCCCCCTGCAGGCGGCTAGCCCTGGCCCTGGATGCACAGCATGTGCGCCGCTCCAGGTGCCGGAGCAGCTAGCTCCGCCTCTGGTTGCACACATGCCTTAGTTGCATGGTAGCTTGGCTACTGTAACCCTACTATGTGTAGGGCTGCCCCTGCAATGTCTGGAAACTTAAGTTAATGCAAAATGTTGCAGCTAGAGTTCTTATTGATACCAGTTATTCAGATCATTCATATTCATTTTGCTTATTTAAAGCATATATAGCCTGCCCGTTATAATTTTGATCCCTGGGAAGAAGGGGTGTTCAATGGGAGAGGGGGGAAGGTCTATTCACCCCTTCTCGGGCGGGCGGCTTTACAGGCAGGCCCCAAGCCTCCTCTATGAACCAGCCTATTGCTTCCTCCTGCTGCCAAATTGGCCAAAGGTAGCAGGAATTAGTGAGCTTTCTCCTGGGTGCAGGGCCATACCACTTCTCCAACAGGGACCACTTTTGGACCCAATTTGACGTAGGTCATAGCCTGTCTCCCCACCACTGGCTTCACCCTTAAAAACACTCTCAAAGAACAGACAGGCGTGGAATACGCAGTTGCTTACCACAATGCCTATGGCTAAACCTTCACACCTGTAATCAATAAAGTTGTGGCATTATTTGACCCCAAACCAATATGATGTGTGTTGTCTAGTTATTTGCACCTAAGGTAGGGGTGCCATACACATCCGGAATTTCCCAGACATAGCCAGTATTCCCCCCTCACAAACAATGTTTGGGTGAAAATCGCTGAAATGTCCAGGAACTAAAAAGAAGCTCAGCAACCTTTGTGTCTGGATTTTCACTTTTTGAAATATGGCAATCGTACCTTAGGGAACAGGGTGGTTACGGGGCCTCAATATGCAACAGCCACCACAAAGCAGATAATAAAAATAAAATAAAATTGAGAAAGCAAACAACAAAATTAAATGTCATCAGTTGAAACAGCACAGTGGAATTTTAATTTCCAATGTGCAGCACCCACCCCACCATTCAAGGCTCATCCACACTTCCACTTATCCCATTTTTTCTTCTGTTATCCCACCATTTCCCCCAAAAGAAAACTACTAAATCAGAACAAACATCTATCAGGTTTTCAGTGGTTTGGCATTTGTTCCAATTCAGTGGTAAACAGTGGGTTTTTCCAGTGGAAATGGCAGGGCAAAAGAAAACCTCTTGGACCAGTGAATATAAAGCACTGGATAAGCAGAAGTGTGGACAAACCCTTATACTGCAAATTATTAAAGCATCTAAGTAAGAGAAACAAACTAAGGCTTGGCACAGGCCCCCAGCTCATCCTCTTTTGGTGGACCTTTCTTTTCAACGGAGAAGGGGGGGAGGTATGGACCTGGCTTTTCTTCTCCTTCCTCTTCGTCGTCTTCTTCATCTTCATCTTCTAACCCTTCAGAAACAAAACAAAACAAAACAAAACAAAACAAAACAAAAAACTCCATTAAAAGTAAAGGCCTCTTTAAGAGGCTAAGAAACTCTGTCGCCTGCTTGGTTCTTTGAAAATTGGGCCAGATGGATTTCTCTGGAAATGCCACTACAGTGGTACCTCTGGAAATGCCACTACAGTGGTACCTCTGGCCAGATGGATTTCTCTGGAAATGCCACTACAGTGGTACCTCTGGTTAAGAACTTAATTCGTTCTGGAGGTCCGTACTTAACCTGAAACTTCTTAACCTGAAGCACCACTTTAGCTAATGGGGCCTCCCACTGCCGCCGCGCCACAATTTCTGTTCTCAACCTGAAGCAAAGTTCTTAACCCGAGGTACTATTTCTGGGTTAGTGGAGTCTGTAACCTGAAGCGTTTGTAACCCAAGGTACCACTGTATGTGATCAAGTAGCGTTTGCTGATCCAGCATGCTGGAATCAGGCCATTTCTATAATGACATCTTGACTATAGGATTCTCTCCACCGGAGATGCAGAATGCCCCAAATCTGATATGATTCAAGCACCAGGTTAAACCTCTCTCTTTTCCCAGGCATTTGGTGAATGAAATGTAGGCTATTCAGAGTCTCCAGATTTGCTGAAATGCTGCTGTTGTCTGTAATAGTTTTATAATTGATTGATAACATCATATCTACATCTATATAGGAGCTGTACTATACATGTGACTGCAAATTTTTAAGTTGTAGCAACACACCCTGGGACTTTATGGTGAGTGGAAAGGTAAGAAATTAAATTAATAGTATTAATTTGTTTATATTAATGAATATTACTATTAATCTTATATACTAATATAATAATATTATATAACTAATATACTAATATTACTACTGGTGGTCTCTATCTGAGACCAGGCAGCGCTTTTTACAAGAGCCATTTCCTTTCTAAGCCTAGCATGTCAGATTAAAGAACAGTGATGCTTGATTCCATATGAAATATCTCTGTGCATTTCAAATCACCAACCTCACAACTAATTGCCAGGCTACTATTATTAAAGTCTAATTGCCCAGATTTGGGCACACACTGAGAGACTTCCCTTATTTCCTCCAAGCTTTGCCCCTTCGGCTTGCTGGCACCCCATTTTCCAACACTGGTTCATTCATCATCTTTTGGCACTTGTGAACCTCTGTCCTGACTTCCCTTGGCAAGATAGCAGTTCTCTTTTTGTGGCCAATTTTGTTACTGTGCCAGCACCTCAATGGCACATTATCCCTCAACCCTTTGCCATTGCCAATTACCTGGGTTTTTCAACCAAGTATAGGAACTCCTCTAACCAATCTAAAACATTAGCTGCACAGTCAGGTTGTCCCACATTCCCATTTGCAGTAGAAAAGGATGTGTACTTACCGCCAAAGAGTTCCTTCAAGAAAGCCTCTCCTCTACCTTTGCTGGTCTCGGCAAGAAATGCTTCTATCTCTTTGGTGAACTCTATGGCTTCCAGCAGGTTCTTTGGGCGCCGCTCCTTGACATTCCTGCGGACCTCGATATCACTCTGCCCATCCTTTGCCAGTGCATCCTGTGTTTCCTTTTTGGCTATTTCTGCAAGATTCCTCAAGTCCTCAGCAAACTCTGGAAGGATCACTTGTTTCTTCTTCCTGAGACTTCTGAAATGGGCCCTGGCTAGCTCAGCACGGTGCCCTGGTCCAAATCGCCGACCTAAGGCTTTCACCAGATCGGGATAGCTCTGCCTTTTCTCTGATGGGAGATACTGCAAGATTTCCTGAGCTGGCCCACTAAGACTGGCTGCTAGGAATGCCCCCCTTTGTTTTTCATCCCAGCTATTTATTTGGGAGATTATTTCAAACTCTGAAAGATAAGCTTCCAAGGGAGTCTTGCCATCATACAGAGAGGGCTTCTTGAACTCATCGGCTACACCTGCCTGCCCCTGTGTCTGAAATCCCTCCCAAGGGTTCCAAAGGGTAGAAAAGCCCTTAGGGGGGGTCTTCTTGCGCACACCTGCTGGTTGCTGGTTTCTCACCAAGTCACTTGCTCCGCGAGTGGGTTGGCACTCTTCCTTCACAACCTGCAGTTGCATTTCCAGTTCCTGTAATTCTTTATAAATATCTTCATTTTCATATCTGTTGGCTACTTCCAAGTCAGCCAAAGCATCTTGGGTTTTGGATATTGTCTTAAACACCTTATAGT
Organism: Zootoca vivipara; assembly: GCF_965207765.1. Taxonomy (NCBI): domain Eukaryota; kingdom Metazoa; phylum Chordata; class Lepidosauria; order Squamata; family Lacertidae; genus Zootoca; species Zootoca vivipara. The sequence continues at coordinate 28,984,336 of NC_142585.1, forward strand.
CTAGGTTATTCAGTTTCTCATCCACTTTCTCAATCCTCTTCCTGGAGTCCCGTACCTGGGCTTCTAGGTCACTTTTCACTTCTTGCAGCTGTTTATCCAGCAAGTCTTTGATACCCTGATAAGAGGCATCCATTTTCTCTTCGAGGCTGCTTTCAAGCTGCCTCAGCATTTGTTGCTGGTCTTCCATTTGCTGCTGCTTCTGCTGGAATAGCAACTTCATTTGATCCAGGAGTGTTGCCATTTCTCCCTCCATTTCGACTCAGGCACAACTCACTCACAGTTGTTCTTCCAGGAAACACAGATCAGACTTCTAACACCAGTGCTGCACACCAGCCCAATCTCCAAGCAGTGAGAGAGTCCAGGGGTTCCAGGCACTTGTCCGGAGTTCTGTTTCCTTTGAATGATGGTTGGCAGAGAACGTGGTGTCTTTAGGCTATATGGTATTATTTACACATATAAACAACATGAGCATAGGATAGAATGGCTAACAACATTAAGAGCCCTAAAGGTCCTGCTTCTCCTTTAGTTTTGGACTGAGCATAAAGCAAGTATGCCTCTGTCTTTTGTTTGCTTCCAGCTCAGTTCTCTCTATCTCTCTCTCTCATGCACTGGCTTTTGCTCTCCTATCTAGCAGCTAGAAGAGGGATGGAGGAAAGGCCCACCCACTAGCCTTGAGGTCACCATTGCCTAATTGTAGCAACCTGGCTAATATTTTTGAGATGCTGATGAGGACATTTAATCCACCAGCCAAGGTCATTGTCTTGCAAAGAAGCTTGTCTGATTGGTTCAGCAACCACCTCTCTTAATGACAACATCACCATCTCTTAGAACCAGATATCCAACAGCTGGCAACACCGGAGACATTGGGTAGCTTAGATGCTGCATTTACCTGAGTATCAAGGTTGAGTGTGGGAGGGTGGATACATGGAACTTTCCAAAGGGCAGAAAAGCTAACCTTGTAAAAATAATAACTTTCCACTTTGCCATATTGTTTCTTTTTGGATGGTGCTGAAAAAGAAGTGAACAACTGATCTTCTGGGGGGTCCTTTTATTTTTAGTGGAACTTATAGAAGAGAATTATTCAGTGGATTGGGTCCTCTGCTCCTTAATGCAGAATGGCTCAGTATTCAAATCTAGTTTCAGAGTCCCATGCTCTGCTAGTGAAAAAAAGTTGGGTGGCCAAAGGGCAGGGGGAGGTGGGAGATCTTGTTCATCACGGCAAGGGAAACAAATTAAAGTTACAAAAACAAATAAACTTCAAAGCTGCAGGTGATGTCAAGTGCCCTTTTTCAATAAATGCACATTTATGGTCAAAAATATTTGTAAAAGGGAAATAAAGGGAACACCCTAATAATGTAGACTATGAAAAGCTGTAAATGCCCTCATGTTATTAAAGAAACTATTTGACATCATGGGAGACTATTTTGAGTATTTTTCTCACCCTGAGGAGCTCAACAGATGTCTGGGTTAATACAGGAGGCATGTTCCAGTGTTGCCCTGCAAAAAAGATTCACTTTTAGAAAGGGAAAGAGTAGGAACAGCTTATTCTTATAGGATGCCCCCCCCATGTCTTTGTATGAATCACTGTTCTAAGTTCTTTCTCAAAATTAGATGGAGACCTGATCAGAGCAGTGACTCATACCAAGATACATCAGACACACTCCTCTGAGGGCAACTCATTCTGCCATATCACTGCCATAGGAGCCAACTCCTAGGGGCTGAGGGGTCTTTGGCCCTCCCAATAAAACATTTAAACGTGACCCCCCCCGCAAGGTGATGAGGATTACCATTCAAATTGTGTGTGTGCACAACTTCATGTACTCAGTTATGTGAGAACAAAATAAAAAAAATCCTTCCAGTAGCACCTTAGAGACCAACAAAGTTTGTCATTGGTATGAGCTTTCGTGTGCATGCATACTTCTTCAGATACTCACTTATGTGAGGCGAAGCTTACCTGGGAACCCCGAATATTTTATTCAAGTTGGCACCCCTGATCACTGCATTGGGATTGATGAAAGGAACACACTCCACTCCATGAATATATTTGACATAATTTATCCTGCCCCATCAGGTTAGGCAGTGAGGAGAGAACTGTGAGTCATTCAGAGAGTCACCAGACAGTAGTTGGTGGCTGACAGGAGTCATTATTCATAGAATCATAGAACTGTTGAGTTGGAAGGGACCACAAGGGTCATCTAGTCTAACTCCTGCAATGCAGGAATCACAGCACTTCCAGGAGCAGCTGAGGATGCCCTGCTGTCACACAGTTTGAGCATCTCACCATGAAAGGAAGTGACTCATGTTCTTTGAAAGGATTACAAGCATTCCCAAAGAGAGGAAGACGTTGTTGTATGGACAGTTGGTTTCCTTAGTCCCATCATCAGTTCTAGCCAAGCAGTCTACACAGGCATGGGCAAACTCGGCCCTCCAGATGTTTTGGGACTACAACTCCCATGATCCCTAGCCAACAGGGCCTGTGGTCAAGGATGATAGGAATTGTAGTCCCAAAACATCTGGAGGGCCAAGTTTGCCTATGCCTAAGTTAACAGCTTTGCCAGTTTAGAGTGCTGACCCTTTTGTGTGGTGAAGGAGATGGTGAATGCAGCTATACTTACTACACACCTGAAACAACATGTGGTATGCCACATGGGGAAATGTCCACACAATGGCCAAAGGATTATGATTCCGATTCTCTCAAAAAAGAGGGAGAGAGAGATCGGATGACATGGGTCACCACCTCTCTGATTGCAAAGGGAAGAGCAGAGTGACTTAGCTCAGCATCTTAAATTGTGGTGTACTGGTCTCGGTTCCCCGGGGTTGAAGATCCACTACTATTTCTGCAGCAAGGTCTGTGTTTCCAAAATCCTTGAACAGCCCAGTCATCAAGGAAGTGTAGCTTTTTAGCCACTGATAAGTCTTCCAAGCCTTGGTGCTGATGGGGGCCAATTACAGCAAAATGAAGTAAGGCACCACCACGGAGGATCGGCTCCTAATGTCCCTTTAGAGAAGGCACATGGAAAGAGTGCTGGGAAGTTGTTGTTTTGTGTGCTCCAAAGCTAAGCATCTGGGGACACTGAAAACACAAGGTGCTTCTATTTCAGGAAAAGGCTATGCAAGTTCTGTTCCATGCAATGGAACTTCACACAGAACACAACTTTAGTCACTCCAAAATAAGATATTGCAGCACTCCAAATTGCTTGCCCATATATTTGCACAGATAATAGTAGCTCTAGTTGAAAAGCAACACATGGAGATCTGAACTACTCATTGCAATGCATCTATTATTATTATTATTATTATTATTATTATTATTATATTACAAGATTATTGAGTTAACTTAGAAGGTTGAATAGAGATCTCAGGTGGCACCATGGGTTAGTGTGTCTGGCTGTCAACCAAAAGGTTGGTGGTTCAGGCCCAGGGATGGCTGTGGACAGGATTCCTGCATGCAGGCATTGATGACTCTCAGGGTCCCTTCCAGCTCTACAATTCTACTATTATATGAATAATCGTAGAAGGCTTGAGGAGGCATGGATGTGACAATCATGAAAGGATCCTGCACTTCTGAATTTGCCACTTACAGGTTGTAAACATGATTAAGGCCACAAATGCTAGCTAGTGGTAACCATTGGTATTGTTTGTTTCTGAACCAGACCATTGGTGGCATTGCTAGTGCAGTACATCTTTCACTATAACCACACAAATGGGCAGTGTGTATATTATACCAGCAGTATATGGCAATAGTCATAGGATCGCAGCAACTATCCAACCCAATGGATTCAAATTCCAAGAAAGGAGATTCTGATTAAACATTAGGAAGAACTTTCTTACAGTAACAGCTGTTTGACACTGGAATGGTCTCCCTTGGAAGGTAGTGGAGTCTCCTTCATTGGAAGTTTTTAAACAGATGCTCATCTGTCAGAGCTGTGCAGGGGGTTGGACTAGATGACCCTTGGTGTTCCTTTCAACTCTACAATTTTATGCTTCTGTGTGAAGCTGTCCTGATCCTGTGGTGTGTGTTTTTTCTCATTAAGAGAGATGCAAGTGGACTTTGCCAGTTTTCTCCTCTGCTCATAGCTCAGTTTGAAAATAAAGAACAATGATTTGTGACTTCGAATGATTTGCAAGGTGACCTTATGGAAAATCTTAGAGAAAGGCCTTCAGGATCTTTCTTTCTTTCTTTTTTCTTTCTGGCTGGAAAAGCCTATTCACAATCAACACATACTTACAGCATGCCAAAGGGCTTGGCGTTCACTTTGTGCATATCCAGATTGACACGACAGACTTTCCTCCAACTAGTAAGCAAACCAGGTCATCTATGTAGTTCAGTCATTTGCTTAGCGATATATATTATGCAGAGGAAAGCTGCCAAAAAATTTGTCTAAAAGTAGGAATGTACTTTTCAGCTTTTTGGGGCAAGGGGCAGGGCAGGGGAATCCATGTGAGAGGGTGGATCAAATGCTGGTCAGCAATTTTTGACCTTCAACCTTCACTTTGCTTTATCCTGAGCCAAAGGCAGTCAATACACGCAAGCAGGATTGCATGATAGGCTGCTTGCCTGGTGGCTAAAATTGTCTGAATCACAGCCTCCCATTACAGAAAGCAAACGCTAATTTAAGAAAAGGCTGCAGATCTGCCCTAGAACAGGAAAGTGCATTGAAAGAAACCACAGCATCACTTGCTCTGTCAAGAACAGGATCTTGGCTGGTGAATGTCAGACCCCAGTGGGGTCTCGAACTGCCTAGCCACTTCATTTTGGTGCTTCTGCCTTCTAAGAAAAGCCTGAAACACAAGGCACGTTCAGGCGTTTGAGCCCGAATGCACGAACTGTGTATCTGTCAGGGCCGGCCCACTCATAAGGCAAGGTGAGTGAACCCCCTCAGGTAGCAGGACCCACAGGGGCAGCAAATGCCAATCTAGATCTTTATTCCCCCCCCCACTCCTCATATAGATCTTCACTCACCCCTTCTTCCCTGGTGGGGAGGGGGTACCATTTTGTGGGTGATCTCAGGTGCCAACATATCTTGGGCCAGCCCCGGTACCCTTGGATGGAGGGCAGGGGGTATGCAGATAAGCAACCAAACATGTCCAAAATCACACTGCCCTGTATGCTCAGTCCCCAACCACCCCCAGGTTGAGTGGGGAATGCCTGCAGGATTGCTTAAACCTGAGTAGAATTCTGCACACGATCAGGAGCCCTGACAAAGCAGCGGGAAACATTTCACCAGCATTCAAGCAAATGTTAGTAGAAGCCTCCTGTGAGGCTTCTCTCCTCCACACAGAGGTGTGGTTCATGAGATGGCTAATGAGCACATGGGGGTGGGCCTTGAATGCATGCCCATGCCTCCATCCACACTTTGAGCATTTGCACATTCAGGTGAATTTCTGAACGGGCCTACAGTGCTCTACAGAGTTGTGGTGGAGGGTTGTTCTTAGGGAAATCCTGCCTCTGATCCCATTGGTCAGTGTTTGCAGGAATATAGCAGGCTGCCTTGTAGAGTCAGGCCATTGGTCCATCTAGCCCAGTATTGACTTCAATGGGTGGCAGTAACTCTTCAGAATTTTAGGCAGGGGTCAGATGCCAAGAATTGAACTTGGGAGTGTTTCCATGCAAGAAAGATGCTCTGCTGTTGAGCTACAGGCCTTCCCCATGCATAGGGAGCTGCCTTTTATTGGATCAAATCAGGCAATTGCCTAGACTGCCTGGGAGCAACTTTCTGGGGTTTCAAGCAGCATTCCCACCTAGCCCTCCCTCAAGATGCCAGGGACTGTACCAGAGCATGCAGAGCAAATGCTCTGCCATTGTGCATCCCTGTAGGAAATTGCACAAGAGGCCTAAAGATGACTGAGGACATTGTCAGGGCAATGGCAATTTTCCTCTGTTGTTTCTGACATGCAGACTAGCTCTGATCCTGACTAGTGGCTTGACCCTCAGGCCAACTCTGACCCACACTCATAGGAGTCAACACCTAGGGGCTGGGGTCCCTTCTGGCCCCCCAAATAAAATTTGAGGCCCCCCAGTTGATGAGCATTGTCATTCAAATGGTGTGCATGCACCACATCTTATGATCCACTGTCCACCCCCACAATATTTTATTCAAGGTGGCAGCCCTGCCCCCTCTTCTCCCTTGCAATTCTCTTCAGTTCCCAAGGACTTCCAGCTTCATCCTTGGATTGCTCCACCGCACGCTTTCTGCGCTAGTGTGGGGTAGTGGTTAGAATGCCAAGCCAGGACCTACCGGTAGGAGACTACAGTTAAAATCCCCATTAAGCTCACCAGGTGACTTGGGGCCAGTTAATAGCCCTCATGCCTAAGCAATAGTCTCTTATTCCTCAGTCATGGCCAAGGACTATTGCTTCATGGTAGGCGAGATGGTTATAGGAGTGTAACAAGCACTCCTTGTAACAAGCAAGGCACATTGACACGGAGGGTGATTATTAAGGCTGAACTTTCCTCACCATTTAACCAGCAATGTTATGAAATGATACCCTGGCTTAGCAGATCCCCTGAGAGGTCTCTGGACGTTGTTGCTGTTGTTGTTGTTGTTGTTGTTGTTGTTGTTGTTGTTGTTGTTGTTTTTAAAGTCATAGTGTGAATTTTGAGCACTTGTTAAAATGTAGAATCAAGCAAACTTGGAAGCTATGAATTAAAAATAAGTGTAAAAGTAAAATTAATAAAATTTAAACATGAAATGTATCAAAAAAATCAAGTCATGATATGAGAATCAGACCTCTTAAAAACAGAAAGAGCTAGAAAACAGAATTGACTCAGAAGTGTCCATAGGAAGCAAGGCATGATCTCTAAGAGTCTCAGGTTTGGGCCAAACTAAAAGTGATTAAGGAAATTATGACATATTTTCCTTTTTTCAAAAAGCAGCTTTAGAGCCACCCAGTTTGGATCAGGTTTATAGCATAGGGGAGGGGGATTAACCATTTTGCTCTGGCACTGATTCCTCTCCATCAGCAACTACACCATCATCAGCAATTTGTTATAGGCCACTAAGGTGGAAACATACTCATGTGTCTAGGTTTGGCCCTAACCAATAAGAAACTACGTTAAAATAATGATTTAGATCCACATTCTATGGAAGGGCCACTGAGATTAGGTCTTCTTTAGAACCCACATGATCCCAAAAATGATTTATCATCCATATTAATTTTGATTTCAGCAACAAGCAAGCAGGATCCAAATGCTATAAATCATGGAGTGAGAAGTCATACCAGCATTTATCTGCTAAATAAAATACCAAGATTAATAAATCACATGTTGTTGTTTTAATTTCTGGGAGGGAGGGGAGGGGACTGCTTCTAATACAAAACGCAATTCCACTGGGACGTTCCCTGCCAAATCAAATACGTGTATGAAGCTGGGAAATCTTCTGCCTGCCAGACCCCCAGTCCAAAAGAGCTTTATAGAAATACAGAGGAGGAGGAAGAAAATTTGCCCTCTCTCTTCCGCTCCCCAAACCAGGGGATGTTAGACATCAGAAAGCAGGATGTTCTCTTCCCAATGATCTTCACCACAAAAAGCAGAATGGGGGTTGGTTGTCAGGATTTTATTCTCCCCTCTCCAAGGATTTGATTTCTTTTAAGTAAAATATGTGTTGTTATTTAATAACAGCAGCAGCAACTGAGAAGGAATCCAAAGGCCATCTGTTCCAACTTCTGCCCCAGCAGCAATAACCAGCATTGATATGTTATGTCGCTACTTGTAATGTTCTCAAAGAATAAGGAAATAACATTGGAGGCGCATATTATGGTGGTGGAAAGATATATGCACCAAGTATGTATCAGAGGATCGCCAAAGCATGTGCCATCAGGACGCTACATCATCCAAGCTGGAAGTCGGGCCATTCGTTATTCAATCTAGAAATCCCCAACATTACTTTCTCATGCATGCACTCTTGGGTTGGGGCAACTGGTTAAAATGTTTTAAATGGTACTAATTTTGGTTCCTCTGTTTTGTTTTTGTCGGCTTGATGTTGGTTAAATGTTTAGTTGGGGTTGCAGGTTATTTTAATTTGGGTTTAACTGTAAACTGTTAGTGGTGGTGGTGGTGGTTTCTATTGATTTATTGGTTTGTTTGTTTCTTTGTTTCTTTGTTGCTCATATAGGATATTTTGTTTTTTAATGTTTGATGCTTTTTGTTGTGTTTTTATATACAATCGTACCTTGGAAGTCAAACGGAATCCGTTCCAGAAGTCTGTTCGACTTCCAAAACTTTCGGAAACCAAAGCGCAGCTTCCAATTTGGAAGCTGCAGAAGTCCCATCAGACGTTCGGACTCCAAAGAACGTTTGCAAACCGGAATACTCACTTCCGGGTTTGCGGCATTAGGGAGCCAAAACATCTGAGTACCGAGGCGTTCAGGATCCAAGGTATGACTGTATGTTGTAAGCCACCCAGAGTGGCTGGGGAATCCCAGCAAGATGGACAGGATATAATTTTTAAAATATTATTATTATTATTATTATTATTATTATTATTATTATTATTATTATTATTATTATTATTTTCACTCATGGGAAGCTATTGAAAAATGCAGTGCATGTTTGTGAACCAAATAGGGGCCAGATGACATGTCCTTCCTCTGAAAAATGTCCCAGATGTGGAACCTGGGGCTCAACGCCCCGCCGCCCCCCGTTGCGACGCCACTGTACCTGAGCTTCTCATTCAATAATCTCTTAAAAGTCTACAAAGATCCCTCGAGGTCTCCTGAAACAATGTGAAAGTCAACCTGGCACCCTCCACATGTTTTGGAATGCAGCTGCTATCAGTTTCAGCTGGCACTGATATATACACTGTAGTATTTTCTTTATCAGGAGTATTCCAGAACTCTTGATCAGGCTGGACGCTGAACAATATGGGAAGAGGCATAGTGTTGTATTTCCAAAAGGTTGGCATAGTGCACTTAAAAGGGGGGGGGATAACTGACCATTCTGTGAAGGGCAGCCTGTTTATGTTTTCATAAATAAAAAAATTAAATACCCTAATTTTTCCTACTACGAAAGCGCTACGATAACTTTCAACAGCCATGGCTTCCCCCCAAGGATTCTGGGAAATGTGTTTACTAGGAGAGCTCTTTTCCTCCTTCAGAGCTACAGTTTGCAGAGTTGCCTGTGAAGAGCGATTGACTGCTAAACCACTCCGTAGCTCTGTGAGGGGAACACGGAACTCTTAGTACCATTAACAAACTACATTTCCCAGGATTCTTTGAGGAGAGCCATGACAGTTTATAGTGGTATCAGAGTGCTTTAAATGTATGATATGAATGTTGCCTTACTCAGCATCCAGCCTGATGAAGAGATTTGGGACCTCAGAAGCTTGCTCACAAGGTGTTTAAAAAACAAATAAATATACCCAGCTGCTGCCACTCTTGACTGCAACTAGAGAGGGCTTTGATACTGCAATGAATCAAATGGTACCCCCCCCACGCACCCTACAGGCCCACACACCTTTCCACATGGCTGCTCTCTCACCCACACAGATTAGTCAAAAGACGCCAGCCCTTGCCAAGCCTAACAGATTAGAACAAATCTGACATTTTTAGGCTAAACCATTTAGAAGATATGACAGGCCAGAAAACATTCAATGCAAGAAGAGGGAAATGCTCAGAAGGTGAGATCATTTCTGTCTCCTCAAAGACTCCTCTGATTTGCCTTGAACTTTCTAACGGGTAGAATTGGTACTGTTCAGGCCACATTTAAAAGCACAGGCATACAACCATTGTCAAGCTGACAACTGGAGACAGATCTCAGGTGTAGCTGCAAAGACACAATTCTACTGTTTTATATTATAAACCAAAATGGGCAATACTGAGTAACCAAGCCCCCCCACCAGCCTTTCCTTCTGTTTTGGGTTTTGCTGCACTTTTGCCCACTGGCTGGAACTGAATGATCTCCGTATCACCTTTATCTTCAAAGCATACTTTGAGAAAGAGAAAAATCTAGAACTGCCCATTAGTCTTTATGGGATCCAAACAGTGATGCAGGTTGCGAAAGATTTGCTGTTTACCAAATTTATGAGCTAAAACTCCACAGCTTTATCACATGTCCCTGGAGTGAAATTAATGCCCCGCTGCAAAAACCACCCTTGAATGCTCAATTGAAACAGAAATTTGTGTTTTCCCCGGAGTGCCCAATTTATCTTTAAATAATGGGTTTTCCATTGGGAAGGAGTTACACAAGGAGGAAACCACTCAGACCAGTGCCTAGGAAACATGGGTCAAGCAGGCACAGTGCAAGCTGAAATGTGGGTGAGCTCTCAGTTACTGTTGTATTTATTTCAACCAGGGGAGAGGAGTGGAACTTGTAAGATACTGCCAGAATAACATGGCAGTAAAATTTGTGTAGTATCGTTTACGGATATGCATTGTTTCATAATCTGTATTTATGTTTGTCTCATCATACTCTCAACCTATTTTTTAAGATGTTTTAAAACTGTTTTTAATATGATTATTATTATTATTATTATTGATGTGCTTGTTACCGTGTGCTCCTTTGGAGGGTGTGCAGGATATAAATTTAATAAAGAAAGAAATCCCAATTTTATCCATATGTACAGGGCAAAATTATCAACCATTTCTAATCTTCCTATATACATAAGTCTGCCTTCTCTAGATTTGATGCATTAATTTTAGGCTACTAATGATATCTCAATATTCATGATAGCCACTAACTTAGGTGGTTTTAAAAGAGGATTAGAACATTAATGGGAAGGGGCAAAGCTCAGTGGAAGAACACTACTGTGTGTTCAGGTTCAGTCTCCAGCATCTCCAGGTAGGCCTGGAGGCCTTAATGTTCCCCCTGCTTGAAACTCTGGAGAGCTGCTGCCAGTCAGTGTAGACAATACTGAGCTAGATGGAGCAAAGTTCTAGCTCAGTATAAGGCAGCTTCCGATATTCCTAGTCATGACTGCTATGGCCTTCAAGGCCTGCTGATGAGTTTTCCAGAGGAATCTTCTAACCCATTTGGGATGTGGACTGGTTGCATCTTTTGACTGATCCAGCATGGCTCTTTGTAGAGCCTGCTTCCAATTAAGTATTTTAGAATCTAAATTCTGAACGGCTTGTCAATTCCAAAGTGGGCCAGACTGAAACAGTATAACCTACTCAGATCTCCAGTTGTCATGTTTTGACCTAACACATCCAAAAGATGCCTAGTATAAAATGGGAAGTGAAATTGTTCCACAGAGCTTAAGATCTATTTTGATACAGCACATTGATTCCAAACCTTTCGTACGGGTACCCCACAAAAAGATTTTCTTCTTCAAGATGTGTCACTCTTACAGCTGTGTTCCATCGTCCTCACAGTTAGTAGCTGCGAAATCATTGCTGTTTGGGTGAATAGTATCAGACTGGGAGCAAATAACCAATAAGAATATGTGACCTGCTGGTCATGCATAGGAAAGGTGGGATGGGGAGGATCAATAACCTCTGTTTGAAAAACAAACAAACACGTGTTATAAGGTGCATGCAGAAAAGCAGGAAGCACCTGATAGGTCTTCCTCTCATCTTTATAAGAAGCAAGAACTGTCCAAATCCTCTCTTTAAATCCAGTGAAGACCACCACCGTAACTCAAGCTCCCATTGCCTTCAACAGCTGGTGGAGGAAAATATTCACATTAATTTTACAGTGAGCGCACAAAGGTCAAACTAAGATAGTGAGAATGAGCAAGCTGCTTCTATATTTTCATAGGCAGACCCAAAGAAAGAATTTTTAGACTATTCAGTTCAAAGTATGCACATCCTTGTAAACAAGAAACCACATCTTCCCAATGCCAGAAATGTAAGCATTTATTTAGCAGCTGCTTACTATCTCCCCCCCCACACACACACTTTTTTTGGAAAGATGAACATCCACAACCCATACCATGAACAATGAATAATATTCTGCAGAACAGTAAGATATCAGCTAACTGGAAAGAGGCCAACATTACTCTTATACCTAAAGAGGGCCAATATTTTACCTTAGTAAAAGAAAAGAAAAGCCACCTGATCTCATTATTGAATAATGACTATAAAGTATTTACAATGGTTTTGTCAGAAAGATACTTTACAATACTTTTTTCATTATGACCAAAGCGGATTGTTACCTAAAAAACATTTAAGTGACAATGTCAGAAATGTGTTAAATATCTCTGAATATTTGAACTGTGACAATGAGAAGTGTGCTGCACTGATTTCTCTTGATGCAGAAAAATGGTTTTGGCATATATGAACTGGGTATTTTTCTTTAGAGTTTCACAAGAAATGAATTTTGGATATAATATTTTTAAAAGGATAAAATCACCACAGACAGCTCATATAATTGTTAATGGAGAAGTAACAAAACCCTGTGGGATACAGAAGGGGACCAGGCAAGGGTGTCCTTTGTCCCCATTGCTTTTCCTCTTGGTTTTGGAATTTTTGCTAAGAGAACTAAGAGCATAAAGATAAAAGAGGAAGATTATAAATTACAGGCATTCCCTGATGATCTCATCAGGGAACAGTGCGCAACCAGGCTCCTCCGCCAATTGCGCACCACTAGAACTGGTAGAATCTAATTTTTTGAGATCAGCCCTACAAGTGCCTAAACACGTCTCCAATGCTACCTTGAAACTGGATTCATAAGAATTGAGGCCAGAGTGTGGCTTGCCATACTTAATTACTGGCTGAGACTATCCTTCTTCCCACATGGCCTTGCTCCCCTAACTATTAAGGATGATTTCCAAACGACATGGCAACAGGCAGTGATAAACATAACAACTCTAGGCCTCACCCCACAGATTCTACTCGACATGGCATATGAACAAGCTAAAATAATAATTAAACAGTGCATGGAAGAGACAGAACACCAAGCAGATCTAGCCAGGTCCCCGAAAATCCTAATTAGTGAAACCAGGAGATACCTCATCTCCCAAATGCCATATACTGTATTACGAAACAGTGAAGGGCTCTCACTATGGCCCATTGCCAGGTCCTCCCTTCAGCTATCCAGAAGGCCATTTTAGGAAGACATCATACAAGGAGAGGAAATGCCCGTGTGGCTCTGGGCAATGGGAAACAACGGAATATGCATTTCTTCACTGCCAACACTGTACAGATATATAAGCTAAGTTCATCCTGCCTATACTACACAATTTCCCAGCACATACATAACGTGTATCTCCCTACAACTCCAAGGTGTCACATTCTCAGTTGCTAGATTATGCAGTGCCATGATGGGCATCTGTCGAAGGATGGTTTGTGGCACAAACCATGCCTAAACTGAAGACCCATAATGCTGGACCTGTGCTGCTTCATGTTCCCTCCCTTTTAACTGCTTGTCTTTTGTTTCTATCTGTTTTAGGTTTATGTGAGTTATAATCACTTTTAACTATTAGCTTTTATCCCTTTCTTCTTTAAGTCTTATGTGCTTTATTTTATTCACATGTTTTTATCTTATGCTGATCTGCAACCATAATAAAGTTTGACGATGATTTCATGATATTCCTCTTATGAATAAATTAAATCAATTTGGCATGCTAGCAGGTTTTAAGGGTAATTATCAGAAGATGAAAATGACATTTTCAAAAGATCAGAAGATCAAAAGGCCTTAACATAGAAAACTGGATTTCAAACTGAAAAGAAAGCAGAGTATTTAGGTATCTCCATGACAAATATGAATTGTATGTTATTTCAAAATAATTATCTTAAAACTTGGACAGAAATTTAAATAGACATGCTAAGGTGGGAAAAATTTCTGTGATAAAGATGAATATGTTGCCTAGAATTATGTTTCATTTCCAAACAATACCTGTTACAGTATAACTAATAACTTAGCATTCAAACAATGGCAAAAAGACTTGTACAGGTTTTTTATGGCAAGGGGGAAAACACGTGTTAAAGTGTTGCAATATGCAAAAGAGAGGGGAGGATAGTGTGTATCAAATCTAAAACTGTATTTTGCAGCCTGTTGTTTAATGTAGATGAAAGGAGTGGATCACATTGAGAAATACCTACTATGGAGGAATGGTTGATAAAATTATTGGACTTAGCTAAGATGGCAAAGTTAGAATGTTTAGAGAAAATTTATTACTGACATTTATCAAGGATTAGAAACTTCTTAAGAACTTTTTGCATGAAAGAGAAAATGAACTTGTAATATCTGGATTTGAAGATTTAAAAAACAGCTTATAGAAAATAGAATAGCTGGATATTAATGAGTGAATACTACATTTAGCTGCAAGACAGAGAACCAGGAGGTTTTTTAAGAATCTTTTTTCATTCCCCCCCCTCTTTCTCTCTCTCTTGTTTTCCTTCCTTCCTTCCTTCCTTCCTTCCTTCCTTCCTTCCTTCCTTCCTTCCTTCCTTCCTTCCTGCTTTTTCCTTTTTCCTTCTCTCCTCTTTCGTTCATTTTTAGATTAGATTTTAGAAACACCTCTTTTATTTTGGTGCATTGTAAAAATAAACACTATACAGGGTATAATGTATATTGGATAAGTATCAATAAATGTAGATCTTTTTAAAAAATGAAAAGAAAAAAGAAATGTAAATATTTTTGCTGTCAAGAAACATATCTCAAAACATTACAATATTCAGAATTTCTTGTACTGTCACCTTTTAAATGGGTAATTGAAAGGTGTGAGCTCATCTCATGTGCTTGGAGTTTCACTGCTGAAATCATATTAAGTGCTAATGATCATGTTGTGCATAGAAGTAAGGTGGCCAGAAAACCTAACTTTTGAACAACATACTTTATTCCTTTCCACAATGTGTTAATCCTATAGAACACAGTGTGTGTTTCACATTTTTATTTATTGTTTCCATGCACATAATGGACAATGCTTGCCAATACCTTTGTCTGAGGAGGTGCCTATGTCTTTAACACCTGCAGGAACAGAAGAAGCTGCTCAGTCTTAGGGGAAGGATGCAAAGCAAAGGGTACCAGGCTCATCTCTGACATTTTCAGGGGGGACTGAAAAAGATTCCTGCCTGAAAAGGTGCAGAACTGCTGCTAGACCATGTAGACAAGTTAGATGGAATGATGGTTTGACTCAGTATAAGGCAATTTCCTATGCTCCTAATGTCAGATAAGCATATTGAAATTTACGGCAATGTGACTGCAAGGCCATATTGCACCATAGGTTAATCTTGCTACAGATATAGGAGTTGGGTTGTGTGTGGGTTTTTTTAATAATCAATTACAGGTACTTTCCCCAAATATTTCAAGCAGGCTTAAAAACAGCCAGCCAGTATAATTCAGGAACATGAATAAAGCTTGCAAGGATCAAGCTTGCTAAGAAAAATGTTTTATCAGATGAATTTCTGCCTATTGGGTATCCAAGGCTAAAGGCAGTGACAGCTGTTCCTAGGAAAAGAAAAGCTGTCAACCCTATGAAGCTTTTAACACCAGTGCAGTATAGTGGCTAGAGTGTCAGACCATACCGGGATTCTAGTCCCCATTTAGCTATGACGCTCACTGGGATTTTTAAAGTTGATTTCCACATTGCACAGGGTTGGACTAGATAACCCACTGTGCTGCCATAGGTCAGTGTGTCTGGCTGTTAACCAGAAGGTTGGTGGTTCGAGCCCACCCAGGGATGCCTGTGAGCGGGCATACCCTCCAACATTCCTCATATAAAAATGTCCCTGTTTTCATATGAGGAATGTTGGAGGGTATGCAACTTTAGACAGTCATGGCTTCCCTCAAAAAAATTCTGGGAGTTACAGCTTGTCAAGGGTGCTAAGAGCTGTGTGGAGATCCCTAATTCCCTCACAGAGCAACGGTTCCCAGAGTGGTTTAAACCAGGCATCCCCAAACTGCGGCCCTCCAGATGTTTTGGCCTACAACTCCCATGATCCCTAGCTAAGAGGACCAGTGGTCAGGGATGATGGGAAATGTAGTCCAAAACATCTGGAGGGCCGAAGTTTGGGGATGCCTGGTTTAAACTGTCACAGGAAACTCTGGAAATTGCAGCTCTGTGAGGGGAATAGGAGGCCTCTGCACAGCTCTCAGCAGCCTTAACTAAATGCAGCTCAGTTCGTTTAAATTAGTTTGATACTTCTTTAAATGTATTGTAGGAATGTGGCCTGAGTCATTTATTTGTAACACATTACAGGATGGTAGCTCTGTGAACTCCACAAAAGTGTTTTTCAAAGCTTCCACATGACACACGAAGAGGCGTGAGGGACTTTCAGCCTGGGATTGGAACGCAGATCTCTAGGCCTCTCCACCCAACCCTCAAGCCACATTCCTGCCCCTGAGGCCTGGCCTCTCACCACCACTACCCTTGCTCCATGGCCACCTCATCAACACTTCTTATCTTGCTTTTATGTGAACTGTGATCATGCTGCTTGCCTTCCTATGTGAAGGACACTGAGGAGATGTATATCTGTGTGAGAGAGAAAGTTGCACCTGTAGCTCTTATCACTTGTGCTTATTGCTCACGCCCCACAAATGGGCAGCTGCTGCAGAGAAGGCCTGTTCTCATGTTGCCACCCTTCAGACCTCTTGTGGAGGAGGCACACGAAGAAGGATGGCGATTGCAGGGTCCAGGTATTGCAGTCCTTGAGGTATTGCAGTCCTGAGCCATGTAGGGCTTTATAGGTCAAAACCAGCACTTTGAACTAGGCCTGGAAATCAATTGGCAGTCAATTAAGTCAGACCAGGATTTGAGTTATATGCTCATACTGTCTTACACTGGTGGGCAACCTGGCCACTGATATCTGCACCTGATGAAGTTTCCAAACTGTCTTCAGAGGCAGCCCATGTCTAATGCATTTGCAGACAAGAACATTTGTTGGAAACTGGTAATTTGATCTGCATGATTTTCTCACTGTCTTCTGTCAAGGTCCAGCTTTTATTCCTGGACCTTGTACTTATTTTTGCCTCTCTTTGATGTGTGGTTCTCGTATATATGGTGCTAATGTTCCTGCTCTCCTGTTTTGCTCTAGGGGAGGGTCAGTGCTTTATGTTGGCTTTATATCTCTTGTTTGTTTTCTATACAACTGAAAATCCAAGAAAAGCTATTTGTGCCTTTGGCTTCTGGCCATAGCCCCCATGGGCGCTGCACCCCCTGGAAAGGCAGCGCCACTCCTCATGCTAGGGAAAAGTCCTGCAATCCCCTTTTCACCTTATTTACTTCCATGTTGCCCCATTTTGTCATCTTTTCTGATGAATAGCAGTATATACATAAATAAGATAAAATGAGGCATTTTAAAACTATTAAAAGTGCCAAAATATGCAAGCAGGAAGAAAATACCAACAGCAGACAGTTTAAATTAAAAGTGGGTTTGTCTTTAATGAAACCTGGAGGAAGAAGTCCCCACATCCAAACAGCTGGTTGTCTGTTGGAAGTCCTGTGGCAGAAGGCATGCAGTTAATGGGAGTTCGGGGCAAAGCAAAGACTTGTGCTTTCATTTCTGTGGGAAACCAGGCATTCTTTCTGTGGCTACAAAAGAAAACCAAGCCTTCATGCTGTGATTAGGGCAAATGTCTGTCCTTCAAGACTCTGTTTATGAAGACAAGCCAATTGTGTTTGAAAAGACCTCCATGTCTTTCTTGTGAACTAATCGATAACTAACATATGGAGCTTAAGAATGTTTATAGGGATGACAAAGTTGTCAAAACCTGGTTAATATGAAACCACCACAAGTAGATTTGCAAGGGGGGGGCACAGGAAAAGCTGTATTGGTAGTCAAAAGCCTCCAACATGCTAACTTTTGTCCTAGGGAGACATGGCCCTAGGAATATAAATTCTGAACAGGCTTAAGCCTTTTACAGGCCCAAGTCCTTGCAGACCCCAGACCCATATATACTGCTTCCACAGTGACAAACTCACTCAGTGAAGGTGAGACGTGATTGAGAAAGGTGTTTTTTAACCTTGGTTACTCCCTGCCTGTGATACCTGAGAAGCCAAGGATTTTTCATATGTCATAGAGTATAATGTAGCTCCACAGCAAGGACTCTTGACTTAGGGGTTCCTATGACAACTTATTCCCTGGACTAGGTATAGATTAAACCTGAGGGTTAATGGAAAGGCTAATGTGTTTTTAATGCAATGGAGGATAAAGCTTGGAGGTTTCAGTGTTAACTTAAAGGCACAATACTTCAAAGCCTTCTACATGCACTGCATCAGGAAGATTTTGGGCATCACATGGCAGGACAGAGTCTCAAGCAAAGATGTGCCCTCCCAAGCCCACATTGCTAGCATGTTCACACTCCTGCCTCAGCGATGTCTATGCTGGCTTGGTCGTGTCCACAGAATGGAAGATGGCAGGATCCCTAAGGATATGCTTTACAGGGAGCTGGCTTCAGGCACCAGGCCCATGGGCAGACCAACTCTGCATTACAATGATGTCTGCAAATGTGACATGAAGGCTGGCAACAGTGCCTAGAGACAGGCAGTCAGGTCCTGTATCCACAGCATTGACTGGAGGGAGAATCATTGCTGGGAGGAGCATAGAGAGAGAAATGCCATGGTGCGTCTGCAGCAGCACAACTGGATGCCTTCATTTGCCCCAGCTGCAACAAAACATGTCTCTTCCATATCGGTCTCTACAGTCACAGTAGGTGCTAAACATCTCTAATGTTTTGACTTCACCCCTGAAGGCACACTCCTCCATTGTCTCTCAATGACAGACATACAGGTCGGTGAAACTCAGAAAATTAGAATACTGTATCGTCAAAAAGTGCATTTATTTCAGTAATGCAACTTATTATTTTTTATTTTAGTTTTTACAAATGCTTTCTTTTGGAAATTCCACAGTAATAAAACAAATAGGTACAATATTACAAAAATAAACATCGCTATTACATTTCATTAATTACATTCCATTTATAATTGACCCACCTAACAACAAATAATTACAATTGCAACAAATAAAGGCTTGACATATCTTGGTTGCATGTCATGCATCTAGCTCATATATTGGTTTCACCTTTTAAGTTGCGTTATTGAAATAAATGCACTTTTTGATGATATTCTAATTTTCCGAGTTTCACCTGTATGCCAACAACATGCAATTTATTTTGTCAGTAACGCTGCTTCAAGTTTAAACGCGAACTATACCTATAATTCCCCACAATAGAACTGCTTCTATTGAACCTGTTTCTTCCTTGTATGGCTGCCCACTGACTCTGCCTGTGAAATACCTCTAACCCCTTTCTAGGTTCTTTTTTCTCCACCTGAGGAAATTACATCAGTATATCCTGCCTGGCAAACTCCTAAGCACCATTAGCTACTTCCCTGGCCAGGCCTTATCTGCCACTTAAAACGCCAAATTCTCCTTTTACCATCATCACTTTTTCCTTATTGGCCATTTCTCCTCCCTGCCATGATGCGCTAAGGGTCTCCAGGAGGGTAACCCAATGGTCTGTCCATCACACTTTCCTTTTCTGCTGCTGATGTAGTGGCACTGCCAAGGGCATTGAGGGCTACTTAAAACACTTGGGGCACAGCCCCATTAGACATACTAGTATATGTTTATTAACATTGTTACAAGAGCCACACCTGTTACCTCAATCTCTTCCAAGCAGTAGGAAGATTCCAAGGGGTTCCAGGCACAGGAGCCAACTCCTAGGGGCCGCGAGGGCTTTGTCCCCCATAATAAAATATTTGAAGGGGCCAGGCCTCCCCCAGGGTTGATGGGCATTACCATTCAAATGGTGTGTGTGCACTGCATCATGTGATTTATTATGCGGAGAGGGGTTTTCCTGGGCCCCCACAATATTTTATTCAAGTGTGTCTTTGAGAAAATTAAAAAATTCCTTCAGTAGCACCTTAAAGACCAACTAAGTTCATATTTTGGTATGAGCTTTCGTGTGCATGCACACTTCTTCAGATACACTAGTAACAGAAGTGTCAGACCCTATATATATACAGAGGGTGGTGGGGGTGGGTGGGAATGGGTGATGGGCTGATGGGAGTGGTAAACCTGTAGATGGCTGTTAATGGCTGCTGATGGCTGCAATTAGTCCTGGGCTGAGGTGCTAAAGAAAGCTTGAGAAAATTGTTTGTTAACACATAATTGCTACCTGGATTATGGGGGGAGTGCAGAGTTGACAGCACTCACATCTCAAGAAGGGCTTGTCCTTCACAGCAGCTCAGTATTGCATTCAGAAGTTTTCCAGGCAACATCTCTGTGTCCAGTCAGCCCTCATGGCCCTGAGCTTCAGCCCCCTGCATGGAGTTCTCCCCACCTCCTGCTTCTCCTTCCCAGAAACCCCCTTGGCAAGCAATTCTTTCCCTTCTTTCTGCTAGCTTCCCTTCTCCCCACTGTTCCAAGCCTAGTTTTAAAAGGTGGCAATTTTCCTGCAATGCATGTCATTGCTCCATGTGACCGTGGCAACTTCGTTGGCATGGACCCAATAATTTCACTGTGATGGGCCTTGAACACCTTTTGTCACGCTTAGTGACTTCTGTCCCAGTTGAGGCCCCTGCTTGAAAAGGGAGCTTAACCTGTATTTTTTCCACTGGCCTGGCATCTTTCCTTCCATACTCTAAAAAACAACCTAAATCCTACCCCTTTATTAATTTCGTCTTTTTACAAAATAAGATTTTCTTATAACTTTTTCATAATTCAATAAAATTAAAAAATAACTAATCAAAATAAAAATGAAAACATAAAGAGAAAACAACAAAGAGAAACTAAAAGATAGAAAAGCAAGAAAATGAGGAAAAATAAAAAAAGGACTTCTGCTTTTTCGTCTGCCTGTTACAGAAAAGAAATTATTCGAAATATTCACTCTAGTCTAGAATGATAACCAACTGATCTACTTTCTGTTAGGCAATATTTTCCCAATCATCCAACCTAAATGACTCAGATTAATTCATTTTCTTTTTACGCAAATAATTCAAAAGAGGTTCTCTTATTATTATTAAAATTCAACAATAGTTTTTCTCTGATCAAGTGCACCTGAAAAAATGAGTTCTCAAAAGGGAATAGTTTTTCTCTAATCAAATGTATCAATTTTACCTCCAGTGATTTCCACAACCAGTCTTTCATATTAAACAATAATGTCTTTCCACAGTCCCCTTTTCACCTTAATGACTTAAATGCTGCCCTATTTTGACATCTTTTCTGATGAAAAGATAGATAGGTAGACATTTCTTTTTCTCAGTCCTTCCACACAATGTGTTCACAAAGTAGCTTTCCAGATTTAATTTTTTTTTAAAAAAACAATAAAATCCAATCAAGAAATACTGTAAAAAATACAATAGAAATGATTAAGAATACTAAAATATGCAGCAAGAGGAAAGCGCCAGCAGTCAGTTAAAATTAAAACTTGTTTCATTTTTAATGAAACATGGAGTGGTTTTAATGCAGCTGCAACTGTACTCATTCCAAGTGCCTATTTTATAGTTTTGTTTTTCATCTTTTAATTTTCATCTGTTATTATAATGGTTCTCTCAGTTTCATATACATTATAAAATGAAATAAAAGAACTTTACCAAAAAAGAAACCTAGAGGAGAGCCCCATTCAAAGAGTTGGTTTCCAGTTGAAGGTCTTATGGGAGAAAGCATGCAGTCAATGGGCTTGTGCTTTTGATTTCAATGGGAACCAGCCATTCCTTCTGTGACAGACTATCTCAGTAAGTTTAGTGGTGACTCCTGCATTGCAGGGGGGTTGGAATAGATGGCCCTTTAGGTGCCTTCCAACTCTACAATTCTGTGGTTCTAAGTTGGGAGCTGAGCAACAAGACCCAATCTGGTGTTTTTTAACCTTGCTCTTTTCCTGCCTGTGATACCTGAGAATTCAAGGATTCTTTATACGTCAGAGTTTTAATGTAGATCCACAGCAAGGACTCCTGGCACCGGGGTTCCTATGACAACTTATTCCCTGGACTAAGTGTAGATTAATGATGAGGCACAATGGGGGGGGGTAATTTTTATTATCAAAAAAATGCAATAAGTAATAAAGCTTGAAACTCACTATTACAGGCACATTTTCTGTCAGAAATGATGTTTCAAGTTTAAACAAGAACTGTATTTCATTGAATCATAGAACTGTAGAGTTGGGAGGAACCATGAGGGTCATCTAGTCCAACCCACTGCAATGCAGAAATCTTTTGCCTGCCTGACATGGGCTTCAAACCCATGACCCTGAAATCAAGAGTCTCATGCTCTAGCGACTGAGTTATTATCATGCCCTACAACAAGAGTGCTTCTGTTGAATTCATGGTCTCTGAAATACTGGTTAGAATTGGGAGATGGAAGATCATGGCTGGATCAGGTCAATAGCCCAACTAGGTCTGGGAAACCCTGAAGTAGGACCCGAGCACAAGAGTCTGCTCCCTTCCTGTGGTTTCCGGGAAGTGCTATTCAAAAGCATTACCAGCTCAAACAGTGGAGGCAGAACTAGTAGTCATTGATATCCTTAACATCAGTGAGTTTGTCCCATCCTCCAATTTGGTGCTTTCACATATTCTTGCTGGGTTAAGGCATTGGGGACCTGTAATGGAAAACGGGTCACTATGTTCACCCTCCTAAAGTAGCAAATGTATCATCTCAAATTCATCAACATGAAATGTTGTCTTGTTGTTTGGGATATGAGGAAATGTGAACAGTCTGCTCTTAACATAGCAAGTGTTCTATGGACAAAGCTTCCTAATTATGAACATTTATGGATAGGTGGCTGTCATTGTGAAAGAGAGCGCAAAAAAAATCTGGCTGGTCTCTGCTCTTCGGTGTAGTACGCGCCTCCGCGCTGCTTGCTACCTTTGGAGTTTCATGCTCGAAAATCATCCACAACATTTTTGGAGCCATCTGGTAGCAGCTGTGTCCTGGCTTTCACCTAGGTTTGACTAGAAATGGGAAAACATTCAATAAAGATTACCATCAGGGCCAAGGAAATAATTCCATTCCCAAAAATACCCATATGATTTCAGACTTTCCCTCTTTTTCTTGTCTTTTCTTTTTCACCACTTTGCTTTATTCTGGACCCGCAGATTAGAAAGACAAAAGTGTTTTCTGGAGAGCACAAAGCTGTAAGCTGCAAGGGATAGAGCAAAACTTTCCATGAATTCCTGTTGATCCTGGATTCCTACTTGCACAGCAATATTGATTCAGGACAAATATAGACCATTGGCTGCACTCCGTAGCTTTCCACAGATAGCTTCTCACCAACCAGCCAAAGCAAACCGTACTCATCTTGGGGGCAGGGGGCAGGACGCCATTCTACACAGGGAGACAGCACAAAGCGTTAGAAACTGGGGTGGGGTGAATACTTACACCTACGACCAAATGCCTGGAACGCAATAACTAGGGGACCTTCAACACATCTGTTTTACTGTGTATTCATAATTGTTTTCATGATGCTATCATGTTGGTTATGTGTCATCCTACTGTCAATCCTGTTTGCGCCTGCAAAGGTTTCAGGGCAGTCACACTGCTTTGCTTCCAATCAGTGACTGTCCCATAACTTCCTGCTGAAAATCTGAAATTTTTATTCTCTGTGTTTGTTTGTTTGTTTTGGTGCTACCTTTGTTGTGCCAGAATGCCCTTCCAGATAGCAAAAATGTGATAAGTTCACTTACCATCCTGGTGCAGCTGCATTACATACCCTCCAACATTTCTCTGATTTCTCTGACGTCCCATTCCATAAAGATAATTTTACTGTTTATACACCACACATTTTACTGGGTTGCCCCAGCCACTCTGGGCAGCTTCCAACATATATAAAAATATAATTAAAACATTTAAAAAGTCTTCTATACATGATTGCCTTCAGATGGCTCAGGGGTCGGATAACTCCATACCCTCCAATATTTCTCCAATGAAAATAGGGACATCCTAAGGAAAAGTGGGACATTCCAGGATAGGGTTACCAGATGTCCCTGTTTCCCAGGGACAGTCCCCGGATTAGTGAATAAGCCCCCGGACAAATTCCATCTCCAGAATGTCCCCAAATGTCATCTAATGTCCCCGGGAAACGCAGCAGCGGCAGTCTCAGCAGCCCGGAGCAGTGATTTGAATTATAAAATTGTGGTTTTTCTTGAATCAAAACAAGAGTACCTCTAAACATTTTTTAAAGAAAAAAAGCACTGCATAGATCCAAGCATGCCTGCAAATTGGCCAATGGCAGGCAGGCCTGGTGGCGGGCCTCTCTCAAGTGCAATGCATTCCTAATTATTATTGTATAATTAAAAGATTATTATATGGTAGTAGAAGGTTGTATAATCTTGGAAGAGGGTGTGGCTGAGAGAGGGCGTGGCTGAGAGTATCATGGAGAGAAATTCTGAATTAGCCACTGCACTGGTACTCCCATGACTGCCTCAATATGCTGGTTGATTGTACTTTTAGCTGGTTGATTGAACTTTCTGGATGCAAAGGATGCACTTTCCCACTCAACCTTCAGGGGATACACATCAGAGAACTGGGATGCAGTGGTGTTTCACACTAAAATGTGCCCTTGGCCCACACAGAGGTATTTCTGCACATTGTGTACTTGTGATGTGCAGGATGCTGAAATGTTTTCTACGAGCTGACATAGGTTTTAAGACCACATTACACAAAGTGGTCATGGTGTAACAGGTGCGTCTTCTGGTCGAGTCCGTCATGTGCAAAGCAGTCTCAAGGCTGCACACACCTTGTTTCTCTTAGTCAAAGCAGAGGGGGTGAGGAATGAAATATGGGAAGGTGTATTGAAGCAGGAATCTACTACTGCTTTCCATTGAGGGTTATATCAGAAACACAGAATAAGTGAAGGGATATCTTTCACATATCGAAGCAGGATGTATGGGCCTGGGGTCTGCAAGGGCCTTGGTCTATAAAAGGTCTGAACCTGTTTCTATCTAAAGGACATCTATCTCTCTTAAGAGTGGAAAGAGAGAGAGAAAGTCATCATGAAGGTGGGGGGAAAGGGTGAAGGTAGTATGGAATGTTTGAGGTTTTGAGCAGCTATTCCATTTTCCTGCAAAGCTAGTTTTTTGGTGTCTGTTATCAACCAAGTTGTGACAACTTTGTGTGCCCTGTGTCATGTGATCAGTTATGTGGGGCGGGGCATGCCTGGGCCCCAACAATATTTTATTGAAATTGGCACCCCTGATGCAAGCAGATCACCTTATTGATCACCTCAGAAGAGAGTATGGATGATTACAGGGCGGTCTTCTCCAACACAACTGCTTGAACAGACTTTTACCTTAATCACAATGGGAAGGCTTGGTTTTTATTCCACACACAGGAATAATTTTTTAAAAGGTTTTGCTATACATGACACATGGAACAGCTGCATATTCCTGCATTGCAGGGAGTTGGACTAGGTGATCCTCAGGGTCCCTTAAAGGTAAAGGTAAAGGGACCCCTGACCATTAGGTCCAGTCGTGGACAACTCTGGGGTTGCGGCGCTCATCTTGCTTTATTGGTCCCTTACAACTCTACAATTCCATGATGCTATGACATACTCAGCTCCCTGTCCTGGTCTTTAAACCCCCTTATGGTTTTGCCCCTGCTTTTCTCTCCATTCATACATCCCTGCATATTGGGATAGATGAATCTATTCATTTTGGTCTTTCTCTGTTCCTCATTTCTCCAGTTCTTTTTTTTTTTAAGAATTCATCACCATTTTTGTGCGCACACCTTCTAGTATACTCATTTTTAATACAATTTCTTCTAATGTGTATTTACAATTTCTCTTAATAATGCATTTTCATGTATTTTGAGTGGCTACCCACGAGCACCTCTTTAAGAACAGGATGCTGACCTAGATGGGCTTTTGGTCTCCTCCAAATTCAGGGCTATTCCAGTGTGCTTCTGTTTGTATGTTTTTTTCCCCTCTGGAGAGCTACATCACAAAATTTGGAGAGATGAGAATTTTGAAAGATAGCTACATTTCATTCTGTATGTTGGTTTGGAAAGTGTGGATCAAATATGTGACCCAAATAAAAATGTGACCCAAATTGATTTTTCTGCCATCCCTACAGCTGCATGTGATCTTTGTCCCTCCGTTTCCATCACCCTCGCCTAACCAAATGTCTTCTTGAAATGACTCCATCCTTTACACTTTGTGCTCAGAGCCACCTCCCAGAACCCCTGCAAACTATTCCTCCTAACCTGGGAAGTCTCCAAATATTTTGGACAATAATTCCTATCAGCCATCTGACCACTGACAGTACTGACGAGGGCCGATGGGAGCTGCAGTTCAAAGCATTTAAGAAGAGCCTGCTGGATCAGACCAATGGTCCATTTAGCCCAGCAGCACCTTCTCACAGTGGCCAACCAGATGCCTGTGGGAAAGCCGGAAGCAGGATTCGAGCACTCTGCTTTCCTGTGGCTTCTAGCAACTGGATTTCAAAACATTTAATATCTCCAACTGAGCATAGCCATCATAACTAGTAGTCATTGATAGCCTTATTCTCCATGAATTTGTCAAATCTTCTTTTAAAGCTCTCCAGGTTGGTGGCCATCACTGCTTCCTGTGGGAGCAAGTTCCATAGTTTAACTATGCATTGTACTATCTTTTATCTGCCCTGAATTGGAATTTAGAGAACATAGGTTCAGGAGGTTGGGGGAAGCTGACATAAATGAGTGGAGTTGAAACAAACGTGGATTTTCCACCCCCAGTTTAGTCCACCTCAACTTTCCTCCCATTTTTCTCTTATCATCCCTGTGTTAAATTAGAGAGGATGGTCAAATAAGGAATCTTTGGTTTTTATTTTGCTTTTCAAGACATTCTTACGATAAAGAAAGAAAAAACAAGCCCACACAGCGTTTAGTGATTCAGGTTTGGGGAAATGCTTGCATGGAACTCTTGTGACTGTATATTTTCAACAAGCCTGCTCAGTCACTGCCTTTTGTTTGAAGGGGTTTTTAACACTTTGCCACTCAAAGAAAATGATACCCGGAGTGAACAATCCACCCCTTCTGTGAAAATGTTAATATCTCCTGTTGATATTCGATCACTGTTTAATACAATGGCAGCCCTCGGAAGATTCAGTTTTGGATGGAGGCTTTCTTAGGAAACAAAATGGTAGCCATTCCAATTCTCTTCCCTTTGTTTCATATTGCCCCCAAAATATACCCAAAACAAAACAGCTGATTTTGAGGGGGGGGTGAGGTGTCAATCTGATCCCGTTTCATATCCCACCAGACTGCCAACAAGATTCTACCTCTTGCTGATGTGTCCACAGAAAGTGAATGTTCATAGATTCCTGAATTCTGCTCGGACCACTTCCTTACTTGAGAGTAAAGAAGATACCTTTTTCTGCAGAGGATTAAAAGTACAGGCTCAGCAACAGCCTTGGAGCTACAGCTGATGAGAAAGGATAAACTAGCCAAGCTAGATACAGCACCCTGAGCTTAAGGAATTCAAGATCAGGGTGCATGGAAGCAATGGAGCTGTCCCAATGGGTTGCCACCCACTTGCCAAGTTTTTAAAGGTGTGGTGAGCTTACTTGTGAGACTCTTGTGACTTGCAGGAATGTGGTGTGTGTGCATGCACACTGCATCTGGGAGGATGGGTCTGTTCCCAGTGGTGGAAGTGGTACCTGGTCATGGCTGTGCCCTCTTCTGACTCTGGTTCTTCCAATCCCAGTCAATACCTTCCCTGGAGGCCACTGATTTTTTTTCTCCTTGCCAGGGGATGGGAGAGGTGGGATTCCTGCCTCCCCACCCCGAGCTGCCAAATTCTGGAAAAGGAGAGTACCTACCTCCTCCAACCTCTGTTCCCTGATCTCAACAACCCCATATCGTTCCGCTCCATCCTCTTTCCCCCATTCCTCAAGCCTACCAATCTAAGCCTGAGCTTGACAGTGCCTTGGGACTCATCACACAACAGAGCAATGCCAAGATACTAACTATCAAAGGAGTCCGGATTTCTGGTGCAGAGCTGAATTCACAGACTGTTCAGGTGCAGACCCAGATTTACTGGGCGTGCCACTCCAGCAGCAGCCTCTGCTCATGTGAAGAAGACGCAGCACAGCAGCAAGGAAGGTGGTGTCCGCTGAGGAGGCCTGGTGGTGACCAACAACCCTGTTCACCAAAGCCGTCTCGGCTCCCCTTGTTCTCATCATTGGTTCAAGTCAGGCCAGGGAGGATTATGAAATAGCATTACATGGCAGGCCTGAAAGCCAAAGTGTCTCATAACTGGATGTGTGATTTTTGGAAATGTGCCTCCGACGCTACAGCAAGTCACACACAAACGCTCCTTTCCTTCGCAGAGGCCAGGCCTGCTCTGACAGATGAGAAACCTAATCTTAGCAGTGGCCGCCCAGCCAGCACATGCCTCTCAAAGGTCACCCACTCAAGTCCAAGAACTTGTGTGTTGGAACAATCATCATGTGCAATAGATTTCTATGCTCTTCTCTCTCTCTCTCTCTCTCTCTCTCTCTCTCTCTCTCTCTCTCTCTCTCTCTCTCTCTCTCTCTCTCTCTCTCTCTCTCTCTCTCTGCCTGTTTCTCTCACTCACTCTCACACACAGAGTTTTAAAACAGAGAACAAGTCTATGGCATTTATTCTATATTAGAATTATTACTATTGCTATCCCTCCTCCTAACTTCCATATGGTCAGCCAAAAGTCTGAATAGTTGTATGCCCGCAGCCAGAAAACATGCCTAGACATGATGTGTTAAGGTGCTTGGCTGAATGTGTGGGGATGTCACCTCAATAGGGACTTTCTGGTTTGGGCAGAAAATAGGGTTGTGTTTGAAAATGGAGTTGTAACAATAAAGATCACCACTAGATGGAGCCCTTACATATAGCTGCTAATTAGCCGGGGGTGGGCAGGCGAGGACGCATCTACAACCCCCCCCCCGGCCCCGGTCATTTTGTTGTCCAGCTTCCCCACATTGATTGAAATATATAAAGCTGATGTAGTGATATTATGGATTTGGTATTGGTTTCCATACCTATTTTCATAGCTGCCAAGTTATCCCTTATTTTAAGGGATTTTCCCTTATGCTGAATAGGCTTCCTCGTGAGAAAAGGGAAAACTTGGCAGCTATGTATTTTAAGCCTTAACTTTTATCTACTTCGTTTAACAATGTTGTTGAAAGATCATAGTTAAGCATAAAGTTACATTAAAACACTTGATCATTATTCCATATTCCACTTTTGCTGTATATTCCTGCGTATAAGACTACTTTTTAACCCAGGAAAAGTCAGGGGTCGTCTTATATGCCGGGTCGTATTTCTTATATGGTGAGTATATCCCAAACTCTATATTTTAACTGGAAAAGTTGGGGGTTGTCTTATACGCCCAGTCATCTTATACGCCGGAATATACGGTTTTAAAAAAAGAAAACGCTCACTACATACTGATTTTGTTTGTCATATTTGTGAGCGGGAAGAAAAGGAATACTAAATCAGCATTTCCACTTTATCCTCCTTCAGTTGCTATTACGATACTTACAAATAAAATTTTCATTTCTGAAAAACTAATTGTTTGTTGTTGCTGCTGTTAGCATTTCATGAATTTGATAATATACACTGCTATTTTTCTAGAAAAAGAGGTGCCGGAACTTACCATGAATGCCTCCCTTGTTCTCTTAGAATGGCAATGGCACCCACGTGAGAGGTGCCAAGCTGAGTTCAGGAGAGTTCCACTTGAAAAATCCCATGATTACATAGTGCCACCTGTGCACATGAACAGGTTTGACAGCTTCCTGCCACAAGGTGCTGCATCTCACAATCAGGGTAGGAAACCTTTTTGATTCCACTGAATCAGTTCCTTATCAAGATCTTCCTAGCAGGCCAAATTTGATGGGCAGGCAGGTCTACCCACCTGTCAGTCATCAATGTTGCTGATGTTACAAATGATGTCAGGCACTTTGGCCTGACCTCTCAGGCAGCAATGCACTGCTAAAAGGAAGTTGTTTTAAGAATCTAGACATAAAATACAGAGGAAACACCAGAGGGAAATGGAGGCAGGAAGAGTAATCAAGCAAAGAATATGCCATTGTCGCAACTATATCATAGAATCATGGGATTGTAGAGTTGGAAGGGACCATGGGGGGTCATCTAGTCAAACCCCCTGCAATGCAGGAATCTTTTGCCCAACGTGCTTGAACCCATAATCCTGAGATTAAGAGTCTCATGCTCTACTGACTGATCCATCATGAGCTATATGTTCTTCAGCTTACTTGTAGCAGGGCAGGCTGGTCCAAATACCCAAGAATACTGGGAGCAGCAGTTTGTTATGGGCGCTGAGAATTGTCAGGAACCTCCTCTCCCAGAGCTACAGTTCTCAGAGTTTCCTGTGAAGAGGGATTGGCTTTTAAACCACTCTGAGAACTGTAGCCCTGGAAGGGTAATGATGGTCTCCTAATAAATCTTGGTACCCTTAACAAACTACTGCTCCCAGAATTCTTTTGGGGGGAGCCATGACTATTTAAAGTGCTATGACAGTGCTTTAGACATATGGTATGGATATGGCCAGAGACAGTAAAGGCTGAGCGCCTACACCAGCATCAGTGATGGACTTTGGACTTTAAAATTTCAGCTGCACCCTATACAACGCCTAAACTCTGTGCCCCACCCCCTGCCTTCTATTGTTCGTCACTGTTGCAGCGCCCTCTTGGCCTGACGCCCATTGCAGGCGACCCAGTCGCACCCCCCTAAAATCTGCCTCTGCCGACATGCTGTCTCTGACAGATTCTCCCCCAAGGGAAGGCAGCCCTTGCCATGAAGAAAGGTCTTCCCACTTCCCCTGCAGCAAGCAGGATATGGAGCCTGAACTAGATGATCTTCCCAAAGGCTTCATAGAAAAAAGGTGGGTTTTGAGGAAGGACTTGAGGGAAGGATGAGAGCTGGTCTTGCAGCAGGCTCCTGGGAGGCAGAGGATGCAGGACAGCAAATGCAGAGAAAAAAAAGCTCTTCAGACTTTTAAGGGGGGTGCTGGAACTAGATGAACAAAGATCACAGTAAGGGATGCTTCAGGATATGAGAGTGGAGAGATAAGGAGGCAAGACCGTGGAGGCTTTCAGGATAAGGATGTCTGGACCTGTGGCGTTCCAGATGTTGCTGGAATGCATCTCCCTCGGTCGCTCTGACCACCAGCCTTGTTGGCCAGGGCTGCTGGGAGGATATGTCCAGCAAAATCCTCACATTTTCTCTGCCCCAGTTGATCTTGTGCCTCATTTTATCATGGAATGGGTTTGCTAGACTGAATCACCTCTACAGTTAGTTGGCTTCACTGAAATCACAGGAGAGTTGGATCTTAATGGCTTCCCACTGGTGCAAATGCTGTGTTGTCTTGACTGCTAAATCCTGCCAAAGGAAACACATTTGTTCGTTTATGCTAATTTCCAGCTGCAAAGCTCAACCTGCTT
Source organism: Zootoca vivipara (assembly GCF_965207765.1). Classification (NCBI taxonomy): domain Eukaryota; kingdom Metazoa; phylum Chordata; class Lepidosauria; order Squamata; family Lacertidae; genus Zootoca; species Zootoca vivipara. The sequence goes on from NC_142585.1 coordinate 29,015,562, forward strand.
GAAAACAGGCCAGTTGATAGAGGTGTCTTATGCAATTCAAGAACTGAAAGCCATCAATAATGCAGCTTCACAATCTGCAGGGAACGAACGAATGTGTCTTAACTGACTGGAATTACAGAAAACAGGAGGGAAATTTGGTGCCAGCAACAACAGAAAAACTAGATAGCTGAAGCAGAAGCAGCAGTTGTTCTTAAACCTTAGCAAAGTTATTATTTCTTCTCTTCTGAACAAATTCCTTTCTAGAATAATTTTACTTTCACGCCAAGGTAATAATAGTGCCCAAAATAGTTCTTATTTTCATTTTAAGACTCACCAAACCATGCTGGAAAGTGCATGGCTTAAAAACTTACAAATCTCTGTGTGATGATACAGAATTGACCAGAAATTGAGCCCACCAGAATTTCCTGGTCAGGTACCATCTTCTGGTTGTTTGTTTTTTAAAACAACCTAAAATCCTTCTCAGATGGCAGGTCCTTTGCAGGATAAATATTGGCATTCATTGAGCAGAGGCATTATTCATGCTAGCCCAGGACAGCAACTGGTTGTATCCAAAGGATCCTTCAGCTCACTATAACAGCTTCCATCAGTGGAAGAAGAAGGGGAAGTCAGTTTCAGCTTCCCCAGACTAGTGCACCTGTCAAGGTCTTTGCACCACACCAACCTCCCTGCTGAAATTGCCCCTTTCCTTTGAACTTCCTACAGTGTTCTATGGGAGCAAGGGACTTGATTTGAATTTGGAAATATTGACGTCTTAGTTTTGGTTTAGTTTATATATAATAATTATGCAGTTTTGAGATAATTATCAGCTGGTCACATCTGTTTTGTGGTTGAGTACATTTATATGTGATCTTGGTTTCTTTTGTGTGTGGTCAAAGATCATGGTCATGCTGGCCACATGACCCGGCAGCTGTCTGTGGACAAACGCCGGCTCCCTCAGCCAGTAAAGGGAGATTAGCGCCGCAACCCCAGAGTAGTCCACGAGTAGACTTAACGGTCTTAACGGACTTAATGGGCCTTAGAAAGCACTGCTAATAACAAGGCCAGTGGAAGTGATGATATTCCAGTTGAACTATTTAAAATTTTAAAAGATGATGCTGTTAAGGTGCTACACCCAATATGCCAGCAAGTTTGGAAAACTCAGCAATGGCCAGAGGATTGGAGAAGATCAGTCTACATCCCAATTCCAAAGAAGGGCAGTGCCAAAGAATGCTCCAACTACCGCACAATTGCGCTCATTTCACATGCTAGCAAGGTTATGCTTAAAATTCTACAAGGCAGGCTTAGGCAGTATGTGGACCGAGAACTCCCAGAAGTGCAAGCTGGATTTCGAAAGGGCAGAGGCACCAGAGACCAAATAGCAAACATGCGTTGGATTATGGAGAAAGCTAGAGAGTTCCAGAAAAACGTCTACTTCTGCTTCATTGACTATGCAAAAGCCTTTGACTGTGTCGACCACAGCAAACTATGGCAAGTTCTTAAAGAAATGGGAGTGCCTGATCACCTCATCTGTCTCCTGAGAAATCTCTATGTGGGACAAGAAGCTACAGTTAGAACTGGATATGGAACAACTGATTGGTTCAAAATTGGGAAAGGAGTACGACAAGGTTGTATATTGTCTCCCTGCTTATTTAACTTATATGCAGAATTCATCATGCGAAAGGCTGGACTAGATGAATCCCAAGCCGGAATTAAGATTGCCGGAAGAAATATCAACAACCTCAGATATGCAGATGACACAACCTTGATGGCAGAAAGTGAGGAGGAATTAAAGAACCTTTTAATGAGGGTGAAAGAGGAGAGCGCAAAATATGGTCTGAAGCTCAACATCAAAAAAACCAAGATCATGGCCACTGGTCCCATCACCTCCTGGCAAATAGAAGGGGAAGAAATGGAGGCAGTGAGAGATTTTACTTTCTTGGGCTCCTTGATCACTGCAGATGGTGACAGCAGTCACGAAATTAAAAGACGCCTGCTTCTTGGGAGAAAAGCAATGACAAACCTAGACAGCATCTTAAAAAGCAGAGACATCACCTTGCCGACAAAGGTCCGTATAGTTAAAGCTATGGTTTTCCCAGTAGTGATGTATGGAAGTGAGAGCTGGACCATAAAGAAGGCTGATCGCCGAAGAATTGATGCTTTTGAATTATGGTGCTGGAGGAGACTCTTGAGAGTCCCATGGACTGCAAGAAGATCAAACCTATCCATTCTTAAGGAAATCAGCCCTGAGTGCTCCCTGGAAGGACAGATCGTGAAGCTGAGGCTCCAATACTTTGGCCACCTCATGAGAAGAGAAGGATCCTTGGAAAAGACCCTGATGTTGGGAAAGATTGAGGGCACTAGGAGAAGGGGACGACAGAGGACAAGATGGTTGGACAGTGTTCTCGAAGCTACGAACATGAGTTTGACCAAACTGCGGGAGGCAGTGCAAGACAGGAGTGCCTGGCGTGCTATGGTCCATGGGGTCACGAAGAGTCGGACACGACTAAACGACTAAACAACAACAACAACAACAGACTTAACGGTCAGGGGTCCCTTTACCTCTACCTAAGTCAAAGACAGTTTGATTGTTCAACACAGTAACAAAACATGCTCCTGAAGCACCGTTGGGGGCTTGGCTTCTGTGACTAATAAGCATACTGGGGGCCCCAGTTGTGGTCAGACCATGGCAGAGAAACGGAGGTTAACCTGCCCCACTTTGCATCCCAAAGTCCTGTCAAAAATAACATCCACTTAATCATTAAGAATAAAGCAACAGCCACCTCAGCACATCTAGTGACTAAGGGCACTTCCAGGTGACGTGTTTATTGAGCATTCATTCTGATTTGTTTGCAGGGAGATTTGACCATATTTGGCTATTTAGTGAGTACCCATTCTGATTCGTTTGTGGAGAAGTTAGGGCTGGGGTCCCCAAACTTACCCGGCTTCGGGCCGGTGCCCGCCATGCCGATTGCGCGGCAGGCCAGAGGGTGGGGGAGCGTGCACCCATACGCGTGCACACACGCTATTTCCGGCGCACTTCCGGGTTGGAGGAGCGCCGGAAATAGCTTGTACACATGTGCACAGGCCTGCTCCGACCCGGAGGTGCACCGGAAATGACGCTTGCGCATGTGCACAAGGTGTTTCCGACGCTCCAGCCGCCCAGAAGTGGGCAACCGCACCATTAAGTGCAGGTGGGGATGGCAGGGGTTGCCGGGGGTCACATAAAAGAGCCTCATGGGCTGCATCCGGCCCCTGGGCCTTAGTTTGGGGAAGCCTGGGTTAGGGTGTTGCATCAAAGTAAGTGTTATTCCGCACTTTCCAGTCCATTGCAAAACTATAATCTTTTGGGGGACTTCCAGCGAGGCAAGATGGCGAGCGCCATGGCCACGCTAAACTTCTAGGGTCCACCAGCACCAACCAAGCTGCCAGTCCGGTGCCTGCACTGCCATCACTGCACCACCATGATCAAAGGGGAGCCTGGAGAACCCAAAAAAACAAGCAAAGAGGCCGCATAGAGCCCTGCCCCCATTGATCTTGATCCCAATGATGCTCCGGGGCCCAGAGGTCTCTGGAGCTAAACAAATAACAAAGCAGAGCCCCCGCCCCCGCCCCCGGTGCACCAGCTTACCACTGCCACCACCATCGCCAAGGGAGAACAGTAGGAGGGGACCGGGAATATCAGGGAGGCTGCGAGGGAACACGCAGCCTAGCCCAGGGCCAACCCCAAGCCAATATCCCCAGTGGTTAGCGCAAAAGAGTAGACCAGGGCCCAGTGAGGAACTGTGTGCAGGGGACCACCTTGGGGAAAGGCAATTGCCAGCGGAGAGGCACAGATGGGCACAACAAAACCGTTTATTATTTTTATTATCAGTTCATTTATTATCAATATTTTTAAAATCCTTTGAAGAACTGTAATGGCAGCACCCATGTAGGAGGCATGAACCATTGGAGGCCATTTCCTGGGACTGACTAGGGACCTAAGCCCCCAGGGGCCTCACAGCCCCTTTTTCTGGTTTCCATTTTTTTTCTTTCCCCTTCTTCTTCATTAGTTATATACACAACCCATCTTTTATATTAATACCATTATCATTCAGTATTCATCCATTTTTATTCACTTCTTATTTCTTACTTACTTATTATTATTATTATTATTATTATTAACCATTTATTATCTTTAAAATGTTTTAATATTTCTCCCCACCTCCCAGCCTTAACTTGACCCCACTCCCTCATCTCTGTATGAATTGAGTGTATACATACAACCCCCATCACCCCTCTCTTTGGCCCCGCCCCATCTGTCTCTTACATGTCTGCCTGTTAGTCCTTTGTATCACCTGTACACTTGCCTGCCTGCCTGTCTGCCAGCCCCTCGCTCCACCATCACCGCCGAGACAAACACGGTGACCCAAGAGACATCACTAAATCACAGCCCATACAAGACTAGAATGGTTGCCTAACCCTGACGCTCTGAAGAAAGCCACTAACAACCCTAAAATTCCACAACACCCAAGAACCACCACCACCTAAATACCAAACCATAACCCCTCCCGCTATAAAAGAACACAGCACACATCCCAAACCAAAACCACCAAGACAATCGAGACGGCACCAACCAGGGAGACAATGAACGACAAAGAGATTGCAACACTCCCCCGTGATGACAACGGTTCAACAATAAAACAGGACCTGAGTGAAATGGAACTGAGAATAGCAGGACTATTGAAGAAAACAGTGACTCCCCTGAAGACAATAATCAGCGACCTGACATCCAAAGTGGAAACCCTCACTGGCACATCTCCACTCTAGAGTTTAGTGATATGCCCCAAACTCACAACAACTGGAGTTCATCCAGAAAACACTAAACAAATGCCTCTCCTTCTCCAAGGGGGAAGCAATCCCGGGAGGTGACCTCAACCTATATATGAGAGGCACCTCCCTGAAAGACATCCAACCCACTACCCTATGGGCAACCTTCCTCCGAGGAAAACTCCAAACAATAAGAGACTCTTACAAACTGCTAAAAATACTTTTAAAAATGGAGGCCTTTGTGACATATTGAGGGGGAGGGGAGAAACCCGGGAGACACCAGCCACACATTCCAGTCTGGGCACCATGGCAGAATGTCCAGATTGGATAACATTCTGTTCACACAAGGCCTGAACCCCTTGGCTGAATCAGTGAACATAGGTAACATCAAAATCACAGACCACGCCCCAGTAGAAGCTACCCTTAAAATAGGAGATGAAACACAAACTACCCTAACATGGTCCTTCAGTCCCATCCTAACCATTGTTAAATTAATCAGAGAGAGTCTGACGTGGACAATATTATAACTCTGCTCCTTTGGGACACAATGAAAGCAGTCACAAGAGGAGCCTGCATAAAAGAGAAAGCATCCCTTGAAAAACAAACCTTAAAAATTAGCAAAAATAGAACAAGGTACCACAGCCCACTCATCACGCTACAAAGAAACAGGAGCTAAAAGACTCCTTGAACTTATAGAACAAAAAAGAAGGGAAATTGACTCACTAGAAATCAACAAAACATTGATCAACATCCTATACTCAAAACAACACTTCTATGAGTATGGAGGGAAAAACTCTAGACTATTAGCAAAGAGATGTAGGAAAATATCACTCAAAACAAGAATATATTACATGACAAAAAATGGCAATACAACATTCTTCTCCAAAGAAATAACCTCAGAAATTGCAAACTTTTACATCAATCTATGCATCTCGCACAACTTGCCTGAGCAGGAAATCAGAAAATTCCTAGCAGGACTGACCATGCCAACCTTAACTGCTGAAGAGCAAGAATTCATGGACAGTCCAATCACCCTGAAGGAAATAGATATGGTCCTCAAAAACCTGAAACCAAACAAAGCCCCAGGCCCAGATGGCTTTACAGCAGAATTCTACAAGAAATTCAAAGAACTCCTGATGAATCCCAATATGACCCACCTATTCAATGACATCATAAAAGGGGCTCCCATCCCCAAAGCATGGACCTCTTCCAAAATAGTCTGTATCCCAAAACCACTCAAAGACAGCCTCAGAGTAGAATCATACCACTTGATCTCATTGATAAACCAAGACTACTAGCTATTCACATCAATCTTGGCTAACCACCTAAAAGTTTTTTTACACAAATCAATAGCACCATACCAGACAGGCTTTGTCTCTGATCGCAATATAACAGACCCCATTAGGAAATTACTAAATCTGATCTAGCACAGCAAAGCAACTAAACTCCCACTGACAATTATGTCCCTAGATATCCTCAAGGCCTTTGATTGCTTAGAATGGAACTACCTATTAGCAGTATTAACCAACATGAAGTTTGGCCCCAACTTCCTACAAACCCTCAGACAAATCTACTCCCAAGCCTCCACAAAATGCAGGATTAACAACACAGAAGCTAATACCATAGCACTCCAAAGAGGCACGGAACAAGGATGCCCACTGGCTCCCTTCATCATGGCCCTGGAACCCCTAACATTCTGAATCCAGGCAGCCCCTGACATCAAGGGAGTGGAAATAAAAGGCAAAAGCTATAAATTAGGGCTCTTTGCAGATGGCCTGGTGGCCATGACACCAGACACCTTAACCAAAGAATCCATAAACACACCAGACACCTTAACCAAAGAATTCAGCACATTTGCAATGGTATTGGGCCTAGAAGTAAACTTTGCAAAATCTGACGCTATGTGCTTCAACACTCACACACACACGCACACACACACCCAATCTCCAAAAAGAATTCACCAACATAAAACTCTTCGGCGCCAAGTTCAGATACCTAGTGGTACAAATAGCCAGAAACCTCAACAAACCATACCACCACAATTACAAACCCCTATAGCAACCTGAAGAGATAGAGCAATATTAACATCACTCTATCAGATAAAATAGCCATGGTCAAAATAATCACCTTCCAAAATTAGCCTATTCCAAACCCTTCCAATCTGGATTCCACCACCAAACTCCTCAAATGGCAGGAAAAAAAACTGCACTCATTTATCTTCTCACACAAAAAGCCAAGAAGAAGCCCCAAACACCTGCATCTCCTCAACTCAGGAGGATAGGGAATCCCCAATATAGAACTATACTACATTGCCAAGCAAGTGTGCCACATAATCCCATACATCCTAGAACAGTGATGGCGAACCCATGACACGCGTGTCAGATGTGACACGCAGAGCCCTCAATGCTGGCACGCGCCCCAATGGCCCATTCGCGCTGTTCTTGTTGTTTTCCCCCCATTTGTTCCCCCACTCCTCCTACAGCTTGTCTCCGCTAGAGCTTGTCTCTGCTGTTAAAACCCGGATATTTTTTTTGGTTGTTGTTGCTGGTAGCCAGAGATTGGTTTTTAACCCTTTCTGTGCTGGTTTTTTTGGCGCTTTGGCAGGCTATGTCGGTGCTGCGTGTTAGTTCCAGCAAAGGTATTATTCATCATTTATTTCTGTTCTCTTCCCCCCAGGGGATCCCCAGGGGATCCCCCAAAAAAAGCAAAGCAACTTTTGCACCTCCCAAAAAAACCTCCAAAACTTTGGTCAGCAGCTCCCCAAAAAAACCTCAACAACTCTGGGCACTTTGTGATAAATAAGTTTGGTTTGGTTAAATAATTGGTTTGGTTTGGTTAAATAATTAGTTTTTTGTTTATTAAATACAGTTATATATTACAATTATGCATTTTTATTATTTAAACTATAAATATCACAAAATTATGTTTTTTTCTCGAAGTAACACACCACCCGAGTTATGCTTGGTTTTTTGGCGAATTTTGACACACCAAGCTCAAAAGGTTGCCCATCACTGTCCTAGAAGATGAGACAAAACAATGCTTGCACTTGGAGACATAATCTAAAACACTCCCTCTACAGCATACCCTTTCCTCCAAAACAAACTAAGAAAAATCCCCACAACGCTAAACAGGTTCATAAAGACCATGCTTAAAGCAAGGATGGAAGAAGTAGGCAAACTGTTCCCAACCCCAACCCCACTAATCCCCCTGGCTCACCACCCACTATTCCACCACGCAGCACAAAATCTCCAGGTAATCTCACTCCAATATGGCTCCCCTTTATCACATACACAGCCCAACAAGACAACAACATGAACCCACCGACAGCATATGATTCAACATGGCTACCTTAATCCAACAACTCCTCCCTCACACACACAAACAAACAAATCCCACTGCAACCAACCAAAGACAATCAACCACACCTTAGGCCACCCCAACCTCTCTCACCTCCAAGGAAACATAACAAACGAATAGAAAGAGACGCTGACTGAAAACCCCCAAATATACACTAAGTAAAAGAATATAAGCTTAACCACCCCATCCCCTCTCTCTTCTTTCCCCCCCTCTTTTCTCCCCAACCCTATACTGCATATATTTGTCTCTCGACAAATGTAACCAATCTGTAGAAAACACAACCTCAAGAAAGAGATAATGCATGTGCTTTTGTAAACAAGGAAAATCTTTAATAAAAATTATTTTTTTTAAAAAACACAACTCTGATCTTTTGGAGAAGTGGATTTGTTGCACAAGACCTCTTAATCAATTACACTTGCACAACCTGAATTTCCTGGTATGTAATCAAATCCCACCTGAAGATTGTGACAGTCTGGAAAGGCCCTCATTTAGTCTATACTCTTGGGGGACCCATTTCATGTGACACAAGTCTTAATTGCCTTTTCTCTGGACTAAAATGCCCCATGTGCTGCAACCTTTCCTCACAGGGGAGTCACTCCCTCCTCTTGATCATTTGGGTTGTCCTTTTCTGAACCTTTTCCAACTCTACTGTATCCTTTTTGAGGTGAGGCAGTACACAGTACTCCAAACACACTGGTGTGCAGTAAAATGGGTTTCCACTTCAGGTGCCAAAATATATGTGGAGAAAAGGTACAGCTATAAACCCTTCTTTCTACAGCACAGTACTCCTGAATCGCTTGGCATGTGTGAACTATGAAGATGGGCCCATTTGAAGCATGAGACAACAGATACAGTCCATTTCCTTCCTACCTACCCACACCCACACACCCTGACCCCATAGAATGAATGCTCCAGTTATAGCTAAAGTTAATTGACCAGAAACCAGGCAAGCCAAGATGTGAGGCTGTGTTGTTTATCATGCCGGGAAATAATCAAAGCAGGGAAAGGGGCTGCTCTGACAGCGCCCACCTTGTAACAGACGTTGCTTGGGTGGAGGATGGTGGCAGGAGGTGAAACATTCCCTTCCTGTGCCTTTGGCAGGTGGATGTTAAATCTGAGCACAATGGTAGAGGCACCTGTTGGGAGCCGAAAGCCCCCTTGAGGGTTTGGCACTAATTGTCCTTTCACAGCTGGGAAGATTATATGTAATCTGAGCACTCTGTGCTGGAGCTCTTGCGGCAGCTCCTGAGAAGCATTTTAAGGAGGCAGGGGGTTGCCTCCCCCACCGCTACCCCCCACCCCCAGGTAGCACCACAATATGATCTTTCATGAAGTTTTCATTTCATCTTGCCCTGCTGTGGCCTGCTTTCTGGAAGTGGGGCCATGAAAGGGGGAAGGAAAGAGGGAAACTTATTCCCCACTCCACCCCACAGGATAACATAATCATGAATAAATTGCACAAGTGTCCTCCCTCTTCCCACTCCATATGAATTTGCTTTGGGAAAGAACTTTGGGGAAACCCTGAATGGAACTTTACAGGCAATGCACAATATGGTTTATGGATCCTTGCAAATATGGATGAGATGATTTCCCCAACTCTGCTCATTTCCTTCATGGTCCCTTTGGCTCATTCTGACTCACATTTGACTTTGGGCTGAGATAAAACACCCCTCCCTCCTCAGTCCATTGCTGCACTCAGGAGGTAGCAAATAGTTCCAGCAGAGGAGGGGGTATAAGCAATTTTGGGGAGAAGTGGGCAATATTTCTCAAAAGGTTCAAGAGGGCTTAATATTATTGGTGGGTGGTAGCAACATTTGTTGTTCATTTTTGCTATTGCATAGCTGTTTGTATTATAGGGGGGAAGTCCCTTCCACTGGCAGCCATGGTTCCCCCCAGAATGAGATGAAATCTTGGGAATAGGGGGTCATCACCAGGCAGCCACAGGAAATAGTTCTTTTCTCTGTCAAAAGGGGGGGGAGTAAAAAACAAAAGCCCTGTGTCTGTGGCCACAGCTGCCACTAACAGTAAAAGTCTCTGCCCCACCCCCCAAAAAACATTATGAGAAATGCTGCTGCCTCCGCTGACTAACTGTAGAAATGACCGCCCTCCCTCTCTGCTAAGCATGAGAATGGCATAGGGCTCAATGAGGGAGTTGGTGGTAATTCTTACTCTTTACACAATCTAAAACCTTTTGGAGTGTGTGAGTGAAATTTGCTGCTAGTGTTAGTTTATATAAATGATGTACTTTTGCTATCAGAGGTTACAGAACTCGCCTCCATGCCCTCTTTAGTTTCACATACCGGTACTTGAAACTAACCAGAGCCGAAAGCCAATCTATCTAGTAAAGATTTTCCCGTTAACTTTTCTTTTCTTTCATTCTTTCTTTCTTCTGCACCTTTTCTGATTCTCTTCCTCCTCCCTTGATTTTTCATCTTAGTCTCAGCAGGGGGCAAAATCCACATCAGTGCCCCAAAACCTAATTAGGCTTTCACACCAATTAAGCTTATTGACACCAGATTTGATACATTCCTTCAGGATGACGGCAAAGGGTTTCTTAACGCAAACAACCCCCTTAAACTAGGTGCTTAGAGAAAACAATTCTCAGAAAGAGAGAGAGAAAGAAATTAAGGTTAACAAGCAGCTAAAATGTGTGAGGAGAAATGCTGATTCCCAAAGGTCCCTTCTGAAGAGAGTCAAACCATTAGCAGAACAAGGCTTTAAAAATACTCTGCAATTCGTTTTTGTAAAGTTTTGCTGAGGTTGTTTGTGACACAGTGTAATTGTGACATTCACGGATGAGACAGAACTTGCCTTTCCTCTCCCACTGCAGCCCCTTTCCCTCAACCCACCAATTTGTTCTAGAGGGACTTCAACCCCCTGAAGCAGGTTTTTTGGGGTGGGGGGGACTGCAGGGGCTGCTGAGGGTGAGGAAGGGGAAGCCCCATTTGCACAAACGGAAGTTTGTTGCACAGATGAGCAGCTGATGAGCAGCTACAGTTAGGTATTGCTCTATATAAATTGGAACATAAGAGCCCTTTGGGGTAACAGAAGCCTGATCTCACAGTGGCCAAACAGTTGCGTGTTCAGACCCAGAGACCTCCCCCCTCAATAGACACATTTGACTCAAATTTTTGTTTGGTTTTTGGCAGAATTTAGGCCACAACTTTATTGATTAGGTGAGTGGTTGCATAGGCTCTGGTTCGACTAGCTCCCTGCACCCTTGCAGGCAGCGCTGACCCAGGGCACCAGCATAGGTCAGCCAAGGGTGAACACCTGGATAGGTGAAAAGCCAGGAACAGACTATGTTCACCACCCAGATGTCCCCCTGGACTCTCGGGGGTTGACCAAACCAGGTGAGTCCCTGGATTCCTTTAACAGAATACCCTTCACATAGGGATGGCAAGACCATTCTCCCATCCCTATCACCTGAACCAGTGCCTATCCGCCACTCGAGCACCTGCGCTCGCCGCCAACCACCACCACCACCTGTAACCAATCCCTTAACCCTGCTGACATGGAGGTCAGCCACAAATCATTCCCAATCACAGACAGATGAACCCCATCAAGCCTGTAAAGGGATGCATCACGGAAGGTAATGCCTAGGTGACTGCTCACAATCCCTGCCCAAGGCCAGAACCTTTTTGACCACAGTGCTCTGGGTGCACATCTTGGCCCCCTCAGTGGCAGCTGGGCATTGGCTACCTCGCCACACGCCACTGCCATCAGTCACCAAATTTTGAGTCTAGCTTTTTTTTCTGGGGGGAGACAGGGAGACGCATACCGCTAAACATTTTGTTAATCTAAGTTTGGCCTCGTTGAGGGATAGTATTTCAATATGAGTAGGAAGATGAGAGTACCTCTAAACATTTTAAGGGGGGGAAGCACTGTCTTAACGCCATAATTGCATGTAAAGAGCAAGTACCCAGGAGACCTGACTGTTTTTGCTTGATTCCCTTGGTGCACGGATTTACTTGGGGGGTGGGAATCAATCTTCCTGGAGGTTGTATTTATTTCAATGCATTACGCCTTGAAAACTGCATCATTACCAACAACAATGAATCTGGTAGCACCTTAAATCCTCCTAGAAAATCTCTTAAGGACAAGCTTTTGTGGATTCTTCTTATGTGAGGTGGGAATACTGCATGTCGTCCAGAGAAAAGACAGAGCTACTGAGGCTCTGGACCCCTTGATATTCCAACCTTTGAACATTATTTTGCTGCCCTGATTAGCATGTGCACCTGAATCTATGTACTCTAGTCCACAAATGTTTGTGTCACCTTACCCCACAAATACTTACTTGAATCACTGGAACTGGCACTGTTACAGATACTACATAATACCCATTCTGCATCCGTAAGAAATCAATCCTTTAATGTGACAGCACTGTGGAACTCCTTGTCTATTGACAGCAGGCAGGTGCTTTCTGCTAAAAAAAATAGTTGTTTAGACAAGTCTACCCAGACATGTATAGACAACCCTGTGAGGTAAATTATGCTAAGAGTCAGTGTGGTGTAATGCTGAGAGTAAAAGAATAGGGGCTTTGGTTCAAATCCCCACTTGGCCACATAAACTCTCTGGCTGACCTTTGCCAGTCACTGTCTCTCAGCCTAGATGCTCAGAATGAGAAACAATCATTGGGGGGTTGTTGTAAGGATAAAATGAGGAGTCAGGAAACCATGTATAACTTTAGTTGCCACCTAGGGACAGCCATTCCATCAAACTGCTTCAGTGGGAGAGCTGGGAAGCAGGGCTCCCTCCATTGGCTCTGTTGCGGCAGATGAGTCCCATCAGGCCTCCTCTTTCCTCAACTGGCACCTGGGGGGGGCAGCCATTCTCTCAGGATGCCTCAGTGGCAGAAACAGGAAGCAGGAGGCTCGCTCGTGTCAGGTTTACTGAGAGACCAGCTCTACCATGTAGATACCTACATTGGCTCTCAGTACATTTCCGAGCACAATTCAAAGTGTTGGGGCTGACCAGTATACCTGAAGGAGCATCTCCACCCCCATCATTCTGCCCGGACACTGAGGTCCAGTGCCGAGGGCCTTCTGGCGGTTCCCTCGCTGCAAGAAGCCAAGCTACAGGGAACCAGGGAGAGGGCCTACTCGGTAGTGGCACCCACCCTGTGGAATGCCCTCCCATCAGATGTCAAAGAGAAAAACAACTACCAGACTTTTAGAGGACATCTGAAGGCAGCCCTTTTTAGAGAATTTTTTAATGTTTAATAGATTATTGCATTTTAATGTTCTATTGGAAGCTGCCCAGAGTGGCTGGGGAAACTCAGCCAGATGGGTGGGGGTATAAATTATTATTATTATTATTATTATTATTATTATTATTATTATTATTATTACCAGGCATCTCCTGGCCCTCAGCCTTGCTAGCTGGGCATTTTGTGGGTCTTAATTTAATTTAATTAATTGAGAAGCTTTTTGGCTGAAGAGTGGGGTACAAAAGATCTAAACAAATAAATAACCCCTAGTTTAGCCACTAGTGTCACACAGACACTTGTTCTAGTATTCAGCTTTGAGTTGCTCTCCTATACACACCCACACTCGTGGTGAATATAGATTAATGTAGAAAGGATATTCCTCAGTTTATTTTCACCTCCCTAGCACATGATCTGTGTTCAGCATCTCTTCCACGAGACTAGCAAGAGAGAAACTGGCTCCTGTTTCCCAAAAGATCACATCCCCAAATCCCAATATCACATCTTGTGAGGTAACTGATATAATGCAAAACCATTTTTTCCCGTTCATAAAGACATCAACACCCCTTCCTGCCAAAACATCGACCTTCTCAACAGAGGAATGTTTAATCATGCATACTTGTAACTGAATACTCAAGAACCATGGAATAAAGCTGTAATGTTTTTTTAAGTCTTATCAAGTGAAAATGATAGCAGGTCTGATGGGAAAACCCCAGCTGCTTCACTCATAAACAACAATATGAAGCTAACAGCCCACAAGGGGAAGTAAAGGGGGCTTAGAGCTGATTCTCCACTTCAGGGTGATTTTCAGGGGGGAAGGTGGGGATTTGAGCCATTTTCTAACCTACCAGAATGGCCCATATGAAATGAAAGCATGTGTCACTTTCAAGCCACTGATCAAGCACAACTCACTAGCTATAAAATATAGACAGCAAAACCAGGAGGTTTGCTGAGACCCCAGTACTGTTTCACTTGGGGGGTGACACTGTATAAATACCCTCCAACACACTGCGGGCCAAATCTGGGACACTATCTTCTGGATACAAAATCCCACATGAGTCAATGTGACCCACATGGGATAGTGAACCTGAAAAGGGCCTTTTTTGGACACAGCACCCCCAAAACGCACATTTTGGTTTGCCAAAACCGCTTTTTTTCAGGTGAGATCTTATGAAATAGCAAGGCACCCAAAATGGCTGCTATGCTCTCACTGGGGGAAAAATGGGATGTCCCAGTTTTTCCAGGGCAGTTAACAGGTATGTGTGTACACCCGATATGATTTCATGGTTTGGCCTTCAAGAAACTGAAATTCTAGTAATTTACAGTCCCAAGTTTTTTTGGGGGGGGCACTAATGCTGTGCCTGCAGAGATGCAAAGGCCCTCATTGGCACCCCTGAACAGGAGCCCCAGATTATTAAAAAAGAGGAAAAGGAAGAAGTCTCTAGAAAGAAAGTTATGAGGCAAAATGTGCAGGTGTCCTTCTGAGTGATTTCTGAAACATGTGCCAGGCTGGCTGCTCCTGACTGCCAATATCTTTAGCTAGTGAGTGAAGTCAGAACCACAATTAATAAGTGAGTTGCTTAGACACCAAGCAATAGAAACCCCTGGGGTCCTAAATAGTTGCTGTTTTCCCCTCCCCATTAGTGTACTTTTCCTGCTTCAGACTCATTTTCTAATGGTCATTGGAATCTCTGTGGTTTGCGCTTCCCTTTTCCCTAGCATCCAGAATCTTTCTTCTGGTGGGTTCATCTGAGACCATGTATTCCCTAGAAGTGTATGTTAAGTGTATGTTAAGTGTTAATATGTTTTTTTTTTAATTTTTAAAAAATGCCCTCCCCAAAAGTGAAAACTGCAAACAGGCTTAGGAATGTCTTTTGCTATGCAGGGCCTACAGCTAGGCACTCATTAAGTTATCTTATAGCATAGCAGCCAAGTGTCCCAGAAAAAGCATGTCATTCTCTTTTTTCACACAAAATTGTGGCAGCCATTTGGGGTGCCATGATCTTGTACACTCTCACAGTGCACTCTCAGCCCGAAAAAACCACGCTGGGGGGGGGGGGGGCTGCGATCTTGCAGCACAAGATCTCAGCTCAAAAAAGCACTTTTGCAGGGCGAGAGCAAGGTGTGGGTCGTGGTCATGTGATTGACCCAGGAGCATGTCCTAGAAGACACACATCCCCGTTTTGGGTCTCCAAAAGATGGAGTAGTACATGTCTACTCAGAAGTCTCTTTGTGTTCAATGTGGCTTACACTCCTAGGTAAGTGGGTACAGGATGGCAGCCTAGGCTTTAGTATAAAGTTGGCATTGTGGAAAACAGGGTGCCTGTGTGTTTCATGGCTATATCTCCACAATCAGAACCAAATCATAGCCAACCATTTCACACACTGATTGATCTTCCCTTCGCATTCTTGTCAAATGCTTACTTTGTGCCATGCAGTTCTCAAAGAACATCTGGCCTTCAACCTATCCTCCTCTCTCAACCCCTACCCAGTTTGTTGCCTATTTTCCCTCTTATTCGCCATGAAAAAGAAATCCTAAATCCCATCATGACAGGACCACACCAGGTGCCTGGTATAACTTCAAGACATTGTTTTGCAAAGCACTCCATTGCTTATTTTTGACTCATTAATTTCCCTCCCAGAAGCGGAACTGGCCTTTTATTTCCTCACTTCCTCATTCACGCAATCATATTTTCTTCTTTTAAAAAAACACAAAACTGTAGAATTTAGTAATATTTCTTTTCAGGGGGTGTAAAGAAAAAAACCCTCAAAGCGGTTTACAAAACAGATTTAAAAAAAAAAAAACCAAAAACCAAGAACAATAATTTAAGATATTTTAAAAGTTCAAATAACAATAGTCTAAGAACAGATTAAAACTCACATGAACTTTCTAAATGTCATCTGGGCAGGCCTTTCTAAACAAGAATCTTTTTAGCATGCACCAAAATGAGTACAGTGAAGGCACCCACCTGATATTAAAAGGTAGGGGGTTCCAAAGTGTAGGTGTTGCCACAGCTGTTGCAGCTCTAACAGCTCCAGTTCTGGGTAAGGCAATCCTGCAAGCAAACATTTCTTACCAGGGACATGAAACTTTCATGCCTGGGTATTTCCACAAGAACTACAATGTGCTGAGGGCAGTGCTTTTTTTTTCTTCTAAAAAAATGTTTAGGGGTACTCTCATTTTGATTCCAGAAAAACACCGTTTTATAGTTCAAACCAGGAAAGATAAATACAGTACAGTAAATGGACAAAAGTACAAAGATTCACAAAATGTTTAGCGGCATGCATACACCTGCTTGCCCCCTCCCCCCAGAAAAAAGCACTGGCTGAGGGCTAGGGTGGTCTCAAATCAGGATGCCCAGCAGGCAGGCACCTTTCTTCCTGCATCACTGCTTCCCTGTTTCCACTGTGAGCCCAGCAGAATGAGGGCTTGTCCACACTTTTGCTTGTCCCATGCCTAGAAAGCATAGGTTTTCTGCTTGTTCCATGCTTTCTAGGCAAGAGTCCGAGCGGTTCTTCGTTTGTCCCACAACTTTCCCTGGTGGAAAACACCTCTGCTTAATGCTGAATCAGAGCAAACATAGACAGCAGGTTTTCCCCGGGGAAAGCAGAAGAAGAAGCGGAAGTGTGGGCGAGCCCTAAGCTGTGTGCTTCAAGGGCAACAGTTAGCATTTGGCATTTAATTTATATTAGTTTGTGGGTGGCAGAAGTTGGGCACACATCAATCAGCTCACCTTGGTGCTTGCTGTTGCCCTACCACACTGTCACTTGCACATCAGCTATCGTATAAGGTTGCTGAGCACTTCATTTTATTTTATAAATGCTTTATTAAAAAAATTGAGAAATCAACAAATTTAACAAAATACAACATGACAGTTATTGCATCAATACTGAAAACAGCTCCAGTGAGTTCCAAAGGAGCCTTCAGACATATATCATAGCAAATGGACTATAAGTCTCTACAAAGATTTTTGTGCAGTTGCAGTGGTCTTCAAGTTTTGTCATCCCTATGTATATATGGGACTAAAGGTTGCCAGACTGCATAGAACAATAATGGGTCCAACTTCCCTTGAGCAGCATGCAGGTAACCAGTCCATTTTTCTGCTAACCTACAGTCTATGCCTTGAAAGTGGAATAGTTTGCAGAACAGAAAAGACAAACCGAACACAGTTATTCAGGATCAGGAAACCAAATGAATATGAAAATGCCACAGTGTCTACAAATTCTCACTTGAACTTTATCCTAGTACATGGTCTAAGTTTGTGAACACATATGATGATCATGTGCAGCAATTTTTGGTGGGATAAATTCAACAATTTTGAATTTCCCCAAGGTAACCGTCAAAGAAAATTATGTATCTATCATTATGCATGGAAAGTTGCCAGCAAAGAAATAATTAACCACCAATGGGATCATCGGCACTTCCACTTGTGCCTAGACTACACAGGTACACAGGCTGGAACAGTTTCCCACTTGTCCCATGCTTTCTAGGCACAGGTCCAAGCACTCTGCCCTTCGCCCCTCTCCTTTCCAAGGGAAAATACACTCTTTAGTGATAGATTAGAAGAAATGGCAAACTGGGGGAAACCCGAATTGTTGTTTGCTCCATCTGAGTGCTAAAGATCAATTTTCCACAGCAAAAAGCAGAGGGACAAGAAGAAGTGTGGATGAACCATCAGTGTTCTGTTCTTGTTGTCCACGAATTCCTTGCTCCTCTTGTGAGATGATGAGGAGCTAAAAGGATTACTCAAAGTCTTAATAAGACCAGCAATAACAATTGAATTAAATACATCAGAAGTGGAAAGCTAGCAAGGAAGTGGTTGGGAGACAAGGGGTCACTGAATGAATATGGGGAGATTGCAGAAAATGTGGGTGAATTATGGGGGTTGGTCTTCACTGCAGAGGGTGTTGGGCAGATACCGAAAGACGGACCACTTTTATTTTTGAAATGCTCCTGAAGAATCATCTCAAATAAAGCTGCCAAGACTTGAAGTTTTAGGGCAAACTGACAAATTAAAAATAAGTCACTAGACCTAGATGGCATACAGCAGAGAGGTGTTATATAATTCAAATATGAAATTGCTGTTCTTTTTTCATTTTCATTTTTAATTGAACTTTTCACTAAAAACAAAGGTCTGGAAAACAGTTAATATGATGCCAATTTTTAAAAAGGGATCTAGAACAGGAAACTGCCAGAAAACAAGAGGGCTGTTAACCTGACATCTGTCCCAGGTAAGTTTCTGGAAATTATTATTAAGTTAAATATTTTAAGAAGAACAAGCATTGCTGCAAAAGAGTTGGCATGGCTTCTGTAATTGAAAGAATCAGCATGGTTTCTACAAGAAGACCACAAACTTATTTGAGAGTGTCAAGAAGCAAAGTCCTTGGCAAAGTCACACCAAAGACTTTTGAGTAAACCTAGATGTCATTTGGGTTAGGAGGATGGGCACTGTTCTGGATTAGAAACTACATTTCGTAGTGAAGCATGAAGCAAAGGGAATTTGCATACTTTGGTTTTAAAAGTGCAGTATTAGCAGCAATAGTTGCAGAAATACCGGTACTTCTATTAGTAAAAGTACAGTTCTCACAGAGGATAGTTCTCACAATTAGGGGATGATTCTCACAATTAGTGCCGCTATTTAAATTACTCATAAAATATCTGGAGTCAGAGTTGAAGACTGAAGTGTTCAAGTTTGAAGACAATACCAAATGAATGAGTTTCCTGCTTTCTACAACTGGGGTACTCCACATGATCTTTCACTTATCCACATCTCTAATGTGTAAGTCTCTATAAGCAAAAAGTACAAACATACAAACTAGCTAGCTAATAACAGCCATGAACCATGGTTACCATTGGATGTAAATGAACAGAACAGCCTAGGTGGTAACCTGTTTTGTCTATTACCCACCCTTGCGTTATATAAGAGGCATTACCTAATAAGGATTATATCATCTTCCATGAGAGCATACTCCAAGGCAGCTAGTAACAAAGGCAGGGCACTAGTCAGACATGACTGATATTTGGCAGCAGAGGGCAAGTTGGGACCAAAGATCTCCCTCCAGTACAGAGCCACCAATTGAGTGTGAGCATTGGCACTGCCGCACCCTCCATACCACTAATTAATTCACCTTCTGGGATTTGTCTTTTGGCTCAGCCATCTGGCTTTGGGGTGTAAGCCAAGTACACCTGCAACTTCCATTGACCTTCAATCCGCAGGAGCTATCCAGATGTTGGGTCTTTTGCTCCGTCAACAAAGAACACACCTTGGGCTTCACATGTTTTATGGTAGCAGGTGCCAATTTTTGCTATTTTTTAAGGAACCGCCCCACAATCATTTTTAGCACCACTACTACAGAAGTGAAAAGATGAAGGAAGTCTGCAGTGTTGGCAGTTTCAGAGACTGAAAGCTACTTTCAGCAGTTTATACTGAATGTTTTCCTTTTGGACTTTATTATGCACAGGCAGATTTTCCAACACTTTGTACTCCTTGTTTTTCATCAGGACATGGTAAAATACATGTATCCACATGTGTAGCATTGTATTTTTAAGAGGAAAACTACATGAAAACAAAGCTTTGTACAGGACTGTATCTTCCTATATGCATAACATTGTAATGCAGTCATCATACAGCCTCGTTGAAGAATTTGTAGTGCTGCATCATGTTCCTTGATTGGCATGAAGTCAGGGAAGGAGATGAGAAGGGGAGGGGAGCAAAACAGAAGGCATGATGTATAAAAGCAGTGGTCATGGCATGGGAGCAAGAAGGGAGAGACACTGAGAGGGGAAATGTGATGGTTGAAAACAATAGCAGAAGTTTGAGTAAAGCAGGGTTGAAGGAAACTAAGAGGAAAATTGTACTTTTAAACAATGGCAGAGGTTTGAGTAAAGTGCTTTGGGATATCTGAGGTCTCTGCATCCATCTCTCTCAGATGAGGCATCTGAGGAATGGAAGAGGGAGACATCTGGGTACAGTGAGATGTGAAAAACACTGAAAGGAAAAAGTGGCTGCTTTAAACAGGTTTGAATAAAACAGGGATGGAAAGACACAGAGGAAAAATCCATTTTAAATAACAGCAAAGTTTTAAACTTATCCCTCTTCTACTGCTCAGCTGCCTCATATGAGGGAGATAAAGGATGTGGAGCCCTCAAATATTCCATAGCACCTTCCCACAAAGTGTTTCTCTCCTAGTGCTATGTCTTCATCCTGAAATTCCATGTTCAGTGCAGTAATGGAGAAGAGTTAGTTTATTAACAAGCAGACACCCATGTAAATACTACTAAATTAAACCTTCTCTCTACACTGCTAATACTGTAACAGTAAAGCACAGAAATGGGAAATCCCCCCCCCAACAATAACTAATTGGTTAAGGAAAACCTGGCAGACTATATTAATGATAAAACTTATATGTGAGAGAAATGCAATACATAATAATCAAGACAGTAAATTTATTGAGAGGTGGGCTTTGTTTTTAAATTTTTGAAATGAAAATGTAAAAGACAGTATTTTTTCCCTTTAATTTGGTCATGGTACTATAGAGTTGTGGGCTTTCTTTTGCTACCTTTCCCCATCCACATGTCATTCTCTTATAGTTTCTTATATTTGGTGCATATAGTTACTCTCCCTTTTGAAAATAGACATAATTTTAGAAAGATTATCTCAGAGTATATTAGGGAAAACACCTATAAACTTATACATATATGGTACAGAACCCCCATACAGCTTTCCCACAGAACCTCCAGGACATTCACATGCTGGAGAAGACATTCACTAAAAGGAATATATGTCCACTTTGCTGGGACTGCCCAGTGGTTAAAGCATTTGGGGATGTAGTATTGGATGAAATATCAAATATTTGGGGAGATTGCTTTTGCCCTAGAACTGGCTCTTCTTACAAGAGTGACATTATACAGCTTAAGCATAAAGAATTGCTAACATTTCACCTAGCAGCTGCACATCTGGCAATAGCTCCAACTTGGAGATATTTACAGGACCTTACCCTTGGACTATGGTACAAGAATGTAGAAAGGCCAGCAATGGCAGAGAAGACAACCCACAACATCAAAGTTTCTCATGGGAAAGAAAAAACAGATTCATTCTTTGGAAGCTTTCTGCATCAAAGATTATGGACTTACAGATAAACTTCCAAAGACAAAAATGTGAATATGGATGTTATGTCTAAATACTAGATCTCCCACTGATGAGGCTTTTCCTTTATGATAACTCCTCCCATGCCTCAACATCTGGAGCTCAAACTTCCCCCTACTTACGATTTCAGAATCCAACAATTGGATGTGGCTTGCCATGAAGCCGAATGGTGGCCTGATTTTGAGTCTCCACTATCCTTGGGATTAAAATGGCTCTGGGCATCTGCAAAAACACTGTTTCCTACCTTCTGAGCACTCTCTCTGAAATGTAATGCTGTGGGGCTTACTTAGTCCCAAAAGTAATCTAATGAAGCTCGATCTCCAGAACAGTCTAGAAGCTGATTACTCAGAACTGTTGGACAAAGCTGGTGAGGAAGGCATGGCACCTGGCGCTTCTAGACAATAAGGCAGTGGTGGCAAACCTATGGCACATGTGCTAGAGAGGGCACTCAGAGCCCTCTCTGTGGGCAGGCATGCCATCGCCCCAGGGGGAAGAAGAGAGGCGGGCTCACGCTGTCCAAAGCCTGTGGCACCAGGGCCTGGCGAGCGAGCGAGAGGCTGAGCAGGCACTGACTTTTGATGCGCCAGGGCCTCCCACCAGTCTGTATTTCTTACTCGGGAGTAAGCCGCCTTGAGTTCAGCAGGGCTTAACTCCCAGGTCAGTAAGCATATAAAGATAGCAACCTAAGAAGGGGCTGCTGGGTTTACATGTTCACTGGGCTTTCCCACGGAAGCCAACAGAGAAATTCATTCCGTGGAGGCTGCGATCAAACGGCAGCAGAAGAAACGGCAAGATTAATAATAATAATAATAATAATAATAATAATAATAATAATAATAATAATATATTTATGCCCCACCCATCTGGCTGGGTTTATTTGTTCATTTATATTTATTTGTATGTGCGCATGCAGACAATCTTTATTTTTTCATATCAAAAATTGGGAGATGGCGGCTCTTAGTACAGCCCTCCAATGTACACTAGTGGCCAAAATTGTGGAACCTTCTGGGGGGAAATGTATTTCTGAGGTTTGATGGCTTATAACACCACTTTGTTTTGGAGTAACACCAGTAATTTTTTTTCTTCGGGGATGCAGGGGGACGCATATCTCTAAACATTTTGTGAATTTAACGGGAGAAGAAATTCACTGTATTTATTTCCCCTGATTTGAACTGTATTTATTTTCCCATGGTGGTGATTTTATTGAGTCAATATAATGGGAAACACTGGCCTGCAAGCACTCCAATTGGAGAACAGCCTTTACCAAAGGTGTCATGGGCTCTGAAGAAACTCGATATCAGGACACAAGGGAGAAACGTGCTAAAAGCAAGGCACGCTT
The DNA here is from genome assembly GCF_965207765.1 of Zootoca vivipara. Taxonomy (NCBI): domain Eukaryota; kingdom Metazoa; phylum Chordata; class Lepidosauria; order Squamata; family Lacertidae; genus Zootoca; species Zootoca vivipara. Next base: position 29,038,396 of record NC_142585.1, read on the forward strand.
GGCAAATCCACACTGTGATCAACTCCCACCCAGAAACCAATGTCCCCACTGTGGAAGTACATGTGGATCTACAATTGGCCTCCACAGTCACTTACGGACTCAAAGGCAAATTTTGGGGGGGAAACTTCACTTATGGACAAACTAAAAAATGTCCCATATAAGTGGCACCATTAATACCAGACCTTGGGTGCAAGCCTAAGGTCTGCAATGCCTCAGTGAGCTGGGAGAAGAGGGAAATAGCCCCCCCTTTCCAGGCTACTTCCTCACTCAGCCAGTCACCATGGCATTGATGGTCCAGCTTCCTGGGCGTAGCCAAGGGGAGCAGAGAAGGGTGACTGCGCCCCCAAATCAATAAAGAAAATTAAAAATACATAGCAAACTAAGGTTGCAAATGACCTGCCTCCCCAACAAAAACCCTGGCTGTGCCCATGTCCAGCTAGCAATTAGATTAGAAGTTGAGTGGCTTATGGTCATTCAATAAGCCTTGTAGCCAAGTTTGAATCCATGTCTCCCCTACTTGAATGCTTTGACTTGGATGCAGAGATACAGCAAAATCTTACATAGGTCTACTCAGAAATGTCCCTTCAACTACAATCTATGATAATGACACGCAGCTCTCTCTCTCTTTTTAATTTTACAACATTCATATATAACAGACCAAAGAATATTTGAGCAAAATGATGCACAGAGTAGCAGCTTCAATCAATGCAATACAATACTAAAAAGAAATTAAAAAATCAAACATCACTGGGGCAGCTTTGATAAATATGGTTTTTCTAGCATGTAAATACATCATATTCAAGTAGAATGAGCTTCTCCAAGACAGGCAAGTAATAATAATAGTTTGTGGCTTGAAAATAACAATCCATTTTCTTTTATATTGCTATTTTATATACTTTATATACACAACAGTTTCATTCACACAGAACTCTTATGTGCACATAATATTCACACACAGTCCAGTGGCGACCAACAGTTTGATAGGGCTGCCCACTTACTTCTCTGTTGCATTGACAGCTTGCTTTTTTAGAAATGTCTGGGCAGTTGGAATGTTCATGAACATTCCATGATGCCTCAGCATCTGAAGTAGTTTCCAACAACTCAAGCCAGAGTTCTCACAGCCAATAAGTATTGAGATTTAACTGCAGCTTGTGGTTTTCTTGATTGCCACCTCCAGTTCATCTGATTTAGGAGGCATATTGGATTTCTCCAAACCACTAATCTCCTGCAAATCTCCGTGTTCTGTGTTCCCATATGATATCTCATCCTTCTCACTGATGATAGTGAAATGCCTAAAAGATTTCTGAAAGCTATCCTTGACTCTGCAAATATGTACAGATATTTGTACATTTAGAAAATCATGGCTGAGGCAAAACAATCCACCCAAGACCTCCAGGAAAAGTCACAGCTGAGTAGCTATTTCAACTCAACATTCATTCATAGGCCAAGCCAGATACTGTCTGTCACACTTCATTGTTTTACAGTAAAACTTGGTAATTGCCTCTTAATCACCCTTTTTTATCTTCCCTATTGTTGTTGTTGTTGTTTAGTCGTTTAGTCGTGTCCGACTCTTCGTGACCCCATGGACCATAGCACGCCAGGCACTCCTGTCTTGCACTGCCTCCCGCAGTTTGGTCAAACTCATGTTCGTAGCTTCGAGAACACTGTCCAACCATCTTGTCCTCTGACGTCCCCTTCTGCTAGTGCCCTCAATCTTTCCCAACATCAGGGTCTTTTCCAAGGATTCTTCTCTTCTCATGAGGTGGCCAAAGTATTGGAGCCTCAGCTTCACGATCTGTCCTTCCAGGGAGCACTCAGGGCTGATTTCCTTAAGAATGGATAGGTTTGATCTTCTTGCAGTCCATGGGACTCTCAAGAGTCTCCTCCAGCACCATAATTCAAAAGCATCAATTCTTCGGCGATCAGCCTTCTTTATGGTCCAGCTCTCACTTCCATACATCACTACTGGGAAAACCATAGCTTTAACTATACGGACCTTTGTCGGCAAGGTGATGTCTCTGCTTTTTAAGATGCTGTCTAGGTTTGTCATTGCTTTCCTCCCAAGAAGCAGGCGTCTTTTAATTTCGTGACTGCTGTCACCATCTGCAGTGATCAAGGAGCCCAAGAAGGTAAAATCTCTCACTGCCTCCATTTCTTCCCCTTCTATTTGCCAGGAGGTGATGGGACCAGTGGCCATGATCTTGGTTTTTTTGATGTTGAGCTTCAGACCATATTTTGCGCTCTCCTCTTTCACCCTCATTAAAAGGTTCTTTAATTCCTCCTCGCTTTCTGCCATCAAGGTTGTGTCATCTGCATATCTGAGGTTGTTGATATTTCTTCCGGCAATCTTAATTCCGGCTTGGGATTCATCTAGTCCAGCCTTTCGCATGATGAATTCTGCATATAAGTTAAATAAGCAGGGAGACAATATACAACCTTGTCGTACTCCTTTCCCAATTTTGAACCACTCAGTTGTTCCATATCCAGTTCTAACTGTAGCTTCTTGTCCCACATAGAGATTTCTCAGGAGACAGATGAGGTGATCAGGTACTCCCATTTCTTTAAGAACTTGCCATAGTTTGCTGTGGTCGACACAGTCAAAGGCTTTTGCATAGTCAATGAAGCAGAAGTAGACGTTTTTCTGGAACTCTCTAGCTTTCTCCATAATCCAGCGCATGTTTGCTATTTGGTCTCTGGTTCCTCTGCCCTTTCGAAATCCAGCTTGCACTTCTGGGAGTTCTCGGTCCACATACTGCCTAAGCCTGCCTTGTAGAATTTTAAGCATAACCTTGCTAGCGTGTGAAATGAGCGCAATTGTGCGGTAGTTGGAGCATTCTTTGGCACTGCCCTTCTTTGGAATTGGGATGTAGACTGATCTTCTCCAATCCTCTGGCCATTGCTGAGTTTTCCCTAACAAGAGTAATTAACAAGACAAATCCTTCCAGAGAACCAGACTTTCATTTTTCTCACTCAACACTCAAGCAGGGAGTGTTGTTTGCATCCATTAAAATGCTCCAGAACCACACAACCAATTCACACCAACAGCGTATAATAACTTTGGGCAGCAGTTAAAGAGTTTAGTTTCAATTAACAAACTGCCTTGAGTGTTCTCTAAGTGTTATGGCAGCAGAGTTATAGGTGTAATAAGCAGCAAAGAAGCTTATAGTACCACCCTGTGTGGTAATTTCAATCCCAGCACCAATTTTATTTTGGGACTACATTTGGACTAGGGCAGGGGTCCCAAACTAAGGCCCGGGGGCCGGATGCGGCCCAATCACCTTCTAAATCTGGCCCGTGGATGGTCCGGGAATCAGCGTGTTTTTACATGAGTAGAATGTGTCCTTTTATTTAAAATGCACCTCTGGGTTATTTGTGGGGTCTGCCTGGTGTTTTTGCATGAGTAGAATGTGTCCTTTTATTTAAAAAGCATCTCTGGGTTATTTGTGGGGCATAGGAATTCGTTCATATATTTTTTCAAAATATAGTCCGGCCCCCCACAAGGTCTGAGGGACAGTGGACCGGCCCACGGTTGAAAAAGTTTGCTGACCCCTGGACTAGGGTGTGCCCATCTGATCACCTCACCTCAAAAAGGGTATTGTAGACTTGGAAAAGGTTCAGAAAAGGGCAACCAAAATGGTCAATGGGATTTCCCTATGAGGAAATGTTGCAGCAATTGGGACATTTCAGTCTAGAGAAAAGGTAAATAAGAGGTGCTGTATAATAGATGTTTATAAAATAATGCATGGCATGGAGAATGTTGGTAGAGAAAAGTTTTCCTCCCTCTCTTATAACACCAGAACTCTTGGACATGCAATGAAGCTGAATGTTGGGAGATTCAGGAGGGATAAAAGAAAGTACTTCTTCATGCAGTGCAGAGCCAAACTATGGAACTTGCTCCCACAAGAGGCCATGATGGCCACCAACCTGGATGGCTTTTAAAAAGAATTAGACAAAATCATGGAGGCGAAAGCTTTTAGTGACTACTAGGCACAGTTGCTATGCTCTGCAGAGGTAGTTTTAGGGTAGCACGACCGGTTTTTTAATGTAAGAGACTGAGGGTACCATTTTTTTGCATCACACAGGGCAAAATCTACTGAAATTTGAGAGCCCAAAGTCTACCACTGTGCTCTGCCTCTGTGGGAAGAGGCTGCAATGGTTCTGAATACCAGTTTCTGGAAACCACAGAGTGGGGGGGGGGGGCAAGAGAGTTCTCTTGTGCTTGGGTCTTTCTTGTGGGCATTTGGTTGGTCATTCTGAGAACAAGATACTAGGCTAAAAGGGTGATTGGCTTTGCCCAGCAGGGCCCTTCTTATGTTCTGATCCAATATTTTAAAAGTCAATCCTGCCCTCCCTCTTCACTGCTTTTTCTCCACCCCCATTCATGCTAGTCAACAAGTGCATTAGAAGGGCCTGTGTGACCCCCACCTTCAGGTATAGCATGTGCCAACTGGGGAATGGGCCTTTTTGGTGGTGGCTTTCTGATATGGAATGCTTTTTAGTGCCAAGTGTATGTATTCTTGGCACCTTTTTATTTTCAAAGGCATTTTACTTATGTTCTTTAAAATGACTGGTCAGCTTTTTCTTCTAAGAATTATGTTTTAATTATTTTAGCCCTCCACCAAAATATTATATTCATGTTCCAGAAGGCCAAGCTGTGCTCTTCAAGGATAAGGTGGTGGTGGTGTAGAAAAAATTACATGATGATTGCTTTAGATATGCAAAAACAAACAAACACATCCAGAATATACTATCTTTGGTCTTTAAGAAAAGATACCTAGGTAACAAAACAAGGGTGGCTCTGTCCATAGCTGCCAAGTTTTCCCTTTTCTCGCGAGGAAGCCTATTCAGCATAAGGGAAAATCCCTTTAAAAAAGGGATAACTTGGCAGCTATGGCTCTGTCTGCTAAACTTACATTTCTGCTTCATGGTGAAAAGTTGGGAGGGACCCTAGTTTCAACCCTAGTTCAACCACCTGCAATGCAGGATTTTGTTAGTTTTGACCTAGTTCTCCAATCTATTACGGTCATCTTGTATCATGATTCTGTCTTCTGCAGCATTAGCTATCCCTCCCATATTGGGGTGATCTGCGAATTTGGTGAGTATCGCATCAGTTCCTTCATCCAAAGTCGTTTATAAAGATGTTGAACAACAATGGGCCCAGGAAAGAACTCTGCAGCACCCCACTTGTCCCTTTTTTCCAGGATGATGATTAGTGAGTACTCTTTGGGTTTGGCCAATGAACCAGCTACAAATCCACCCAACAGTAAGATCCTGAGATCCAACCCAACATTTAGCAGCATCCCCACAAGAATATCATGAGAGACTTTGTCAAAAGCTCTGCTGAAGTCAAGATACACTGCACCCACAGGAGTCCCCCGATCCATCAAACTTGCAGTTATATCAAAAAAAGAAATGAGATTTGTCTGGCATGACTTGCTTTTGAGAAATCCATGCTGGGTCTTAGTAATCAAAGCATTCTGTGTGATTCATTTCCTGTTGGTTATAATGCCCGAGGCTTTTTTTTTCAGTTGGAAATCACTGGCACTCAGTTCTGGCACCTCTCAGGTTGGCACCATTGCCACTCTAACGTGTTAATGGTGGGTTCTGGCACCTCTTTTTCCTAGAAAAATTGCACTGATAAGACCCCTTACAGTAACAATAAAATTATACACAAGATTGATCTAAAAGAACACAGATTGAAGCACACAAGCTAGCCAGATTCAGCAGGAAATTAGCCAAGCTTCTGGCAGGCTCGTTAGTATGTGCTTTGTATATAAAGATTGCATACATCTTAGTGACTCCAGCAAATTATAGACTGTGGCATCGTATAGTGTTTTGTCTTCCTGAGATACAGCCGCTGCTCCTCCAGTTTTTTTCCATGTCTTCGTTGGTAGCAATTGACCCTAGAACCACTTGCAAACATAAGTCAATGTTTTCTTAACCTGAAAGTGGCCTACTGTAAGGAACACTCACTATGCAGCTGCACTCTTAGTCAAAGCCTCCTGGGAGGTTGCAGTAATTACTAAACCTTTTCACTAGTGGAACTTTACCAATGTTAGTACAGTGCTCTCTGGTGGATTGATGTGAGAATCCCATTTAACTCAGCCCATCATTGCTGGTCTTAACAGGCATCACAGGGGAACAACAGAGGGGCTTTCAGCAATGATTCATTTGTTTTTGTCATAAAAACTTGTACACCGCTTGATTGTAAAAAAACAAACAAACCTCAAGGCAGTTTACAAGGAAATGTAAAACAATAAAATTGCAAATAATTAAATGTAACAATAATTTTAAACTTTTCAGAAAGTTAAAATAACAATAGGTTAAAAACAGATGTAAACTCTCCACCAACTTTCTAAGCATGTGGGCAGACATTTCTTAACAAAAAGGCTTATAGCAGCTGACAGAAAGATTATAGTGAAGGCAGGGAGTTCCAAAGTGTCGGTATTGCTACACTAAAATCTCAAGTTTTTACAAATACAGAATAGGTGTCAAAATGTGACATCTGTAGTGGTACCAGTTCCACTGATCAAAGCGGTCAAGTGGGCGTTTATGGGGTAAGATGATATCGCAGGTAAACTGGTCCCAAGTTGTTAAGGGCCTTACATGCCAATAGTTACACCTTGAACTTCACTTGGCAGCCACTTCAGATCTCTGAGCACAAGTGTTGTATACTGACAAGGCCTCAGCATTCGGCACACACTGCAGCTTCTGCATCAATAAGGACTGGTGGGCTCAATAAAACAAGGCATAAGCATTTACTCTTACACAATCATGACTAGGCTTCTATTTGGTCCATAATGGAGACATGAGGATAGGGGACAATAAATAACTTTCCAGAGCACCATCCACATAGATTACCTCAATTCTCTCTTTCTCTCTTCATTTCCTTTAGCAGGTATAAAACTCTGTCTGAAATACATCACTTGCCTCTTAAGATGAAAATCTCGTTTAGGTTGCATGTAACAGTGACAAGGAAGAGTCATCGAATCAAATAAAAACATGCATGAAAGAACCTGATTCCCCCCCCCAAAAAAATGCTTATTTGACCTCCGCAGTATTTTGTTGTTGTTGTTTAGTCGTTTAGTCATGTCCGACTCTTCGTGACCCCATGGACCATAGCACGCCAGGCACTCCTGTCTTCCACTGCCTCCCGCAGTTTGGTCAAACTCATGTTCGTAGCTTTGAGAACACTGTCCAACCATCTCGTCCTCTGTCGTCCCCTTCTCCTAGTGCCCTCAATCTTTCCCAACATCAGAGTCTTTTCCAAGGATTCTTCTCTTCTCATGAGGTGGCCAAAGTATTGGAGCCTCAGCTTCAGGATCTGTCCTTCCAGTGAGCACTCAGGGCTGATTTCCTTCAGAATGGATAGGTTTGATCTTCTTGCAGTCCATGGGACTCTCAAGAGTCTCCTCCAGCACCATAATTCAAAATTCCGCAGTATTTAGTTGCTCCTTATTTTAGAGCAATCAGAATTAGTTTTCCAGCTATATGGGTAACTTTTTACTATACAAATGTAACAACTACAGTGGATGCTCCGGGTTACGAATGTGATCCATGCAGGGGGCACGTTCGCAACCTGCAGCTTTCGCAACCCACATCTGCGCACGTGCAGGTCGTGATTTGGTGTTTCTGCGCATGCGTGCGTGCCGAAACCTGGAAGTAATCCAGTACTTCTGGGTTTGGCGCGGAGCACTACCCGAAAAGACGCAACCTGAAGCAGCTGTAACCCGAGGTATTACTGTATTAATTTGGTGATAAGGTGAAATATTGCAAAGTGCTGCCTTTCACTTATGGCCTTGTTAGGAATAAACAGTGGCATGACTGTCAGGACTTCTCTAGCTGTGATTTCTGCAATGGAGGGAGTTGAATTAGATGACACTTTGGTATAAATTGTATGATTCTACTATTCTATGACCCAACGAAAGATGCACACTTTTAAAGACTAGTTCACCTAGAAGCCTATAAACAAGTACCAGGTGCACGGGAGCCTCCAGTTGGCTGTTGTGGCTATTTGTCCTGTCAGCTGCTACAGGCATCTGGACAGGCTCATTCCATTCTTCTAAGATCACTGCTGCTGCTGCCGCCCACATGCTCAGCCTCCCTTGGTAGTACCTGGCTTCTTTAGCTAGAAAACCAGCCACAAAACTGGAAAAAACACCAACAGCAGACAAAAGGGGGGGCACAGGTGCTTGAAATGAAATTTAACTCAGGCCCAACACGCCTCAGAAGAAATCCTTCCCCTGGGACACCTTAAACATACAAATAATATATATAAGAAATGAGATAGTCAGTACAAAGTATAACACATTCTCATAGTCTCATGTTGAAAGAATGAGAAACAAAATTATAAGGCTGCTTTTCCCTTTAAAAATTATTAAAAGAATGTATGAAATGTTTAAACATATTTATGAATATAAATAAATCTAGCAAAAACAGGATACCTAAGAATTACAGCTCATCCACACTTCCACTTGTTCCGTGGCTAGAAATCACGGGTCCGAGAGGTTTTCCACTTGATCTGTATTTTCTAGGCACGGGTCCAAGCGGTTGTCCCCTTGTCCCCTCTTTTCCCAGAGGGGGGGGGAGATATTTAGCTCTAAACCAGAGCAAAAAGCAATAGGGAGAAAACCCGAATTTGCTCCGATTGAGTGCTAAATAACAGTTTCCCCATGGGGAAAGCAGTGGGAGAAGAGGACGCGTGGAAAAGCCCTGGGACAAACAACCTCTACAAACTGAGAATTACCACAACAAAACAAAACTGGTTATAAGGCTCAAAGTGTAGCCTTAAAAACTCTTTAAAATGCAGTCTTGCAAAGATACATAAGAAAATTTGTAAAGCATTTTCTTATATGTTTTCTTACAATCAAGCAGTATATAAAATTTGTCAAAATAATCTAACATTTTTTTAGTAGCGATCCTCACCAAATGTAAGTAGTATCCAAAATGAAATAGCTGCAAGTAGTATCCAAAATGAAATATTTTACAATGTAAACTAGGACCAATTGTCTATACAATGACCCTCCAGATTGTCAGACCCCCCAGCCACCCATCTAGCCAACCATGCCAAATAAAAAACAAGGAGCGTGAGCCAGGGTCAGGCCTGAAGAGAAGGGGGTGGCTGGGGGAAGAGACCCTGGGCAGAAGCAGCCCCTGGGGGAGGTGGGGAGGTTGTGGGGAAGGATGTAGCTGGCAAAACCTAGTGCAGCTCGTTTTGCAAATGCCCAAGAGGAAAGGATGTTGCTTCAGTAAGAAACTAAGGAAGGAAGGAGATGTGGCTTTAGTATGGAGCTAGCCACATATTTTGCCTTCTTTATCTGGACTTTCATAAAATCACAGAGTTGGAAAGGACCCCAAGGGTCATCTAGTCCAACCCCCTGCAACACAAGAATCTCAGTTAAAGCATCCACGACAGATAGCCATCCAACCTCTGTATAAAAATCTCCAAGGAAGGAGAGTCCACCACCTCTCGTGGGTGTCTGTTCCACTGCCAGACTGCTCTTACTGTTAGAAAGCTTTTCCAAATGTTTAGTTGGAATCTCCTTTCTCGTAACTTGGTTCACGTTTGGGCAGTAGAAGGCAACAAGGAGCTGATGTTTGTTTGTTTGTTTGTTTGTTTGTTTGTTTGTTTGTTATTTAACTTTATACCTTGCCATTCCAGACTAAGCCACCACCCTTCCGAAATCAGCTAATAATAATAAAGAATGCAAGAAAAATACAATAATTAACAAACAGATAGAAATAGGGATGGTTTCTTTAAAAAATTCTCAGCCTCCCTCACTGCACACCTTTGAGCGGGTACTGAAAACTGACTCCTTCATTGCTGCTTTCTCATGATTAAGGATTTTAATTGGGCTGCTACATATTTTGTGCTCTGTTTATTTATTGTGATATTATGGCTTTACTGGGCTGTGCACTGTTTTAATATTATTGCCAGGTACTTTTATTCATTAATCATAAAATTAATCATAAAAGATGCCCCATGAGGACAACACCAATGTCCTGCTTGTGATCCCTAAAAGTATCCCCAGTATCCTCTGATACTGGAGGTAATATATGACCATCATGACTGGTAGTATTATCCTCCAGAGCCTTTGTCAGAGGACCTTTCTTCCAAGGAAAGTGAAATGTCATACCATCTGCCACAGAAAGAACCCCACAGTTTGGGGTCTGTGATAACCTTGAAGAATTGAACCACTGAGGTCCACAGAGGACCCCCATGCCTCCAGATCACTCTCTGATGCAACTGGCAATTGGGATATGATATGACACACAGAATTGTAGAGTTGGAAGGGACCCTGAGGATCATGTAGTTCTAGTTCAACCCCCTGCAATGCAGGAATATGCAGCTGTCCCATATGGGGATCAAACCTGAAACCTTGGCATTATCAGCACCACACTCCAACCAACTGAGCTATCCTGGGAAGTGGCATATTTGCTTGTCATTTGTGCTCATGTGCTGACAGTGTATCAAAGTTACCACAGCCCCCTACATTGCACAGCAAATTATGATCCTAACAAGGGAGGCTTCCTCCATGTTAAGCTTCCTCCATGTCTGGCTTCCCTGCTCACATAAATCCCTTGGATTGCACGTTGAGTTTGAAACATGGCAACCTGTTCATATACATCTGTACTCAAGGACCCATATCTAATTTGTGTGAATCACAGAGCAAATTTACAACCCTACATAAATAATGGTTTGTTTTGTTTAATAACAATTACATTGCAGGAGTGCAATACCCCTGGGGCTTCCTGACTTTAATTTCTTTCAAATGCAACCTTGGTCTCTTAAGCCTTCCTTCCTAAATGGCTTCTGTCTTTAATTATATTTTTAAACCAAATTAGAACTTAACAAGCACACAATTTCATAAGAAGGGTCTTTTAATTCATGAATTAACAGTCTGAATTTCACAGCATTTCAGTAGGTCAGAATATAATTGCCAGCTCATGATTGCTAAGATCACATAAATGAAAAGCTGTCACTTGTTTTGGTGCATACCTTAAAGTTGTGTTAGCCTGAGCACAAATTATGAATCCATGCAATGTTAAGGAACATTTCTAGAGGAGATGCTTAATTTAAAAGGGGATACTCTTGTGCATGACTGGTGCAGAAATGAGACCAAGCTGGCTAGACTTTGTACAATTAATCATATTTGTCAGAAGTAGCTCTCATCTCACTGGTATAGCAGAGTATCTAGAAGACTGAACTTTGAATTACTGTATTAAGTCATCGGTTTGAATCTCACCTCTCCCATGAAGTCACTTACCATGCGGTCTTATGTTTATTTATTTCATAAAATTGTATCTACTACTTGGTTGTTGTTTTTTTAAAAAAATCCCTCAAAGCAGTTTACAAAAGAATAATATAATAAAATAATCAGTTAAAAACAGCTATTTCAAATATTCAAAAAAGAATAAAACAACAATGAGCTAAAAACAGACTAAAACTTGTGTCCGCATCCTGTAGGTCTGGATAGGGTTGCTGAAACAAACATGTTTTAGCAGGTGTCAAAAAGAGTGCAGTGAAGGTGCTTGCCTGAATTTCTGGTGTCAATAGGCAGGGAGTTCCAATGTGCAGGTGATGCCACACTAAAAGATTAATTTCTTGCAAGTACTGAATGAGTATTATGCGGCACCTGTAATGGTGCCAGTCATAGAAGCCAAATCCTAGGGCAGGGGTCAGCAACCTTTTTCAGCCGTGGGCCAGTCCACCATCCCTCAGGCCATGTGGTGGGCCGGACTATATTTTTTGGGGGGTGGGAGAACGAATTCCTATGCCCCAGAAATAATGCAGAGATGCGTTTTAAATAAAAAGCACACATTCTATTCATGTAAAAACACCAGGCAGGACCCACAAATAACCCAGAGATCCATTTTAAATAAAAGGACACCTTCTACTCATGTAAAAACACAGATTCCTGGACTGTCCATGGGCCGGATTGAGAAGGTGATTCGGCCGCATCTGGCCCACGGGCCTGAGGTTGCCTACCCCTGTCCTAGGGGCTGTGAGGGCTTCGGCCCCCACAACAAAAATTTGAGGGGGCTGAGCCCCCTCCCAGTTTGATGGGCATTCCCATTGAAATGGGGTATGTGCACTGTTCAATTATGCAGGGCGGGGCTTACTTGGGCTCCCACAATATTTTATTCAAGTTGACACCCCTGGTGCCAATTTCACAGATCAGAGTACAGTGGTAACTCGGTTTAAGAACAGCCCTGTTTACGAACTATTCGGTTTATGAACTCCTTAAAACCGAAAGTAATGTCCTGGTTTGCGAACTTTACCTAAGAACCGAAGCTGAATGATGGAAGGGCACTGGTGAGGGGGACCTCATTAGGGAAAGCGTCCCTCGTTTTAAGAACGGTTTCGGTTTAAGAATGGACTTCCGGAACGGATTAAATTCGTAAACCGAGGTACCACTGTAGTTGAATGGGCATATTAAAGGTAAGGTGATCTTGCAGGTAAGCTGATTGCAAGTTTTTAAGGGCTTTATATACTAATGGTAACACCTTGAATGTGGCATAGTAGCAAATCAGCAACCAGTGCAGGTCTCTGAGGACAGCTGCTATATGCTGGGAGGTTCTTACTCCTGTCAGCAATCATGCTGCAGCATTCTACACTAACTGCAGCTTTTGGGAAGCCCCACACGAGGGAAGCCCCACACAGAACACACACTGATCTCTGTACACACTGATCTCTATCTTGGCCTCAGCTTTCCCAATGCAAGTTGAATATAATAATACTGCCCTTACATTGCAGGGTTACTGTAAGAATTAGAATAAGGTATGTTCCCCAGGTATGTTCCCCAGCCAGAACAGCCATATGAGGCTGGGGCTGATAATAGCACAGCCATGGTGGCTGGTGCTGATTGGAGTTTGAGTCAATAGCATCTGGAGACCATCAGCTTGGCTAAGACTGCTCTAGAAATGCTATAGAAATTCTAAGCATTTTTTGTCATCTGCAGTGACTGACCTTAAGTGTTCTTTCAGATGCTCATCTTCACAAGATACATTAATAATTCACAGGGACCAATGGATTCCTTGCTTGCTGAATATCTGTCCCAGCTTTATCAAGGTTTGCTGTCTGTAATATCTGTCCCAGCTTTATCAAGGTTTGCTGCCTGTGGCTCCTTCCACAGACTTGGGGCAGATAAAAGAAAGTTTGTCTTCACACAGCACAGAACTGAATTATGGAGCTCACTTTCTCAGTAGATAGTGATGGCCACCAGCATGGATGGTTTTAAAAGAGGACTGGACCAATTCATGGATAAGGCTATCAATGGCTACTAGTCACAGTCGGAGGCAGTAAAACCTATAAATGCCAGTTGCTGGAAACCACCAGACAGAAGAGGAGAGAGAGCTCTTGTGTTTTGGGTCCTGCTTGCAGGTTTCCCATTGGGGCATCTGGATGGCCGCTGTGAAAACAGGATACTGCCTAGATGGACCATTGTCCTGATCCAGCAGAGCTCTTCTTATGTTCTTATGTTAACATCTTGGCTGATGAACAGTTCTGGAGAACTCAGAAGCTTGCCACACTTTTGCACCCGCAGCTCACCATGAACACCTCCCTCATTCTCTGGCAGTGGCCCTCACCTGAGAGGTGCAGGGGCTGAGATGTGGTGAGTTCCATCTGGGGGAAAAACCTGGAATTATTGCATATGTAAAAAAAATCAGTATGTACAGGGTGAGTCCTTTAAAAGAGGCCCCATGGATACAGAGTACACATGTTGCACGGAGCCTCTTTTAAAAGACTCACCCTGTATTTAAACACGCTGACACAGAAATGGTTGTTGTTGTTTAAGAACCCCACAGTAGTGATCTGAACCGGCTTGTGCATATAAGCCTGGTCATTGGAATCTCCCTGAAGTCACTTTTGGCTGAAACTGTCCCCAAGTCAGTAAATGACCATGGAGCCATAAATTTTTCTCTGCTTTTATTCCTGCCTGCACAGACACAGGAGGAAAGAAGCATTATCGCTAATAAATTGTCTCTCCCAAAGGGTGTTGACTGAGGGACTTTTCAGATTTCCACAGGCTAATTTTCAAAGCAGTAGTCAAGAGGTCACATCCAAAATAAATCCTGTTATTTGCTAAAATGATTTGTGTCCCAGGCTCCTCCAATCCCTGCTTTGAAATGGACCCCCTTAGAGTCTAGAGGGGATACGAGGTCTGAGGGTCTTCTAAGATTTCAGGACGAAAAAGAAAGGGCCTGACCCTCAATAAAGTTAATTTCTACGAAAATAGGATGCCTCACTCAGGCGCATCATCATTTATAAAATATGCCTGACCAAAGGTGCTACGTTGTGACCTAAACCAATTTGCTTTATGGGTTGAGAAGAAAGATGTAGGAACAAAAAGTAGTGAGGACAGAAAAGATTCAGAATCACATGTCCCCAGTTAAAACAGAGCTAGCATTATGTCAATCATTATGACACTAGAGAGACAGAAGGCCACTTCCTAGCGTTCTGGTGGCAAGCAGCAATTGCAGTCTGTCGTGGCTGTGTACATGCCAGTAGGGGAATAAAATCAACATTACCCAATGGTTGTAGGGAGAAACAAAAGCTATAATGTGGGGAGGGCTGTAGAGGTGGCATGGGATCAAGGCCGGTGCTAGGTTTTTTTGCGCCCTAGGCAAGATCACCTTCTGCCCCCCCCCCTTAATAAAAAATAATTTAAAAAAAACGACAACAAAATATATAATAAAAACTAGAAAAAATAAAAAATAGGAAAAATAAAAATAAAAAATAGGAAAAAAACAGCTGAGAGGCGCGGCGAGGTGGCCCCAGGTTCACGCTCCCCGCGCGCCTCTGGAGCTTCGTTTGGGGAGTGTGAGCCTGGCGCCACCTCCACTGCGCCTGTCCGGAGGCCACCTCTCCAGAGGCAAGCGCGCAACAGGTGACAGGCGCAGTGGAGGCAGTGGCCTAGTTCGCCTAAATGGATGCGCCGGCTCTGCATGGGATGCTGGTGCTCCAACGAATGTGCGGCAATGTCACTGCCACCACACAGAAGCAAAGAGAGCAGGCAATGCATTCCTTGGAAGCCAGATCTGCTGCCCCTGTGGCTCCTGCTGCCTGAGGTTGGTTCACTTGGCCTCATGGTTGGGAGAAGAACCACCCTGGCTCTCTACCTTTGAGCTGCAGCCCTTCCTTTGCACAATAGGCAGGGCAGAGTCTTCCAGAGTGTGTAATGGCAAAGAGGTGAAGCATTATATGGTGATCCTTCGTATTATAATTAGGACATTATGCACCTATTCATATTTTCAACTGTTAATGTTGGAAGTATGCAGCAGTCTGACTGCTTCACACATCCAGTCAGGGCAATGTCTGGAAACAAAGCCAAGCTGAGTGTGGCAACAGATTAAACACCCTAACAAACTCAGAGGGAGGGGGGGAATCAGTCTCCCTTAAGCCATCCTGAAAATATCCAAGCATTGCTTCAACAGAGTGTGATGAAATTTAAAAAGATGTCATGTACCCATGTCAGCCACATCTGTGACCCAGATGTTGCATGTAACAAGACCACATGCCTACCTAAAAAGCATGCTTGATGTTGTCTAAGGCTGTGTCACAGGCTGTAGCGAAAGTGAACGTAGGCAAATCCACCTACACACTACTAGCATGGTGTCACATCAAAGTAAAAGTTTCTAGGAATTATTGCCCTCTGAAGTCATTTAATTATGATGAAGTGAACCAAATACTAATGTAAGTGGTACTTTATACCCCAGTGAATTAAAGAATGAGATTTAGTAGAGGTGAGTAAGATTTATGGCCAAATTTCATGCAACTGTACAGTAATTTCATGACACATTTACTACTAGCCTAAGAATGCCAGTTCTTGAAATAATTAAAAGGACACAGCCAAATTCTATCATTTGGCCACTTACAATAAAACATGGACAGAATAGGTTGTTTCTTGATGGATTTACACACTGGATGAGCTCCTTTGCAATTGTAAAAAGGATCAGCTACAAAAATGACCTTATGATTTGGGGGTGGGGAAGAGAGATGCATCCAACAATGGATGTGCACGAATCTCAGCTGAACCAAAACTAACCCAAACTCACTCACCTTCTCCAATGGGGGAAAATGGATGCACGACAAATAAGAGGAGCAGCTTTGAAGTTTATGGTCTTGGATAACAGGCATCTCAATATCTGCCCCTGCCCCTTTTGTTCTAAGTGGCAATTCAGTGACTACTTAATCCAGGGACAGCCAGCTGATCTAGATTTGTCCATTAGAGCAATTTTATTTGATCCTATGTAGCCCTACATAAGTTTAATGAAGAACAATAACAAAAATGTGTGTGTGTGTGGTTTAAAGTGTAAGGGATACTCTCCTTCATGCAAAGGGACCTGAGCCTTCGACATGTATCACCTTTGGCCATTGTCTAAAAGTCAATGTATAGAAGCAGTGAGATTCCAGATTTTTAAGTGCAACTGGATAAGGAGGAGCCCCCACCCCCACCCCACCCAGGCTCCTAGCTGGATCCACATCTAGAATCTCTGGAGTAACTGCCACCATGGCTAAAGGGCCACACAGTTTGCACCTTTCATTTTATGAGTGCCATCATGAGAAAGACATTACATCAGTGGGGGCGCTGGGTGGGGGCACAGAAGGTGTAAATGACTATCAGACATTGAAAAGCTTGTTCATTGGTTGATCAAGTTCATTGGTTTTATTGAATTAATAAAACTAGTTTTAATTGGATTTTGAATAAATCTGCAATTAACTGTTACTGCTTTGAATTTTATTATTATCTCCCTTAGTGGGTTGTGCAAACTGCTATTCTGAATAATGCCTTTTGTAGGGTAGGAGGCACTGGGGATGAGTTTATGGAACCAAGGGGATAGCAACCCAAAAAAGTTTGGGAACCACTGCATGCATGGACTTATCATGGCAGCACTTGCAACTGATATTTGATCTCTTGGGATGTAAACCAAGCCAAAGATGTATATGGAAATCAGTCTGCAAAGCCATTGTCCCTAAATATTATTATTAACTACAGTACAAATAAGAAATTGCACAAGATAAAGATGGATGCTGAAAATGCAAACAGGGTGCAACCCATCAAAACTAAAAAACAGTTCTAAAGCCAAATAATATAGAGAAAGTTTAGTCTGCTATGAACAAAAGATGCTCCCAGGCACCCTTTCCATATGTGGCAGCTGCCTGATGCCTTTGCAATGGTCTTGGAACAAAAAAACCCTGCAGTTGGCTCTTCCCTCCCCTTGAGTTATCATCATCCATGGCACATTTCTTCACACCCTTCATTAAGCCTGATCCTCTTGCTCTTCAGGCAAAGCCAGAAATGATTTCCATCCCGCGTTTCGTATTGCTGAAATTACAGTAACTCCTTACGCTAATGAGTCCTGGTTTAACAGGTCTGTGACTGTACAGTATCAATGAAAGCACAGCTGGAGAAATAAAAGCCATGTAAATAGCTGAAAAGAGAGGTAAAAGTCTGGGCTCTTTTCCAAGAACACTAAACTATAGACTCCCAACATCTGGTCCAGGGTGGACTCCATAGCATTTGCTAAGGGAAGAAAGAGAACAGGAAAGCAAATGAGAGGAGAGGGGGAAGAGAAAGGGAAGGAAAGGGAAAGGAAAGGAAAGGAAAGTTATCAACCAATTTTTTTTCTACAAGGAGTTTGTGCCAACAGGAGTATTTGCCAATGATGTTTCAAGATGCTGCCATTTTAGCAACCCAGCTACAGCCTCCTCTGTCCTGTAGCCTGAGGAAGCCCTCCAGATGTTTTTGATGGCAACTCCCATCATCCCCAACCATTGGTCATACTGGCTGAGCCTGATAGGAGTTGTCTGAACATCTGGAGGGCACCCAGTTAGGGCAGGCTAGTCAACTAAACTAAATGGCTGTAAAGGCCAATTCACTAAATAGTAAATAAATATTCCCCACCATTCTTGCATGGAGTTCAAGGCAACATACATGTCTCTCCACCCCAATTTTATCTTAACCACGACCCTGAGGAACATTAGAGTCAACTGATACAGTATATATGAAGTTCATTGCTTAGGACCATTCTTAGGGCTGAGGGTCACCCAGTGAATTTCCTAGTTTATATTTTATTTATATTTATATTTTATTAAGGTGATTTCAGTTTTTAAAAAATAAACTGATAGAGGAAAAAAGAAGGAAAAGTGAGAGGGAGAAAACAACAACAAAGATACATATAAAAGTGAAAATATGCACACACACACACACACACACACACACACACACACACACACACAAAAGCAATATGCGATATTTCCATACATTCTTGTATAAATTGGTAAAATGGTGTCCTAGTGCTTATAAACTCATTCCGAATGTTATTGCATTCATCCATACAGAGTCTGCACCTGTAAGCAGTCCGTTCATAATTTGCCAGTGATGTCATATCATCAGTCCATTGACTGAAGGGTATCATATTTTTATTTTTCAAATTCCTCCATGTCAATCTCTTGGCCACCATTAGGCCACAGAAAATCCATTTTCATTGTCCCATTGATCATTTCCATACTGCAGGTAAAATAGTTAGATACAATATTCTCCACTGAAAATTTTTTTAAAAAATTTGCACAGTCATAGTTACATAGTCCAGCACTTTCTCCCAAAACTAGTTAAGCAAAGAACACTGTACAAACATAATAAAAAATTCCTTCAGTAGAACCTTAAAGACCAACTAAGTTTTTATTTTGGTACGAGCTTTCGTGTGCATGCACACTTCTTCAGATACACTTGAAACAGTGTATCTGAAGTGTATCTTCAGTGTATTTTCAAGTGTATCTGAAGACGTGTGCATGCACATGAAAGCTCATACCAAAATAAAAACTTAGTTGGTCTTTAAGGTGCTACTGAAGGAAATTTTTTTATTTTGCTTCGACTCAGACCAACACAGCTACCTACCTGTACAAACATGTGTTTCAGAGAGGCATTGTCTAAGCCACATCTCCAACACTGAGCTATCTTAGCTAACCTTTTTTAAACAACCGTAAAGGAGTTCACTGCAGGAGGCAGTGGAAGACAGGAGTGCCTGGCGTGCTATGGTCCATGGGGTCACGAAGAGTCGGACACGACTAAACAACTAAACAACAAAAGGAGTTCAATGAACTAAATATTATTTTCTGTTCTATTAGTCTTAATTTTAATTCTAATGACACCTTAAGTATTGAAGCTAATACATTTTTCCCACTGTCTGGGTAATAATGAAAGTTACAGTTCTTTATTCCGATCATCTCTTACAGTCTGCATATTGAACTTGTGTACTGTTAATAAATATCTATAAAAAGTAATTTCTGGCCTTTTATTTTTGAATGAGTTGTCTATTTGCTCCAATATCTCAGGTATCTCAGAAGCTAAAAGGGCTGAAGGCCCTTGTTAGGAGATGTAGTAATTGAAGATGCTGTCATTGGACTGGATCTGATAGATGATAATTTTGTCTTAAAATAGCAAAAGTATAAAATTCATCTTCCCCATCTATCAGTTGGTCCAATGTCATTCACTTGCTTCCATCCAATTTTTCCATATCAGCGGTACCTCGACTTACGAACGACTCGACAACCGAATTTTTGACTTACGAATGGGGCAAATGGCCACACGCTTACGAATTTCTCGACATCTGAATGGAAACTGCGGCTGTTTTAGATAGGGTTTTTTAAACTTATGAATTTTTAGATGGGGTTGCTTCGACTTACGAATTTTTCCATTTCCAATGCATTCCTATGGGAAATCGCGTTTCCAATGGCGCTTTTGGACTTATGAATTTTTCGACCTACGAAGGTGCCTTTGGAATGGATTAAATTCGTAAGTTGAGGCACCGCTGTATTGATGGTTGTTTAGACCTAAGGGAGAGATAGTGTTAAACAGATGAATGAACTTAGTCTCTCATTGTAACAAACGTTTATCAATATTCTTGCAATAAAAACGATCTAGGGATAACTTCCAAATAACCGCTGGTAGAACACTACATGCAATACAAACACACAGAAGATGACTTCTTGTTTTTTGTTATTTCGAAGTTATCCCCAGATCGTTTTCATCGCAAGTGTAACTCTATCTCTCCCTTAGGTCTAAACAACCATCAAGACTTTATTTCCTTTCTGTAATCTGCCTCATCCCTCCTTGTACCACTGTCTCTTTAAATCTTTAAATTTTTGAGTTGTTATTAGAACACACCCAGTTTCCTTCCTATATATTACAAACACACTTTGGTTATCTAATTTTGATCTACATGTACACGTGTGACTATAAGACTTGGTAAGAATATATTTGCATTGTTATATTTGCCTAGACATGCTAAAGATACCTTAAGATAGTGACATAGATATGCTTGTATAATAATTCAATGTTCTTAGAGGGTCTCTAATGAAGGTATATTTAACTTATTCCAGCTGATGAAGAATCTCCGAAACAGGGCCCTTTCCTGGTATACAGTGGAGCCTCGCTTTACGACTACCTCAGATTACGAAAACCTCTGTTTACGAACGCCGCGGACCCGGACGTGTTTACATCCGGGTTCCGCAGCATCGGATGCGCAGACACGATCTGCGCAGCATGTGCGTGTGCAGAAGTGCTCTATCGGCGTTTGCACACACACAGAAGCGTGCCTTCGGCGAACGAATGCCTCAGCGAGCGAACGCCTCCGTGGAACGGATTGCGTTCGCAAACCGAGGTATCACCTGTATACACTTCATCTGACGTATAAACTTCTTAAATAAATCCAACCACAGAAGAGACTATTTGAAACTATTGTATCATTTGAACCATAAACAGGGATACATTATTACAGCAGCCTGAGTTCTTGCCTTACCACTACTGTATGTGACCTTCAGTCAAGAACTCCAACTTCTTTACTTATTCCCATTCAAATATGGGCAGATGCTGTCTCAGCATTCAGTTTGAAGTATTGTACAGTCTCTGCCCACATTTGTCATGAAAATTCCTTATCATTAAGTAGGGAGACATTGAAGTACCAATTTTCCCTACTTTAGTCGACTTGAGAAATTCACATTCCAAGATAAATGTGTTATGATCGGATACATAACTGATGTCAATACTACAATCTTGAATTTTATCTTACAGTGAGGATGGTGCTAAGAAATAATCTAGTCTAAAGAAATTCTGGTCCAGGGCTGACAGAAATGTGTAATCTCTTTTGGTTGGGTACATTAATCACCATGGATCTATCAGATTAAATTCGTGCATATATTGTCAAAATGATTGCCTGACTAAAGATGTTTTCTTCCTTATCAGTGTATTTCTACCTTACTCAGGAGACAATATTTCATTAAAATCTCCACTGATTATCAGATAATCATAGGAACATTGATTTAACTTTGCAAAGCATTCATGAAACATATCAGGAGAGTCTATGTTAGGTCCATATATATTAACCAAAGTTATTATATTTCCTGAGAATTTAGCACACAAAATTAAATAATGCCCATTTTAATCAATAATAGGCTCTTGTACCTCTAGCACCAGTATGGCAACTCCTCTGGAGTTTCATGAATTGTCAGTAAGAAATATTTGCCCTACCCAGGTTTTTTTTTAATAGTGTTTTGTCTTGGTACATTAAGGGGGTTTCCTATAGGAAAGTTATATCTGTTCCCAGCAATTTTAAATATGTGAGGACTAGATTCTCCTTCTTAGTTTCTTGCAGACCCTTCACATTAAAACTAACAACCTTCATGTTGTTGTTTAGTCATTTAGTCGTGTCCGACTCTTCGTGACCCCATGGACCAGAGCATGCCAGGCACTCCTGTCTTCCACTGCTTCCCGCAGTTTCATCAAATTCATGTTGGTAGTTTCAAGAACATTGTCCAATCATCTTGTCCTCTGTCGTCCCCTTCTCCTTGTGCCCTCAATCTTTCCCAACATCAGGGTCTTTTCCAGTGAGTCTTTTCTTCTCATGATGTGGCCAAAGTATTGGAGCCTCAGCTTCAGGATCTGTCCTTCCAGTGAACATTCATATTTGCACCTAATTCAGCACATAAATCACTTCTAGTAGCTAATTAATCCATATATATTTCAAGGATAAAAACCTAACATGTTTAAACTAGAATTTAATAGGTATTAGCTATATGTAGAATCTGTGTTTCCTCACATCTTTTAATACAGAAAATAGCAAGGAATCTGATGTAGGACTCCAGATTAGCCTATTTTTTCATGCTTCTTGCTTAGAGGAAACCACGTGTTTGGTCTGCAAGTTGTTATGTGAAGTCTGAAAATATGGAGATTTTATTTTTCTCGCAAATTAGTGGCGTTTCTGAGGACCGTTCATGTGCTGTTCATATATCAGAGATAGAATCATATCTCTGCTTTCATTGTGGAGAAACTCAATTATAACAGGAGCTGTGTTTCTTCATTGTCAAATTGGGATTCTAATGGCCTGATTAATTTGCAATGGAGTATCTGACCCCAGCTGTAGCAGTTTTCTGAGGAGGTCCTCCAAGAACCCTGGCAGATTGCCTTTAGTTGGAATTTTGCAAATGCCAACTATGCTAAGGTTGTGTCTATGTGCTTGGTTCTCCAGGACTGTTATTGTATTGTTCAAAATATTATAATTGGCTTCCGCCAAGGGTTCCTGGAGAGCTAAACAGTTTTCACAATTTTCTATTCATGTGTATATTTCTGTTACATCTTGTTTAATCTGAGTTGTTTCTGCTTTCAGGCTGGATATCTCCTCCTTAAGATCAATAATTTTTTGATCTAAGGCTGAAACCTTGACATTCACCTGAGTTAATTTATATTGCAATGGTTTCAGGTATTTAGTTTGTGACACAATTTCCTTAAGTGTCTCAGCAATGAAACTCTCTGATGCCATCTCTCTCTCTTTCCCAGCCTCTTCCACTTTCTGTTTTGCCATTTTGCTGCATGTAGTGGGAGTGGGACGGGGGATGGGCCATAGCTGTCAAGTACCCCGTTTTCCCCGGGAAACCCCCGTTTTTACTTACCTTTTCCCGGTGGTCCCCCGTATCACTTTGTCTCCCGTTTTTCTCCGTTATTTTCTCCTGCCGGCAGCCATTTTTTCTTTCTAATTTGCTCTTCTATGGGCACCAAAATGGCCGCCGCCGGCTTCAAAAGTCGCATCTACGCATGTCCGGAAGTGCATAGACGCTACTTCCGGTGTCAGCGGCGGCAATTTGTGTGCCCATAGATGGGCAGAGCGACACCGGAAGTTGCGCCGGCGCACTTCCTGACATGCGTAGGAGCGACCTTTGAAGCCGGCAGCGGCCATTTTTGTGCCCATAGAAGGGCAAAGCGACACCGGAAGTTACGTCGACGCAACTTCCAGCGTCACACGGCTGCTGGTCCCGGATTCTGCAGTCCGGGACTTGGAAGGTAAGGGATGGGCTGGTTGGGGCTTGACTTTTACCATCTCTTTTACTTGCCCTGGCTGACATCAATCAGCTTGCTGGTGACAAGTAGGAGATAGGAACTTCTGGGAGCTTATTAATTGTCTTTGAATTTGAAACGATTTATTACAAGATTTGAACTCCCGCGCAGGGAGCGTGCTACTTCGGCCATCTTCAAAGCCGGAAGTGAACTCGCAAGAAGCCGGAAGTGACATCACAGGCCACGCAGGGCCTAGGATGCCACTTCAAGGCCCTGCAAGGCCTTGGACGGGAATTCCAGTTCCTCGCAAGATCCCAGAATTCTTGTCTGAGTCTTCGCAGGGCCCTGGAGGTAGCATCTGAGGCCCCAGGAGGCCTTGGAAGTGACATCCTAGGCTTCATGGGGCCTCTGACATCACTTCCAGGGGCGACGTAATGTGACATCATGACGTCATGTTATGGCAGTGCTTCTGGGTACCCATGATCTGGGGCCCAAGTTGCCGCCCCTGCTTCCAATACTGCATGTATTATGGGAAAGTGCATGAAAATGAATATACTAGTGAAAATAACATTTGCAAAACTTATAATCTACACCAGAAGTGATTGATCCTGTGCTCTGATCCTGGTCTTCACCCTTCATTACCTTTATTCTTCTTGTTATTTTTTCTTTGTTCTTTTCTGTTAAAATATGGGTACATTCAATAAAAACCTTTTTAAAAAACATATGAAGAAATTGCTTGCAAAAATGTGTGTGTGTGTATGTATATATATATGTATGTATGTATATATATATATATATATATATATATATATATATATATATATGGATCAATGTAGAGAACTGAATTTAAGATTGGAAAAAAGAACTACTTCTCTCATCAGCCCCAGCCAGAAATCCACCTTCCACCAAGCCAGACTTTGGGTCCATCTGTCTATCTACATTGACTGGCAGGGACCCGAACAGCATCCTTTCCCAGTCTCTACCTGGAGATGCCAGGGATTGGATCTGATCTCTTTTGTATGCAAAATACATGTATCTGTATTTACAGCAAATCCCAGCAGTCCATTGCCTCAGTGTGGCAAAATGTGTACAATGATGTTAAGAGCCATTTCAAGAGCCTTCTCCAATCTGATGCTCTCCAGATGCTTTGGACTACAACTCCCATGAGCCACAGCCAGAGCAGCCATGCTCACATCAGCCCCAGTATCTTCTAGCTGTGCTGGGGATGGTGGGAGTTGCAGTCCGAAACATCTGGAGGGCACCAGGTTGGAGAAGGTTTCTCCGGAGTGTGCCATTTGATTAATACAGTTGTTGCCTCCCTTTCATCAAGGACCATTTACTATTTTTTAAATAAACTGCTAGAGAGAGCACAGACATTAAAGATGCCTATAGCCTAAAAGGAAGTTACATCCACCACCACCACCCCCTCTCTTTTTTTGTTCCTGATTCTCAGACCTCCGGCTTTTCACCACCTGGACACCAGTTCTAAAAGGATGACTTCATCATTTATCATTTTACCTTTCAGTGCTTTACTGAATACATGACCTGCTCAGTAAAATATTTGCAGACTTGGTCCTCTCTGGTCCTCTCCCATTACAAAGGCACGCATAACATTTCACATCACTTTCATGCAGGTGGTCCTAACTCAAGGCCAAACAATATAAAGCCAGGCCAGTTCAGCATTATAGGTGAAGGTATCTGAACTGAATAGAAGGTATACAGTAACCACAGATGCCAAGCTAAGCTATACATTTCAAAGATGGTGCTAATTTATTTATTTGCCTTGCATAGACCGAATCCATCTGTCCAGTACAAATTATCAACTCCAAGCCTTCTAACAATTAGCGTCTCTCTTTTTTTATATTGAAATTGTTCACATATGTATGGAAGAGCTGCAGAAAAGTTATATTTAAAAAAACGGTTCCGCTCTTTCAAGCAATTCCACTCCATTAAGTTTTATGAGTATACATGTCTGGGGAGGGTGAGGGGGTGGGCAAATGCAGATACTTTTCTCTCCCCCCCCCCAGCTTATTTCAAGAATGTTTAGCTGCACCGAGCTTAATGTCTTTTCAGTCCATTCCTCTGGTTTTCTCTTAATTCAGAGAGAGAGAAATATTTCCTGTCCTAGATGATGTTGCTGTAAATAGATTTGCACGAGGTGCTCTGCTTGTAAATATTCTTCAGGGCAGCCAGGGGGCTGGTAGGGGGGGAAAGGGGCGGAAATGCTTTTGCTACCAGGAAATGGAATGGGTAAGGAGAGAGAGGTGAAAACACAGGCAGGCACAGAAGACTGGCGTGCACTTTTCACAACACCCATTCGTTACGTCATCATGGTGGTGCGTGAGCCACTTCCAACATGTTCAGCCTGCATGCCACATCAGTGATGCCTGTATCTTGAACCAGGTGGGCAGTGCATTGCTGTCCAGACTCGACCACCCAGAACTGGATCCCATGCTGCCATATAGCGATGCGGCTTAGTAATCCATCAGCGGTCTTTAGCTATGCTGTCATTCTGATAATCAGAGTGGTTTAAAAACAATGTGAGTAGATCTTTCCACCTGTTCAATGTGTGTGCTTTATGGATGAAGTGGGAACCGGACCGATAAATCATCATGGGCAAAGAGCACCCTCTAGTCATTTTCAGCTCCATTTCTATCCTAAAATTCAGTGTGCAAGAAAATGTACACTCTTAAACTCAAATCCCCCTTTAAAAAAAATAATATACAGGGTAGGTGTTGTGCTAGATCAGTATTTCACCTGAATAGAATAGAACAGAATTTATTAATTTTGGTCACAGACCAGTTCCAGCTCACATAAAATATCAGGGAAGTCAGAAAACACGATAGGGATACATTCGAATTTGCAATTGGGTATAGCAGGGGCAATACAGATATAGCAGCAGTTTTAAAATATATAAGTTAAATTTTAATCACTAATATTGTCATTTAAGGCCTTAGTCATTATGGTAGCACAGCTTGTTCCCTAAGTTTTATGGCAGTCATACAGAATTTGGCCACCCTTAGCATGATCTCTGGATCCTTGTCCTCTATCATGGGTTTTAGACATTGAAGTTCGGACCTATTTGGAGATTTTTGTATAGCAGGGATGATAAGCACTGAACATATATCCCTGTAGAAACAACAGCGTAACAAGTCATGAGAGACATTTTCTACCTCCATCAAGCCGCAGGGGCAGACTTGTTCCACGTATGGTTTATCCTCAAATCTTCCCTGCAAAAAGGCAGATGGCAGCATGTTTAATCTAGCAAGGGTAAACAGCCGTCTTTATTTAGGTATTTGTAATTTTGACAGATATTTTGCCGAGGTGAATCCTCTCCCATTATCTATATTTCACCTGAATGATTCAACAACAGCAACAAATGGATGTTACCATTTTCACTTAGATTACACGAATGCATTTGGGGTGAATGCATGTGGGCTAAAGTGGGGAGGGCTGCAAGCCTCTCCCTCGGCATCCCAGGGAGGGCTTCTAAGTGCATTAGGAACTAGGGATGAGATAGAACTTTGATTCAGTTCACATAGAAAGGTGAAACCACCTAATTCACACTTTCCGAAACAATATACAAACCGGAACACGGTCATCTTTTAAATTTCACACTTCTTTGAATTTTTGTAATGCAACTCTCTTCTCAAGTAATGTGTACAAAAATGAATGTTTTAGGGGAAAGGGTGCATAAAAATGCACATATTAATGAAAAGAGAATACAAAAAAATGCATGGCAGATGGGGAAATTGCTTTGCAAAATGTGTATATTCAGAAAACCTGCATTAAAATGTGTGTATTATGAGAAATTGCTTGTTTTACTAAATTTATATTCCGCCCTTCCTCCCTGTTATGTACTGAGCTGAATCCTAGAACAATAGGATTCAGAATCAGCGGGAGCTACCCAATCCAACTCCAGGTGGAAGTGAATCCGCAACCTGATTGGCCTGCTGGAGCAGCCAATCAGGCGGCTGGCAGAAGTGAATCTGCTACCTGATTGGCCTGTAGGAGCAGCCAATCAGGCTGCAGGCAGAAGTCAATCCACAATATAATTGGCCCACAGGTGTAGCCCTGAAGTAGCCAATCACGCAAGGCCCATTGTGTAAATAATGTATATAAGCAGATGGTTTTGGGAAAAGAGCCATTCGTCTTCTCTTCTTCTCCTTGATGAATATGAGCTGAATAAAGAGCATGAAATTCACTCTCGACTCCGAGTATATTTCACTGGCGACGAAGGTGGGATCCTGATGAGCTGACCGCCACCACGCACTGCACCGCAGCACCGCCACCTGCTGCACCGCTGCATCGCACCGTGCATCCAGGCTTCAGCTCCAGGACCCAAGGAACCCAGAATGGCAACCGACAGCAGCTTCTTGCCATTCAAACCAGCATCAGGAGACTGGGAAGGGTACGCCGCCCGTTTCAACTTCCTCCTGCAAGCGAAAGAAGTCACCAACGATGCCATGAAGAGGGCGACATTCTTCAGCGTCTGTGGAGAGGAGACGTTTGAAATCGCCCGGGCTCTCCTTGCACCTAGAGATGTCGCTACCGTCTCTTACAAAACAATAATGGAACGGCTGAAGGAGCACTTTTCACCACAGCCCTCGGTGGTAGCTTGCCGAAATGCCTTCTACGCAAAGCGGCAAGCCCCGGGGGAAACCATAACTGGGTTTGTGACCTCCCTCCGCCAAGCCGCCCGGTTATGCAACTTCTCAGAGTTGGAGAACATGCTTCGTGACCGCCTCATCGGTGGCCTGAGGGACGAGATGTTGCAACGACGCCTCTACGCCAAAAAAGACCTCACGTTCCAGATTGCTCTGGAGGAAGCCCTGGCAACCGAAGCCGCTGAGAGGTCAACGCAAGAGGCACGACCGGCCCCGCCATCCCAACCGAGGGTCTACCACGAAGACCTCACCGACGAATCCGAATCTGACAGGGAGGAAGTACACCGAGTACAGCGGCGCACTCAAGCAGCACACACACCACAGCAGCCTCGACGAGAAGGAGGGAACTGTGCAAGCTGCGGGGAGAACCACGAGAGGAGGACCTGTCGTTTCCGCAACGCAGAGTGCAGGCAGTGCAGAAAATTGGGACACATCGCCCGGGTGTGTCGGGCTCGACTCACCCGTCGACAAGCATCAGATGACCGACCCAGGAGCCCCAGGTCACACGGCACCATGCACCAAGGCAACTCGACGGAGCTCACGGACTACCAGGTATTCCAGTTGCCCCATCCCAGCACAGAGAAAATTTATATAGAGGTACAGATAGAGGGAGCCCCATGCCGCATGGAGCTGGACACGGGTTCAACTCTATCCATAATCTCGGCCCGAACATTAAGGGAACTGTGCCCTAATGGGGGTCCCAAACTAAGGCCGGCCCCATTCACCCTCCGGGACTTCCAGAAACGTAAGGTCCCTACAATGGGGGTGGGGACCTTCAGGGTGCAATATCGAGGGCGAAAGCAACAATTGGACTTGCTGGTAGTTAAGGGCCCCTACGTTAGCTTACTGGGACTGGCATGGTTTGGACCTCTGGGGCTAGCCGTTACCGGGGTGAACCGCACTAGCTTACAAGTGGACGTGGACGCCATATGCAAAGAGTTTCCAGGGGTTTTCGATGGGGCATTGGGACAATATACAGGACCCCCCATTGCCCTACAGCTAGACCCCACTGTACGACCCATCAGGCACAAGGCCCGCCGGGTCCCGTTCGCCCTGAAACCCCGCATAGACGAGGAATTGGACCGGCTCGTGGAGCAAGGAGTGCTGGAGCCGGTGCCCAACGCCCCCTGGGAAACTCCAATTGTCACACCCGTCAAGCCTAACGGTTCGGTCCGCATCTGTGCAGACTACAAATGCACCATAAACAAGGCTCTCACGGCCCATGCATACCCAGTGCCAGTGGTCAGCCATGTCCTCGCCACCCTGGCTGGGTCAAAAATCTTTGGCAAACTGGACTTGGCCCAAGCGTATCAACAGTTGCCTGTGGACGAAGCCACAGCAGAGGCTCAGACGATTGTGACGCACAGAGGGGCATTCAGAGTAAAGCGGCTGCAATTTGGCGTTAGCGTGGCACCAGGCATATTCCAGAATCTAATGGACTCTCTTCTTAAAGGGATTCCTGGCGTCACCCCCTTCTTCGATGATGTACTGATCGCCGGGCCCACACCAGAGGAATTTGAGGACCGCCTCCGCTCCGTCCTGCACCGTTTCCAGACGGCGGGCCTCAAGGTGAAGCGGGAAAAGTGTTTACTGGGAGTGCCGCAGGTGGACTTTCTGGGATTTAAGGTGGACGCAGAAGGGGTCCATCCAACCGGTGACAAGGTACGGGCCATTTGTGAGGCCCCAGCGCCCAAGAGCAAGCCCGAACTTCAGTCATTCTTGGGACTATTGAACTTTTACCATGCCTTCCTTCCCCATAAGGCAGCGGTAGCGGAGCCCCTACACAGACTCCTAGATAAAAGGGCCCCTTGGGTGTGGGGCCAGGGACAAAGGGCCGCATTCCAGGCAGTCAAGGACTTGCTCGTCTCGAACTCGGTCTTGGCACACTTCGACGAGAGGCTGCCAGTGGTGCTGGCATGCGACGCCTCTCCCTATGGCATCGGCGCTGTCCTGGGACACCAACTCCCGGATGGAAGAGAGGTGCCGGTGGCATATTTCTCCCAGACGCTTGCTGCAGCCGAACGAAACTACTCACAGATTGACAAGGAGGGTCTGGCAATCGTGAAGGGCGTAAAAAAATTCCATGATTTCTTGTACGGGCGGCCCTTTACCATAGTGACTGACCACAAGCTGTTGCTTGGCCTGTTTGCCCCCGAGAAGCAGACCCCCCAAGTGTTGTCTCCACGTGTCCTCAGGTGGTCAATTTTCCTTGCCGGCTACCAGTATGCACTAATCCACCGCCCTGGGAAGGCGATGGGCCACGCAGACGCACTCAGCAGGCTACCACTACCAGAAACAGGCCCCGACCCAGCGCCTGCGCAAGAGGTTATGACCCTGGAGCTGCTTCCCGACCGACCCATTCAGGCACAAGAAGTTGCGCACCATTCCACAAAAGATAGGGTCATCTCCCGGGTCCTGGACTGGGTGTGGCGAGGATGGCCCAGCAGCAGCCCCGGGCCAGAATTCGCTGGCTACACAAACCGCAAACATGAACTGTCGGCCCACAAGGGGTGCCTGTTATGGGGAAGCAGGGTTGTTGTTCCCCAGCCCCTCCGCAAAAGGGTCCTCACAGCCCTACACGAGACACACCCAGGGGTAGTGAGGATGAAGGCCCTTGCCAGGAGTTATGTGTGGTGGCCGGGGATTGACAGAGAGATAGAGGCCTGGGTCCAACACTGCCAGACCTGCCAAGAATCCCGCCCGGATCCCCCAAGGGCCCCAGTCCAGCCCTGGGAGTCCGCCCGACATCCATGGTCACGCTTGCACGTGGACTTCGCTGGCCCCTTCCAGGGAAAAACATTCTTCATAGTGGTGGATTCCTACACCAAATGGCTGGAGGTCGCACTGGTACCGTCCACTTCTACGGCGGCAGCCATCCGGGTACTACGTAAGCTGTTTGCAACCCACGGGCTCCCTGACACCCTCGTCTCAGACAATGGAACCGCATTCACGTCAGAGGAGTTCCAGACCTTCACAGTGCAGAACGCCATCCGCCAAATCCGCTCAGCACCATTCCACCCTGCCACCAATGGCCAAGCGGAGCGCATGGTGCGGACCACCAAGGACAGCCTCCGCCGCATAACACAAGGGGACTGGGAATACCGTCTTGCCGCATTTCTTCTAGCACAGCACAGCACCCCAAGCACAACGACGGGCCGGAGCCCAGCTGAACTACTCATGGGCCGGCGCCTTGCAACTAGACTGGACCGACTTCACCCCGACAGAGCTCAGGATGAGGTAGTGGTGGGGAAAGGCAGGAACCCCCGGACATTTGTGGCCCAGGACCCAGTGTATGCAAAGAATTTTGGGGCAGGCCCAGCATGGGTACCCGCCACAGTCACCAAGGTGACCGGTCCCGTGTCGTACGAGGTACTAACGGAAGGGGGGCAATGTTGGCGCCGCCACTGCGACCAGCTACGGCGACGATTCCCAGGAGGAACCCGGGAGGAGAGCGGGACAGAGGGGTCCCAAGGGGACAGCAGGGCAGTGAGGCCTGTAGAGTGAGAGGGGTGGGCAGGGGAAGCAGAAGCAGTAGGCACAGAGGGGCGCCCCGAGGCTGGAAGGACACCGGAACCAGAGTCACAACCTAGTGGTTCAGTGGCGCCAGACCAGACAGCCCCGGCACAGCCAGCAGCCTCGGAACACGAGCCAGAACCAGAACCCCTGACCAAGGAACACCCCAGGCCACAACGCACACGGAGGCGGCCAGCAGACCTTGGGGACTACGAATGCAACTTCCCGGGCAGGACTGGAACTTAGAGGGGAGGGGTGTTATGTACTGAGCTGAATCCTAGAACAATAGGATTCAGAATCAGCGGGAGCTACCCAATCCAACTCCAGGTGGAAGTGAATCCGCAACCTGATTGGCCTGCTGGAGCAGCCAATCAGGCGGCTGGCAGAAGTGAATCTGCTACCTGATTGGCCTGTAGGAGCAGCCAATCAGGCTGCAGGCAGAAGTCAATCCACAATATAATTGGCCCACAGGTGTAGCCCTGAAGTAGCCAATCACGCAAGGCCCATTGTGTAAATAATGTATATAAGCAGATGGTTTTGGGAAAAGAGCCATTCGTCTTCTCTTCTTCTCCTTGATGAATATGAGCTGAATAAAGAGCATGAAATTCACTCTCGACTCCGAGTATATTTCACTCCCTAAAAAACCAATTAAAATGCTGGTGAAGCTTATGGCTACTTCTGTAAAACAAACAAAAAACAAACAAAAAATTGCAAACTGACATGGAAATGTGAAGACCTGAAGACTGGAGAATGAGAAGCCACCCTTGGCCTGCTTAGCTCAGTACTGGCCACTCTGATTGGCTGGCCATGGCACCCCAGAGTTTCAGGCAGGGGTCATTCTCAGCTCTACCTGTAGATGCCTTTGAGAAATGAGCTATGGCCCTTCAATTCAGCTGAACAATCTCAGAATCATGCTTCAGACCACCTCCCTCTCCTCACACAGAGCTCAGCAATGAAGCCAGTGCGTGCAAGGATGTTGGCCAGTGGGGAAGCATTCCTCCTTCCCCTCACATTCACCCAGATGCGTGAATAGTTTTTGATCAAATATCATAAGAAAGCTTCTTTTAAAAAGGCAAATTATGAAATATCCCATCATGGTGCAAACACAGAGCACGCTATAAGGTAAGAAGGGAATTGTAAACATTGCAGTTTAGTTCAACCTGTTGTGGGAATTCTAGCCATCCATGAACAGAAATATCTATTTATTGTGGGCCAATTATTAGCGTTAGCTTTAGTATTATTAGTAGCAGTATGATTGATTGATTGATTGATTGATTGATTAAATGTCTATACCACCCTTCATCCAAGGATCACAGGGTGGTTCAATATAAAAACACAAAAATACATACCATAGTCACAAACAAAAATAATAACATCGACCCATCCTATGATTTAAATGACTGTATATTGTCTAATTAGCCAAAGGCCTGGGGGAAGAGTAGTGTTGTTGTCTGGTGCCAAAATATATGTAATGCAGGTTCCAGGTGAGCATCCCTGCAGACAACATTCCACAAATGGGGAGCCACCACAGAAAAAGCCCGCTCTCATGTTGCCACCCTCTGGACCTCTTATGGAGGAAGCACACAAAGAAGGGCCTCAGATGATGGTTGCAAGGTGCAGGTCAGTTCAATGAGGAAAGGCTAGAATGGATGGAAGCAGAAGATATCAAAATATGAGTGGAAATGAGGTAGTAGGGAAGCCCTCCCTGAATCGGGACTATTCAAGGAAGGAAGAAGCCCTGTGGGAATGTGCTTCCCAGGAATTAGACCAAAAGAAGCAAGAACTGGGTGTGCCTTGACTAGGACTGAGCCAGACAGGTAATGTTGGGCACCAAACAGATTTGAAAAGACTTTGAAGGCAGTGCTGGAAGTGCAAAGTGGCAAAGGCTAAGGGTTGGTTCAAGCATTTCTCAAGCAGTGACTATCTTTGGGGGGGGGTGACAAATGGGATGCAACCCCTCCCCCATGCTCGGAACATGTTGAAAGTGCTCCACATCCATGCACATCTGCATGAGAAGCCTGGTATGGGTGATCTTTTTCTGTCTTTTGTAAGGGTGAAGAACTGTGCAAAGCACACGTAGAAGTCAGTGGTGCTCCTGCACAGCTGTCTTCCCCAACCTGCTGCCTTCCACATGTTCCTCTCCAAATATGGGGGAGAAATTTGATTCCGTTCACACTTAAAGACAAATTTACCAAAACAACATGAGAACCAAAACACACAAAGCCTTCGAAATTTGCACTTCTCTGAAATTTGATATGCATTTCTTCTACCCAAGAATGTTTACAAAAATGGACTGTCTTAAGAGAAATTGCTTTTAAATATGTGTACATGAGCAAGAACTGCATACCAAAAAATGTGCCTGTTGGGAGAAATTCACACTAAAAATGAGGATTTTTGTTTTTTTTTAAAGAAAATTCACAAATTGCTGGATAAATGTGGAGAACTGAAATTAAGATTCGAAAAATGAGAAACTTGGGAGAACCAAAATGGACAGTTCCTTCCACCCTTGTCATGAGTCCCAGCCAGCTTAGCTGAGCTGTCCCCAAGCTACATTGCCTTTCTTGAGTGGCAGGTTATAATACCTTCGTACTTGAAAAGTGAAGCACATAGGAAGCCACCTCCCACCAAGCCAGACCTTTGGGTCATCATTTAGTTGCATGTCTGCACTTAGACACCCTGCCTCACACATAGGGCTACGTGGGTGGTGGTGTGGAAAGGGAATATCCTGTTCCCCGACCATGTTACTTGTCCAGGTGACTGGATCAGAGCTGGATCACAGCATCCTACCTCCATTCATTTTCATGGCTTCTGTCTCTTCAGCCCTTTGTGAACCTGGCTTTCATTCACCACCAACCTGTCTATTCCTCTGACTTGTTTATATATCCACATATTGTTGGGGGGAGGGTTGAGAGAGTGTGTCTTAAATCACACAACCACCTGATTTACATGCACTCGGCCACGTGGCCTCTCTCTCCCCCCTCCCCGTTCCCTCCAGCTACACACACTTGCCTTTCTGGAGCTTGGCACCGCCCTCTGTGTACATTCCTCACATTCTACCAGCGGCTTTGCTTATATAACCTTAAACTACAGAACCTCCCTCTCCTCAAATTGGTGAGCTGCAAGCTTCGCTTCGTTAGACCATATGCTGTCCTTAACCCCCTTCCATCTGGGCTTCCCATATACAAATCTGTCCTCTGTTCCACTGGTTCCTAGCACTTGCTACAGACAGATGCTAAACCCTTCACATCTGCACTGCTGCTTTGCAAAAGAGCTTGTGAAGTGTATTACCAGCGTGTACTGGCATTATGAGCCTCCGTACAAGTTCGTTCCTTGTCACAACTTAAAAAACAAAAAGCATGTGTTGTATCCTTTCTGAGCTTCATCTCCAAACTCAGACAAGACACGACAAAAAAAAACCCAACAATCTGAAAACTGTTCAATTACTGCGACGGCAACTGGCCATGTTAAAATGTTCCTGACAAGGAAGAAAAGTGTGTGGACATTGAAACCAATGGAAGGTAAACTATAAAGCATGACCAAGTAGAAAAAGCTGCAGCAGGGAGACAAAAGAAGATAGACCATCTTCTGCCCTAGGTAGCACGATCCTGGCAGGGCTTAGGACTCGGAGGTGGCAGTCCCTCTCTGCCACAGACTATCCCCCCCCCAAATAGGATTACAGTACTATTCCCATACTTCCCTTTGAAAAAATCTGTTTGGTTAATATTAACTTCCGTTTGATAAATATAGCAGTAGTTCACCCTCTGAGACTCTGGCAAGTTTGTATTTTAATTTAAAGCTGCAAAATGCATCACTTTACACAGTTTCAAAACCCTGACCCAATCTTTCCTGGAAATTTCAGTAGCAAAAAGAATGAGGATTCTCCAGAGGAATCCCCTGCTTGTCTACATTACAGCAAACACTGTTAATAATCTGGCAAGTTTATGAACGTTTGTTTCACTTAAAAGGGGGAAAGTCCCAATATTCAAGAAACTGGCAGAAACAGTCTCTTCATATTTATTAGGTCCAGAATGTGATCCCCCCCCTTTAAATTACGCAGCAAAAGCTACATGGCCAATCCACTTGCCGAATGATTTTCCATGTGGAGACATTAGGGCAACCAGTTGCACATCACCAAATACACACACACACACACACACACACACACACACACACACAACAAAAAAGAGGGCACATATCTGAATAAAATTTGCTTCTCAATTATATGTATAGATGCAAATTTAAAAATAATTAATATAATTTAAATAAAAACTACAGTGCATCTCACCATAGTGGGTGAAGCTGTGATGGGGTTACCTACTCTAGGTGCTAACGTCTGATGGGCAACTTCAGAGCCCCTAATGCCCTCCCTTCTCATTGCTTTAAACAAGACTTGGACCAGGGAGCCTTGTAAATAGAGTGGCACCTTCAAATAGAGGGCTGTAACATAGAAGGGCCACACAAACACCCTAGGCTATGCAGTAGCAAAATGAAGGCAGGTGTATAACTACTAAGTTACAAAAGTACAAAATGTAAGTTCAAAAATGGTGTCGGAGCTGCAGAGCACATGTGCTGACACACACATGTGGTCAGCCTGCAAGCATGTAGCACTACAGCTTCCTGCCGAGGCAGACAAAGAAAATGATATCACAGAGTTCTCTTTAGAAAAAGTGTGAGCCTCGGCCCCTTTGTGTGCTCATCTGGCAAAGCATGAATTGTTGGTTTGTCTCGCATTTTTGCCCCCTGGTGGCTACACTATAGGGTGCCACAGGGAACTGTCTTTGCCCTGGTGCTGTGGAAGGATGTGTGGATCCAGAATTGGCCTCCACAGTCACTTACGGACCCAATGTTAAAACCGTGTTTATGGAAGACAATCTTACTCAGCTACGAGTGATAGAAGAAGAAGAAGAAGAAGAAGAAGAAGAAGAAGAAGAAGAAGAAGAAGAAGAAGAAGAAGAAGAAGAAGAAGAATTAGAAGAATTTAATATCAATATGAAGCCGCTGGGAGCAGTCATTAGGAGTTTCAGAATAAGGCGCCATCAGTATGCTAATGACACTCAATTCTGTACCTGTCAGTCAGGAGAGGCCATGTAGTCATAGTCCCTGACCCCATTGCCTGGACACAGTGGTGAAAGGGATGAAGACAAACAAGCTGAGCTTGAATCCTGGAAAGATGAAGGCACTGTGGATACAGTAAGTAGCTCCCAGGTCTGATAATTTGATCAGTTTCCTACCCTGGTTGGAATTTCACAGTTTCAAGGTCCTTCTGGATCCAGCTCTGTCTCTGCAGGCTCAGTAGCAGAGTTGCCATATGTCTGAAATTTCCCGGACATACCCAGAATATTGTATCCAAAGCAGTGTCGGGCCAAAAATTGGCTAAATTTCCTGGAAATTCTGGACATGTCAGCAGTGTCATTTTTTGCTCATTTTCCTTTTTAAAAAGCTTTTAAAAGCCCCTCTCTTTTTTTTGCAAAAATAGCTCAATAACATTGGGCAAAAAAAGCCTCAACAACTTTGCTTCCCCCCCCCCAAAAAAATAAAACTCAACAACTTTGCCCAAAAGGCTCAACAAACTTTTCTGTCAGGATTTTCACTTTTTAAAATATGGCAACCCTACTTAGTAGCCTCAGTGGCTAGAAGTAGCCTTTTACCAACTGCAATCATTCCTGGACCTGACTGCAGTAATTAAACGTAAAGGGACCCCTGACCATTAGGTCCAGTCGTGACCGACTCTGGGGTTGTGGCGCTCATCTCGCGTTATTGGCCGAGGGAGCCAGCATACAGCTTCCAGGTCATGTGGCGAACCAGAGCAGCACACAAAAATGCCATTTACCTTCCCGTCGGAGTGGTACCTATTTATCTATTTGCACTTTGACATGCTTTCGAACTGCTAGGTTTGCAGGAGCCGGGACCGAGCAACAGGAGCTCACCCCGTTGTGGGGATTTGAACCGCGGACCTTCTGATCGGCAAGCCCTAGGCTCTGGCAAACCCACAGCGCCACCCTTTAAGTAAGGGACTGGTTATTTCCCAGACTGGATTACTGCAGTGTGTTCTATGTGGGGCTTCCCTCGCACTTGAGCCAGAAGCAGAACCCGCGCTTTGGAACTCTCTGCCTATTGATATCAGGCAGGCACCTTGACTGCGCTCTTCTCAGCACATGCTCAAGTGTGTTTGTTTAGGCAAGGCTACCCGGATGCTTAGAACGGTGAGGTCATTTTAATAATGATAATGATTATTATTATTATTTATTTCTACCCCGTCCATCTGGCTTGGTTTCCACAACCACTCTGGGCGGCTTTCAACAGAACATTAAAAACAGAATAAAACTTCAAACATTAAAAACTTCCCTAAACAGGGCTGCCTTCATATATCTTCTAAAAGCCGGATAGTTATTCGTTTCCTTGACATCTGATGGAAGGGTGTTCCACAGGGTGGGCGCAACTACCAAGAAGGCGCTCTGCCCTGGTTTTAGTAATCTGTTTTAGTATTTTAACTTTCGTATGTTTTAAAGCATGGTTGTGATTCCCCCCCCTTTATTTGGTTATTTTATCTTTTTGTAAACCACTTTCAGGGGAGATTACACACACACACACACACACACACACACACACACACCAGACAATGTATAAACTTTATTAAATAAATATGCAAGAGGATTCTCACTTGCCTGCTTTGAATAAAGAAGAAAGAGTCCTGCAGCAAATTTCTGTCCAAAATGCAATCCTCTATTTAATCTATGCATGTTCAATGTTCCCTTAACAAGTACAGATAAAATAGATGGACATCCGGAGACTTTCAGGAACAGGGCTATAAATCTGAACAAGGAAATGAACGTATATTACAAGATGCAGGCTTCAGCAGTGCTAATTCCCTGTTTTAATTTTTTAGGAGTGTAAGGGGTGGTGAACTTCAAGAACTAGGAAATCTACAGAGATCTTTTCCTATAGGTTCAAATGTGTTCTTGAGGCACTGTGTGTGTGTGTGTGTGTGTATGCGCGCACACACACACACACATACACACACACACACACACACACACACGGTGCCTGCCTTCTGTACCACACAGTGCCTGTCCACCACTCAGCTTGATTAGCACAATAAATCAGAAATCCTGTTTGGCACCAACTGCCCTTCCATTACTGCACTTGCTCTGCTTAACATCTTGAGGACCATCCAATTCATCAGAGTCGCATGCATGGGATTTTTAATCCTTTGATTTCCCCTGTTAACTTTGTTGTGAATATTCTACCTCACATCTTTGCTGGCAGAGGAACTAGATAAAGATAAATAATTTCAGAAAGTCCTTGCGACAAAGCTCCCAAATACCCCAACCCCACTCCTCTTTTTTATTTTTGAAGAGTGGGGTGAGGATGAAGGGAAGGCGGTTAGGGGCTGGGAAAGCTCTCCATTTCACACAGCCCTTAGTTCAAACACTGACACGACAGCCTGACATCCAAGGAAAATTGCCGCAGTATAACTGAGCTCTGTGATGCTCTCTGGAGCCATTAGGAAGATAACCATCTTTAAAAATAATATTTGTTAACTAGATGAATAGCCTATCCGTTATGGCAAGACTTTCTGTCATTGATATGCCTGTCAGTGCTAATTTCTATGCCAAAAAAAAGCAAAACAAAAGTGAATGAGAATTGAATTTCATGTAATTGTTACACAGATGTGGCAAGGTTGAAACGGTGAGGAGAAATGGGGACTTTTCTGAATTAGGCAAAGGAGACAAAATTCCTTTCTGGGGCACTATCTGTTTCAATATCACTCAGTGATTCACAGATACTTTGCTAAATTCTCACTGAAAGTTCATGAGAATGGCTAGCCACACTGACTGGCTGATTTATAGAAGTATTTATATACCGCCTTCTCTTGAAATTCCAGAGTGGTGTGCAGAAATATGAAAATGTTAATGGGTGCTGTACAGAACAATCACTAAAATCACTGCCTACTAAAAAATTTTGTAAAAATGTAAAAAAGGCTTCAACAGACATTTGA
Source organism: Zootoca vivipara (assembly GCF_965207765.1). Lineage (NCBI taxonomy): Eukaryota > Metazoa > Chordata > Lepidosauria > Squamata > Lacertidae > Zootoca > Zootoca vivipara. The sequence goes on from NC_142585.1 coordinate 29,077,908, forward strand.
AAACCTAAAGCAAAGATATGTGCCAAATCTCTTCTGGGATCATGTTCTATAAAATAGATTGGCAACACTAAAAGCCCAACTCCTGATTGAGGTCAGTCAGGCCTCAGTACTACAAGGACAATCTACAACCAGTGGCGGAGCTTCATGCTCCAGCAATGGGGGGGGGGGGGCTGAGCAGGCGGGGTGGGGGTGGTGCGCATCCTGGGGGTGTGGTGCGTGGGCGGGGGGGCAGCTGTGATGGCACCCCACCAGGATCACGCTGCCGGGGGCGGTGCGCTCTCCCCCCACTCCTCTTCCTCCACCAGTGTTTACAACCGCTCCCTCAGAGGATCTTAGCGATCAAGCTGGAACGTAAGGGCTCCAGGATATCCTTAAGATATCCTGCACCTAAGTTGTTCAGCGCTTTGTAAAGCTACACAAGAGCCTGAAAGAATTTTGGCTCATGCCCCCATTAGATTTACCACTAGACATGTGCTTAGGGCCTCAAATTTTTAAAGGGCCCCAAAGTCTTTTATTTTATCTTTTTTTAAAAAAAATTATACACAAACACACCACACTCACACTCAAGCCATACATTTAAACCACTGTACCACTTTAAACAGTCCCAGCTTCCCCCCCCCAAAGCATTCTGGGAGTTGTAGTTTCTTCATTGTGCTGCTGAGATTTGTTAAAACCTCTACTGTATTCCTCTTCGCAGAACTACAGTTCCCGAGTGGTTTAACAGCCAATCCCTCCCTTCAAGAAACTGAGAATTGTGGCTCTGGGAGGATGAATGGGGCCTCCTAACAACTCTCAGCACCCATAAACCCCAGCTCCTAGAATGCTTTGTGGGGGAAGCCATGGACCATTTAAAGTACGTGGGACAGGGATCCCTGCATTGGGGGTGCCTGGCTTGCAACCCCTATTAATTGTGTGCCTGGGGCTCCAGCCCCCCTGCCTCCCCCCCCCCCCCGCTACACCGCTTCTAGATGCAGCTATCAAGAGCAAATCAACCATCACCATAACAAAGGATTGCCTGAAAACTCCTGGCTGGAGCTTCATCATTCAGGTAGTTTGCAGAATGGTTGCAGAACTGCTGAGAATATACCGTATTTTTCCATGTACAGTGGTACCTCGGTTTATGAACACAATTGGTTCCGGAAGTCTGTTCATAAACTGAAGCGTTCATAAACTGAAGCAAACTTTCCCATTGAAAGTAATGGAAAGTGGATTAATCTGTTCCAGACGGTCCGCGGAGTACTTAAACAGAAGCGTTCATAAACTGAAGCAAACTTTCCCATTGAAAGTAATGGAAAGTGAATTAATCCGTTCCAGACGGGTCCGTGGAGTACTCAACCTGAAGCGTACTTAACCCAAAGCATAGGTGTAATTGGTTCCGGAAGTCTGTTCATAAACTGAAGCATTCATAAACTGAAGCGAACTTTCCCATTGAAAGTAATGGAAAGTGAATTAATCCGTTCTAGATGGGTCTGCGGCGTTTGTAAACCGAAAATTCGTAAACCGAGGTGTTCATAAACCGAGGTTCCACTGTATAAGACTAGGGCATTTTTTTTTTTAACCAAAAAATTAGTTGGGGCTCGTCTTATACACGGGTAGTGCTGAGGGGTGTTTTCTTAATTTGGAGTCCACCAAAATGGAGTCTTATACATGGGGGCATCTTATACACGGAAAAATACGGTATGTGTTTGCCCCCAGCTGTGGATCTATCTAGTTTTCTGTCAGCAGAGATCAAGCCCGTTTTGAACTGCTACGTTGGCAGGAGGTGGGACTGAACAATCACTCCGTCCCAGGGATTCGAACCAGCGACCTTCTGATCAGCAAGTTCTAGGCTCTGTGGTTTAACCCACAGCGCCACCCAAAACCTTAGCTTGCCATATAAATTTGTTTCAATTTCTGCCCACTTGCCTCATCCTTTTCTTGGGAGTAGCTCAAGTGAAATCAACGGACCTATTTCTGAATAAGTCATATGGAGCAAGTGCAGCCTTGTTTCTTCAATCATTTGTCACCACCGCAAATAAGAATTCCTTTGCCACTCCAGCAGCCACCTGCTCTGGGTACATATATATATACACTCCCCCTTGATAATGGTAAGACCTTCTGGCTTTCCAATAAATAGTTTATTGACCTGTGTAATGAATTCTAGAGCCGAATACGAGGTTACTAAATGAAGAAAAAAAAGTGGCCGTCTAGCCACATTATGTCAGAGGGAGTAACAGAAAAACTGAATTATTTTGTTCCTATAAATACAGTTTAGCATTTTCTTTCAGGTTAGCTTCCCAATGACTAGCAAGGTTAGACAGACCCAACAAGACAATTCTATGGTAACAGCAAAAATATCATGCCTTTTCAAGACTCCCCATGAAAGAAAGAAAAAGAAAAAGCTGTCTGGTATTTGCCACAGAGACATTTAAAGTGTTGTTTTCTACTGGAGGTATCTGACGTACTGCTAAGACATATAAAATGCTTGGTACTCTTTAAGATTTGCCCTGCTTTGGCATATTTGCACAGGATAAAAACTGCCCTTTTAATGGAAAATTTAAAAATAACTTGGAATACACAGAAAGAACTTCAAAGAATCAAATAATTTAATTTCTGTTGGATAAGGTGAAGACAGATGTAACATTTTTAGAGCAGCGCAGGTGGTTTGAAAGCAATCTTGCTGCATTCAGCAGCATAAATGCATTTTTTTCTCTCCCAGGGCAAACTCTGAAAAACTCTGAAGTTGCAAGTTTCCAGTTTGGGCACTATGGGAGCAAGACGGTTGTGGAGAGCACCTGTCACATCACAGATCCCCTTATGGGACATCTGCACATTCCTGCATTGCATTGCAAGGGGTTGGACTAGATGATCCTCAGGGTCCCTTCCAACTCTACAATTCTATGATTCTATGATTGCCAAGATACCTCACCCATAACCACAAGATATTTGCTTTGTTGTTGTTGTTATTTAATGTGATTGGTTGTGAGGGCTAGGTATCATTTCATCAGCTCCATACACCACAAAAAGAATTTGCTGAACCGCGGAAGTTATTAATGGGGTACCTAAGACTCTTGCAAACTGACTTTCAGACTTTGAAAAGCTGGTATAGCTAGATCAAGTTCATCACTTTTGTTAAATTAATTAAATAAATAGCTTTAATTGGACTTTGAATGAATTTATTGTTGCCGTTTTGAATTGTATTGTGTTACTACCTTACTTAGTAGGTCATGCAAACTGCTATTCAGAATAATGTTTTTTATAGGGTAGGGGGCACTGGGAATGAGTTTAGGGAACCAAGGGGGGGTGGATTTACGGCTGTGCGAGTTATGTGCATGCTCTGGGCCCTGAGCCGAGGGGGCGCTGTCTCAAAGCCCGATAAGCAAAGCACCAGAAGGATCCTTGAGTCCTCCTTCCTCCTCCCTAAAGCCTAGTTAGCGCTTTCCCAGCTTCGGGAAGGAGGTGAGAGGGTTCTAGCACCCTACCAGAGCCTCACACCTCCTTCCCATAGCCGTGCCTTTTTACCAGACTTTGGGGGCAGGGCCATCTTTACCCGGGGGTGAAAGGGGCGCGGGGCACCTGGGCGCCGAATTCTGGGGGGCACCAGATGCCCGCCGCTGAAGCCGCCTAAGCTCTTAACTATTTACCTGTTGTGAAATAATAAATAGTTTTGATCAAGCTAGAAAAACAAAAAGACTTTAGACTTTGTGCGCTCATTTACCAAAGATGCACCACACCAGCAGTGGCGTTTGTCATTCACAAAAAAAAAAAGATCGCCGTCCTCCCCACCCACCCACCCCCAGTTTTCGCACTCCCCCCACCCCTTTTCCCCCCTTTTTGGCTGGACTCTGTGCGAGCTGGAGGTGAACAAACTGAAACCATGAAGCATCCCGATTTGACCAAGACATCCTGGAATTACAGAAGCCATCCCAGCTTCTGATCGGACCCCAGAATGTCCCATTTTTCAGTCCTGCACTTAGGGGTGTCTTAAGCAGGTCGGGTGCCCGGGCGCCATGGTGCGCAGATCGCTCTGGCGCCCCCGCCACGTTTCTTCTCACGGCTGGTGGTTTCCACGCGGCTTTGCCGCACAACGCCCTCCTGCTGACCCGGCGCCCCGCGCCACCCAGCCTACCCCTAGAGCCGGCCCTGCCTGCACTCTCACGCGAGTCAGCTGACAACCGTGAGAGCACAGGACAAAAAAGAGAGCCTTCCTATTTTCAAATCAGAGAGGCGAATGGGGAGCAAGGGGGCAGGGCGCCTCTAAGGCCTCCATTGTGTGGTGGCAAGGAAGCTGCCGCCACACTTCTTCCTCTTTTTGAGAGAGACTATGTCAAGTCTGGTGCTGGGAATGGCAGGCCCCACGCGACTCCTGCCACTTTCTCTGCTGCTCCTGGCTGACCTCATCGCTGCCTCTGAGCTGGAGACCAGCCAGGACCAGGAGCCGCCCCCACTGCCTTAGCAGGAGCAGCAGGATCTGATGCAGCCTGCGGTGCAGAGGCCAGAACTGCCCAGTGCCAAGGTGAGGTGAGGGAGTAGAATACTATTAAGATGCACGTCTTTTGGTCCCAGGAGCACAGTACCACAAGACACGCACCCCAGTTTTCATCAGCAGAATGTTGGAGGGTGTGCTGATGCCTCCCATAGCCTGGTGGGTCAACAAAAGAGGTTTAAAGACTGTCTTAAGGCAATTTTTTAAAAATGTACTGTAAATACCAAAAATTGGGAAACACTTGCCAGCGAGCGCTCCAACTGGAGAACAGCCTTTACCAAAGGTGTCATGGGCTTTGAAGACACTCAAACTCAGGACGCAAGGGAGAAAGGGGCTAAGAGGAAGGCGCGCTTGGCAAAGCCACACCATGATAAACTCCTGCCTGGAAACCAATGTCCCCACATTGGAAAGACATGTGGATCCAGAATTAGCCTCCACAGTCACTTACGGACTCATTGTTAAAACTGTGTTTACAGAGGACAATCTTACTCGGCTACGAATGATCGCCAAGGAAGACAGGAGGTACTGGGTGGAGCAAAGATATTCCATGCATTCCTTCCGTGCCATTTTGCAGGAGAATCTCTGGGCCACAGCAAGTCAGCTAGGAAATAATGCCAGTGCAGGTATGGCTGCCTAAGCAGCTAGCTGTTAGTCTCTGCTGCTATCAGAACGCTGATGTCATGAAGAGGCAGCCTAGAGGATCCTGTAGCCACCTCCTCTACCCACAGACTTCCTGTGTGTCCTGAGATGCCCTCCCAGGGAAAGACACCCTAAAACAGGGTTTCCCAAACTTGGATCTCCAGTTCTAGCTAGCAGGAGCAGTGTTCATGGACGATGGGAACTGTAGTCCAGAAACAGCTGGAGACCCAAGGGGGAAAAACGTGCCCTAAAATAATGAAGATCTAGCTAATTAAAATGAAAATTGCTTTATTGACAGTTGGATATGATGACCCTGAACGAAATCCACATCCATTGGAATGAGTGGAACTTCTACTGTGTTTGATGGCATTCTGCATAAACTCAAAGCAGCTGACGGCTGGTTAATTGCTAATTTTAATATAAAAAGCCACTCAAGATAGCTGTGAATATTCTTTCTTTAAAAAAAATAAAAATAGTTGGATGTGGTAAAAGTCACTATTATTCTCAGCTAAATAGGAAAGATTTTTTACTTTCAAGTCTAAATATAGATTCCAGTGGAAAGCCTCATTGTAACTTGAAGAAATTTGCCAAACATTCAATATAATGTGAATAGCAAGATTTCTATCCAGGTCTGGTCTGGAAATGTGTTATATTTTAACAAGTATTTTGCAGTGGAAAAGTTCTCCAGTCACCATAGACTTTTAGTACCTTTGGAACAGATGTTTTGAAATATATAAGGAAGCAGATCACTATAAAAGGGACATCAAAAAGTTTTACCTCAAAGCTCTCCAAAGCATCCGAGAAAAGCAGGATTAAAGCACATTATATTCCCTGCTATCTCTCTTTTCATCCCATTGCTTTCAAACCACGTGGATCCCTTTTAATTTCTCATCCCCCAGGAATATCATAGACTTATCTGTAACCTCAAGTGACTTGTAGTCCTTATGACTTTATTTTGCATAATTTGGCAGAATTACTTAGCATAATCTGACAGGGCCAAGCTAACCCAAATATTAATTCACTGGAGAAAATTTCCAACACAGGCGTATCTTAGTTGGCGATGGCTGGGGAAACGGATGGCTGCATTTGGTGTTGTTTCCACTGTACATGGCTTATGAAGAAAGGACTTTCATTTGTGGGGCTATGAACTTTTTCTGGGCAGCCTCTCTAAACTGCAGTGGTCTTCATTGAGATCAAGGGTGGGGTACCTTTGCGGGCCCTCCAAATGTTTCTGGACTCCAACTCCCATCAGCCCCAGCCAGCATGGCCAGTGGTGAGGGATGATAATAGCTGGAGGTCCAACTGGAAACCAAGCCTTATGAGGAACAGTTGAGTGAATTGTGTATGTTTAGCCTGCAAGAAGAGGAGACGGGGGGGAGATAGGACAGTGATCTTCAAATATCTAAAGGCCTGTCACATAGAAGATAGAACAAGCTTGCTTTCTCCTGCTCTGGAAGGTAGGATTCAAACCAATGGTTTCAAGCTACAAGAAAGGAAATTCCGACTACCATCAGGAAGAACTGTAGAACGGACATCCTCAAAAGAGGTGGTTCATTGGAGGCTTTTAAGCAGAGGTTGGGTGGCCATCTGTCATATATTAGGGTTTGGAGTTGTTTTTTGCATTTTCCGCCTGGACACTGCTTCCAACTGCAGTATTCTGGAGATGTCCAGGAAAATCCGGACGTATGGCAAGCCTGTCATGGATGCTTTAGTTGCAACTCCTGCACTGCAGGGGGTTGGACTAGATGACCCTCAGGTACCTTCTAACTCTACAGACCTATGATACTATGAACATCAAAGGTCCTCACCCCTAATTTAGACTCTTACTTCTAAAATACCTTCAGATGCAACATTTTCATTTGAATAAGTACAAGCTGGCTGTGAGCATTTGTATCACATTCATATTCTTTCATTTCTTTTTTTATTAAGGGGTTTTAAATATCTTGCAATATGAATGCAGCCAACAGCAGCTGTTTTTGCACAATTTTAATTCCCAGATGACAGATTTACTTGCAAGACGTCAGATGAACTGTTTCCCAAACTTCTGATAGCTGAGACCTGTCCCCCCCTCCCAATATTAAAATTGGAGGCAAAGTTTACTCTCTTCAAAATGGTTTACATCTGGAACATGTAAGCATAAGAACTACTCTTCCAAAGAGGAACCCCACACCCCCAAGGGCATTGCCAAGGGGGCAGCTGCCCCACCATCAAGTAAATAAATAAAAATACTTGGCTGAACAATTGTGTCACAGGCAACTTGGTTCTGCCCCCCTCGACATAAAGCCTGCCCCCCAATAAATCCTGGCTATGGCCATGCACCTCCCTGTGTCTGTATGAATCATTGTTCTTGAGGAACCTCCTAAATGGCAAGTACAAAACAGTGATTTGCACAGAGACACAACAAGCACCCATGAGCGCAGGTCATTCCACCATGCTCCTGCCTTGGGACTGACTGAAAGTACCCAACACATTCAATGCAGTGGTTGGGCAAAGTGAAGGCTGATTGGAAGGAGGCAAGAGCGCAAGAAGGTGAGGGGTACTTCATTGCAATGGTGGGTAGCAGGTTCTAGAGCAGCTGTCACCAAACTGGCACCCTCCAGATGTTCTGGACCACAACTCCCATCAGCCCCAACCAGTCACTGTAGTTCCAACAGCTTCTGGATAAACAGTGGATACATCACTACACTCACTGCTGGAAGGGAGGCCTGGGCAAATCATGCTTTGGTAGCTTCCAGATTGGACTTCTGAATATGGTTCAGAAGCCTTATTCAGCATTGACACAGCAGCTGTGAGAATGTGGGCCAGCTTCCCCAAGTTCCATCTTCAATCAACCTCCGTGGCTGCTTGCCAGGAAGGTTCAGGATGCTAAGACTGTTTGCATTCCATTTGGATCTACGTCAATTCTGTTTGTGTCTTAACTTATGTTACAGTTATGCTGATATGCAGTTCCCTTTCTTAAACTCTTGCTTTTTGATGGTCTGGTGGCTAGATGCAAATAAAAGAATCTGCAAAGCTGAAACATGCATTAGCTTCCAAGTTTGGGCCTCCTGCCTTCAGTGTTTCTAAACAGCACCTTCCCCTTTGGTTCAGGGGTCTACCTTGTTTACCAATACTACCCAAACCAACTAGGTTCATGGCCAGAAGGCCTAAATTTGATACAATACCAGTGTTTGAAGAATGAGACAGAGAACTGGGGAGTAGAATCCTTCCGATCCCGATTTAATCCTCAATTATAGATTTGAGAATGAGATATAAAGGTGGGCAGATCTCCACTGCACCCCAGTCTGCAGATTGATTGTATGATGAGTGGAAACTGGGATAGATTAGGTGAGATAGGGCAACTGTCTGCCTCACACCCACTGGCATGTGGTCCCCAGAGGGCTGGGTTGTATGAATGTGGCCGGGGGGGCGGTTATTATTATTTTATTTAGAGCACTTGTATTCTGCTCTTCAGCCAAAAGAGCTCCTAGAGTGGCTTACATGTAATAAAAACAAGACACTCATTCTCCAGGGCAATTTGTTTTTATGTTTTGTATACTACTTAGAAGTCATCTGGCCATTGTGATATATAAAGACACATATAAATACACAATAAATAAGCTGTGAGCAGTGACCCAGCAGAGGACCAGGCAGAGGCAGTGACTTTATAAACTCCTCAATCTGTTCTGAACTTTTGCTGGATTTGTAGCTCATTGATGCTCCAGTTCTGACTACATCATTGATTCCGGCTCCAGCCTCTCCACCTGCTCCTGTGTGTTTTGCTTCTGCCCTGGAAGCTGCTATGAGATTCCATGGACAGTGGTACAAAACAGTTTTAAATAAAAACAAATGTGAAAATGAATGACATAGAAGCACTGTGGAGACCCTCTGTGGCAGGATACCTTTTTTGCGGGGGTGGGGGGCTCACTGGATCATTTTAATTTAATTAATTCCTTGTGTGCCCTGACAATGAAAGGGGGCGGGGAAACAACCCAAGAGAGTCTTTGTGGCCCACTGATAAAAATGCCTTGGAAAAGCTTACCTAGGACTTCTGAACCAGAAGCATTGCTGAAAAACAAGACCCTGAGATCTTATGATTATGCCCTGAATTAGCTTGCTGACAGCACTGAGATCAAATCTCCCTTTTTTATGGAACAGTTCCCAGGCCAGACAGTTTGGAAGCTTTGGAGCCTCAAACTTATCAAATATGTAGAAGGAACTAACACACCAAAGATCCTACTTACTAAATGGAGGACTCTCACACAGATTAGAAAAAGGTTTTTCTCATCATTCCGTTTTGAATGGTAGGAATGTAGCACTACAAAGTGCTATATTTAATTGCACTCTGTGGATTGCTTCATTCCTGGAGGTGGATAATTCATACATATGGAAAATTTTGGATGACGATTTCGCACTGAAATTGTTAAAATAACATGAGAAGCTTCATAAGTTTCTCACTGACAGACAAAACAGAAAGTCAGTTTGAGGCTACACTCCTTTCAAGTTCATATATGTATTTCTACACACATTGACAATTATGAATGAAGGCTCATCTACACTGCTATTTGTCCCGTGATTTCTAGGTCCAAGAGAGTTTTCTTTTGTCCTGCTTCTTTCCTCAGGAAAACCCACTCTTTACTGCTGAATCAGAACAAACATCAATCTACAGAAATCCTGATTGATGTTTGTTCTGATTCAGCAGTAAGCAGTGGATTTTCCCAGGGAAAAACATGTGGGACAAAAGAAAAAGCTCTCAGACATGTGCCTAGAAATCAAGCGACAAATGGAAGTGCTGGATGAGCCCTGAGTCTTACATTCATGAGGACTAGCAGCTCATGGCATAAGAAGCCAGTTACATTTATAAGGTGTCAAGTATTGTAGTAAAACAGTTCATTATTTACATAGACATTTTAATTACATTTATTAATTGCATAACCCACTTTTTAATTCATAAGAAGACCTACAAGGACAATTAAACCTTAACATCCTCTTTAAAAATTAATATAATATTGAAACACTAAAACAACTGTATAATTCATAAGCCACACATTTCACATTTCATAAGCAGAATCTAAAGTTGTTGTGCCACTTTTCTTTATCAAAGTTCTCGTCTTCATTAACCAGCATCTGAACTCTTGCCATGCTTACACAACCACTCTTAATTTGCCAGGAAGCTGAAATCCTGCATGAAAACTCTTGTATGCTCTCTAAACTCAGCTGTTTCAAAGTTCATCTCCAGCTTAGACCAAAGCAACATTTAGAGCATGAAAACGATTGCTAGGCTAGCACCACAAAGAATCAGTGGGAAGAAGAGTAGCCCTAATAACAGCTGATAAGAGTGTTCTTCGTGCATCAAGATTCATATATGATTTTCTTATTGGCAGACCCCAAAAGACAGAATGTTTAAAGATACAAGTTGCCAAATGTATTTATTTAAAATGATGAACACATTTAGAAAGAATGTTAGTTCCAGAGGCAAAGCACTACAGGGTCTGCAAACTGTGATTGTTGGATTCTGAAAGCGTTCCTTTCTGTAAATTATTTTTAAAACCCCACAAAGACGAAGCTACGCATTATCACATGGGTGACTAAACCCCAGTCTGGGCGAGTGCCTTGGCTCCCCAAGCAATTTTTCTTACTCCCTAGAACCCCACAGATTTTAGTGGTGGCAGTGAAAAGAGGGGAGGGGGTAGAATTAAAACAGACAGGTGGGGTTAAGCTTCTTTGCCCAGCTCAGAACCCTAATGGGGATGTAAATCCCCTCCCCCCGCTATCAGAGTTATCATTTATATGGGAAGAGGAACTGTGTGTCTTGTGGGTCGGGTGAGATGTGTGCAATAGTGTGGGGCAGTCATGCCTTCTTCTGTTGTGCATGCTTAAGAGCAGATGTAGGGAACCTGTGGCCCACCAGATGTTGTTGAAATACAACTCCCATAATCTCTGGCAATTGGCCATGTTGGCTGCAACTGATGGGAGCTGTAGTTCAGCAACATTTGGAGGAGAGGGGCAAAGGTTTCCTTCTGACTGCTGTGGCCGTGAACTCAGGCCCAGAAAGTGTAGCCACTCCTGCATTATAAGGAACACAGGACTGACACTGAAATTGCAACCTCTGTCTCTAGGACACACACACATACCCATATAGCCAGTGTGGTGTAGTAGTTAGAGGTGTTGCACTAACACCTAGGAGGCCATGGTTCAAATCCCTGCTCAGCCATGAAGCTCACTGGGTGACCTCAGGCCAGTCACTGCCTCATAGCCTAACCTACCTCACAGGGTTGTTGTGAGGATGAAATGGAGAAGGAGAACTATGTATGCCACATTGAGCTTCTTGAAGAAAGGTGGAACATAAATAATATTATCTGCTTGACTTCCTGGCATGATTTCAGCATGCATTATTTGTTTGTTTATTATTAACACAGTATAAATAAAATTTATACACTGCTTGATTGTGAAAAACCTTGAGGTGGTTTACAAAAAAGATAAAATAATAAAAAAAATCACTAAGAAAAAATAACAAAACTAATTTTAGTCTTTTGATAAGTGTTGAGCATACTGCTTTATGGTGGTGAGACTTGGGCAACCTACAACCACCAGAAGTGATGCCTCAAAGCCTTACACTTGTGCTGTGTCAGGAAGATTCTTGGGCATCACATGGCAGGATAGAGTCTCAAACAAAGATGTGCTCTCCCAAGTCCACATTCCCAGCATATTCACACTCCTGCCTCAGCAATGCCTATGCTGGCTTGGTCATGTCCACAGAATGGAAGATGGAAGGATCCCCAAGGATGTGTTCTACAGGGAACTAAGTGGCTTCAGGCTATGCATGATGAGCAATTCTCCCCATTTATTTTCTGACTAACATTACTGTTGCAGCAACTATTGTGGCAAAAGACGGAGAAAGACTTACGCCAAAAAGACAATGAAGTTCAGCAGCTATCAAAGGGGGAAAACACAGAGGAACAGACCCGTTCATATCTGTGTCCAAAATTTTGTTCTCTTTTTTTCCCTTTTTCATTTTTTTGAACTCATAATAATGATTAATATTATGGCAACACCCTGCATTGAGGGTAAAAAAACACCCCATAATCCTTTCCCAAAAACATGACTCAGCCTCTTCACTCCCAACTATCTGTGAGATTCCTTGGAAAGAATTTTAGGTCCTTTATGCACAGTAACACATCTTTCCAAAAAACTGTCAAATCTTTCAGTGCTTGATGTGTGGAAGCGATCCAACACAATCCCACACCTGTCGTTGTGTGTCATCAGAGTAACATGCCACAGTTCTGTTCCTTGTAGTTTCCAACAGGGCTTCCAATATTCCCAATCATCGTTACCAAGAATGTGATAGAGCACAGTGTCTGGAGCAAATAAATAAATAAACAGAACAAGTAGGTTTCATCCAAAAGCCAGCTGAAATCAAACGAAAGAGGCCAGAATTCCTGGAGCCAAAACAGGGGGAAAGGCCACCATGGGAATCATGGGAGGGAGGGAGACCCTCCCTAAACAGCAAATTATTTTTTAACATCATCATCATTGTGATTTATATCCCACTCTTCTACTAAAGTGGGGAAAGAATTGTAAATAAAACTGCTGATATCAAAATGTGACTCTATGGTGCAACCACATTTGGATTACTGTGCACAGTTCTAATTGCCTCATCTCAAAAAGAATCATAGAATCGTAGAGTTGGAAGAGACCACAAGGGCCATCCAGTCCAACCCCCTGCCGAGCAGGAAACACCATCAAAGAATTCTTGACATATGCCTGTCAAGCCTCTGCTTAAAGACCTCCAAAGAAGGAGACTCCACCACACTCCTTGGTAGCAAATTCCACTGCCAAACAGCTCTTACTGTCAGGAAGTTCTTCCTAATGTTTAGGTGGAATCTTCTTTCTTGTAGTTTGAATCCATTGCTCCGTGTCCGCTTCTCTGGAGCAGCAGAAAACAACCTTTCTCCCTCCTCTATATGACATCCTTTTATATATTTGAACATGGCTATCATATCACCCCTTAACCTTCTCTTCTCCAGGCTAAACATACCCAGCTCCCTAAGCCGTTCCTCATAAGGTATCGTTTCCAGGCCTTTGACCATTTTGGTTGCCCTCTTCTGGACACGTTCCAGCTTGTCAGTATCCTTCTTGAACTGTGGTGCCCAGAACTGGACACAGTACTCCAGGTGGGGTCTGATCAGAGCAGAATACAGTGGTACTATTATTTCCCTTGATCTAGATGCTATACTCCTATTGATGCAGCCCAGAATTGCATTGGCTTTTTTAGCTGCTGCATCACACTGCTGACTCATGTCAAGTTTGCGGTCTACCAAGACTCCTAGATCCTTTTCACATGTGCTGCTCTCAAGCCAGGTGTCACCCGGAATCCTGTATTTGTGCCTTTCATTTTTTTTGCCCAAGTGTAGTACTTTACATTTCTCCTTGTTAAAATTCATCTTGTTTGCTTTGGCCCAGTTGTCTAATCTGTTAAGGTCATTTTGAAGTGTGATCCTGTTCTCTGGGGTATTAGCCACCCCTCCCAATTTGGTGTCATCTGCAAACTTGCTCAGGATGCCCTCAAGCCCATCATCCAAGTCATTGAAAAAGATGTTGAATAAGATTGGGCCCAAGACAGAACCCTGTGGTTGGAAAAAGAGCTGGAAAAGGCTCAGAAGAGCCACCAAAATAATCAAACAGATAGAGCAACTGTCTTATGAGGAACAAGTAAAAGGAGACATGATCGATTTATATAATATTATGCATGGCATGGAGAAAGTGGATAGAAAAAGATTTTCCTCCCTCTCTCATGACACTTGAGTCTATGGACATCTAAACCTTGGAAGATTCAGGACAGATAAAAGAACAGACTTCTTCACACAGCACATAGTTAAACTTTGGGATAATCAGTCTCATATAGCCACATGCTTAAATATAATTAATGCATGAATGGGTTAACACCATTGAGTAAGCTGTCCTGCCAGGCTTAGCTCACCTTGGGAGGGACTAGGTAATCAAGCCTTTGTTCTTCATTCTACTGAGAAGCTCAACATGTGAGGAGGTCTGAGCTGGTTGCTCCAAGCTCAGACCTCATGTTTCTCACAAGCCACTTGTGGGTTCCTATAGCAATAATTTATGAATTTTCACTACTGTAAACTAGCATAGTTTTACTGCCTGTGCAACCTTTCTGAGTGATGTATGGAAAAGCATATGAACATGGCCTTTGGAGGGTTTGTAAATAAACCATTTTTTAACTTACCAAAATGTGGAAGTTTTGGAACGCACAATGGAATATTTTAAAAGTCTAACAGCCTATATTGCCATGCTTTACTTTGTTGTATATTTTGTATTTTCAAATCTCTGCTGGGGTTCTCTAGCCAAAGAGCACTTGCCCCAAACCTGAATCCTAGCATCCAATAAATTATCCATTTTTTTCTTTTCCAACAGCATAAACTACAGAACTCACTCATATAGGTGGTGGAGAAAGCTATCAATAGCTACTAGTCAGCATAGCTACATTTGCCTCCAAGGTCAGAGGAAGTATGCCAGAATTGCACTGGCAGAGGAAAGGGGGGGCAGGAAGAGCAGTCTGCCCTGGGTGCCATGGGGCTGTACAGTGAAAGGGGCGCTGCTGTGCTGCACTGCTCTTTCTTTTCCTGCTCTCTCACCCTCCCTCTCCATCAGTGCAAGAGTATATGCCTGTGCCGCCGCCCCTGAACCCACTAAGGCATTGTCCTTAAAGCCACTGCCGCGAGGCAGAGGCAGACGAGAGGGGAAAGCGAGCCATCCCACCAGGGCTTGGGAGCTGCGAGGCCGCTTCTCTCTTGGCTGCCACACACTCTGTATCTCTTAAACACCTATACCCGGGTATTCATGGGTTTCTTTTCCTGAGTAATGGGCTGTGTTTTTGAAGTTGCAAACAAATTAACAGAGCAACTCTTCCCCCTCCCTCTCTCTGTGTGTGTGCCCCCTCCAACCTTTCCATATCTCCACCCCCCCTTAATTCTTTCCTGCCTCGCTTTAAATCCTTTCTCACATGGAAAGACACCTTTGGGAAGCGATTTTGCCCTTTCGGCTCCTTTCTCCTAGAATTTTAGTATTGTAGAATTGGAAGGTACCCTGTTGAGGATCATCTACTCCAGGAATGTCCAACTTCCAACAGAGTGCAATTTACTCCCACAAAAAAGGGGGGGCAGTGATCTACCCATTGTATTGACCAAAGTTGTTGAGCTTTTTTTTGGGAAAAGGAAGACCCAAAGTTGTTGACCAGTGACGTCCCACAATCGACTGGTAGATCTGTTGGACATCCCTGATCTAGTCCAACCCCCTGCGAATATGCGGCTGTCCCTTCCTTTTTACATTTCCTCTTAGCCCTCGTTTGCCCCTATATATATATATATATATATATATATATATATATATATATATATATCACACACACACACACACACACACTTGCCTCGGATGCTAATCCTACTCAGAGTAGACTCAAATGAATTAAAAATCCAAGCATTCAAATGGTCTGCATTATTTGGAGGGGGGCACTCATTTATTTATAAGTGCTTGATCATAAGGGACTAAATTGTATTGTTGCTGTAAGGACCTTTCATAAAAACTCCTGACAGCAGGCACCAGTGATGAATGGCAGATTTAACATGATGGAGCAAATTGATCATTGCTTTGCCGAACATTGCTTCACGTCACGGTGGTGCTGTCATCACCAGAGATAAATGCCCATGCTGGGGAGATAACAGTTTCCTGGCCTTTGTTGTAAGTCATGGGGATTACCTTGGTATAAGTCAGTAGAATGGGAAAATATCTTCCAGCGAAATGGTAGAACTTGCTGGGCATTGGTACTGTACTGCTTGTGGGTATATTGAATATTAATTGGCACCGTCAATGTGCTCAGTAATGCGTACAACAGTAAAGTGGCATGAATCATGTTCTTACAGTTTGTGGCATAAGCCAGGCATGCAAGCAAGAAGAGAATATTGGATCATATAATCATAGAATTCTACAATTAGTACCCCAAGGGTCATCTAGTCCAACCCCTTGCAATGCAGGAATCTCAACTAAAGCACCCCTGACAGAAGGCCATCCAACCTCTGCTTAAAAACCTCCAAGGAAGGAGAGTTCAAAACCTCACAAAGGAGTCTGTTCTACTGTTGAAGGGCTCTTATTGTGAGAAAAAAATTCCTGATGTTTAGTCAGAATCTCCTTGAATATAACTTGAAGCCATTGGTTTGTGTCCTACCCTCCAGAGCAGGAGAAAACAAGCTTGCTCCATCTTCCATGTGACAGCTCTTCAGATACTTGAAGATGGCTCTCATATCTCCTCTCTGTCTTCTCTTTTCCAGGCTAAACATACCCAGCTTCCTCAACCATTCCTCATAAGGCTTGCTTTCCAGGCCCTTGATCATTTTGGTTGCCCTCCTCTGCACACGTTCCAGCTTGTCAATATCCTTCTTAAATTGTGGTGCCCAGAACTAGACACAGTATTCCAGGAGTTGTCTGACCAAGGCAGATTAGAGTGATACTTCATCTAGAGATCAAACTTCTGTTGATGTAGCCTAGAATAGCATTACCTAAGACACCTAGGTCCTTTTAACATATACTACTGGTAAGCCAAGTGTCCCCCATCTTATACTGGTGCAGCTGGTTATTCCTGCCTAAGCTCAGAATCTTTCAGGCTGAAAGGGACTATTGGGACTTAGAAGAACAGAAAGAAAAATCCCTTCTGATGGCCTAAATTCCCTAAATTCACCTAAATTCCCTGCACTTGAGGAGTATTATGGCTGTCCACAGAAGCTGCATGCAGGTATGAGAGATTACCTCCTCCCTTGCCCTTGTTGCTTCTGCTTTGCACTATTCTTGGGTGCTTTTGCCAGGCAGGAATAGGTGCTTGAGGTCTGTCTGTGGTTGAAGCAAGAGAAACAAAGAACATGATGAGGCATTAAGTAAAGCAAAGAATAGGTGGCGTCTGAGGTGACAGGAACTGAGTTCCTTCCCACCCCTTGGGAAGCAGCAGGGGCAGGTAGGAGAGAAGGGAAGGACAGTCAGAGAAAAGGGGAGGACCATGGCAAATTGGCGGGACTCACATGAGGAACAGCGGGAGGGGTGGCAAACTCAGTTGCAACACAGTGACTGCCCCAGGCAGCAAAAGCCACTGCAGCTATGCCACTGCAGAATTGGACCATGGGGAAATGAATCTGGCATTCACATCAGGCCAACTCATCTCTGCTCCCACCCCCATTTGTACAGCAACATAAGAAAGTGATTGAAACACTGATTTGTGTCACTAATGTGTGCATCACATTAGATGAGTTCAAATTCTTGTCTTATTATGAGGGGAAACAGAACTCAAATCCACGTCTCCTCTTGACTTAGACCAGCTTTAGTCTTGTCAAGCAAATTTGTGGGTGGATGGGTGAGAGAGAGACCATTTGGATTTTTTTACCTCAGGTACCACAGTGTCTTTTGGCTGGACCAGCTTTCCTTTTAATTTTGTGTGCTTCAAAGAGAAAAGTTGAGGGATAGCCCCACCTTTTTTCCACCCCTGTATTTTTGTAGACAGGCAGAAAGGCCTCACTTTTCCAAACAACTTTATGGCAATCTCTTCAAATTACCGAGCCCCATGTAAACTGTGAGATTTCAAAATAGAATTCAGAAAGAAATTGTTTTAAGGCCAGCCAAGTCGTGATACTGTATTTAATCTTTCCCAGTGGTGAGGTCATCTCCCATTACCAAACAAATACTCTAATCAAGAAAAGTCATTCTCCTAGGGAGGTCGCGACTGATGTGCGTTCTTCCTCCCACCCCACCCCCACCCTTCAAGGCCGTCTCCTGCATATAATAAAAGCAATGAAGAAATCACATTAACCTCTATGATACAGAATTTGGCCCCACATTATCACAGGCAAAAAGAATGGGGCCAATGAAGGGCCAGACTTTTATTGCTCTGCCTGTGTAGATGAAAGAGAACCAGGACAGCCTCACCCAGTAAAACAACTCCATAGTACTTCTTCTCTTGATAACCACATCAACAACGAATCTAATTAATTCTGGCAACATTCCATAGGAAAACAACTCCAAAAAACAATTCCACAGAACTGTACACATAGGTTATCATTATCTTAATTATCATTATTATTATCACCTCTGGCCCAGAGGTTCCAGAAAATTGTACTTTGCTATATGCTAACACCAAAGTGCCATTAATATTCTTATGAGTTGGGTCGAGGTCAGTCTGGATAGTGACCTGAGTCCCTTCCAATTCATGGGATCCTGTAACTGTAGGGGTAGAATGTATAAGAGCGAGCTTGCCAAACCTATCCTTTTGTCTAGGAAATGTTTTTGGCTGAGCACCATAGAGCAAGTTGATGTGCCTTCTCCCTCCCCAGAACCACACCTACGGTAGCTGCCAAGAAGGAGAACAATAGCCAGATTAGTGTGGGTGGGCTGAGCTGGAAGCAGGCTTGAAGCTGGAGACACAGATACCTGCTTGCTCTGTGCTGGAACCAAAGCTGTGGCTAATGGAGAAGCAAGTTCCTTTGGAGTGTTGCTGCTGTGAGCCCCTCCATCCTATGCTCAGGTTGTATATATGTGTCAATATAACCATATATCCTAAGGACCCAGTCTCTGCTGACCTTCATTCTCAAGGAAACTGAACTCTGAGCAAGCATGGGGGCCCCTGGAATCTTTTACTTCTCACAGATTAGGGTGGCTTGTGACAATATGTCTATTTAAATCACACCCTGGATAGATTTAAATAGATTTAAAACAAAAAACCCAAAATCTTGGCAGCCAAACAAAGGGGAGGACAAAAATCACCATCATTTATTTATATGCTGCCTTTCCATAGTAAACCATTTCAAGGCAACTCACAACATGAAAATATGCATAATTCACTAAGTTAAAAATGCTCACTCTGGCTTTAGTTTATAGATATCAGCTGCTTTGAGTAAGCATGCCCACTTGAAGCAAAGCTCTAGAAGGGTGAAGGGAGGGACCTATTCAGCACAAGGTCTGCATTCCCTCGCGGGTAACCCTTTTCAGGGGGCGGGCAGGTACAAAACATGGAAAGTACAGTGGGTGTGACTCTTACCTTCGTACACTCGAGGCAGGCATAAGTCAGGGGCTTCTGCAAACACCTCAAGCACACCCTACACAGATAACCTCTCCGTTCACCATCCAGGTGAGCAAAAAGCATTCTCACAGCTCAATGACAGCTCAAAAACACAGAGCAGGGCCAGTGAAGGGTGTGTGGCACAGTTGGACCCCAGGCCTGTAGTTTAACATCAATGCAACAAAGCCAGAATGTGGAGGCATAACTGACATGGATGGGTTGGGAAGGGCCCTTAGTTTTGGGTAGGAAGAAGAAGAGACTGAATCTTGTTTCTAGGTGATGACACAAGAATGTATTATCAAACTGGCCATAATGTATAAATTGACAGATTTAGTAAGAAGAAGGGAAGGAAGAAATAGCAAACCAGCACTAGCAGAGAGAGAATCATTTGATCACTTACTGGAATGCGTGTAAAGGGGATGTGCAATTGGAAAGGTATTTGTTTAAATAGAATATGTGAATCTTATATGTTTCATATATGGCTTGACAGTTTTCAGGGATTCCATGAAGATCTTTTTGTTATGTGATGGGCTTTTGATTACACATTTTAATACATGTAGCAGTACTGATATTAATGGATCTCTATTACCGGTATACTTTACCAAATTATGTTTCTGTTTCAGAAATATCTCTAGCCTGCATCCTTTTCTATTGGTCATTTCTATTTAATTCATCTGGTTTAAAGTAATGCTCTTGTATCTCTATTCTCTTGATGTATGTGCACCATGCTATTTTTAAATTGTTGCCTTGTTCTTCTTTCTTCTTTGGCGATCACTCGTAGCCGAGTAAAATTGTCTTCCATAAACACGGTTTTAACAATGGGTCAGTAAGTGACTGTGGAGGAGGCCAATTCTGGATCCACACGTCCTTCCACAGTGGGAACATTGGTTTCCAGGCGGGAATTGATCGCGGTGTGGATTTGCCAAGCGTGCCTTCCTCTTAGCACGTTTCTCCCTTGAGATCGAGTTTCTTCAAAGCCCATGACACCTTTGGTAAAGGCTGTTCTCCAACTGGAGCGCTCGCAGGCCAGTGTTTCCCAGTTGTCAATGTTTATACTACATTTTTTTTAGATTTGCCTTGAGACAGTCTTTAAACCTCTTTTGTTGACCACCAGCATTACGCTTTCCATTTTTAAGTTCGGAATAGAGTAGTTGCTTTCGAAGACGATCCAGAGCCTACACCTCCTCTGTTTATATGCTAAGGATAAAACATTTTTTAAAAAAATAATCCCTAAGTTAAACCATTTTGTTGGAGTGGAGGAAACCCCAAAGGAAGCATTGTGACAGAGAAAGTAACCTACACAATCTTTTCCCAAGTGTCCTGTCTTGGATCACAGCTGGCAATGGGGAAGGGTGGGTGGATGTATCAGTCTGATACGGTAGTGCTGGCAAGGAGTAGCAAGAGTGCTTTAGCTGCTGAAAGTCTGGCTGGAGTGAGGAGCACTTCATGCCTCAACACTTTCCAAAGGGGATGAGGAATCCTACCCTTCAGCTGATATATGGGACCACCTGCATGCTTAGCCGTTTTGCACAGGGCTGTGAAAGAGGAAGTTTTGCAATGGCAGCCTAGCAGTATATTTACTAGGAATTCCTACGATAGTCTCTTGACACACACCCCCACCCCCACAAACACACCCAATTTCAGGGCCGGCTCTAGGTAGAGTCCTGGTGGCGCAGGGCGCCAGGGCGCAGGGCTGGTAGGCAGGGCGCTGCGCGGCAAAGCTGCATGGAAGCCATGCTGCGCCCTGCGAGGGCGGGGGTGCAGGAGCGATCTCCGCCCCTCTGCACCAGGGCGTGCAACCTGCTCGAGGGGGCCCTGCCCAATTTGCAAAGTTTGAAGCTTTGGCAACTTGGACAAGAGATCACAGCACTCAGGAAGCATAAGAACATAAGAAGAGCCTGTTGAATCAGGCCAATATCCCACCTTGTCCAGCAT
This sequence comes from Zootoca vivipara, assembly GCF_965207765.1. Lineage (NCBI taxonomy): Eukaryota > Metazoa > Chordata > Lepidosauria > Squamata > Lacertidae > Zootoca > Zootoca vivipara. Next base: position 29,099,036 of record NC_142585.1, read on the forward strand.
CCTGCTTTCACAGTGGTTAGCCCAGGCATCCCCAAACTTCGGCCCTCCAGATGTTTTGGCCTACAACTCCCATGATCCCTAGCTAACCAGACCAGTGGTCGGGGAAGATGGGAATTGTAGTCCAAAACATCTGGAGGGCCGAAGTTTGGGGATGCCTGGGTTAGCCAGATGGCTGTGGCAAACCAGCAAGCTGGACTTGAGCCACAAGTGCACTTTCCCTTCAGTTTCCAGCAACTCGTATTTGCTGCCTCTAATTGTGGAAGCAGAGCGTAGCCATTGTGGCTTGCAGTCATTGACAGCCTTCATCATGAATTCCCCTTCTATTCACCCCTGACCCCTCCACATGTGTGTGTGTATATATATGTGTACACACACACACACACACACACACACACACACACACTTATACACACACACACTTGTTTTTTGTTTGCGTTTTCACCCTAGGGTTGCAACTTGTTTTCTCTTTTCATCAGACAAGAGTCGGAAAAGCATCCCATTAGAAATTGCCTTTCCTTCAAGCCTGTAAAATAAGTCACATATGTTGATTTCCCCACCTTTGTCAGCTAATCTTTGGACAGGCAAACATAATGGCAATTAACTGGGCTATCATTGTGCTGCTAAAGGAATTACCTGGTTCACAATTAGGCACCCCAAAAGTCAACCTCCTCCACACCGAGGCCTCTGATAATTCCTAGCGGTCACTGTTGTTGCTTCTGCTGTAATTTATGGGAGTCTTTCATTAGAGTCAAGCTTAGCGCAAGGGCTAATTTACAGCCCACTTCGCTACTCCATAGATTCCTTTCAACTGAAGCGCTGTTAAGGCTAAGCAATTCCTCTCCTCCAACATGTGTTTTTGTTAAACATCTGTATTGTATCATTCACCTGGGGACACACAGACTGGCACGATGTATATAGCCTACAGTAAATTTTATGTCCTGAAAAAATGCATGAATTTAAATAACAAAGAAAATAAATAGAGCACTGAACACTGTTGTTGTTTGAAAATTGGAGCATTAAGTAGGTGTATTCAGCTTCATAATCAATACAGTCCAACTTCTTTTTTTATGATACTTTGCAGCATATTATGTGGCCCTTCAGATTCTATTGGGTCTCCAACTCCCAGCAGCCCCAGCAGAGCGTCCTCTTAGAAAGATCTGTCAAAATATAAAAATTAAAAATAAAAAAATTGTCCAGTAGCACCTTAGAGACCAACTAAGTTTGCTCTGGTGTATACATGGTGTTTCTGAAGAAGTATGCAGGCACACAAAAGCTTATAGCAGAACAAACTTAGTTGGTCTCTAAGGTGCTACTGGACATTTTTTTATTTGTTTTTTATTTGGACTGTGTCAGACCAACACGGCTACCTACCTGAACCAAAGATTTGTCAGTTAGTAACCTAAGGGGTAATTCTGTTGACAGTGGGTCAACCAGGTGGTGTTGCCTAGCATCCAGTCTGATTGGCTTGATCTTTGCTGAGATAGTGCAAGTTCTGATTGCCTGTTTAGTTCTGAGGCGGTTTGCTCTTGTATGTTAGTTGTAGGTCCCTCTGCTGTGGACCAAGCCTGATCTACAAAGACAAAACCTTTCCGTTTACTTCAAGATATACACTGCGTTTCTGTCCTGTTTCCCTCAGTGTTAAGAGGATTTCTTGTTTCTCTGGACTCTGGTCTCCGTTATTTAAGTGTCTTTGCTAACTTTCTGCGCATTATCCAGAGTTGACTTTTGCCTATATATCACAGGAGTCAATGATGACCACCAACTTGGATGGCTTTAAAAGAGGATTAGACAAATACATGGAGGAAGAGTGGTATATCAGTGGCTACTAGTCTTGATGGCTATGTTCTGCTTCCATGGTCAGAGGCAGTAATGCTTCTGAGTACTAGTGGCTGGAAACCACATTTGAGGAAACGGCTCTTGTGCTCTAATCCTGCTTACATGTTTCCCACAGGTACTACTATGAAAACAGGACTAGATGGGCTATTGGCCTGATCCAGCAGGCTTTTCCTATGTTCTTATCTACCATATATATGATACTAAGGGGGCGATATTTTGTGGTTTCTTTTTGGGGTTGGGGGGAGAAAACCCTAGTGAGGAAAACTTTTTTTTATTGTTAATTTTTGTTTAAATATAACACCCAGAAAATGTCTCTTAAGGGCAACAGCCACGATGGAGTACATGCCTATAGGAGTGTTAAACTTTGCTACCGTAGTAAAACTGTCAGCCCTGATTATTTAGAAGGTGGCTGCCTTGCAGTCTTGCCTTTCATTCCCTCGTGCAATTAGTGTTCCACGGCATTCTATGTGTATTGCACTTGGCTCCTGCTCACAATCTATCAGCCACGCAGAGACAAACGTTTGGCTTTCCCCTTTCTGGACAACAGTGATTTACTGCGCAGAGGCCTCCCACTGCGGTCAAATAAAATAGATGGAGACATTCTGCATCAAAGCGGTGATAACTCTGTAAGCATCAGTCAGAGACACTTTCAATCCAAAGGAGTTTCTGCTGCAATAAAAGATGCGTGTCCTATAAATCCTACTCAGCTGGGCCGGCCATGTCGTATGGGCTTCACATCATATCCAAGCCCTCTGCATCTCCACTTACTACTCCCTTCAGTTGTTCCCATATTATGTCACAGTGAGAACAGCCACAGTGAGCTAGTGTTGTGCCAAAAACTTCTCCTGCATTTTTTCCGACCATCCTCCATCAAGGAATGGAGTTCAATAAATTTAAATGGTCAAAGGCCATGACAATTACATTATAATGTAGCAGGAAAAGGACACATGAAGAGCCTGCTGAATCAGACCACTGACCAATCTACTCCAGTATCCTGTTCTCACAGTGGCCAATCAGAGGACCTCCATGCCCATTCCTCCATGAATTAGTCTATATCCTCTTTTAAAGGTAAAGGTAAATGGACCCCTGACCATTAGGTCCAGTCGTGACCGACTCTGGGGTTGCACGCTCATCTCGCATTATTGGCCGAGGGAGCCGGCATACGGCTTCCAGGTCATGTGGCCAGCATGACAAAGCTGCTTCTGGCAAACCAGAGCAGCACACAGAAACGCCATTTACCTTCCCGCTGTAGCGGTCCCTATTTATCTACTTGCATTTTGACGTGCTTTCGAACTGCTAGGTTGGCAGGAGCTGGGACCAAGCAACGGGAGCTCACCCCGTCACAGGGATTCGAACCGCCGACCTTCTGATCAGCAAGCCCTAGGCTCAGTGGTTTAACCACAGCGCCACCTGGGTCCCCATATCCTCTTTTGCCATCCAAATTTGTGGCCATCTCTGCTTCCTGTGAGAACAAGCTCTATAATTTAACCACGTGCTGCATGAAGAAGTCCTTTCTTTTATCTGTCCTGAATCTTTCAACATTCAGCTTCATTGGATGTCCATGATTTCTAGTAGAGTCATAATATAACAAACATCAATCATATAAAAGAAATAAAAATCAGAAGTACCATCAGATAGCTCAATCTCAGATTTAAGCTCTGAGTCTCCAAAACTATCAAAAGCAATATTATCTGTCACTTTCTATGCTTTCTTCCAATACCCTTCATGTGTCACAAGTATCAAACAAGATATTCTGTCTAAAGAACTGTTAACATTTTTACTAATCGCAGCTAGATAGGCCATGGTGGAAGGAATTAGACTATCTATACAATCTTGGCAAAAAAAAAAAACATATTTGGTTTAATGCAATCTCAGAAAAGATAACAAGTTAAGACCAGTGCAGGGTAAAGCAAAACCGCAAGATTTCAGTGCAATATGGTAGGACTTTGTGCAATTTACCATGGATCAAAAGATGTACATCTCTTTGCCAGAAAAGGCCAGATCTATATGGACATCATAGATGACACACAAAGATTTTGGTGATTGTTCCACTTCCTCCTTAATATTTATATATCAAAGCCATAACATTGAGGGGAGGGGCACACGTATAATATATAACACTACTGTATTAAGTGCTCACCTACACCTGTGTTGCAGGAGATAAGTTTGGTTACATGTTTTGGTTTTCTTTCCCCTTTATATTTCCATTCTTATCTTGAATATATATATATATATTTATATGTCTATATCTTTTTTTTAAATGAAAGATAAGGATTTCCCCCCCCCCTAACAATATTATCCACACAACCAGCATCACAGGTTGGCATTGCTGGACACCTCTCAAGGCCTGCACACATTCCCTGGAGTCTCCTCCCTGCTGCTGTTGTCCAACTCTTCATGACCCCATGGACCATGTGTGGCCCTTCAGATGCTCCTGAACTATAACTCCCATCATCCCTCACCGTGGATCATAGAATCCTAGAACAGTAGAATTGGAAGGGATTCAAAGAAACATCTAGTCCAACCCTTTGCAATGCAGGAATCACAGCTGAAGAATCCCTGGCAGATGGCCATCCAACTTCTGTTTAAAAACCTCCAATGAATGTTGAAGACTCACCAAGAGACAGACCCAAGCTTCCCGTTTCAGACAGTTACTGTAATTTTATTCCTCTTTTTTCCTCTTCCATCATGAATAGATTGGTGTATTCTGGGAAACGTTTTTGGTCGGCAACATCCCCCCACCCCAAACATGTAAAGTGATCAAGAGAAAAGGAGGAACTGGAGATATGGCTTATGATGGCAGTCTGATTATTATCGTGGTTTAGTAAGTGTGATTCCCAGGTTTAATTATCTATAAAACCGGTTGTTTAAAAAAGAAAGAAAGAAAGAAAGAAAGAAAGAAAGAAAGAAAGAAAGAAAGAAAGAAAGAGAAAGAAAGAAAGAAAGAAAGAAAGAAAGAAAGAAAGAAAGAAAGAAAGAAAGAAAGAAAGAAAGAAATGCATTGGAATACATAGACTAACTGGGCTTAGTGTCACCTGTCTGCCCCCTCGCTTGTTTTCCCCACCCTTTGGGGTGTCTTTGACAGGTCACAGAGGATCAACGGCTAGGATGTTTGTCAGGCCCCTTCGGGAAAGTTCAGAGGATCTCCATGACATCATAGGCACGACCCCCTGGCTAATCACATTATACGCTGTTTAACTTAACACTGCTAAGCTTTGTCTGATAACACTGTAAAATACCATTTTATTCTAAATTAGATTATGCAAACCTCTTGGACACTTAGGTCAGTTCTCCTGTGAGGTCCTTGCTCAGATGCCTTTTCTTAACTCCCTCGCCCCCCTTTCCCTGCCTCCCTTGCCCCCAAATTGAATCAGACAGCCAAAAAAAATTGAAATAAAAGACTGTCAAGGCTATTATCTGCATCTATAACTCAACAACACTGGTTGCGGTTACATTGATGGAGACTCTGTGAGTCTGTTCTCGCTCTCTCCCCACTTGAAAAAAATGGGGATTTTGTTTTCTTTCATAGGTACTGGGTTTCATTACAACCTCCTTGTGAGGTAGCATGTTCCATAAACCTGTCTCTTCCATCTACCATAGGAACATAAGGAGAACCTACTGGATCAGGCCAATTGCACATCTAGTCGGGAATCCTGTTTTCACATTGTCCAACAAGATGCCTGTGGGAAACCCGCAAGCAGGATTTGATCCTGCATTGTGCATGGTGTAAGGAAAAATCTTTCACAGACATCAATGGTTGGCACGACCCACTAAAATGAAATTTCAACTTGATAAACACATAGATTTTCCTAGCACTTAAGAACTACTTTAAAACAACAACAACAACAACAACAACAACAACAACAACAACAACAACAACATACAGTGGTACCTCGGTTTATGAACACAATTGGTTCCAGAAGTCTGTTCATAAACTGAAGCGAACTTTCCCATTGAAAGTAATGGAAAGTGGATCAATCCGTTCCAGACGGTCCACGGAGTAACCGTTCATAAACTGAAGCGAACTTTCCCATTGAAAGTAATGGAAAGTGGATTAATCCGTTCCAGACGAGTCCGCGGAGTACTTAAACTGAAGTGTTCATAAACTGAAACATGGGTGTAATTGGTTCCGGAAGTCTGTTAATAAACTGAAGCGTTCATAAACTGAAGCGAACTTTCCCATTGAAAGTAATGGAAAGTGAATTAATCCGTTCCAGATGGGTCCGCGACGTTCATAAACCGAAAATTTATAAACCGAGGTGTTCATAAACCGAGGTTCCACTGTATAGGCATATGAAGTGGCAGTCAACAAAAGGTTCAATTTACCCACAAGCTGCAGGAAATACTCTCGTTATTATTTCCATTTTACACACATACACAAAAGTACAAAGTATGTAATGAGAAAAAACTACTTGCATTACCTTACAGCAGCCCAACAACTATAATTGTTTACATGAAGGTATTACAAATCCAGAGCATTTTTCACAACATGGAATAAATCTAATTCCCAAATGCAATACAATTGCATCTTACATACATTTAGCTTGCATGATTTTAACCATATGGGGTTGAAGGCAGGCTGGTTGAATTTGTGCGAGATAAATCTAAGCAAGGCAGAGAGTGTAAAAGCTTGTTTTGCACTAGGGCCGCTTGAGTTACCCAGTACAAAAGGAGCTTTTAAGTTCCCCACCATGCTTGCTGGGCAAGGCCCACTTGACATGCAGGTTCTGGGAGCAGGGGTGCCAACTTGAATAAAACAGGGTTGGGGCAGGTAAGCCCCGCCCCATAACCAATCACAATGTGCAACACAAACACACTTTTTGGATGGCAATGCCCATTAACTTTGGTGGTCCCTGGCCCTCAGATATTTTACTGGGTGGGTGCGTGAAGGGACCTCAGCCCCTAGGTTCCTGTCAGGGAGTGCTGGTGATTCTCTCTCCCTCAACCACTAGCTGTGGGAGTAGCTCCAAGGATCCAAGTACATGTGATTTTCAGGTATATGTGGAACTCTTGGAACTGAAGCCCCATGTAAGATATGTTTGTACTGTATTGCAAGTTTCAGAACTTCAGATATTGTCTTCATTGCCTAAGAACCAAGTGAGGTGCTTAGAGAATAACTGGATGGGATGCAACGTGGGCCTGCAGGGCACTGGAGCAGAATGAGACTCTGGCACTGGGATTTTGGCGTGCCCTATCCCACTCCACGGACCCCTCACTCTGCCTCCGTGGGTGCCTTGCCCTACCCCCACCCCCATGCACGCAGGGAACATGCGCCGCCCCGAGCATCAAAGCAGCTAGCTATGCCGCTATGAATTCATGCAGGTTTGTACATACATGCTGTTTTGCACTTTTACCAAAACCAGGCACATATCCTAGTGAGTTCATATACTACCAAGAAAAGGGGGGCGGGGAATGGAAAAGAAGAAAGCTTCTCTTTGGTGGTATTCCAAGCTGATCACATAACTGAGATGTCATCGCCTGCCTAATGCACAGCTAATGACAGAATAAATGGCTGATTGTGTTACATTAAAGCCACACAAATGAACACAGCAATTCGAGCATGAAACAAAATAAAAATAAAAAGCCACCTTCCAGGGCATATAATGCTGGGAGAAATAAATGAAGGAATGATTAGAGAAAGAGCATTTATGTCAGAAAGTAATCTATCAAGTCTCTGAATAGCAAAAATTCATCTACCCAACCAAGGCACACAATTCATATTCATGTTGGTGACCGAAGATTTTAATAAAATGGGCCCTGGATCCAGCTCATGCCTTAGTAAAGTACTTGATGTACATAGGAGGAAACAGCCACATCAAAAGAGAAACATTTGCCACTGGATGTTTATCTGCATAGTTCTAAGGACATAAGGAGAGTCTGCTGAATCAGGCCAATGGCCCATCTCATCCAGTGTCCTGCTCTCACAATGATTACCCAGATGCCCCAATGGGAGATCAGCAAGCCGGACATAAGCACAACAGCCACTCTCCCCTCCTGCCATTTCCAGCAACTGGTACTCGGAGCATTGCTGCCTCCAGTTGTGGAGAGCAGAGCAGAGCCATTGTGGCTAGAAGCCATTGATTGCCCTCTCCTCCATTCTTTTGTGTTTGATCCAAGGGAAGTTGTTGTGGCCGATCATTTGGTATTTGATCCAGCTCCTATGGCCAAGCCCGTGCAAACCAGGCATAATGGTGGAGGTTTAAAAAGAAAGAAAACTCATCTGGTAAAGGTAATTCCCTGCTTTTGTTTTATATTAGTTAAATGCAAGGTTTGTGGATTTTATTTTACCTTGGATTTTATTCTAATGTTGTAGAATTTCCCCTGACAATTTCAGGAACCTTCCTTCATCCTTGAGTGGATTTTGCTGGAGGATATTGGCCTTGATCCAAACCTCACTGAAGTTAATAGTGACGTTCTCATGCCCATTACAAAAATCATTTTTTTCACCCTTTTATCATTGCTTACTCCCTAAGAAAGTTTTTTTAAAAAAAAAAAAGAAAGAAAGAAAGAAAGAAAGAAAGAAAGAAAGAAAGAAAGAAAGGAAAAGCACCAAAACTTTGATATTCTTTTCAATATAATTTGCTTGTTGTTCCTTCTGACTGAGAGGTTACTGAATAAAAAATTGACTCTGACAATGTATTGAATCAGAATCAGAACTGTAGAGCTGAAAGGGACCACAAGGGTTGTCTAGTCCAAACCTTTCTGCAACACAGGAATCTTTTTGCGCAATGTGGGGTATGATCCCACCACCTTGATATTAAAAGTCTCATGCTCTACCCAAGGGATTATGTTTGCATAAGACCATAAGAACAGTCCCGCTGGATCAGAGCCAAGTCCCAGCTAGTCATAGGAAGCCACCTTATGGCAAGTCAACCACTGGTCTCTCTAGCTCTGACTGGTAGTGGCCCTTGAGGCTTTCAGACAGGGGATTTGTCCAGCCTGGAGATGTTGCTGGGGACTGAATCAGAGTTACAGCCCTCCCACCAGCATTATTGGCCAGCCAGATGCTGGTAGGAAGCCTCTAAACAGGACATTAGTTCAACTTCAACACAGTCATTCAGCGTGTCCAGGATTGGCAAGACTACGCAATCAACATGGACCATTAGAACTTAAGAAAAACCCTAGTGGATCAGGTCGTCAATGGCCCATCTAGCCCAGCATCCTGTTCTCACAGTGGCCAACCAGATGCCTGTGGAGAACCTGCAAGCAGGATACAAGCATAAGAGCTCTCTCTCCTCTTTGTGGTTTCCAGTCACTGGTATCGAAGAATTGCTGCCTCTAGCCTTGAAGGCAGAGCACAACCATCATAGCTAGTAGCTATTAGTAGCCCTCTCCTCCTCCATGAATTAGTCTCACCCTCTTTCAAAGCCATCTAAGTTGGTAGCCATCGTTGCCTCCTGTGAGAGTGAGTTCCATAGTTTAACTATGCAATTCCTTGGGGTGGCTGCATTGTCAGTGAAGCAGATAACATACACATTGGGTGACCAACCCTCTTTTGCCTCTAGCTCTGCCCACCACGGGAATGTAGCCCATGGAACGTTGTCCAGAAGGGGATGCAGCCCTCAGACCTGACCAAGGAGGACACCCAACACTTTCCTGGGTGTGCAGGCTACAGAGGAAGGTTAGTGAAAGTGGTCCACCTGCTTTCCAAGAAAGCTATTCTGCCCTTACAGAGAGCTTCAGACTCGGGAACTCCCAATAGCTCTGCTGAACCCCAGAGTTCCCCAGAACACTCCTTGAAAACAACTAGGGTAGCATATCCTGAGTTATACAAACTGCAGTTGCAATTTATTTTATACAATTTAGTATGCAAATTATACAATTTTCATACAATTTATTCTTTTTCCTCCAAAGAGTCCAAGGTGGTGTACATAGTGAGGTAGGTTAAGTGGAGACGAAGTGGCTGACCCATGGTCACCCAGTGAGCTCCATGGCTGGCTGGATATTTGTGCCCTGGTACCAGCTAGCAGCCCAACATTCTAACTACCACAACACTACCCTGGAAATGCCCCTCTTATGGACAGCAGCAAGGAGGAAGTGGCTCTATGTGGATTCCTCCCAGAACTGCCTGAGGTTTCTGAAGTGGCCAGGGTGCTGTGGGAAGGAGGTGGTTACCCAGAGGCGATAAACTGAGGCTACAAAAATCTGGGTTGTACCGTTTCCGAAGGCAGGTGGCTTGGTTCTAGATTTGCAAGCTGCCCCTAAGTTAAAAGCTCTTTGTGTGCAAGCAGGGTCAGCCCTACTGTTAGCCTCAGGCAGTCAAATTCAGGTGTCGTCCAAAGGTAGCAAATCACCATTTAATGCATTCTTTTCCCACTTTTCATAAGTAATATTATTACATTTCTGTATAATATTGCCCTTCATCGGAGGATCACAGGGCAGTTTACAGTATCAAAACTGAAAAAACATTCCATAGTAACAACAAAAACAATTACACCCCCCCACCAGTTTAAAAGGCCATAGATTCTCACAAAGGCCTGGGAGAAAAGGACCATTTTTGGCTGGTTCATTCCTAAGAAGAACGTTTCATGGGTGCCACTACAAAAAAGGCCTGTTCTCATGTTGCCACCCTTTGGACCTCTCATGCCACCCTTTGGACCTCTCATGGAGAAGGTCCAAAAAGAAGTGCCTCAGGTGATGATCACAGGGACTGAATCAGTTCCTATGAGAACAGGGGCACTTGTGGCAGGTTTGTCTCAGACACCAAAATAATTTGGCACGCCTGGGTGTAATGTACCTTAAGGGGAGGGGTTGTGGGAGAAAGCATCACTTGCCGTTCGGCCTCAGTCTGCAAAATTTCTTGCGCTAACCTGCATGCAAGCTAGCACATCAAGATAGAAAGAGTACACTTTTTGATACTGGTGCACTAGTTCACTACATGCAAGGAATTGGGTGTGTGCTTTCGACTGCATTTCCTAAATCCGGCCCGACTCACTCCTGCAGTTTGAAGTGGTGCAGCCCAAGATCCTACCACCTCGTTCGTTGCAATGCGTGGAAAAGTGGCGAGGTAGGCAGGCGGGCCAAGGAGGGGTTGCAAGGAGAAGGCGAGGCGTTTCAGCCCCTGAACAACAGCGCCGCCTAGCCGCCAAGGAGGCCACGGCAAACGGCGGGCAAGCGCCTCCAGCCGCGCGGCGTTGCAAAATACCGCCCCTTTAAAAGATCCATGTGGGGGTGGGAAATGCTCCTTTTATTGCATCAAATCAGGTTTCAAGGGGTTGGATTGTGCCCCCGCGTGCCTCCCCCACTTTTCTTTTTCCTTTTTGCAAAGAGTTCTCTCCTCTCCGCCCAACCCCGCAAGCCCCTCCGCGTCCCGGGCGCTCGACTCGTGTCTGTCTGCAGTTCAAGGCAGCAGCTGCTGCCGCGAGAGATACGGTATCAGGGAGCTCAGAGGCAGGGGGAGGGTGAAAGGGGAGTAGAGGAGAGGCGGGAATAGAGCGAGGAAACACCTGTTCCCAGTGCGAAAAAAGGTGGCGGGGGTGGGGAGTCCACAGCTGGCTTGGAACCCCACACCCACCCCACATCTATTCTCCTATCCAACACCCCAAAGTCGTTTACATATGCACACACACTAGAGGGGTCCGGGTCCCCCCCCCTCCCACAATAGATCCCAAAATGTGGCAGTGTGCTTCTCAAAGGTGGTGGGGGGAGAGAATTCAGTGCAGCAGGTTCCTTTTGCCTCCTAGGGATACAAACAGGAGGAGGGGAGAGGAGACAGGAGAGAGAAACTCCAGCGGAACGCGCGGTGCAAACTCGAGATGGAGAGGGAGACCTGTCGTTTGCTTCTGGGGTTGTCGCCCACAAGAAGCGCTTTCAGGGGACCCCGGGAGAGGGTATCCCGGCGGCAGTCCGAAGCAGGCGCAGAGTGCTGGGCTCTGCTGTAAAAAAAAAAAACGGGAGGGGTAATCAAACCAGCCCGTGGTTCTGCTTCCGTTGCCTTTTGCAAAGGGCAACTACTTTGTTCCACCGAGAGTCTGTCAGAACTGAAGCCACGTTCCGAGGCAGGAAGGCGACTGGCCAAAGCGAGGCTGGTCTTGGGGGTCGCCTGGCTCAAGCGAGCGAGCTCGACGCCTTTCGCATCCCCCGCGCGCGAAGTTTCATCATCAGCGCTCGGGAAAGGGACCTGCCAAAAAAGCTAGCTTGGCTCGCTGCATTGTGGCGCGGCTTCCTTCCTTTTCTTTTCTTTTTTTAAAGAATAATAAAAGAGGGAGTGAAACGTTCTCTTTCCTCCCCCCGCCCCGCAAAAGAGCCAAATGGATCGCAGAAGAGGCGCAGGGAGCAGGGGGGACCGGGGCAACTGCCAAGGGGGTATGCCAGTGAGGTGTGGCTTGCATTTAAATATCCAATATGTCAATGTAAGGGGAGTGTGTGTGTACGTATATAAAGTCCAGTTTGCATCGGATCGCCGGACAGATCCAGCAGCTATGAAAGGCGGCAGGACGAGGAGGTGGAGGAGGAGAAGCAGGGGGGGACGCGCTGGACCAGGCGAGCCGGCGCAGGCGGCTTGAGCTGGGGAGTTAGCAAGCGCAAGAGAGCGGCGGCGACGCCGGAGGAATCGCAGCCTCCAAGAGGGCAAGAGCTACTGCCCTCCGCTGGACCCGGAGCTCGCGTGGCTCGTTTGCTAGTACGTTCGGGCTTCCCTCCTGTCTCCTCCGGGCTTTGCGCCCCCGCGGTGGCCATGGCCGAGGTCGGCGGCTTCCTGGGCTCCCTGGATTTGGATTTGCACGGATTCTCCTCGACACTTGGGAGCGTGGCGCTCGCCGACTCGCCGGGCTTTTTAAACGAGCGCCTGGGGCAGATCGAGGGGCGGCTGCAGCGGGGCTCTCCCACTGACTTCGCCCACCTGAAAGGCATCCTCCGACGGAGGCAGCTGTACTGCCGGACCGGCTTCCACCTGGAGATCTTCCCCAACGGCACCGTGCACGGCACCCGCCAGGACCACAGCCGCTTCGGTAAGCCGCGGGCGGGGGGGCAGCGGGATTGGGAAGAGGCGTGCGCGGCGCTGAGCGCTAAACAAAAGCAGCGGCGGCACCAACGGCAGAACCTTGAGCTCCGTTTCCCCTCAAAGTTGTAGGGAGAGTTAGCTTGGGATGGAAAAGCGGTTGAGCATGGCGGGGCTGTAGGCGCAAGGTTGGGAGAGGGCATTGGCAGCAGCCCGAGAGGGGCGCCCGCTGGCGGGGGGGGCATGTAGCCCCTACCCGCCGCGTGGGAACTTACGCCCGCCTTTGCGCTCTGTGGAGCAACCTTGCGTCCCCTGTTTACAGCCTCTGTGCTTTGGTTCGCGTCCAAGCCACGTGGTCGCCTTTCCTTCTCCCAAACTCTTTCTTCTCTCTCGGTCCCTGAACCGAAAGACCCCGATTGGAATCTCCCCTCTCTCTCTCCCTCTCTGTTCCACCCCACCGCACCGCACCGTGTTGGTGGAGGAGTCTCCCGTTCCCTTCCCACTAGCGTCCCCACCCCCGTCTCGAAAGCAGGTGTCCTTTTTTGCTCTGCCGGATCTCTCGCGCAGTCACAATAGCCGCGGAGAGCTGCCTTTATGAACTTGTTCAAAGTGCCCCGCCGCCTTGTCCCACATACAGAACTAATTACACTAGTAATATAAATCATCCCGAGCATGGATATAATTAGAATGCTAAATAAATGCGCTCACTCCCCTGCAATGCCAGCATGTTAATTTTCAATTTCCTATTCTCCCACTGCTAAACCGTTTTGCAGGTGCACAAAAAATACTTTAAAAACCAGGCTCTTAAAAAAAAAACCCAACAAAAACAAAACTAGAACCAAAGAGAAGCAGGCTAGGAACATGTTTTCCACACACACACACACACAGGCCCATGCAGCTTACAATAGGGTAGTTTGGAAAGCTGAACAGAAAACATCAGTTCCTAAGTTTATTGTTCTAGCCAAAGGCCATGACAAACTTGTAGCTGTAGTATTAATAAGATAATTCATAACATAAGCTTGGAAAGCAGAGAAGAGGCAGGCAGGTGCTTTTGGGGAAAAACCCACCATTTGCACAATTTTAGACTAGGCACTTCTCTTCCTCTCGTACCTAGTCATTAAGGTCGCAACCCTATACCTGTTTGCATGGACATAAGCACCATTTGATGCACTCAGGCTTACTTCTGAGCAATATGTGTGTAGGGTTGTGCTGCAAAGGGAATTTGAAGCATGAATAAAATGTGGAACCAAACCAACTAAAAATAGTTTCATAACTTTACAACCTTCACATGAAATGAAGTTTCATGATGGTAGGAATGTGATCAACCAACCCTGTCCTTGGTTTATTGAATGCTGGGAATGCTTAGTAATTATTATTTTTAAAATGCATAGAAGAAAGTGAGGTGCAGAGAAAGGAGTGGGGTCTGAGAACCACAGGTGTCTTGCAGGGACTCTCAAGAAGGTCCAACGTGGAGACCTCAGCCATGCATCCAGCAAGTCTGGAATCCTGGGACAGCTGTGAGCACCACCCCTACCCTATTAAGATGTCCGCAGTGAAACCAGTTTTGTTTCTCTCTGTCTTGTTACACACTCATGCTCTGCAAGGAATTGGACACTTTAGAAATATATGAGTTGGTTAGGGGAAAGAAAAAAGGCTTATGGCCCTGTCCACCACCCACCAAGCTAAATGGTGGTTGCTCCCAAGTAAATGTGTACAGGATGTCAGCCTTACTATGAATGGTATCTGCTTGGTTGAATCAACAAGCAAAGCCCTAACCAATAGGTCAGTGGAAGGTACTAATAGGCACAACTAAACCTTGTTTAATTAGCTCCTGAAAGACATACAAGTAATATAATTTCCCTGTTCCTAGGAAGGAGATGGGTAGAAGAAATGCTGTGTACACCTCAGCTAGCTTTGACGCAACCTGGCTACTGCTAGCACCTCCATACAAACACACACAAATTCTAAACAAGCTATGGATTTTCTGCAGCTGCAGGTCAATAAACTGCGAGAGCAACCTTCAGTGAAATATGTTAGGTTTGTTGCCAAGGATTGGCAAGTAAGAGTCTAGAGCAGCTAGCTAGAGTTTAGGAATAAAGAAGAAAACCCTCCCTTTGTTCAGTGACAGCAACCCACTTTTTCGTTTGGTTTGCAAGCTGAGTTTGAAGAGTTAACTGTATGGTGCATTCAATAAACTGAAACATTAGCATTCCACAAGTGTTTCAAGCAGTTGGCATCCAGCTATGTAAATGAGGCCAGGCTTCTGATATAAAATATTATAGATTTCTGCTCCAGGCTTCTCCCAAAGGCAGTGTAAAATAAATAGTTATTTGTAGTAATTGGAGGGCAGAGCCTCAAGGGGGAGGGATCAAACTGGAATCCTCAGGTGTAGATCAAGTTGGCTTGAACTCTAGGCCTGAGAAACTCAGCACCTCAGAGACCTGGCATACTGTATTAAGTTTTTGCCCTTAGCCAATCATGAGCAATTAAATTCCGAAGTTTGTAGTGCATTCAGGCTTCAAGTGGCCTTTCACTCTTATTTTTTAAGAATAAAGCAAGTGGGGAGGATCTCAACAAATGTTTTGCACTGGAGAGTGGAACCTCCATGTTTAGAAGCAGATGCTTAGCATAAACAAATGAAGAGCCTCATGAACTTTCCATAGCCATCTTGCTGCCCACTGTTGAGAACAGGGTGCTGGATCTCAGAACCAGCAGGCTTTTTCTTACCTCCTTAGGGTGCAGGACACATTTTCCGCTGAGTATTCCTTTTGAAACCAGAAGAGGGACTTACTTCTGAGTAAATATGCTTAGGAATGTGCTGTCTCTTGTTCAGAAAATAGAAGCTAGTTCCTTAAGCACATTCAGCAAAAAGCCTCAGCCAAAGAAGGTAAGCTCTGCAACGCTTTTATGGAGGATGCTTCACCAAGTGTAGGGTTTCCCTTTGGAGCTGGATCACTGAGGCTAGCTAGCTGGCTGTCACTGGGGAAGACTTGGGCTGTGAGTTACCGGTAAGAAAATGGACTTCAAGAAGTTAAGCATGATGATTTGGGAGATGTAGCAATGCCCACCAACTTGGATGGGTTTAAAAGACATTTGGGCAAATTCTCAGAGGATAAGGCTATCAATGGCTACTAGTTATGGCAGACGTGGCTACCAAGATCAGAAGCATTATGCCTCTGGGGAACAGAAAAGGGGAGAATGCTGTTGTGTTCCTGTCCTACTCATGGGACTTCCCATAGGCAGCAGGTTGGCCGTGATGAGAAGAAGATGCTATACTAGGTGGTCTTTTGTCTGATTCAGCAGGGCTGTTGTGTTTTTATTAGCTACTGCAGAGTTGTGAGTTCAAATCCTGTGTGCAGAGAGACAGGCCCTGTTTCTTTAGAGAGAAGTGAGCACACCCACTTTGCATGCATAATGTCCCAAAGTAGTCATTGAGAGAAGCTGCTTGTTGGAGTACATGGTACTGAACCATGAGAATTGCCAGGCAACTTCATATATTCAATACTATGGATCTGCCATTGCTTATTACTACCCCTCAGGTAGTGTTACTTTACTTACCTATTAAGGGAAACTTACATGGAGAATCATTTGTGTCTGGATTCTGATTGCCTGGTACTCTGAGTAAGAGTCAGGGTAGTATCCCGAAGGATTGCAGAGAAGGCAGATCTGCAGCCACTTCTGGGTGGGAGGGCTAGAATGGGAGCCTGCTTCAACAAGTTGAAGAAGGTCAGGTGAAATCCATATGATGTGCATGCTGTCCCACATCCATTCATCCCAGAAGAAAGATAATCTGATCTGGTCAAGGCTTGATAAAAGGAAGGGTGGTGGTGATGGGTTCTGTGGACCAGGAGCTTTCAAACTTTCTAGCAAATCAGGTGCTTTCCAGATGTTGTTGTGTACAATTCCCATCAGCCCTATCCTCCATAGCTGTGCTGGCTGGTGCTAATGGGAAATTGTAGTTCAAAACATTCGGAGTGTGCCAGGTTGGTGAAAGCTGAGCAAGCTGTTGAGAACCCTTTCCACTTTGAATCCTGGTGCAGAGGATTATGGGAAGAGTCCTAGTGTGTCCAATCCAATCACTTTATTTCACCTTTAAGCTCATAACAAGAACAAGAACAAGGGCATGCACGATTTAGTTTACAGTTAATAACAATAAAATAAGTTAAAAGATATACAGAATTAGATAAAATTATAATAAAAGAATTTCAAATTACATATAACAAGTTCTAGTGTGTGCAGTGAATTCAGTGTTGGCCCTCACTTTTGCTCTGTGTTAACACCTAACACTTCTCTCCTGGAAAGTGGAAGGGAGGTCTTCTCATG
This sequence comes from Zootoca vivipara, assembly GCF_965207765.1. Lineage (NCBI taxonomy): Eukaryota > Metazoa > Chordata > Lepidosauria > Squamata > Lacertidae > Zootoca > Zootoca vivipara. Next base: position 29,116,134 of record NC_142585.1, read on the forward strand.
GAGGAATACCTGGTACACTTCTGAGGAATCCCAAACACAGATTGAAAACCACTGCTGCAGATAGCCCAGTTGGCAACGGGGAGGGAAAGAAGGCTATGTATTGCAAAATAACCATGTGTCCCTTCATTTTTATTATTGACATGGTCAAGCACCCAAGAGTGGTTGAAGTGCTAACCAGCCCAAGCATAAACCACTATCTTATTCTCTCAAAAGCTGAGAAACCATCAGCAGAAGGTAGGAGGATAACAGGGATGTAAGATGCATAGTCTCACTGGCTCAAGTCCCGTAGGCTAAAATCCCACTGCCCCCTCTTGCCTAACCACCTGCAAAACTTCAGACCAGTATTGAATTCATTTGGAACGTCTTACAGCATTCCAACAGCCTGTGACAACCTTTGAGGTTTCACCTTGTTGTTGTTGTTTAGTCGTTTAGTCGCGTCCAACTCTTCATGACCCCATGCCAGGCACTCCTGTCTTCTACTGCCTCCTGCAGTTTGGTCAGACTTCGAGACCACTGTCCAACCATCTCATCCTTTGTTGTCCCCTTCTTCTTGAGCCCTCAATCTTTCCCAACATCAGGGTCTTTTCCAAGGATTCTTCTCTTCTCATGAGGTGGCCAAAGTATTGGAGCCTCAGCTTCAGGATCTGTCCTTCCAGTGAGCATTCAGGGCAGATTTCCTTCAGAATGGATAGGTTTGATCCTCTTGCAGTCCATGGGACTCTCAGGAGTCTCCTCCAGCACCACAATTCAAAAGCACCAGTTCTTCGGCGATCAGTATGGTCTAGCTCTCACTTCCATATACCACTACTGGGAAAACCATAGCTTTAACTATACGGACCTTTGTCGGCAAAGTGATGTCTCTGCTTTTGAAGATGCTGTCTAGGTTTGTCATTGCTTTTCTCCCAAGAAGCAGGTGTCTTTTAATTTTGTGACTGCTGTCCCCATCTGCAGTGATCATGGAACTCAAGAAAGTAAAATCTCTCACTGCCTCCATTTCTTCCCCTTCTATTTGCCAGGAGGTGATGGGACCAGTAGCCATGATCTTAGTTTTTTTGATAATGAGCTTCAGACCGTATTTTGCCCTCTCCTCTCTCATCCCCATTAAAAGGTTCTTTAATTCCTCCTCACTTTCTGCCATCAAGGTTGTGTTATCAGCATATCTGTGGTTGTTGATATTTCTTCCAGCAATCTTAATTCTGGCTTGGGATTCATCCAGTCCAGCCTTTCGCATGATGAATTCTGCATATAAGTTAAATAAGCAGGGAGACAATATACAGCCTTGTTGTGCTCCTTTCCCAATTTTGAACCAATCAGTTATTCCATATCCAGTTCTAACTGTAGCTTCTTGTCCCACATAGAGATTTCTCAAGGGACAGATGAGGTGATCAGGCACTCCCATTTCTTTAAGAACTTGCCATGATTTGCTGTGGTTGACACAGTCAAATGCTTTTGTGTAGTCAATGAAGTAGAAGTAGATGTTTTTCTGGAACTCTCTAGCTTTCTCCATAATCCAGTGCATGTTTGCAATTTGGTCTCTGGTTCCTCTGCCCCTTCGAAATCCAGCTTGCACTTCTGGGAGTTCTCGGTCCACATACTGCCTAAGCCTGCCTTGTAGAATTTTAAGCATAACCTTGCTAGCGTGTGAAATGAGCGCAATTGTGCGGTAGTTGGAGCATTCTTTGGCACTGCCCTTCTTTGGGATTGGGATGTAGACTGATCTTCTCCAATCCTCTGGCCACTGCTTCACCTAACCAGTTGCAAATCCCAGCACAACGTCACAGCCTGTGATGTTCATTTAACTCTGTAGACTAGCAGTGAGGAGCCTGTGGCCCCTCTGAACAATGCTGGACTAGTACTGTCTTTGGGAAGGTCCATAGCTCAGTGGTAGAGCATCTGCTTTACTTCCAGAAGTTTCCAGACTCAATCCATGGCATCTCCAGGTAGGGGTGGGAGAGTCCTCTGTCTGAAACCCCGAAGAACCACTGCCAGCTAGTGTAGACAGTACTGAGCTAAATGTACCATATTCCTGTGTTTCCCCTGCCTATTGGCCATGCTGCTTGGGAGTTATGGGAGTTGGAGTCCAGCAATATTTGGAGGGCCACTGATCCTGCATCACAGCTATGGCCACATAACAGTGATGTAATTTTGGGCTAAAAGCTGTAGTGCTCACTTCAGGGCATCCTCAGAAGGTTAATTAAGGGGCTACTCTAGAAGGAGCATTTAAGGTCTAGCAATCTAGGCTGCAGATGCACAAATTGGCTGTACCTCAAAAGTGTACAGTTGTGGTCCCAGTGTCTGTGCTTTGTCAAGAGCTGAGATGAAGCTGAACTGTCCCCAAGCCACGTTGCATTTCTTGAATGGCAGGTACCTTCGTACTTTGAAAGTGATATATGTAGAAAGCCACCTTCCACCTATCCAGACTTTTGGTCCATCTGTCTATCTACATTGACTGGCAGGGACCCAAACAGCATCCTTTCCCAGTCGCTACCTGGAGATGCCAGGGATTGGATCTGATCTCTTTTGTATGCAAAATCCCAGCAGTCCATTGCCTCAGTGTGGCAAAATGTGTACAATGATGTTAAGAGCCATTTCAAGAGCCTTCTCCAACCTGATGCCCTCCAGATGCTTTGGACTACAACTCCCATGAGCCACAGCCAGAGCAGCCATGCTCACATCAGCCCCAGTATCTTCTAGCTGTGCTGGCTGGGGGTGATGGGAGTTGCAGTCCGAAACATCTGGAGGGCACCAGGTTGGTGAAAGATGAATTATAATACTTTTCCATGTGTAAGTGGAGCTGGGAAAGTAGTCACTCTTACTTCTTAGTACCCCCTTTTAAAAATCCCATGCATCAGTTTCACAGTGGAAATGAACAAAGTAAAAAGAAGAAGAAAGAAAGCATATTATTCAGATAAAGCAATTTACCTTCATTCGCCCGTCATTTTTTTTAAAAAAAAAAGGTATTTGGCTTGCTGTTTAATGTTCCAGTTTTTCATACTCCTATTTTAGAAACTGAAAGCAGGATGGTTCATTAAGTATTTAGACTACTAGAGGTTTTGGAATATGTAGTTTGTAGGCAGCATAGTGTCCGGTGGCAGCACCACCCCTGCTAGGGCAAACACTGCAGCAAAGTTTTGCTGCATCAATCAGACACCAGTTATTGCCTTTGCCTGTTCTGCTCTGCCTTCATTGATGTCACCTGAAGCAGGTCACTCCCTCACCTTTTGCACAGCAGGGTCAGCCTTCTTTGTAGGTGAAATGGGAAGCTGTAGATTATACACACACACACACACACACACACGGAGGGGGGGGAGAGAGAGAGAGAGAGAGAGAGAGAGAGAGAGAGAGAGAGAGAGAGAGAGAGAGAGAGAGAGAGAGAGAGAGAGAGAGCACAGCCACACATACTTTTGGAGGCTCACCTTACATACAGGATGGGTTGGATCCAGACTAGAGTTCCATTCAGACTCATTTAAGGAGGATAAGACAATCAGTGGCTACTAGACATGTTGGTCATGCTGTGCCTTTACACCTGGAGGCAGCAATGCTTCTGAATACCAGGTGCTGGAAACTGAAGGAAGGGAGAGGGCTCTTGTGCCCGGTTCCTCGGTTCCTGTTTGTGGGCTTCCTTTCGAGAGCATCTGGTTGGCCATTGTGTAAAGAGGATGCTGGCCTAGATGGGCCACTGGCCTGATCCAGCAGGGCTTTTCTTACAAGAAATGGGACAGGGGTGGAATTCCCCACCCCACTTCCCACTTCCCCATGCCCTAATGGAAAACGTTCTGGGAGCCGCATGCTAGCAAGGGGGTGGGCAGAAACAGTAGATGTGACTCTTGCCTTTGTGGCGTAGGCTGCATTCCAGGCATGCAAAAGTCAGAGGTTTCTTATGCACCCATTACCACAACCCACCTCAACTGATGCATTATTGGAGAAATTCATGGAGGAGGGTACTATTGGTGGCTATGTCATGATGGGAGCTATGCTGTGCCTCCACACATTTGAAGGCAGTAATGCTTCTGAACAGTGGCTACTGGAAATCACAGGAGAGGAGAGGGTTCTTGGGCTTAAATCTTGCTCCTTGATTTCCCAATCAGGGACCTTGGCATCTTGGTTGGCCAGTGTGATTACAGGATACTGGACTAGATGGGCCACCCACCTGATCTAGCAGGCTCATCTCTATGTTCTTACTATTGCAGTTCAAATACACATTTCAGCCGTCAAAATTGTTTGAGAGAGGCCCAGAGCAGCGTTAGGCAAAGAGCATGGCCTCTGGGAAGTCCCGTGGGCCAGATAGAGAAGCCTGGAGGGCCACATTCCCTTGAGATTGGGCCTGAGATTCCCCTCCCCAGTTTAAATTCACCAAAATGACAACTTACCATTGCAGTTGTGATAGTCTGTGGTACATCATCAATAGGACTCAATGGCTTTGAGTATTTGGAGCAGTGGATACTGTTCCAACAAGAGGCCTTGTGGTGGGTGGGCCTTGAGTGAATTGTGCCAGGGAGTGTGTAGCTGGTCCAAAATGTTTGAAAACTGCTTTCCTTGCCTACCCCAGACCCTGATCCCCCAAACCATTAGCAGCAATTCTGCCTGCTCAGCAGGGCTTTGTGTGTGCTAGTGTGTGTTGGGTATACTCTTTGCTGCTGTTGAAGCTCTCCTGAGATTTTGCAGGCTTTGACATGGACACCCAGTGCACCTGTTTCCAAACAGTTGCCTGGGGGGGCAGTTGGGGGTGTGCGAAAGAGAGATTTAGCTGAAAATTTAGATTTGCAGATACTAGTACAACATGCAACATTGTTCTGAAGCCCCCTTGCCCGTGGATATGGCTGTACGAGGAGAGACAGGTGCAGGCAGCTGAAGTAATCTTTAAACAATTGTTTTAGTAGTATAACAATGACTGGCAGGCTGCCCTGCTCCAATGGAAGTTCAAAGATAATTCAGCTTTTCAGACATCAGAAATTCCAGTCAAATCTCACAGAATGTGATCTGGAGAGGCTCAAAAGAGTGAGTGGAATGAATATCTCCACCACAGAAGAGAAGACAAGAGCTGGAAAAACAAATCATGTTTGGCCACAGAAAACTCCCCCTTGCAAGCAGAAAGTGAATTCTTGACTGAGTCCCAACAGCCACTCCCAGGACTGGTGAACCCTGGGTGTTGGAGGCTTCCCTTGCAAATCGAGCTAGATAATGGCAAAATTCTTTCCCAGACACCATAGTTGGATTTGCATTGCTGTCATTCTTTTTTAAAAAAAATCTGAAGCAGGCTCCTCAGATGTCCAATTTTTTGAAGTTTTATGGCAGCTTTTGCCAGTCTATGTACTACCGGTACAGCTCCAATCAGCCCCAGGCCAAGACATAGAGTTGCAATTTATAGAGTTTCCTGCAAAGAAGGGTTTATGGTTAAACTGTTCCAGGAGGGGAATGAGGGGGGGGGGGTGTGTTATCTATGAACAACTCTCTGCATCCTTGACAAACTACAGCTCCCAGAATTCTTTAGGTGAAGCCATGACTGTTTCTAGTGGTATCACAAGTCTTTAAATGTGAGATGTTAGTGTTGCCCAAGTGAACATGTAACTGTTTTTGATCTAGTTACAGGTAGGTAGCCGTGTTGGTCTGAGTCGAAGCAAAATAAAAAAATTCCTTCAGTAGCACCTTAAAGACCAACTAAGTTTATATTTTGGTATGAGCTTTCGTGTGCATGAAGGAATTTTTTTGATCTGTGATTCTTAATGCTCTTCTGTTTGCCAAATGTTTTAACTCTCCCTATTTTATCTGTAAGCTGCCTTGAGTCCCTGTCAGGATATAAATAATAATTATATTAATATATAAATAATATATAAATAATAATTATTAATATGTCTCTGCAGGCAAATGACATATAATTCTTAAACAGGAACCATTGGTTTTGATTTATTTTTTGTATTTCTATGCTGCTTTTCATTGAAATGAATCCCAAGGCAGCTTACAAGCATTTATGTTTAACAAATCAATATGGCCTTTATCACCCATAAAACAATATTAACAGCATTAACAAAATAGCAACTAAGAAAAATAAGCTCAGTGCTGTTAAGTCCATACACACATGCTCCACGCCCCATGACTTATAGTCTTCCACTCAATTCAATTCATTAAAATACATATAAAACACACATAATGCCCATTGTTAAAACAGCTCAGCCAGATGTTGTGCCAGCTGGCATCCTCGGGTAGTGGGCCATAGTGGAGATGGTGGGGCTCTTGGGCAAAGTGAATGTAGCTTGCCCAGGCACCATGGATGAGGAACTTGCCCACATTGCTCTTCATAATAGGGAGGTCCACTCCTACTCGAGGAAGTCCAAGACAAGCTTATTCCTCCAGAATGACAAGTCACAACTGCACTCTGTGTAGTGGCTGCCCACAAGATCCAGCAATGCCTCCATTAATAGTATTGTATCTAAATCACATTGTGCAAGGGTATTCATACATACATTAAATCACTGTCATAAAACTGAAAGGAAACAATAAACATCTGAGTGCAGTTTCCGTCCATCCCCCTCAAATTTTGATAAGCATGCCAACCTCAGTTTGTGTTCATAACAGGGAGGGATTTGTTGTTGTTGATGATGATGATGATGTTCTTAGTTGCAGCAACATCATCTTTCTATCTTAAGCTAGATATAGCTGTGTCTTCTCCACCTCAGTTTCCACCATGGTCTTCTTCAAATAGGTGCCCGAAAAATAATTACAAGCCCTTATAACAACAAAAACACTATAATCAGGCAGAAACTTCTAATTTTCAGTAACTTCACACCACACATTGTTTCAAATACATGCACACAATAACTTCACCACCAAACTGTTTCCAAGAGGCTCAGCAGCCTACGAAAAGGAAGCAACAGGCATGATCCTAGCTGTTATGAGGTAATACAGGCTAAAATAGGCTAATTGCCCATAATAGTGGTCACTCCCTGACTCAACTCTTCCACTGAGCATATTCAGCCTTGCTAAAGTGGTATATCTCATTGGATTATGAATGCACTAAAAAGCATCCTTGTGTGATGAGGAAACCTTGCCTTGTTAGGTGTCCTGATAACAAGGAAGCTACTGAATGCATTTGGCCAACTTAACCTCCCTGAGACTGTCTCAGGCAACATGGGATGGTCAGGCTTGAGTAGGTGTGCTTGGTGCACCTGAGGATGTTAGTACAGTGGGGCAGCATGTGTATGTTCTCTCTCCATACTTTAGTTCCACATGCCATGTTCTCTGGAAGGCATGTAGAGGACTTTCATTTCATCCTATCCTTCTGAGGCAGGAGAAATTCAATGTAGAATGTTCGCTCAGCACCATAGCATTGCCAACAAGAATTTCCGGGGTAGGGGTGCATGTGTCCTTTTTAAAGAGATGCATCATAGCATGTGTGAATACACAACCATCCTTCCATGCACTTAAACAGTACTTTACACGAAGGAAAAGCTTTATAAACAGTACCAAACATGCTTTAGGCATTTAAGGTTGTGGAAGGATGGGTGACATGGAACACTAGCCAATTGGGATTCGTGGTTGGGTACAACAGAGTTGAAGCAATACAGCTCAAACCAAATGCAGTATAGGGTATGTATGCAAGGCAAAGCTCAATGTGTTTCTCTCAGTGCAACTTCTGCAGCCAGAAGCATGAAAACCTTCTTTGCTGAAGAGTGATGTATTTAAAATGAATAAGTAGGGCATGTGCAGGCTTAAGCAACAAGGTGATACCATAATGAACATGGAGTGCAGCAAGGCAGTCACGATGACATACCTGTTCTATGTATAGCCATGACATCGTCCTTACACTTGAGGTCTTGCTAGTATGGCTTGTGAGCTCATGTGTGAGTGAGAAATGAACGGTTCTTCCAAGTGGTACTTTGAGAATCTTAGAGCTAGCAAAAAAGCATGTAAGTGATGTAACCCAACCAGGATGGGTCAAGTGTGCTTGTGAAGGGTTGGATGGACATTCTAGAGGCTCTATAAATAAATGGGAGGAACCATGTGACTATCACTGCTCTTCTCTCCCTGGCCTGTTCCCTTGCTGTTGAATGCAACCTCTCTGTGTGCTGTTAGCTGCAATTTGGGGTTCCTGTTTTGGAGGCCCCTTTTGGCCTCCATGCAAAAGTAGCAGTTCTGGCCCCCTCACTGCCATGTGTCTCTCTGGCCTACCACACCAAATATCCTCATGTCTGATGGAGCTACGCCTGTCCTGGCTGTACCTAAGGAGGTAGTGCAGGGTTTCCCAAACCTGGGTCTCCAGCTATTTTTGGACTACAACTCCCACCACCCCTAGTTAGCAGGACCAGTGATCAGGGATGATGGGAGTTGTAGTCCAAAAACAGCTGGAGACCCAAGTTTGGAAAACCCTACTTTAGTGGAAGGAATGAGGCTGGACCTGATGCTCTGGGCTGCCCCAGAGCTGCTCCCTACATTGAATACTTTATGCTATGATTACATGGACCCCACCTTTGGGAAACATAAGATGCACAACCACAAATCATAGAATCAAAGAACTGTAGTGTTGGAAGGGGTCCCAAGGGTCATCTAGTCGAACACAGCTAAGGAATCCCCAACAGATGGCCATCCAAACTCTGCTCAGAAACTTCTCGTCTCGCTCTCACTCTGGATGCTTCAAGTACTAGGAGCCATTGATAGCCCTCTCCTCCATGAATTTGTTCACTCTTCTGTTAAAGCCATCCAAGTTGGGCAAGCGGCTCATGATGCCCCTATACCTGCCTGACACAACATGGCAGCAACACACCCCTCTCCTCCTGGCCCTAGAAGGAAATGGGGAAATGGGGAAGGGGGAGGCTAAGGGATTACCTACCTGCTCCCCTGTGTTTTAAAATCAGGGGAGACAGGGAGGAAAAGAGAGGCAGCACTTACCAAGAGGGAGGTCCGCAGGATTCACCATCAAGGTCAGTGCCATTCTGGCATCAGTGGCAACAAGCAGAAGAACAGGGTGGGAGCAAGGCAGAGGGCCCACTCCTTTCCCAGCCCAGCCCAGCTCTGCTCACACCTCCACATTAGACCAGCTAAAGTCATATGCAAAGAAATTTGGTTCCACTTGTTGAGAAGCCTCTGGCTGACAGTACCAGCTAATGTTTCCAACAGCTGCTACAAACACCTGTGGAAAGCCCCCTTCCAATCCTCTTTCTGAACTGCTTCTACTCATTCTCCCTCACTATGTAACTGCCTGCCTTTTTCCTGGTTTTTGAGTAGTAGAGAGGAAAACAATTTACAAGCCTTCCTTGTTCTCTTAGCAGCTCTGAGTCCAAGAAGTGGGGTGCTATTGCAGGGAGGGAGAGAACTTGGCAGAGCCAAGAGAGGGTTGATAGGAGGTGAGTGACTGTAGCGACTTAGGAATTGCTAGCTGCTGTGGTCACTCAGAAGCTTTCACCCTTGTGGAATTCATTCATAGTCTTCTCTGTTGAACTGGCCCATAGCAGCTTAATAATCTGCTTTTATGCATTTGTGCAATTCTTACTCATTTTTTTAGGTTAATCTGTGTAGCATAAAAACAGATTGTTCCTCTTATTGTATTTGTGACTTTAATTATTGTATTTGTGACTTAATGTATTTCCTCTTTGTGGTATTTTCCCAAAGTGTTCAGTTTTTCATATGAAAAGTTGGTTCCTCCACCAAGACCTCCCCAATCCAAACAATATTATTATATCCACAAACTCTCTTTAATAAAGCTTCTCCAAGTACTGCTGGAAGAAATGGATTATACTGACCCGTTTTGTACTTGCTTCAGACCACATTTTGTCACTCAAGCTTGGTTTCTCTGATAGATAATCTTGATCAGAAGGGAAACCAGGAGGGGGAGGGGGAGTATGAGGATGTGTTGATTCTCCTTGATTTCAGTGGCTTGGGATACCCTCAGCCACCGAACCTTTCTGGACCAGTTCTGTGGGATGGGGTTGGGGGCATGATGATATGATGGTTCTGATCCTACCTGCAATGGTGGTTTGAGAAGGCAGTATTGGAGGATCTCTGCTGAATCCTATCCTATGGCACTTGTGTTATATTACGGCACTCTCTCCTCCTACCCTACTCCCTAACATCTGTATGAAGTCACAGAGTAAAATCACCTGAGGATTTGGAGAGAGGTGCCGCAAATATCCAGCTCAATTTCTTCTTGTCAGGTGAGGCTGTGAAGGTGCTGAACCAGTAACTGAATATGCGAATGGGCTGAAAGCGGGCCAATAAATTGAAGCTGAATACTATTAAGGTGGAGGCACTGTGGATATATGTGCTTTGGGTTTGGGGAAGTGGTGAACTAGGCTCTGATGCATATTGTACCACCTAACACCCAACACCTCTCCAAAGTAAGCAAATTCATAGCCCTAGTGCCAGCTTTGTCACTGGAAGCCCAGGTTGACTCAGTGACACAGCTTCAGCTGGTTCACCAACTGTGGCTGTTTCCAGACAGAGACAGTCTAGCCATGGTTATCCATTATCTGAAATCTTCCTGCCCTCAAGTTGACATGGAAGCTTCAAGTGATGCAGAATCTGGCTGCCAGACGTTTGATTGCCACTGTTATATTTCTTTGTATACCAGTCATAAGAAAATTTCATTGGCTGCCTGTTTGCTTCTAGGGCCAATTCAAGCTGCTGACACTTGCCTTAAAAGGCCTAAATAGCTTAGGGTTCAAATATCTGAAGGAACACCATCTTAAGGTATACTGTTGAGTGTTTATTTCCCCCAGGTACTGTCTTTATCAGAGCTACATTCTTCAGTCTCAGGAATGAAGGCTTTTTCAGCTGTGGTGCCCTGGCTATGGAGCTCCTTCTCAATAGAAGCCTTCCCGGCAACTTGGTGCCAGGCAAAAACATTTCTATTTGTCCAGGCTTTTAAAATTCTTAAGACTTAGCCATGTTCGTTTTAAAGATGATTTTTTTAAAGGATTTTAATTGTCCTTTTACTGTGATATGATATAAATGTGTTGTGAAGTCTGGATAGATTTTGAATGGTTTTATTTACTGTAATGATGTCCACCAAGAGTGGTGTTGCTTGCATTAAATAACTCTCAATTTTTAATTTCTTTTCAAAGGAATTTTGGAGTTTATTAGCTTGGCTGTAGGGCTGGTTAGTATCCGTGGTGTGGATTCTGGACTTTACCTTGGGATGAACGAGAGAGGAGAGCTGTATGGATCGGTAAGTGTTAGCCCTTCAGGCTTATGGAATATCAAATACTGTTGGAGTGGGTAACATTAAGGTTTTATTATGCCTTGATACTTCAATCTCTCGTGGCTCTGGCTTCCACAGCCACTCCGTTGCATTTGGGATCCCCAGCAACTCATTAGTAACCATGGCAAAATTATGGCACTGAAAATGAGCTGCAGCTATGAGTTGCAGAAGTAGGAGGCTCCACAAAAAGCGAACAGAAGTGTAGGGTCTTTTTGCCCACATTAAAGGTAGCCACCTATGAGGTAGGCAGTCAATGATCAAGTATGATGGGAGTTACGGCTCAACAACATCTGGAAGACTATTATCATTATTTAAGTTACAGGTAGGTAGCCATGTTGGTCTGAGTCGAAGCAAAATAAAAAAATTCCTTCAGTAGCACCTTAAAATAAAATAAAATAAAAACTTAGTTGGTCTTTAAGGTGTACTTAAGTAATTCTTTTATCATTATTTAATGTATTTATATCCCACCTTTCTCCCAAATAGGGATCCAATGGGGCTTACAACACTTTAAAATGTTATAAATTACAAAGTTTTTTGTACTTGACCAGTGGTCAACATTGCCCACACCTTCGTTTTCTATGCCCTGTCCAAATAAGAAGGGATTACAAGGAGGGAACCAGTCTTAACCATAGCTGTCAAGTTCTCCCCCTTTTTTAAGGGAAATTGCCTTATGCTGAATAGACTTCCTTGCGAGAAAAGGGAAAACTTGACAGCTATGTTCTTAACCTCTGTTGGGAGTGGATTCCACAATATGGGAGCAGACACAGAAAAGGCTCTCTCTTGTGCAGACTTCACGTGCATAGATATGGGGAGGGGCTGTAGCTCAGTGGTAAAACACCCAGGTCCCTGTCACTGCTTTAAAAGTAAGCACCACTACCTGCCTTGAGTTATGCCCAGAAACTGACTGGCCATTTGCTGTCCATTATTTGTTTGGGGAGTTTCTGGCAGACCCAAGTAGATCCAAGAGCATGACTGATATAGTGTGTCTCTTTTGAGGTTCTTGTCTTGTTTAGGAAAGCCATGAAACACAAAGCATTGTCAGGTCTGTGGGTATTCTGTGGTTATATTTAAATGCTGCATTAAATATCACCACCAAAGAAAAGCCTGATTTTGTGACTCAGGGTTCATCCACACTTACTGTATGTTTTGCCCTGTGCTTTCTAGGCACATGTATGTGTCCAAGCACTTTTTCTCTCTCTTTTTTTTGCCCTGCCACTTTCCCAAGGAAAGCCCACACTTTATCTCTGAATCAGAACAAATGGCAATTCGGGCTTTCCACAGAATGGTTTTCAGTGGTAAAGTTTTCGCAGGGAAAGGGCTGGGGCCCAAAAAAGTGCTCAGGCATGGCGCTTTAAAGTGTCTAGAAACATTGCACAGAAGAAAGTCTGGATGAGCCCTCAGTTAAAATGTGAACATTAAAAAAAGGTGCACATTTTTTCACTTGCATAATTTCCACTGCTGTTTTCTAATTATTTTGCTACTTATAGTGAACTATAAAAAGCCTCACACACAGCCAGTGGAAATCTTGTTCAGACACACCTCTGGGCTTCTGAGACTTCAGTGAACACATTTTGGCATATCTTCCCAGTCATCTGGGTCAGAAACATTGGAAAAGTCGAAGCTGGGACTCTAGGAAGTTCTATATTCTGCACTACCCTATAATTGTGACATGCACATGGACCTGGCTATCGCTTGGATGCGCTCTGCTTTGGAGCAGCCCACAATTTGGACCGGAAATTTGCCAGTCTTGTTATGGATCTTTCCTGCTCAAATTAGAAAAGAAGTTCAAATGCTCACCTGGGTGTCTTGATAATGCTAATCTGATTTAAAACCCAATTCCAAATCAAAGTCCATTCAGACTAATTATAGTATCTGATTACCCCTCTGTGATGTGCTCTCTTGGCAGTCTCAACAGGAAAGCCAGCCCCATGCTGATTTCCAGTTGGATAATTCCATGCCATAAAAAATCTCTTGACACATACAGGATTCTTACTGGATTCTGCTTTATGGCATAACACTGCAATGCCATTTGATGGGTTGGCATTGGAAAGTTTCATATTTAGCTCTTTCTGCAGCAGAAAAAGATTTTTAAAGACCAAACTAAACGCAGTCATTTTGACATGATCTGGTTGTCATATATCAGCAATGTAAAACAGAAGTGACATTAATGTCAGACCTCCAGCCACTTTCTTAGGGAGAGGCTGTCACAGATAGATGAAGCCTTGGCGATACATTCAGTGATTCAGTTACTTGACAGCGTCCCTGCTCAGTTTTCTTTCTTATATGTTCTTTCATTTTATTAATTTCATAAAATATATATACTACTTGATTGTGCGTGTGGGACCCTCAAAGTGGTTTACTAAAATGGATAAAGCAGTAAAATTATGAGTAAGAAAGAATGACAACAATAAATAAAAACTACAGTATCTAAAAGTTAACAATACACTAAAAACAGAATGTTTTCAGAAGGTGTCAAAAAGAGTATGATGACGATGCCTTCCTGGTGTCAATAGGCAATGTGTAGTTGCAGATAGGGTTGCCAGACTCAATAGAGGACAGGACTTCTGTGCCTTTAATTGCCCTGCTCTCTTTTGAGTCTGGAAACCTTAAAGAGAAACCAGCAGACCCTTTGTTTAATTTCCAAGCAAAGGGTCTTCTGGTTTCTCTTTAAGGTTTCCAGACTCAAAAGAGAGCAGGGCAATTAAAGGCACAGAAGTCCTGTCCACTATTGAGTCTGGCAACCCTAGTTGCAGAACAGGTGTTCTATGGCAATGGAAGTGGTTCAGTGGGCAGATATGGGGGTAAAGCAAAACTGAGGTATATGTAACTGGTGTGTGTGTGTGTGTGTGTGTGTGTGTGTGTGTGTGTGTGTTCTGCAGCTTTCCTTAAAATGTCATTTTATTATAAAGCCAATAAAATATTCTACAAAATAAAATAACCCACCGACACCAAAATGTTCAGCATTTGCAAATGTTCACCATGATGGACACAAAGCGGCATCTTGCACAGGATGGAACATAGTAAGCTGTAGTTCCAACCAACCAAATGTTTTCTGCTTTGAATGGCAGAGGCTCTCCAGGATCTGACACAGGAGCCTTCCACATCACTTGCTATCATTTTGCAGTTGGAGGTGCCATTGATCAGGGACTTTTCTGGATGCAACTGCATCATTGCTGGTGTGCGATTATGTTGAAGCATGTTATGAAGGAGCAGGTTCTCAGACACGACTCGCCACAGGCTCACACGGCCACTAGTCCACACACGTTGGCTTTCTCCCTCGTGGCTGCCATGGTGAAGAGGCCTAGTTTGTATGGCATGTACAGTGGTGATTTTCCAACTGTCTGGCATGGGTTCCTCCATGAGATGTGTAGAGAGCCAATGTAGTATCGTGGTCAGGGTGTTGGACTAGGGCCTTGGAAACCAGGGTTTGAATCTCTACTTGGCCCTGAAGCTCACTGGAGTTGACCTTGGGCTAGTCACTGCCACACCCTGAGCTCCTTGTAGGAAAACGTGGGATATATATATATATATATATAGAGAGAGAGAGAGAGAGAGAGAGAGAGAGAGAGAGAGAGAGAGAGAGAGAGAGAGAGAGAAACAGCAAGCTTCCCTGAAATAAAGGTTGCTAGCCACAACTCCTCTTCTGTCACAGAGCATTGCAAGAGTTCTATCATGCTTGCAGTCCATACAGAGCACCTCACACCATCCAAGGACACCTCCCCAAATAGGAAAATAGCAATTTGCCTTACACTGTCAGATTGCTGGTCAGTTTAGCTCAGCAATGTCCACAGTGCATGGCAGCAACTCTACAGAGTTCTAGATGAGACGCTTATAGCCCTACCTGGATGTGCCATTGGGGATTGAATCTGGAACCTTCTGCATGCAAAGTATATGCTTATGACTGAGCTATGCTTCTCCCCACTCCCCACCCCAAAAAATAATTAGAAACATAGTTGGTTGCCTTAGCCCAAGTTAGGCCATAGCTCCAATCCAGCTCAATATTCTTTACATTGACTGAATGTTGGAAGATTCAGGACACATAAAAGTACTTATTCACTCAGTGCATAAATGGTCTCAGCCCTGTATAACTGAAGGAGCATCTCCACCCCTGTGTTCAGCCTGGACACAGAGGTCCAGCGCTGAGGGCTTTCTGGCGGTTCCCTCACTGTGAGAAGTGAGGTTGCAGGGAACCAGGCCTTCTCAGTAGTGGCGCCCACTCTGTGGAATGCCCTCCCATCAAATGCCAAATGGATAAACATCTAGCTGACTTTTAGGAGACATCCTAAAAGCAGCCCTGTAGAGGGAAGTTTTTTTTTAAAAAAAAGTTTGATGTTTTATTATGTTTTTATATATTTTGGAAGCCGCCCAAAGTGGCTGGGGCAACCCAGTCAGATGGGCGGGGTACAAATAATAAAATAATTTATTACTATTATTAATAAAATATGGAACTCGCTCCCACAGGAGGCAGTGATGCCAACTTGGATGGCTTTAACAGAAGACTGGAGAAATTCAAGGAGAAGAGGGCTATCAATGGCTACTAGTACTTGAAGCATCCTGGAGTAAGGGCAAGGCAAGGAGGAAGGGTGAAAGCATTCACACACCTTTGTACCGCACTGCGAGAAAGATGGGAAGCTTCTCCCACGTTTGATCTCGCCACGTCACCCTACACATATACATCATACACTCTATAGTCTGATAGGGGACATTTGCACGCGTGCCCTCGAGCCTGTGCCTCCAGCGGGGGGCGGTTTCACCAACCCCTAGGTACGCCTCTGCTCTTACTGGTAAGAGCTCTCTGGGATTTCATGCTCAACCCTACCAAGAGATGCTGGGGACTGAACCTGGGACAAAGCAGGTGCTCATGTAAGAGGATCCTTGTGGAAAAGTATGTGGGAAGGATTCCCTTAACACTGTGGGGCAGGCAGTAGCATGGCCAGCAGTATATTGTGCAAGGGAATACCAGTCAAGTGAATGGTTTTCTTAAGCCCAAAGGTTAGGAATCTTCTTCCATCCAAGGGCCACATTGCCGATGGGCAAACTTCTGGGATGCTGCATGCCAGAGATAGGTGGAGCCAGAGGCAAAAGTGGATGGAGGAACAGATGTAACTCTTAACCTAAGCCAGCCAATGCACCCATCCCTCTCATCTAGGCAAGCAATAGTTCAGGGGGCACATTCTAGGTAGGCAAAAGCACCTGAGCAAAGTATGGAGCAGGACCAGTGAGAGGATTACAACAGTGTGCCCAACTCGAGATCAGCCTGCCCCCCAGCCATCGAAAAGGACACTCCTGTGAGATGTTCTCTTTGCAAGGGGAAGGCAATAGCTCAGTGATAAAAGCAACTGCTTTGCCTGCATAAGGTCCCAGGTTCGATACCCAAAGCCATTTCCAGATATGGCTAGGAGAAAATCCTGCTTGAAACCCTGGAGATCTGCTGCCAGTTAGTGCAGACAACTAACTGAACTGGATGGACCTAGTCTAGCAGTGTTCCTGTGAAGTCCCATGCTCAGATTAAGCCAGTACCATTGACACAAAAGGATGACTAATTCTGAAGGAGCTGAATCATCGTATCAATATCAGTCAACTATTCCTGGGCTTAACTATTTTAGGGATGTGACCTCAGGATATCCTTACTGCCTTGGGGCATGACCTCAGCCCATGGTTATGTTGCTTCTCGGAATCCCTGTGCTCAGACGGAACCTCTCAGGGTTGTTTTGCTCTTCTCTCTGCAGCAAAGTCCCTAGGAATTAAACCACTGCTATCATTTGCTCTCTAGGGCTCCTACTGAGGACCATTTGCCATTAGCCTTGGTTCTCCTAAAAAGCTTATGAGGTGCTACTCCTGTTTCTCGGGGGCTTATTTGATGAAAAGCTCCTCCATTCAAAGTCATTTATAACCCTTCATTCAAACAAATCCAGATGTCAGGGAGAATGGAGTCATGGAATCATAGAACTATTGAGTTGGAAGAAACCCTAAGGATCATCTGATGCTAGCACAGTGGCCTTCTTTCCATGCTACCTCTCCATGTGCAAAGTCAGCCCCACTGTGTTCTAGCTGCACAGGGTTGCAGCTTGGGGCACATAGGGATTGCTGGGGAAGGACAAATGCAGAGTATCTCATGGGCTATGGCACCCATGCTGCAGATAGACAACAGAGGATGGATACCACTTTCCTGCCCTGCTTGTAAGCTTCCACAAGGCAGCATGTGTTCAGGGGCAGACCCTACACTTTGCATGTCAAAGGTCTCAGGTAGCATCTCCAGGGTAGCGAGTGATGAGGGGCTGCAGCTCAGTGGTGGATCATCTGCTTTGCACACAGAAGGTCCCTGGTTCAATCCCAAACATCTCCAGGTAGGGCTGGGAGAGGCTTCTGCCTGAAACCCTACAGAGTCAGTATAGGCAATACTTTGAAAGCCAATGTGGCATAGTAGTTAGAGTGTTGGATTAGGGCCTGGGAAACCAGGGTTCAAATCCCTACTCGGCCATGAAGCTCACTGGGTGTGATCTTGGGGGTTGGTCACTCCCTCTCTGCCTAACCTACCTCACAGGATTGTTGTGAGGATTAAATGAGGAGCGGGAGAACCATGTATGCCACCTTGAGCTCCTTGGAGAAAAAGGTGGGGTATAAATGCAACAAACAAACAAGGACACACAGAGCCTGAGACCCTGGAGAGTCACTGTCAGAGTAGGACCACATTGCCCAAGATGGAAAGGACTTTATAAACCTTGCTTCTTATATTCAAACAGCATGCTGAACAAAATGGGTCTTTGGGTTGATCCAGCAGGGCTGCCCGTGTGAACAGAATGGTTGTAGATTATTCTTCATAAGTCTTTTTCTCCCCCCTCCCCTCTCTCTCCCTGATCCCCTCTTCCACCCCACCTACACACACAGAAGAAGCTGACAAGGGAGTGTGTTTTCCGTGAGCAGTTTGAAGAAAACTGGTACAACACTTACGCTTCAACCCTCTACAAGCACTCTGACTCCGAGAGACAGTATTACGTTGCTTTAAACAAAGATGGCTCTCCCAGAGAAGGATACAGGACTAAGAGACACCAAAAATTCACTCATTTTTTACCAAGGCCTGTGGACCCTGCTAAGATCCCTGCAATGTACAGACATCTCTTCCACTACAGGTGATGTTCTCTGCAGCTTGAGCAGCCATTGTGTATATATTTACTTGGGTTTCCAAGGTTTCTGCCAGGACGCTCCATCCCATAGCCATCCCATCGTTCTTAACAAATCTGGATACCAGATAGAGGAAGCACTGCCTATTCCTTGGAGTTTTCTTTCCTTTTCTTTCCTTTCTAAAGGTATTATCTCGAGGTTGAGTTTACTCCTGTGGCAGGTGAGGATAGGTGCAGGGTGGGAGCAGAGCTTGGAAACCCCTACATAAAACCATTCATTAGTTCAATTACTCTCTTTATCTGGTGGGCTAAGAGAAGGCAAAAATTGACACGGGGAGAAAAGATTATTTCTGAAATGACAACCACCACTGCCAGCACCAGTTCCCAACCACGCGGCCATGGTGGCCACACCACAGAAGACCACAGCAATGACTTGTGTGTACTGCTCACAGGCTTCGAATGGTTATTAAGTGGGTCCACAGAATGGATGGGGCCTCTTCCTATTTGACACTCGGATTCTCTTGAGGTGGCCCTAACGGACTCGCTCTATGTTGCTAGGCCAGAACTCCTGACTGTAGGCTCTAGCTGATAAGACTTCCATAGTGGGAAAATGGAGGGCAGAATCTAGAGTATCCAAACCAAACCTTACATCTGGCAATCCTGGGTCCAGAGGGACATGGAGGGGGGGGACGTTGTGTGTGGGCACACGTGTGCATGTTTCCTGCTGTTGGAATAGGAACAGAGGAGGGTGGGCCAAGGACCTTAACATTCTTAACACAATCCTGTTCCTAAGGACAAAAATCTATTTATAAAATGTATATGATATTTATTTTATATATTTATTTATTTCAAAAAAAATTGCTATTTTTAAAATGAGAGATATTATGGCCCAACTTTTATCAGGAAGGGTAAGGTCCTATTGGAATAGGAGGGAGGAGAAATGAGTTTTAAGAGCTTTTTGGCAATAAAATTGTCTTTATATATTGCGGGTGGCTTGCTAATTTATTCCAGTCACATCCATTGTTAATTATGAGGCCCCTCCAGATAACTTTTCTTCTTCTTCACACGCATTCAAGATGAGTTGTTCTTTTAATGGGATCGATACTCCCACGTTCATAGATTCATGGAATTGTAGAGCTGGAAGGGACCCTGTCATGGACTGGCTAGACAAAGAGAAATGGTGGGAGGTACCAGCTGGGGAACCTCCAAGGGAAGAAGGCTCAGAGTCCAGGGAGTGGTGGTGGGACTATGGTATGTGGTCAGAGGGAGAAGATGGAGCAGACCGGGAGGAGGAGGTGTCAGGGGCTGAAGAAGTAACAGGATTTAGTTAGCAGGGAAAGGCTGTGGCAGAGGGCAGTCCAGAATCAGAAGTGGAAGCAGGAAAGGAGGGGGTCAAGAGGCAGAGATGAGGCAGGCTGCTGAAGAAGCCAGGGGGTCTCCCCCTTCTGCTGCGACCAACTCCCTTCTCCCCTGGTCTCCCAGGACCCGAAGAGGTATGAAGAGGTCGGAGCAAAGACGGACGCGCCGGCGTTGTCTCAGATTGCTCAGGAAGGACCCAGGAGAGGAGGAGACTTAGTCAGCTGTGGGAAGGCGGGGACCTTCAGGATTCACAACTGCCTTATAGGGGCAAAACCTACCAAGAAGAGTTGCTGTGCTCATTAGGCCTGGCACTCCTGAGCAGGCCTTGTCTCTAATAAAGAGTTAACTTCACTTACTCTGTGTGATTTATTGCTGGCTGGCTTCCAGACACCCTAAGGGTCATCTAGTCCAATACCCTGCAGTGCAGGAATCACAGCTAAATAATCCCTGACAGATGGCCATCCAAGTTCTGCTTAAAAACCTCCAAGGAAGTAGAGTCCACCACCTTCCAAGGTAGTCCACTCCACTGTAGAACAGCTGTTCAAGTTGATTTGCACCCTCAAAACTTTCAGGATAGTCACATTACATGAGTAGCAATCCATCTGTGAACCAAAGCCTTTCAGCAAATATCCTGAAATATTTCACTTAATAAATTATCCAGGTTTTAGAATATGCCTCTGTTGCACTATAGCATCTTGGCAACATCCTGATTTGAAGTTGCTTCCTTGTGGTTTAGCCACTCCCACATACTTCCTGTGGCTGTTGTTCTTGCGGAACTGAACAAAGGTTTAGCACAGCAATTGCAGCCCAAACATTAAGACTTAAAAAGTGGAAGTATGGTGCTGGCATGCTGTCACAATGTAAATCATTTACACTTAATTGAAAGAGGTGTGGAGACGAAATTGCTGCCCACCTGCTGTCTTTTGCTGCTTGGTGGAAGCTTGGGGACTTTGGTTGTGTGTGGAGTAGTGGTGGGGGAGAGATTCAATTCAGTCCACACCTTAAAAGCAAACCGACCTGATATGAACTTCCTGAAGCAATATGAGAAGCAAAAGACAGCCAGGTTTTGAAATTGACACTTCTCTGAATTTTGCAAGGCAGTTTCGTCAGTCAAGTAACCCGTGTGAAAATGCATACAGCTAGGAGGAAGTGTGCATAAACATGCAAGGACGCGTGAAAATAACATACAGAAAATGTGTTATGTATGGGGAAACCGCTTAATAAAAATGTGCATATCAGATAAATTTGGATAAATTTGCCTTCAAGTGAAAAGGATGGGACAAAAATCACACAGTGGTGCTTGTGGAGAATGGAGTTTAAGACTGGAAGAATAATACTGAGATATGGAGAGAAACCAAGGTTATCAGTCACATATCCATTGTCAGGAGGGTCAAGAGGAAGCTGATCCCGTTAGGGTTTTGTTTTGTTCAGGGAAAGTGAAAGTAGCCCAAGCAACACACATAGCAAGGGGAGGGCTGTGAGGGTGAGTGGAGAAACAAGGGTGGTGTGTGCGCTGTGGGTGGTGTGTGCAACTGAGTAGTGGGGACCAGACAGGTCTTTTCCTCCCTCTCTCCTTTGCCTGCTCAGCTGCAGGGTGCAATGAGCAAAGGAGAAGAAGCCAGATCTCTTGTTGCAAATGAGAGACAAGAGTAGCACGAGGGGCAGCTTCAAGTGAGCAGGGGTGGCAAGACATCACAGTGCAACTAACAACTGCTGTGGGGAGGAGGAGGTGAGAGAGGTCAGGTGACAGAGACAGAAATGGTGCCATAAGAGGAGGAAGAGGAGGCTAATGCAATAGTGCAGGAGAAACATGGCGGTGTCAAAGAACATTAATGTCTCAATAGAAGGAGCAGGCAGCCCAGTACAATTATAAATTCGCACTGGGAGCATACACCAGCAATAAGACACCTACCTGGATATGCTCTAAGACCATAAAAAGAAGCATAAAGAACAGGAGTAGAACAACCAGTTAGCAAGTAAGAGAGAAAATAAGATACTGCAGAAGAGGATGGGCTTCTTAATTATGATGCTTTGAGATGGGGTGGAACCCAGACATTCTGCTGCCTAAGGCAAAGGAAAAGATGGCACCCTCCATGCCATGAACAGAGACTAACTAGACTGGCAGTTGAATCTGACTTCAACCCTGGTAGTGAGGTAACATACACTACTGCCCCCTGGGGGCAGCAAGCTAGTTTACAGAGGTTCTGGGACTCACATAACTCTGCTCTCCAACAGAGGGGGATGGCGGCCTGCCCCCGCCCCCGCCCCAAAATTTTCCACCTGAGGCGATTTCCTCACTTTGCCTAATGGTAGGACTGGCTCTGCTCAAAGGTAAACATCAAATGGGTTTCAACTAATTTGCCTTAAGGTTTTCTGATAGGATCTTAAAGCTGGAAGAGTAATTATGATTTATGCCAAGCGAAGCAACGGGAGCCTGAACAGCTTAACCATTGATGGGTGATTTCATGTGAGCAGACCCCACTGTCTCTTTTTAATTCAGTATATCCATCTGCAGCATAAAGAGGTTAGCATTGTGGGATCCATTTCTTCTTTGGGAACTGTCTTATACGGTAATTTCCCCTAAACACACACCATTTGCAGCTGCCTATGCCAGTGGGTCCCCCCAACTCTAATAAGCTTTTGGGAAGCACCAGAGGAATAAATGAAAATCAAGTGCCCTGCTTTGCAAAAACAGAACCAACAGTGGATACATCTCTGCATCCATTTCTTATTTACACATCACTTTCCACATACGTAGCAGCCTGCTAATGTGAGCTAATGATCTCCATTTATAAATGGGTGTAGAAGGCAGTGGGGAGGAACACATACAGATCAACGAGGGCAGAGGGGTTCACTCTTTTGAACCTTACAGAGCTGAGTCTAGCTGTAGGCAAGTGGGTGAACATATGGGGGAATGGTGGAAGCTGCCTTATGCCACGTCAGCTCATTGGTCAACCTAGCTCAGTACTGTTGACAATGATTGGCAGTGGCTCTCCAGGGAGGAGTCCTTCCCAAACCTACCAGGAGAAGACAGGGATTGAACCTGGGGTCTTCTGTGTGTGAACATTTCCCACCCACCCCTCCTCCAACATTCTCCTGCACGCCAGCTCCGCTTTTGCGTGTGGTGCAGGAAGATCAGAATGGAGAGTTTGTGTTCCACATGAGACGGTCAGAAGTTGAGCACCGGCTGGACTGTCAAGGGCAGAGCTTGTGTACATGCATGCCCTGACCCATTTTCAGCCCTTGTCAGATACACCAGACAACTTGTCAAATACACTGAAGTTAGAAGCAGTAATGCTTCTGAATATCAGTTGCTGGAAATGCTCTTCTGCAACAGGTTTCACTCTGGGAACTCTGGGAAGAGGATGCTGGACTAGATGGGCCACCGGCCAGATTTAGCAGACTAGATGCATAGGACTTTTCTGTTCTACTCAACCAACAATGAACTAATAAATCACTTCTTAGAATATAGTAAATGACTTTGTCAGGCTGGAAAACCAAAAGTGACTGGCTGGGAGAGCTGAAAGTGACAAAATGAAATTCAGCCTAGACAAATCTAAAGTTATGCATTTAGGCACACATACATAAATAACAAGAGACACGGGTGGCGCTGTGGGTTAAACCACTAAGCCTAGGACCTGCCAATCAGAAGGTCGGCGGTCCAAATCCCCACGACGGGGTGAGCTCCCGTTGCTCGGTCCCAGCTCCTGCCTACCTAGCAGTTTGAAAGCACATCAAAGTGCAAGTAGATAAATAGGGACCGCTCCGGCGGGAAGGTAAACGGCATTTCCGTGCGCTTCTCTGGTTCGCCAAAAGTGGCTTACTCATGCTGGCCACATGACCCAGAAGCTGTACGCCAGCTCCCTCAGGCAATAATGCGAGATGAGCGTCGTAACCCCAGAGTCGGTCACAACTGGACCTAATGGTCAGGGGTCCCTTTACCTTTACCTTTACATAAATAACAATCATATGTGCAGGCATAGGATAGCTACATATGTACATGGATTGCTGTCTGGACGTACAAAAAAAGATCTCAAGTTTGCAATCAAACACAAGCTGAAAGTGAGCCAGATAAAATAAAGCTAATGTGTTTTCACACATTACCTTTAATGTGTTTTCAAGCTGCATTAATACAGCCATAGCTTCTGTTATGTACTGAGCTGAATCCTAGAACAATAGGATTCAGAATCAGCGGGAGCTACCCAATCCAACTCCAGGTGGAAGTGAATCCGCAACCTGATTGGCCTGCTGGAGCAGCCAATCAGGCGGCTGGCAGAAGTGAATCTGCTACCTGATTGGCCTGTAGGAGCAGCCAATCAGGCTGCAGGCAGAAGTCAATCCACAATATAATTGGCCCACAGGTGTAGCCCTGAAGTAGCCAATCACGCAAGGCCCATTGTGTAAATAATGTATATAAGCAGATGGTTTGGGGAAAAGAGCCATTCGTCTTCTCTTCTCCTCCTTGATGACTATGAGCTGAATAAAGAGCATGAAATTCACTCTTGACTCCGAGTATATTTCAGCTTCCAAGTCACAAAGCAAGTAATCATTCCACTTTACACTGCACTTAACTAGTCAGATCTCACTTGGCGTATTGTGGGCAGTTCTGCACAACATGGGAAACAAGTTCAGAAGAAGGGTGATGATGGTGGTCAGGGGCATGGGGAATAAGCCCTATCAGGAAAGGTTGAAGGACTGGGTGTGCTTCACCTGCAAGAGAGATTACTCTTGTAATCCCTGGAAGCCTTTATTATTATTATTATTATTATTATTATTATTATTATTATTATTATTATTAAGTGACAGAAAGGAGTAGAGCAACAAATGTGAACTTTACAAATGTGCAATAGACTCAAACAAGTGACAGCAGAAAAGGAGAGACGCATTTGCCCCCTACATTTGAAGCAGTATCATACCCAGGTCCTTTTTTCAGTTGGAACTCTCTGGAAGTCAGTTCCAGCACCTCTCAGGTAGGCACCATTGCTATTCCAAGAGAACAAAGGAGGTGTTCATGGTGAGTTCAAGCACCTCTTTTTCTAGGTTGGGAAGAACTGATCATATCACTTCGACGTCACAGCTTTTTCCAAAGATTATGGGAAATGCAGTTTTCTCATTCTCTCCAAAAACTAATTCTGTCTCCTCTGTTATCTCTTACACACAGACCACATTCACACAATATATTTATGATTCCACTTTAAACAATCAGGGCTTCCCACAAAGAATTCTGGGAGCTTTAGTTTGTTCAGGTTGCTGCAAGTATCGAATTCCTCCTTCACAACAAGCTGAGAGTCAAATGTGTCCCTTTCCTTTGCCCTGTTTGCATATCCTTCTGTGAAGGCTTAAAATCTCTTTTCCCACTTTAAATGCCATCTCTAAAAAATGGTGTAGGAATTGTGTGGCCAATATTTTTCCACTGCCGAAAACATTCTCTCCTATCCTATAGAGCAGGGGTGGCCAACTCCCAAGAGACTGTGATCTACTCACAGAGTTAAAAACTGGCAGTTCAGTGTTTTTTTTAGGAAGGAGGAACTCCCATTTTTGAGGGGTGCAGGGCAAAAGTGTTGAGCTTCTTTTAGGGGAGTCAAACTTGTTGAGCTTCTTTGGGGGGAGCCAGTGATCTACCACAGATGTTCAGTGATCTACCGGTAGGTCACGATCTACTTGTTGGACATGCCTGCTATAGAGCATCCACTATATATAAGTTTTAAATATCACAAAATCTGGGAGACTCTCACATAGGCTCTGGGAGGCTCCTGCAAAATCTTTCAGGGCCATTTGAGTTCTCACAGGAACCTCCCAAAGCCCTGTAAAAAGCCTGAGAGCTTGGAAGCTCTTTTTGAGTCAGGAAAACCCTGTGCAAAAAGAGCTTCTAAGCTGTCTGCCTTCTGTGCATTCAGTTTGTGTGATTTCAGACATCAACTACCTAAAGGTTTTGTATTAATTTTAAAAGTCCTGAAGAGTTTAGCTCCAAGGTGTCTCAGGGTTGCCTGAGTCCTTATGTCCCAGCTCAGTCACTGTGATCAGTGGCGTAGCAAGGGGGGGCGTGGGGGCGGGCTGCCCCAGGTGCCACCCTGGAGAGGGGGTGACACTCCCCCCCCCGCAACTCCCAAGCCGAGCCCCGCTGCCCAGTAAAAAGCCTCGCTCGGTGGCTGGCTGCTCGCTCACTTGTTCAGCGTGCGTTTTGCTTCCTCCTGCTGGGGCGGAGGCAAGGGGTGGGCCAGGGAGGGGCCTCACACGCCCCGTGTGCACAGCAATTTGCCGCTCCAGGTGACGCAGCAGCTTCCTACGCCGCTGACTGTGATCATCTGCAGGAACGTTGTTGGTCGTTCCCCGAGTTGGTGAGGCTTGACAACAATGAGAAACTGACCCTTTGGTGTCATTTGCCCAGTCCTGTGGAACACCCTGCCAATAGAGATTAAGTGGGCCTTCTGTGCCAACCTTTAAATGCCTGATGAAAACTTTTTTTAAGAGTGTATCTCCCACAATGGTTTGTTGATGCTTGTTAACATTTTTTGCTGTTTTAATGCTTTTATTGCATGGTTTCTATCCTTTTAATGTTGTAAACTGCTTTGATATGTTTGGTGAATTAGTGGTGTATTAATATTAGTAAAATGTTATTATTTATTAAATTTTTATACCACCACTGAGTGTCACAGGGCGGTTTACAATATAGCAACACAAAAATACATACCATAATAACAAACTAAAACCACACACACACACACACGTTTAAAAGGCCAAAAATTATTTAATTAGCCAAAGGCCTGGGAGAAGAGGAATGGTTAGCCTGGTGCCTAAAGATACATAATGCAGGCACCAGGTGGGTGTCCCTGGGCAAGTGGGGAGCCACCACAGAGATTAGCAATTGGCCAGTAGTTAGTTAGGTTTTCAAAATCCAGCAAGGACTTCCTGAGGAGTGGTTTTAATACAGCATGCTTCAAGCAGGCAGGGACTACCCACTCTCGCAATGAGACATCAATCACTTCTCTGGCCCAGACAGCCCAGACCCCTGCTAGTTTTGTCAGACAAGGGGGCCAAAGGTCCAGAGCACAAGTGGTTGCCCTGACCTATCCACATTCTTGAGGCTTATTAGCGGAAACTCAACCAACATAACAGGACTAGACAGTGTTCCGGACACCTCAAGATTTGTCCGCTTTCGGGATGCCTTCCAGCTCCACAATTGTATGATTCTCCACCAGTGCCCTCATCCTAACAGAGAAGGGGGGGAAAGAGGAGGGAACAGCGGAGGAGGTTTAGGGTGCCCAGGGGGCTGTGTTGGCAAAAGTCATGACAGGAGGTGCTTCTGGATTCTGGATCGCATTAGTGCAGTCATGCTTTTTGAATCTCTGTCTTGTACATATGTATATAAATAAACCCTGTAAAAACCAAGTGCAGGGTTTGGAGCTGCTTACTCGTGAGGAAGCGACTAATACCATTACAATTATGCACGGCATAGAGTGGATAGATTTTTTTCTCCTTGCCTCGTAATGCTAGAACTTGTGGACACCCAATTAAGCTGAACATTAGAAGATTTAGGACAGAGAAAAGAAAGGACTTTCAACTATGGATCCCACAGGAGGCAGCAATGGCCACTAACCTATATGGCTTCAAAGGATCATTAGACAAATTCATGAAGATGGCTATAGCCTATGATGGCAGCAATGCTTCTGAATGTCAGTTGCTGGGAACCACAGATGAAAAGGTTCTTGTGTTTGGGCGTTACTTGTAGTTTCCCCCAGGCATTAGGGTGGCCAGTGTGAGAACAGAATGCTGGACAAGATGGGCCACTGGCCTGACCCAGCAGGGCTCCTCTGGTCTTCTGCATGTGTCCCTTCCCTTCTGGGTCTCAAGCATTGCTTGAACTCTGGGGATTCAAGCACACTGTAAAAGGAACTTTCGCAGCTGCCATCCTCCCCGAGCCTCCTGCACACACACACACACCCCAAGAGAATCAGGATACACTTCTCTGCCTGCAGACCAGTTAAAAGCAGCTTGTTCTGGTCTCTATGATGCTGGGTTCTAAGCACATTCAACACAAGGCCAGACTTCCCAGCATTTCTGCCACATTGTTTGCAAAATGTTACGAAGTTAATTTTATCATTGGCCACTGAGCCAAAGCTATCAGAACCGCCAGAAAAAGGTGATTAGATTTCCTTCAACACCTGAGACCCGCAACTCTTGAATCATTTAAAGCTCTGGACCAGAGTGGAAAACATCTTTCAATTTCCTTCTGGACAACTTTCTGGGGTCCACATACCCCAGGTGGGAGGGCTACAGGGACAAAGCGGCAGAGCAACAAACGTGAACTTTACAAAAGTGCAGCAGGCTTGTTGCCTTACATATGCACAGACCTCAATCCAGACAAGCAAAGGGCACTAACAAGAGTTCAATGATATGTTCCATTCAGTCAAAAAAACCCAAGGGGGGGGGTTAGCTGGCTGGTGCAGGTTGTGGTTTGGGTAAAGTTCAGAGGGCCATAGAGGCCTAGATCATATCTGACCCCTGGGCCCAAGGCTCCACACTCCTGCTCTATAAAATGTCAGTATGAAAACCCAGTAACCCCTGTACCTTGCTCCCCACCCCATGGCACTGCACTATGAGTTGCTTCCTGAGGTTCCAGTACTTGTGCCCCCCCCCCCAAAAAAAACCAGATTGTGTGGCAAGGCTGATTACATGTCATTTTCTTTGGATCAGTATTCCTCCAAGATATGGTGGTATGATTAGGTGGAAAGATTCATGCAATAAATCTTATCCACGTGGTTGCAATATTCATACGTTCTGCACCACGAAAGCAGCAGGAAAGCGGCTGTGGCTGTTTGTGAAAGCAAGACTGGGTTTCCACATTTCCAGTACTAGTTTTTAATACAGCTTAAGTTTTAAAGGGTGCTATTTTTCAATCATTAATTTTTTTAATCTGACTAAACCTCAAAAGATTAGAGAAGCAGCAAGATGTACAGAAAGCACATACTGCTCTACAGGGTGTGCAGGATGAGAGAAATGGTGTTCCTGGATCCAGCTCAGCTCAAGGCATAAATGTATAGTATTAACCCCTTCCTCTCGCACACACAAAATTCACAATGGCATCTCTCTCTACCTATCTCTCTAAATCCAGCAAAACTTTTGTGACCATGAATATGAATGGAAACACTTGGGATACCTTTGTCTTGTTAGGATGGATATTTGTTATTTTTTAAATTGGTGTTTGAATCGCAAAAGTTGAGTTCCATGAACTGTACCTGTGAACTGAACTGAAGGTTCTCCACAGCAATTAAAGCAAGTTATCTGGTAAACCTGCAAAGGAAAAGCTGCTCAAACTGAGCCTTAGAGGGAGCTGTTGGAATGGATGAACTAACAAGAGCATAATCCATTTTCAGGTGCATCTCACAATACAGTGGTACCTTAGTTCCCGAACAGCTTAGTTGTTGAACAAATCGGCTCCCAAACACCACAAACCCGGAAGTGTTCCTGTTTGCGAATGTTTTATGCAAACAGAACATCCAATGCAGCTTCCGCTTGACTGCAGGAAGCTCCTGCAGCCAATTGGAAGCTGCAGCTTGGGTTTTGAAGGGTTCCGGGAGTTGAACGGACGTGGTACCTCTAGTTACAAACTTAATTCATTCTGGAGGTCCGTTCTTAGCCTGAAACTGTTCTTAACTAGAGGCGTGCTTTTACTAATGGGGCTTCTTGCTGCCACTGTGCCGCCAGCAAACAATTTACGTTCTCATCCTGGGGCAAAGTTCTCAACTCGAGGTAACTCTTCCAGATTAGCGGAGTTTGTAACCTGAAGCGTTTGTAACCTGAGGCGTTTGTAATGCAGCTTTTGGGAAGTACGTTTGGCCATGATGAATATGGGTCATAGATATTAGTCTTTCAGGAACATTACTACTCAGACAAAGTTTATGGTTTATCAAAATCTAGGGGTTTCTTAAATCTCCCTATTCGGCACCCACCAGTTAGCTATGTCAAGAGCATCACGTGTCGTGTTAGCAAAGCAGCACAACAAAAATTAATGCATTTTGGTCACTTTATTAAATCAGATATTAAATAGCTTTAACTACCAAACAGCACTTCGAATGGTGAAAACACAGATAGCGTATTGCCATACTTGAATGCTTCTCCTTAGAAACACGTTTCCAGTCCTTAATATATATTTTACAAAACAGCCTTATAAGAAGTGACATATTTTCTACAGTACTCTTATGATATTTAATACACAACTGAAAAACTGTCTTAAAAACAGAATAGAAACAAAGGCCAAGTCTTAACAGCTGTATGATTTCAGCAGCCAAAGCTGGTCAAGGGACTGAAACATTACTATGCAACTGGGACAAAAACATGTACAATATCACAATACTAAGCAAAAACGCTTTACATCCAAAGGAATAAACAGGTTACAAAAGGTGGAGAATTTAGCAGGCAAAACTGTATTACGAGCAACAATTTATCATCTTATATAAGCTATTTCAACTAGGTAAACATTAAAAACAAATATAAAAATGAGTTTTTTAATAACTGATGACATTTCTGTCATTAAATGTTGGTTAAAACTTGACGCTATACTAAAAAGCACGTTATTATGCAGCTATATGTCAAGTGAGAAATATGTATGAAAAGTGGTCCAAGTTTTAGTTCAATGCTTCTTGTCTCCAAGACATCCTCATCCACTCCAGTTGCCTTTTTTTCTGTTGTTGTTGAGGTTGAGAAAAAGTGTTGTCTTTTGAAAAGTTGGCTAAGACTTTTGTCTCCTGAGTTGATCAAAATGCCACTCAGATTCCCAGCTCTATTTTTACAAAATGTAGGAATATCCTGGGCTGCTACCATTTGCCTTCAAGCATTTGTCTCAAGGAATCTATTTTCACTTCCTCTGAAGCAAATATAGCAATCTTTGAGCATTTCCCTTCTCACCAAATTAAAGAAGTGAATCACGCCACTAGCTGAAATGGCTCAGGATGTCTTCCCATTGTAAAAAGAGCTGAAAACAGCAACTTATGGTTAAATCTGCTGCAATGATCAAGCTGTATTCCTATAACCAACCAAAGCGTTTTCACTGCAAAATTGAATCTTTCCCCAAATTAGCATCGCCTGGGTGCTGACTGATTTACTCAGATAGGAGATATAAAACCCAACCATTCTTCTAGAATGATTCATAAACCCAAACTTTTATTATTATTATATATTTATTTATACCCTGCCTTTTTTCTGACAGGGACTCAACACACATTATAGATAAAAAATAAGAAATTTTAGCCTACAAATTAGCAACTTGCTTTTTCAGTGGTGTGAATCCTACCTAGCGTTCATAAATCTCCAAAATAACCTTACTCTTTACTTGCTCCTTCTCCAATGCCTCATATGCAACTGTCATTTAATTTTATGCCTGCATGCCAATAGCTGTATTTTCTTCTGGAGACATCAGCTAGAGTGATGCAAGAAAAAGATTTGGTGGGTCTTCATAAGCCCAGAAAACGGACAACTATTCCAGGTCCATGTTGTAAAAGTAGCTGTTAATGAAGTGTAATTATTTAGAAATTTACTTCTCCCTCCAGCACAGAAACAAACAAACAAAAAACAAAAAAACCAAGCTGTTTATTCCACTTTCATATTTATATTTTTAACAAAAGGAAAATAGGGTGGGACAGGAATACCTATAAAACAAGGAATTATTTCACAACTCTGACAGTACTGCAAACTGTGAAAGCACATTCCTTCATGTGGTTAAAAAGCAAATGGTTCTAGCCATTTCAAAACTGCTTACTGAAGAAGGGCTCAATCCTAACCACTGCCACCATATTTGAACCCCAAAGTACCAGGAGTATATTTCTCTTAGTCCGTCCACCACCATCCTACTGCCGGCAACAGGATGAGACCCTAGCACCAGCATAAAGGAGTAAAAAAATGTGCTTTGTATCGGAACCAGCACATTGTGGAAGTATACTGGTGAAGGATAAAAGATTACTTGATATTATTCCATCAGATACATGAAATAAAAGTGGCAGAAGGCTAGAGGAAACAGCAACTTCTCAGGCTTTAACTTAAGGCTGCAGAGAGTTTCTACAAAAACCTGCATGACTTGGTAGTTTCAAAGCAGTAGTATTTAAAAATATTGCACTCAGTTCTGTTTTAAGATTATTTAAAATCGTATGGTTTTCCGCATCACAAATTCTAAAATTAGAATAAATTTCCATGTCAGTTGTCTTTACACTTCCCATTTTGTGAAAGATTATAAAACGTTCCATAATTTGAGGAATCAACTTTAACAAAGAACTCAGCTGTGCACATTTGTGTGTGAGACAACCAAAATATACAGATCTGTGTTACTTCACTAAGTTTCTCCCATTTGATGGCTGTTTTTATGGCTATTAACAGCAAGCATAGGAGTTTAAACAGGAAACCTGTACAGCCCCTAATGTTATGGAAAGGACCTGTTTTCACTGAAAACAACTGGATATCTCCTGTACTCAACACATGTAAGAAGATTCTAGGCAACACCACTAAATATCGGGGGGAGGGGAACGTTATGTCTTATTAAAGCAAAGTGAATACATTACAATGGAACATGCAGATTAAGCTGGGGGAGCAGGGCGGAAATCATTCAAACTATTTAAACAGTTGAGTTCTGTTAAGCCATTGATTCCTAAAAAAATAAAAAAATCTCTCTCTCACTCTGTGATTTTAACAATCCTTAAAAACATTTAGTGCAAAATAATCACATTGGTTTCCCTTGGGATGGTCCTGGGCCTTTGCCACTCATTGGAAGAGGAGCCCGCTGCAAGGGGGGTGGGTGCTGCATTGCACCAGCAACAGATTGATACATCCCTCTCATATCTATCTGTTGGAAGTTGGAAGGATTCATAATCAAACCCGGCTTTGGCATCATCGCATGACTCATGGCTGCTTGCTGAGCCACGTGCTGTGCTGCTTGCTGGTAGGTCAGCTGCTGTGGCTGCTGTTGGCTGTACTGCTGATGGAGTCTTCTGCTCATCAGAATCCTCTGAACACAACCAATTAGCTGTGGAAGGAAAAGTGGAGCTGTTACAAGGGCATGACCTGTCTCAATAATGCCTTTCCCTTCAGCCACAGTATCCCTGACAAATTGATTTTAACCTGAAACTTGATACTTCTTGCACTGCTACCACCATCACTAATGTGGTGGCATTTTCCAGCTAGTGACTGGAGGCACCAGTTAGCAATACCATTTAGGACCACAGTCCCCTAATGGCTCACCCATTTGTGTTGCAAGCAACCTTTGTCTTGGTTGCCATGGGGGCAAGCACTCTCCTGTGAAACTGCTCCCATATACAGTCATACCTCAGGATACGCCCGCTTCATATTGGGTCTTTTCAGGTTACGGATGCGCCGAACCCAGAAGTCCTGGAATGGGTTACATGCGCAGAAGCACCGCATTGCGTCACACGCATGCAGAGATGCAGCGCTTTATGTTGCGGCCTTTTCATGTTGCGAGCAGGCCGCCGGGATGGATCCCATTCGCAACATGAGGTACCACTGTATCAGTTACAACATTCTCTCCTCTAGTGCCATTTTCCATCTCTCTACCCCACCCTGTCCATCACCCTAAAAATTCTTATGTGAATGACCAAGCATATTATTTTCTAGAGATTAGCCCACACATCCCCAAACTGCGGCCCTCCAGATATTTTGGCCTACAACTAATTTGAAGAGGAGGAGAGGAGTTTGGATTTGATATCCTGCTTTATCACTACCCAAAGGAGTCTCAAAGCGGCTAACAATCTCCTTTCCCTTCCTCCCCCACAACAAACACACTGTGAGGTGGATGGAGCTGAGAGACTTCAGAGTAGTGTGACTAGCCTAAGGTCACCCAGCAGCTGCATGTGGAGGGGAGACGTGAACCCGGTTCCCCAGATTACAAATCCACCGCTCTTAACCACTACACCACGCTGAAGACACAGTATCATCAGATTTTCAATTCCGTTGTTATAACTAGCTCACATTCTTGAACCATATAAAGTTCCTTTCTCTTTAAAACTAAATAAAAATAAAAATTAACATTTTCAGTACCACATATGGTTAAAACTCACTTGAACAATACCTGTGCATAACATCTTTTTTCTGCAGCAGGATTATTTGGCAAGGTGATAAAACACCCAGCTCTCACCAAGCTAAATCTAAGCCATTAAAAAAGAGCTGGTGCAGATTAGGAGCAAGGAATGGCAAGCTGCATCACACCATGTAAATTACAGCTCAAGCAATTGCATGGATGCGTCTAATCTGCAACTGAGACCTAGGGAAGTGTAAAATTGATATCCACAATGCTAATAAAGCACTTGGGGTGGGATAAATCAGTTAATAGCTCCCCTTTTCAAATGAGCTTCTACATTACTGCCCTGTTTGTTGTTTCCATGTGTCTACCTGAATCAAGAAGTGTTTGTGAGTCTTACCATCTGCTGCTTTGTCAGGACATCATTATAGATGGCCTCCCGGCGCTTAACATCCAACTCCTGGGTTGCTTGTCGGCTTAGAGCTAAAGACTGGACCTGGGACTCTGTGAGCGTCAGATTCTCCTTCCACTGCAAATGAAAACACAACAGAGGGTTTTAGCAGTAGTTCTTATAGAGCCTTAATTTGTCCTGGAATGTGTCAACAGAGTTTTTGCCTTGAGTATACAGCAACTCAAGTTTTCAAAAAATGGTCTAAAATAAATCTGCTGAGACACTGCAACAGATTGCTCTGGCTGAAGTCAGGTCACTGCGATTTTTCATTCATGTGCAGGTTTTGTCTATCCACATATTCTTCATCTCTACTTGAGTGTCTTGTTTGGTAGTAATGCTGTAGAGAGGGAAGGGGTGGTGCTCATTCCAGTTCAACAGCTGCAGAAGGGCTGCTTGGTCAGAGGCACCCACCTTGGACAAGACATGTGAGACAGATGAGAGCAATGTGCCCCAAAAGTCTTTGATATCAGATGGAGAAGGTAAACAAAGACGGGAGGAGAAGTAATGGTTCTCTGGGTAATCTACCACTTCCTCAAGGATTATGCCTGCCGAATGTACCATGGCTACAATTCTAAAGAGGATCTAGGGTTCTACAGCGCTGTGTTAGGTACCTCTCTGACCTTAACATGCCCAACAGATATGCAGAATTTTCCCCTTTGAATGGCAGCTGGTAGACTGGGGAGAGGGAAGGGAAGAAGGGAGAGAGTACAAATTGCAAAGGGATAAGGACTATTTGGAAATGCAGGTAGAGAAGTAACAGACAGTCATTTTATTAAGCTGCTCATAAAAATAAGCATTCATAAAAATTAAAGTAGACCATCCTGATACAAAATTATGCAAATAGTTTCAGTTCATAATATAAATCCTAAATCTTTTACAAATTGAAAATGGCATATTTTGCTTGGCTGCTGACAAGATGATAGTTTAGTATCATTTTAGCACAAACCTTATTTATGAAGTCCTCCCCCTCCCCCCACAAAATATATAGATGTCATCAATTAAAATGAGTGCCAGTGTTGACAATCATTGTCTGCAACAATATTAACATACACTCATGTCCAACCCACAACCTGCAACTCCAAACCATTTAAAAGCTCCACTGATTTTGACTGATGAATTAGAAGTATGTGCCTACATCTCCAGAGAGAAAAAATAGAACTTAACTGTGGCTGGATTGTGTTCTGATGTCAGTCATCCCATTTAACAGTTAACTGAATACTATGTGATACTATACGGGAAATCAGTTTAGAAGAGGTTATTTGGCCAAGTAATAAAGAAACAAATTAATGGAGTCATCCTACATAGGCCTCCTTGAAAGAAAGCTCCACCAGATACAGTATAGTTTATAAGTAAATGACCATAGGACTGGGCTTTTTAAATGCCTGAAACAGATTGCTTCCTCACAGCACTGCAGCCAATTGATTAACCAGCAATCTCAGTATTACTGAAGGAAGGGGGGGAAACATACTGAAAGCTATAATCAGCAATTGATGCAGTTCTCTGAAAAATATACAACCTCAGAGCAAAAATGGCACTTATCACTAGTGAGTTTACTTACTATACTGGAAATGATGTCTTCAAGGGGTTGAATTCTTGCTCCAGTAACATTGTTGGTAGCTTCCAAAACTTTTTCTCTGCCTTGATTAATGAGGTCCTGTAAGAAAAGTATGATTAAGAGTGGCCGAATAACTATTGTTGTTGTTGTTTAGTCGTTTAGTCGTGTCCGACTCTTCATGACCCCATGGACCATAGCACGCCAGGCACTCCTGTCTTCCACTGCCTCCCGCAGTTTGGTCAAACTCATGTTCGTAGCTTTGAGAACACCGTCCAAGTTTAAGGTAAAGGTAAAGGGACCCCTGACCATTAGGTCCAGTCGTGACTGACTCTGGGGTTGCGGCGCTCATCTCACGTTATTGGCAGAGGGAGCCGGCGTACAGCTTCCGGGTCATGTGGCTAGCATGACAAAGCCTCTTCTGGCGAACCAGAGCAGCACACGGAAACGCTGTTTACCTTCCCGCTGTAGCGGTATCTATTTATCTACTTGCACTTTGAGGTGCTTTTGAACTGCTAGGTTGGCAGGAGCTAGGACCGAGTAACGGGAGCTCACCCCGTCACAGGGATTCGAACCGCCGACCTTCTGATCGGCAAGCCCTAAGCTCTGTGGTTTAACCCACCTGCGTCCCTATAACTATAACTATAGATTAAGACATCTACAAATACAGCGAAATTCCATTCCTAACTAGCTTCTTTATAATGCTTCCATATGAAACAACTACAGTGTCCAATCATACACACTGTTGGGCTACTGAATGGAAAATAATTTCATACACTACTGTGTTTCTCATGCAAATAATTTAATTGTGAGAGGCAACTCTGCTCCTCTGGTTTTTATTTAACTACATTAAGGAGCAACTTTCGCGAAACAGCCTAGATATGAGCATCTTACAAGTCAATGCACATAGCACTTTCATTGTGAAGCAAAAGAACTAGGTTCATTGTCGGGCACAATAATATGACTACGTAAGGCATCCTCAGCATGAAGCAACTATCATGTTAATGGTATTTGAGACTTTCCCACCTACCTCAAGCTGCTGGTTGCTCATAGCAGACAATGCTGCCAAATTGAAAGGAATATATGGTGCCTGAGCATTAAAGTTGGTGGGGAACATGTTTGCCCCCATTGGCATGTTGAAACGCATCGTCAGGCCCTGAAAAACAAAGGTAGCTCTTCTGAGTATTCAAAGCTGAAGGTATGAGAATATATGACTGGTACTCACTTGAATAGTAGGCATGTACAGTGGCACCTCTACTTACGGATGACTCTACTTACAAATTTTTCTACTTACGAAGCGAAAAAAATAGTAAAAAATGGTGCGCTTACGAAATTTTCGACATCAAAACGGCCTCACTGCCCTGCGCTCGCTGCCGGATCAAGCCCTCGCCGCTGCGAGGCTGGCCTTCTGCTGGCCTCGCAGGATTGGGCTCTTGCCGCTGCAAGGCCAGCCTTCTGCCAGCCTCGCGGGACTGGGGCCTCACCACTGCCGCCGCTGCGAGGCCGCCTCTCCTGTCCTCAGCTTCTCTGCTCGGAGCGCAGCCGGAGCCGCCATGCGGAGGAAGTGCCCTCCGCCCCTCGCCGTCGCTCCAGCCTAGGCGCTCGCCCACCCGGTGTCGGGAGAGGCTCCGCATCACCGCCGCCTGCACCGTGTCTGCGCGAGCCCAAGTCCCACTTGGCCGACCGTGGGTGCCCTGGCTCGGCCTCCGACGTCGCCAAGACTGCAGCGGTGGCAGCGGCAGCGAGGGCTCGATCCCGTGAGGCTGGCAGAAGGCCGGCCTCACAGCGGTGACGAGGCCCCGATCCTGCAAGGCCGGCAGAAGGCCAGCCTCGCTGCAGCGGTGGCAGTGGCGAGGCCCCGATCCCACGAGGCTGGCAGAAGGCCAGCCTCGCAGCAGCAGAGACAGCAACAAGGGCCCGATCCCGTGAGGCCGGCAGAAGGCCGGCCTCACAGCATCAGCGGCGAGGGCCCAATTCAGAGGCGGCGAGCGCAGGGCAGCAAGGGAGGTAATGCTCCGGAACTAATTAATCCGTTCCCAGTGCATTCGTATGGGAAACCGTGTTTCGACTTACAAATGTTTCTACATACGAATGTGCATCCGGAACGGATTAAATTCATAAGTAGAGGTTCCACTGTATTACCAATTTTTTAATGTTTAATATTTTATTATGCTTTTATATTTGTTGGAAGCCACCCAAGTGAGATGGGCAGGGTACAAATAAAATAGTAAGAATAAGATTACTACTAGGTTAGGCTCTGGGCACCTTCCCCTTGAAGAATGTAGGAGTGTAGTTTAGGAAATAGGCTGCTACCTTCCTCAGTTCTGCACTCACCAAGCACAAGTAGACATCAGTCATCACAATATGCTTATTTCAATAAACCAAACCAAAAATTTGGGAGGGCTTTCTAGTAATTGGAGGGGCAAGGAGATGTTTGGTCTTTTACAGATAGCAATGGATAACACTTATTTTTCTGGAAATACACTGTGCAGTTTTGTTTAAGCCCCAAACCAAATGTGTGCAATCATAGTAAATGCCTTAACAAGGCACCGAAATGATATATTCAGAAATGGGGCATGGGGCATGAAGAATTCCTGATTTTTGCTTATCTTTATTTTGCATGTGTCCTCCCTTCCTGTGTGGTTTATATGGAGCAGTGCTTCATTGCCAATCCAGTCAATAACAAATTAGTAGTACTGGGGTAGGGCAGTGAAAATAATAAGAGCTTTTCACATTTAACAACCAAACTCTACAAGGATTTCTCTAGCAAATGCATTTTTTGATCACAGGCCAAATCAATCTACTAAAGTCTGTCCATACTGGAAACTCAAGGCTCCTGTTTTCTGAGGTATACTTCTTGCCCAAACATACAGAAGATGCAGAACAACTGTCTGAGTCACAGAACAAAATTGCTCTAAATCTGCACTAAATGGCTTAAGGCATCCTACCTTCTTTTCAGCTTCATATTCATCCCAAGCCGCCTTCCTCTCCTCTTCAGTCAATTCTTCTTCCTCTTTGTGGTCCAAGAGGGAATCATGTTCATGATAGCCCACTATATGTTCTTTGCAGATCTGGAGGAGTTCAGCTAGAATTGTATCCTGGTAAACAAAAATGCCAGAACATTCAGTAAGCACATATAAAAATTCTTTAATGGCAATTGGCGGATCCTGATGCATGCTTCTCATCAGGGGATATTAAAGCAGTGGAAGGAGGAAAGTTTGTTTCCTCAGCAGTCTCATTTCTATGGTCTAATCAAGCTTTTGGTGAATTTTAGCTTTTGAAGTCCAATTTGGTCGTTGTCCCCATCCCCCCAGGGGCGGGGAATGCAGTTTTTAACTGTGCAAGTGCACTCCTATCCACCGCAGAAACCTGGGCATCCACCCTCAAAGCTGATTCCAGAAGCACACCCAAACTGTGAACCTGTGTCAGGGGGGAGGTGTTACAGGGCTAACAAGACAAATAGGCACCTCGTCTTCAGGTGAGATATAACCTCCACTTTTAAGTCACAAAGCCCCAAACACATCCACAGAATAAAACTGATCACAAAGCATAGCAGTAACTGGGAAGAACAGAAAACTAGAGTAGTAAAACTATGTAGATGGATGTTGAAAAAAGGCCAGATTCAAAAATTAAATTAGCACAAAGGCGCTCTCTTCCATGCTATGTAAGAGGACTTAAAATGGCTGGAGAGTTCTCAGACATGCATTTGCCTTGGTTCCTATGGTAACAATACTGTTGAATACAGTGCAATTTAATCCATATATACCATGCCAACAGAGTCATCAAAATGTGGTTTAAATTATATGCAACTGGGTAGATCTGCATTTCTTTGTCTGAAATGCAACTTGTATTCAATGAAGGTCAAGACTTGAAAGGTAAAAACTTCATAAACTATTTATTGATGGTCTCCCACACTTCAAAATGCATGTTTAATGCAGGAATTTGTGTGAAGATTTATTTCAAAAATGTAAAATATCTTTGCTAGAAGATACTGCCCTTTATAGATGTCACGAATACCTTTTTTAACAGTATCGTACAAAATCTCTCAAGCTGCTTTTCAAATCTATACATTGAAAAAAACCTCTAAGTTTCAGTATAAAGACAGCTTGAGCAAAAGCAACAGCATGCGTAGAAAAGTAAGAACCACAAAAGTATCTCACTAACAAGTTCAGCTTTGGGACACAATGTATGTCCATCTTTTAAAGCCAATTTCTAAAAAGTTAGGTAAAAGGTAAAGATAAAGGGACCCCTGACCATTAGGTCCAGTCATGACCGACTCTGGGGTTGCGCGCTCATCTCACATTATTGGCCGAGGGAGCCAGCATACAGCTTCCAGGTCATGTGGCCAGCATGACAAAGCCGCTTCTGGCGAACCAGAGCAGCACTCGGAAACGCCGTTTACCTTCCCGCTGTAATGGTATCTATTTATCTACTTGCACTTTGAGGTGCTTTTGAACTGCTAGGTTGGCAGGAGCTGGGACCGAGCAATGGGAGCTCACCCCGTCGCGGGGATTCCAACCGCCGACCTTCTGATCAGCAAGCCCTAGGCTCTGTGGTTTAACCCACAGCGCCGTCTGTGTCCCCTGCATCTAAAAAGCTACCCCCCAAAAAATCACCTCTATTTTCCAACTTATTTCCTCCCCAAAAAAAAACTCTGAATTTTTTTCATAAAGATGATATCCCAAGAAAGTTTAAGTTGTGTTCTTTCAATTTTCTTTTAAGCATGGGATTAAAATGTTTACTTTTTCAGTTATTTTTTCAGTTGAGATATCATTTTAGGTACTTCTCACCTAGTGAGTTCATGAACCAATCTGAAAGTTGTCCAATAACTTCAAGCTTGTAATCCTAAGCACACTGCAACATCACTTTCTATTTAACCCAGGGGTAGGCAACGAAACCAACCTGCCAAATACTCCATCTTCAAACTGATGAGCGAGAGAAACTTGTTGGGTGCAATACAGATCAGAGAATGTAACATTAATTATGTAAGTTATGTAATTTCACCACAGCAGATAACAAGATGAATAATGCATTTTGGCAACAAATACAGTTTAGAATGGAAAGTTATGCCTTCTCAATATCTCTACGCAACAGCACTTAAAAAAAACCTCAACAACCACCCACCAACATGCCCCAATAAAACATTTCTTAATGTTTGCATGATTCTTGAAACATTGTTTCAATGAACTCATCAATAAACACTTCAATATTGATAGGAATACTGTTTTCTGATGTGAATTGCACTCAACAAGTCTCCCTTCTTTTCAAAGCAAAGAAAACACAATGCAAATTGTTGTTAAAAAAAAATCCACAACCAATTACATATCATCTGCAGAGTGAAAGCATCAACCGCAAATAACCCCCCCCCCCTTTTTATGGATTGATTTCCATTCCGGACATGGTACAAATAAATGAACTTTGGCAATTTTTGCAATTCATCAACATCTATACTGTTCAGTACTCTACCACATTCAGCAACATCTGATTTCTTTATCGCACACTGTGGTGTAACATCAGTACATATGGAACTAAACATGGAAACAAAGTAAGGAGAGCTGAAGGGGGAGACTAGGAGTCGTGGCCTTTTATATTCAATTTACTTTTACCAAAGTGACCAAATAAGGGTCAAAATAGTGAATCTAAAAGGCTGAGCTTTTTGTTCTTGTATAGATAGAAAAAAATGTATACACTGATTATTGTTTTTTTTAAAAAAAAATTGGAACCCTAACCTGCAATTCTGGAAGCTTCAGCAGAAGTTTAGCAGCATAGGAAATTTGTAAAATAAGGTAAAAACACAACAAACTCCTGGCAAAGCTTCAGGTGTGGCTGCACTGTTCTAATCATTAGGACTGCTTGGTAATGTAGTATTAAGTGCAACAAAGTGAAATCACTAGAAATTATGGGAGTGGGGAGTCAGAATTCATCAGGGCATTTTATTCAAGGAGCAATCTCCCAGGACTCAAAAATTAGCAGGCAATAAAAGCCAACAAGAGTTCCAAGGAATGTACAATATGGAATGGCACTGAGACATTGTTAGGTAGCTCTCTTGGTCAGGCAGTAATAAATCAAAATGAATGAAATGAAGTAGTTAAAGAGTTCCTAATGTACAATTGAGGACCCAGGTGTTTAAAAAAGGAAACTTGGCAGAGAAAGCCAAGCCAGCTAAATAAATCCTCCAGGAAATGAATCCTCATACAAATCTGAGAACATTATTAAGCCATTATGAAACTAAGAAGCTGGATGCTCTGCAATCCCATGAATGAGGCAACCCTTCACACTTTGAGGCACTTGTCATGGGAGAGACTTGCAAAAACCACTTCTGCGATTTAGGTAAACTGTTATATGGAAAGCAGTTCAGGGATTAGCAGCAGAATGATGACTCCATTAATTACTTTTCTCAGGTCACGCCTTTTATTCTGGGGGAGATTTTGTAATGCTAATCCATCCCGTTTCCTACTTCAATTTCACAGTGCCAAATTTACAGGTGTAATGCCTGGGTTTAGGAAATGCAATGTAGAAAGAAGCCCTGATTTGTCCAATCTCTCCTACTCTCTGGTTCATCCAATCTTGCCCCCTCCCTCAATGCCTGATTTCTGCCCGAAAATGGCTGCTGCCTACTATCAAACAAGCAAGAAAACGTAGTGAGTAAACTCCTGATGTTCTGAGTTTATAGTGAGGATTAGGCATACTTATTTTCACATAGTGAGCAAGTGGATCGGGACCTTCATGTACTGCTCAAGACAGACAGAAGGGCTAAAAAGATCCTTGGTTTCATTCTGCATAACAATTCATATTTACTCCCTGCTCCCCCCACAAAAAGACACATAACTATATATTTTTGTATTGTAGGTGTTAATTGTACATATTGACTTACTTTTGGTAACATAGGTGTATCCCTTTTTTTCTTCTTTTCTGAATTAGGATCATCCAACAAGTCTGGCTCAAAAGTATACAGCTCAGTGAGTTCATTCATGGTAAAGTGGCGTTCAACCTGCTGCTGATCAACCACCCGGAAAGATAGTGACTGTTTAGTTACTTGCCGGTCGTAGATCTTGTCTTCCATTGTTCCCTTTAAAACAAAAAATAATTACAATTTATGTCCGCACGCACACTTGAGAGACCCCAAACACCAACCCAGAGTTCCCTCAAGCTCTCTGCAACACACACACACACACACACACCCTACTGCTGATGAAAGGGATACCCAATGAAGCTGGTTGGCAGTAGTTTCAAGACAAAAGAAAACACTTAACTCACCTGATGCAAAAATATGCCATTCTTTCAAACCTTATTGAATGCAAGGCGGCAAGTAAGTAAATAATTTTTTTGTTAAAAAAAAAACCTTTCAGAATTCACTGCAACGAAACATGTGGTGGCGGCAGCTGGTTCAGATGGCTTTAAAGGGGGAATATGAGAAATGCATGGATAATTGGATGGAACCTCTATCTTTAGAGGTACTACACCACTGAGTTGCAGGAGGGCAACTTTTGTGTGTGTCTGCTAAAATGTCAAGTCACACAGCTTGAAAGAATAAACAGTGGTACCTCAGTTTACGAACTTAATCCATTCCAGAAGACCATTCTTAAACTGAAACCATTCTTAAACCGAGGCGCACTTTCCCTAATGAGGCCTCCCACCACCAGTGCCCGTCCACCCTTCGGATTCCATTCTTAGACCAAGATAAAGTTCTCAAACCAAGACACTATATCTGGTTTTGTGGAGTTTGTAAACCGAATACTTCGTAAACAGGGCTGTTCTTAAACCGAGGTACCACTGTACATGGTTGGTATGGTTGAGTTTTAGAACTTCATGTTTTCTTCTTGCTTCAATTTCTTAGTCTAAAACTACACTGAAGCTAACAAATACGTGAAGACAATAAACAAGGGTGAATCTAGTCATACCACATTATTTTCCAGAAAATACTGTTGAACTTATCTAGAACCATACACACATCACATGGAAAGCCTTTAATTCAAACCTACCTGAGCCAAGAAGCGGTACACAAACACTGGTTTATTTTGCCCAAAGCGATAAACCCTGAAAATACTCTGGATATCATATGATGGATTCCAAGAAGCATCAAAAATAATTACTCTATTTGCAGCCACCAGGTTTATTCCAAGGGATCCTGCTTTAGTAGAGATAATAAACAAACGGCCTCTGCAAAAAGGAAAGTAAATTTTAATTCCTCTCACAATTATTCCTAATTAATTTAAACAGTTTCTTCCCTCCCCTCCCCAAATAAAATGAATATTCATTAGTTTGAGTGACAAAACAAGATTGTTGTTGTTTAAAAATGTGATATTATTGTGTTTTATTTTTGCAATATTTATAGTGTGTAGTATTTTTCATCTGATTGCTCTACTGGGAAATTATCATGCCTCTTACACAACCTTGTACCTTATTTCACATTGGCCCATAATTTAAATTTGTTGCTTGAGTGAAAACAAAACTTGGCAGTTACTGTAGTAAATGCCACTTTGATGTCATAGTAAACCATATTATTATTGCAGGGAAAGGAGAAGGACGGGGGAAGATGTGCCCATAAGGAGCTCCCAATCACCAAGCCATGGTTTAGTAAGCAAGTCCCAAGGTATCTGAACAGTTTGTCACACTGAAAAGCAAACAAATTTTAACAGGCTGGGGTGATTGTTGGTTACACTGCGGAAGCAATCTGCATTCTGTGGAAGATAGTTATAAATATACATCAAAAGGTTTGAGTGGAACACTTGAAATCTTGGAAAACTATACGTAGTGAAACAGACTACGTGCACACAATA
Source organism: Zootoca vivipara (assembly GCF_965207765.1). Taxonomy (NCBI): domain Eukaryota; kingdom Metazoa; phylum Chordata; class Lepidosauria; order Squamata; family Lacertidae; genus Zootoca; species Zootoca vivipara. The sequence continues at coordinate 29,160,605 of NC_142585.1, forward strand.
CTACTTGTTTATCTGGTTTTTTTTCTTCTTTTCTTTAATCTGTATTCTCTTTTGATGTTAATGTACTATAAGGCAATTCTTTTTTGTATAAAACACCTAACAAATGCAATAACAAACAAACATGGGGGGGGGGGTGTTAGTGCCACATACCGTATTTCTCCGAAAATAAGACACTTATACAGTATTTATTTTTCCTCAAAAACACCCCACTATGGCTTATTTTCAGGGGATGCCTTATTTTTTTCCTCCTCCTCCTGCCACGGCCGGCATTGCTGCTGCGCCTATCACTATTTATTATTCTCAGGGTATGGCTTATATTCTTTGAATGCTTAAAAATCCTGCTATGGCTTATTTTATGACTACATCTTAAAATAGGGGAAACAGGGTAGATAAGCCTGATCAAATCTGAGCGAAACTGCAAGTTACAATAAGGATTACATAAGGATTTTTTTTAGTTCAGCGCTCAAATACAGAGGAATACTAGAGAGATTTACATTACTATGGTCAGAAATTGTCTAAATGCACACATGTGTTGTGAACAGCAAGTTTGTCACATCAAAGGGTGGGACATGTGGCAACACAATCCTATAATCAACTAACTCAACAGGAAGCCCTTAACGTAGCGACCGAAGCCCTTTCTTAAACGAAATCCAAACATCAAATGCATTTCTTCTCATTAAGAGCGGAAGTAACTAATTATGCCAGCAGCAGGGACCAAAGCAAGGCCGGAAAAACAAGGACAGGAACTGAGTGGGTTAAAAAAGGCCACTTTATGGATGGCGGCTGGAACAGCAGGAACAGCAACCCCAAGTCTCAGAGTGCTGAGCTGCTGCTGTGGCTAAGATGGCTATTGGGGAAGGACAGCGACAGTGCATGCTGCTCCACCCACTGTTGTCAACTAGTGTGTGTGGCAGGAGTATCAGCCCCCAAATTGAACAGGCTCTTACCCCAAGCCACCACCCCCTAGGCACCCCTGTGGTGGTATGTAGAAAGATCACTCCCGGTTATGATCCCTGTACATAGCACCAATAGATATCAACAATGCTGAGGCAGAAAAATGGGCAAAAAAGACAAAATGCTCCCAAAACACCAAAATTTGGTTGCTAATGAAAATTTGGGGGGGCGGGGCGCTAATCAAGAACACAGGTAAAAATCCTTTGTGGTCCTGTCACAAATGATGAAGAGGTCTTTAAATAAGGAGGGAGAGGAAGTCAAAAGGCACTGACCAATGCCTAGGATGGATCCCCAATAAAAGACCCAGGAGTTAATAAGAGGGGTGGGGAGGGTAATTATGTCTTAGGTCTACTCCAAGCCAATCACACACCACTAGTCAATGACAGGCTGGCTCAGAAGAGTCACATGGACTCTGGGTGTAGTAGGATGGCCTAGCCCAACTGGGTCTTCCTGCTCTCCTGCCTACTGCGTGGTCTGGTCCCAAAGGAGGATTCTTGCTGAAGTCAGAATACGTATTAACTCTCCAAAATATTTTATTGAAAATAACTGTTTTTAAAATGTGCTTTAATCTGGTTTTTAGCTTATTGTTGATTTTAATTATTGTTTGAAGGTTATAATTTTTTTACAGATAAATTGTTCTTTTTATAAAGCACTTTGAGAGTTGCTTTTTTAAAAAAAATCAAACGCTATATAAATTTTATGAAATAAATAAAGCAAGTTAAAGATTTGTAATTCAATATTAAACCTACTTACATGGAAGTTAATTCCCACTATTTTTATTCCCTGACAATGCAACACAGGCTTTTTCCTGGGCAAGTGCATATAGGACTGCAGTCTGTGGCATTAATAAACTAGCTTGGGGAAACAAAGTGTCCCAGCACCTACAATTGCTTCACAGGGCTCATTTCCTAGATGCATTATAATGGTTGGAAAAGATACATACTTATATCGCTTATATAAATTTAGAAGCAGAAAGGGGTGTGGGTTTCTTTTACCTGACATTAGTTACATCATTAAATTCTTCAGCCCACTTCTTTCTTGACTGTGCTGTTGTAGAGCCATCTAAACGATAATAATCTATATTTCTGAACCATTTCCCTTCACCTAGGAATTAAAAAACTCAAATTATTATATATCATTGAATAAGACATAGGGGCAAGTCTTATGTTTACCCACCCCCGTAGTTCTTCCTCTTTAGCTTCCCTGATGAGCAGCATAATCCACAACGTTTGCCCACACTGTATCCCTGGAAGGTGTGTTTACAATGTCCAAATTCTAATGTGAGCTGCTTGCAGGATATGCATGCTTCAAACAAACAAAGTTGTGACAGAAAGCTTAGCTCGACCAGAGTTTAGTGATGCAGTGCAGCAGAATTCCACCAGGGTGCTTGGCTGGAGCCTCCCTCTGATTGGCTGTGGGTACAGCTAGCCAGAGAGGGGTTGAGCTAGCACTTTGGGGGGTTCTAAAGAAAAACAGTTCGAGTTGAGAGCTGGAGTTCTTGGCGTTCAGCTGGAAAGGAGTATACCTCCTGAGCTGTGTAACATCCACTCTGAGGAAAATATCTGCAGCCAAAGAAGAGTAACTGGGAAGCTGAATTGGGGACAGGAAGAGGAGACTTGTTACAGAACACTGTACTTGGGTCTCAATTCAGTAAGAAGGGAAGGGAAGAGAAAGAGAAGAATCCCAAACCAGTTAGGAGAGGTATGGTGATCCCTTGATCTGTTATACTGCCAGAGGAGTCTCAGGAGTGTGATTTATAGAAGGTTGGGAAACTGACAGAAAGTACCACCTTGTTTAAGAGCCCAAGTATTAAGACCTAAGCTATAACACTCAAACAGTTATCTTAATAAGCTGAAATCAAAAGAAGCTGTGGGTTTACCACCTTGTTTACAAGCCTGTAACACATAAACACACACATACAGTTTCTTGAAAGTATCCTATCTCCTAACACATCTTTTATTTTACCAATTTTGTTCTGTAAAATAAAAACCTTTCTCCTGTTGAGCTTCCCTAAGTCTCCAAGTACCAGAGTTTTTCATATAAAACCCAAAAATTAAACAGTACAGTGGTCCCTCGGTTTAACAACAGCCCTGTTTACAAACTATTCAGTTTACAAACTCCGCAAAACCAGAAGTAGTGTCCCAGTTTGTGAAGTTTACCTCTGTCTAAGAACGGAAGCCAAACAGTGGAAGGGCACCGGTGGTGGGAGGCCTCATTAGGGAAAACGCATCTCGGTTTAAGAATGGTTTCGGTTTAAGAATAGACTTCCGGAACAGATTAAGTTTGTAAACCGAGGTACCACTGTAGTTAAAAATGGGTTCTCTCACAATTCTTCCATTTCTGCAAATCTGGCATTTCTACACTTGCCTTTATATATAATAGGTTTGTCTTCTTCTTTATCCCGGCTTGCCAACTCCAGAAAATCTTCTATCAAATCCAGTGATATCAGAGACTGGCTGAACACTAAGCTGAAAGTTGAGAAAAAGAGACATAGTTACTAGTTTTCAATTTAACTAGCACACCAATTTGCCTCACCACTCTTAGTCTCATTGACACACTTCATGGATATAAAGCAGAATGTTAATCTAAATCTGCCAATTCTAAAAAGCCAAGTCTGCTTAAAGCACAAATGCTTTGGAATCTTTCCAGAATGACTCTTACACTTTATCCCCGAGCTCCTCAGCCATGCGAAGAATTTCAAAAAGAAGCATCATCTTTCCAGAATGCTCCAACACTTCAGCATCAGCATCAGTGACAAAATCCTTGTACCAATCTGGAGCTGGGCTGCCTGGGTTGGAAGGGGAAGCAGTTTTACCTACGGGAAAATACAACAAACAAACAAAAACCTTATTATATGTATCTTAAGACATTTTTCAGGGTTGTTGTTGTTTTTTACTGTGGTAGATTTTATGCTACTTTTATCCTGTTTTACAGTGGAACCTCGGGTTGCGAACATGATCCGTGCAGGAGGCACGTTCGCAACCTACAGCGTTTGCAACCTGCAGTGCCGCTGTGTGACGCGATTCAACGCTTCTGCACATGCACGAGCGCTGAAACCCGGAAGTAACCCATTCCGGTACTTCCGGGTTCGGTGCGTCCGTAACCTGAAAACGCGCAACCCACAGCGATCACAACCTGGGGTGTGACTATAAATGCCTGTAGCAGTAATGCTGTATGTTTTGCATCATGTATTTTTGTCTGCCTTGTTGACATATTTTCCAGAAGGCCTAAATCAGTAAGCAATACTTTTTCAGCCTTAACTGCAAGAAATGCATTTCAAAAAAGCAAAAGGGAAACGTCTTCAATGTTGGTTTTAACTAAAAATTGCTTACCAACCATGTTTTCTAATATAGTTAACACAATATCTGAATAGCTTACACAGCTGTCATTTCCTCTGAAACATGATCCATTTACAACATTTGAAACTCAAATTACAGCAAGGGCTTAAAACTCTTCAGGAGAAGGCAATATTCCCCAAGCGCTGCCAGCTTGTGCTGGCCGGGGGGTGGGGTGGGCCTTGCACACTTCTCTCCACCACACTTTTTCCACCACCCTCCCACCGTTCACAACTGGAGGGAATTCATGGTGTTAGCTCCGAGAATGACATGATTTTCTGATCTGATTTCTGCATATCAGTGGAGGCTTCTCACCAAGTGGAGGTGGTGCACTACCCATCCTAAACCCCCAAAGATGGCTCTTTTTAAAGAACTCAAAGGCTAAGCTATCCCTATGCCAAATTCATAGAATCACAGAATTGTAGAACTGGAAGGGTCCTGAGGGTCATCTAGTCAAACCCCCACAATGCAGGAATCTCAACTAAAGCATTCAAGATAGATGGCAATCCAACCTCTGCTTAAAAACCTCCATTGAGGGAGACAAGGTTCCTGTCACGAAGTTCTTCCTTATGGTTTAGTCGGAATCTCCTTTCTTGCAACTTGAAGCACTGGTTTGGGTCCTACCTTCTGGAGCAAACAAGCTTGGTCCATCCTCCATGGGACAACCATTTAGATCAGGCATCCCCAAACTTCGGCCCTCCAGATGTTTTGGACTACAATTCCCATCTTCCCTGACCACTGGTCCTTTTAACTAGGGATCATGGAAGTTGTAGGCCAAAACATCTGCAGGGCCGCAGTTTGGGGATGCTTCCTTTAGATGTTTAAAGATAGCTATCATATCTCCTCTTAGCTTCTTCTTTTCCAGGTGAAACATACCCAACTCCCTCAATCGTCTCTCTTAATGCTTGGTTTCCAGACCCTTAATCATCTTGGTCTCCCACTCCTCAGCATACATTCTAGCCTTTTTAAATTGTGGTGTCCAGAATTGGGCACAGTATCCCAGGTGTAGTCTGACCAAGGCAGAAGAGGATAGTACTATTTCTTCCCTTGTTCTGGATGCTGTACTTCTGTTGATGCAGCCAAAACAGCATTAGCTTTTTTTGCTGCTGCATCACCCCTACTCGTGTTCAGCTGGTTGCCTACTGAGACCCCTAGAACAGTCCCACATGTACTACTGGCAAGTTAAGTGTCCCCCATCTTATAATTTTAAAGTTGGTTTTTCCTACCTAAGTATAGAACCTTACATTTGCCCCTATTGATTTTTTTTTGTTAGTTTGGACCTAGTCTCCAATCTGTTAAGATCATATTGAATCCCGATTCTGTCTTCTGTGGCATTAGCTGCCCCTCACAGTTTCAGGTCATCTGCAAATTGGATGCTGCATCCTATTGTTGACTCATATTAAGCATGACTTGTTTTTTGAGAAACACATGCTGGGTCTTAGTAATCACAGCATCCTTTTCTAAGTGCTCACAGAGTGACCATTTAATCATATGTTCTACAACCTTTTCTGGTTTCAACTTCAAGCTCACCAATAGAAACCTGGGTCCTTTCTTCCCCTTTTAGGACATTTGCTTATCTCCAGTCCGCAGAGACTTCATCTGGCTATAAATAGATAGGCTTTAAGAGTTAATCTACAAGCTCCTTTAGTACCATTGGGTCAGCTAATCAGACCCTGGAGATCTGAATTCATTTAAAGTAGCTAGCTGTTCCCTTACCAGCTATTTTCCTAGCTTGGGAGGAGGTCTGCTATTTAAAATTTAGTGAGGGAAAGGTTTAACTGTTGCACTCAAGAGTTAGCTGTGATGCCTTTTGGACTGTTGAACTATTTTGATGTGAAACTTTAGATCCGAGTTGAATTAAAATTGGAAAATACTGGAGGTCCATTAGCTATCTGCATTCCTTTCACTGTGATGACTTCCAACACACACACAAATACATCTACAAATTTATAACTTGATACAAGATTCCAGGGTTGACTTTATTTATGTTACCTACATTCTTTAGGCAGTACTATAAATATGTGGCTTTAATTTTACTTCAGTCGTGTGTTATTTATTGTTAAATTTGGGGGGGGGAGTCTTGAAAACTTTGATATGGTTACTAATTGCAGCATGCTCTTCCACAGAATTATCTTATTGGTAGTCCAAAATACTGACTTGCTAAAAATAAGATATACACAATAAGATAAGCAAGAAATAAGGCACAAATATACCTAACGCTCTCCAAATTAAAGGTAAGAAGCCTGGGTGAATTTTTTTGCCTGATGTCTGAAAACTGATAAGGATGGCACCCTTGGGGAAAGCATTCCACAGGTAAAGAGTCACCACTGAAAAGGCCAGTTCTCATGTTGCTATGTTCCCTTGTATGGGATGCAAAGGGCTTACGGAATACAGCAATCAAGTAACATCTTAAGGCCCTGGATACTGTGGGGAGAGGAAACAGAGTTCATATAAATGAGAGCTCTAGACCTTCCAGCTACTTTTAAGACAGAATTGTTTGTAATGCTCCCAACCTAATACATCTCTCCAGCCTGATTGGCAGCCTGACTTCAATAGAATGCACTTCCTAGAAAGTAGGCCTTAGATTGCAGTCCTTGATCACAATCCTAAAAGCATATGCATGGGCCATAACCACCACCACCACCCCAAAAAAAACCTTCCCAGACTTGCTTTTCACTAAGTTTGTCATTGGTGTGAGCTTTCGTGTGCATGCACACTTCTTCAGATACACCGAAAGCTCATACCAATGACAAACTTCGTTGGTCTCTAAGGTGCTACTGGAAGGGATTTTTTTATTTTGTTTCGTCTACGGCAGAGCAACATGGCTACCTACCTGTAACTAGAATTACCAAATGTTAGTTCAGCTAGGAGAGGAGCTGCAAGGAACAGTTCTGCAATCCTCTCTCAAGCAGTCTTTTTGGATGTTTAAAAAATTGCTATAATGCCATTTTAACACATTCTACTTTAGGTTACCTTTAAAAAATATTCAAAAGTTACAGCTGTTGAAAAATCAGGTGACCCAACTAATCTCTGGTGTCAGCTTTTTGGACCTTGTGATACTACATTTCTGTTTAATTTTCACTGGTTTCCGGTTCATTTCCAGGCCCAATTCAAAGTGCTACTTAATACCAATAAAATTCATAAATGGACAGAACCCAGATACTTGAAGGACCTTTTGTTCCTGCATGAACAAGTCTACAAACTGCATTCACCCTTAGAAGCTTTGCTATGTGTTTTGCCACTGGGAATATGGCATGCGATGTTTTCAGTCATCGCACCAAAACCTCCCAAGAGAAATCAGGTTGATTTCCCCATTAATTGCTTTCAGGAAGGTAGTAAAAATATGTCTCTTCCACCTTTGCTTTATTTTACTTTAACAGATTCATAAGCTGCCATTCAAAAACCATTCACCCCCAGAAACAGAAACCACTACCTTTATGCGTCTACTGACTTGTTTTAACCCTCTCTAATTTTGTATGATTTACCATTTATTTTGATTGTGTTGATTTAATCTAAGCTTTGTGGGCCCTTCTGAGAGATGACAGTATTTAAAATGCAGGATGAATCACAAGTGTATGGATGAAAGGAAGATCATTATGGGCCTGCACTGGAAGTGATTCAAGTTTTGTAAATTACTTGGATGCATAACTTACATCAGTGATAGGCAACCTTTTGAGCTTGGTGTGTCAAAATTCGCCAAAAACCGATCATAACTTGGGTGGTGTCACTTCAAGAAAAAACCCCATAATTTCACGATATTTATAGTTTAAATAACAAAAATGTATAATTGTAATATATAACTGTATTTAATAAACAAAAACTAATTATTTAACCTAACCTAACCTAACCAAAAACCCCTTATTTATCACAAAGTGCCCAGAGTTGTTGAGCTTTTGGGGGGGGAGCTGCTGACCAAAGTTGTGGAGGTTTTTGGGGGGGATGCAAAAGTTGCTTTGCTTTTTTGGGGGGGTGCCCCAAAGCTGCTGTGCTTTTTTGGGGGGGAAAGAGAACAGAAATAATGATGAATAATCAAAGCACCAAAAAAGCAGCACAGAACAGGTTAAAAAATGAGTACTGTTACACCCAATCATAGTCTGCCAAAGTGCCAGAAAAAAGCACAGAAAGGGTTAAAAAACCAAACTCTGGCTACCAGCAGCAACAACAACAACAAAAGGATCCGGGTTTTAATAGCGGAGACAAGCTGTAGGAGGAGCGGGAGAACAAATTGGGGGGGAGGGATAACAACAGTGTGAATGGGCCGATGGGGCGCGTGCCAGCAGTGAGGGCTCTGCGTGTCACCTCTGACACGCGTGTCATAGGTTCGCCATCACTGACTTAATCAAACTAATAATATTTTGTGAGCTACTGAGGGAGAAAGGTGTCGTATAAGTACTTTTTAATTGCCTGATTTACTTTGTTTAAAACATTTTTTCCCATTGCTGCAATACAGTGGTACCTCGGGTTACTAATGCTTCAGGTTACAGACTCTGCTAACCCACAAGTAGTACCTTGGTTTAAGAACTTTACCTCAGGATGAGAACAGAAATCACGTGCTGGCGGCACAGCAGCAGCGGAAGGCCCCATTAGCTAAAGTGGTACCTCAGGTTAAAAACAGTTTCAGGTTAAGAATGGACCTCTGGAACGAGTTAAGTACGTAACCAGAGGTACCACTGTATAATATAATAATAACAATAATAATAATAATAATAATAATTCATTATTTATACCCCGCCCATCTGGCTGGGTCTCTGCAGCCACTCTGGGCGGCTTCCAACAGAAAAATAGAACACAGCAATCTATTAAACATTAAAAGCCTCCCTGAACAGGGCTGCCTTCAGATGTCTTCTAAAAGTCTGGTAGTTGTTTTCCTTTTTGACATCTGTTGGGAGGGCGTTCCACAGGGCAGGCGCCACCACCAAGAAGGCCCTCTGCCTAGTTCCCTGTAACTTGGCTTCTCGCAACGCGGGAACCGCCAGAAGGCCCTCGGTGCTGGACCTCAGTGTATATACGAGGTATATACTGGTATAACAAGCTGGTATCAGAGGAGGACACCCAACATTATAGTTTCTACTTGAGTCCTGTAGGGGTGAATTTCCTCTACAATGGTGTGAAAATTTTGAAATTTAGCTGAAATCCCTCATTACCTTCATCTGACTTTACAATGGCTGGAGGATTGTTTATTGGTTCTTCTATGTTTCCTTCTCCACCTCCACGAGATCTTGAATTCCAGACTTTAATCACTTCAACATCATTATCACTTCCACTTTCACTGCTGCTGCTCTCCTTTTTTTTACCCTTCGGTTTTTTCTTCCTATAAGCATAACATTTGATGCTTGTTATTATAAAAAAAAACTTGCAAAAGTTGGGGTGTTTTTTTTGGGGGGGGGGTTATATGTTGTTGTTAAATAATGCAATTCTACAACAAACACAAATTCCACCAACTCAGAGTAAATACATTTACAGTTTATGTAGAACGGTTTTACTTACTTGATCTCTTCCTCAGAGCTTAAGCTCATTGATGTTTCTTCAGAATCAGAAGCTATGAATTCATCAAGACTATCTTCATCAAAATAGCCCTGAACAAAACACCAAATTGCATATTTTTTAGAAGAGGCATTTTCTTAAGTTTAGCTGTCCTTGCTTAAGCGTTTAGAACATCTGCTCACTCATCTGAACAATGCCAGGGTGAGCAAGGGACTATTTTGGTAATGACAAAACACATAGGAAAAATGGTCAACAGTTACAACATATATATATATATATATATATATATATATATATATATATATATAATCAAGCTATCAAACCGTAAATAAATTTCAGTTATTTCAGTGAAGCTGTCTAGGACTTGGCATGTTTCACTGAAGCTTTCATTAGAGACAGACATATGTGATTTACCTTATTTTCTTTACTAATATAGTCCAGCTGTAAGCACCAAGGATGAGTCCAAATTCTGCTTAACATCTGGAAATCCTGGAAGAGCTTAGCTCCAGCTTTGCCTCTTCCACCTTCATTGCTGTTGCCGACACCTGACAATAGAGTTCAGAAGTTAAACTAAAATATTCATAGTTAAAGTTTGCCAAATTAGCATTTGCTTCTTAAAAATACATCTCTCCTGCCTACCTCTCTCAAACACAAACAAGCTTCTTCCACAGATACAACATCTCTTGTAACAGAGGAAGTTATTTAAATGACTGAAATCAACATTTTCTTCCACTTAAATTCTTAAAATTTTATAATTCCTGCTGTTCCTCATATTTGATAAACTGTAACAACTTATCTACACATATGCTGTTTAATTTCTTGTCAGTAAGTTTTGGAGCTTATATGTTTCTGAATTCCAGTTTCTGCAAACCATGTGGGGTGGATGGGTCTTGTGCTTAGTGCCTCAAAAATTTCCAGAATTTACTATAGAAATACTTTATAGCCTGTGCAACATTCAGTATATTGGTGATATTTTTTTTCAACATCTTAAAACATTAACAATTCCTTCTGAATGGTGCATATTGGTGTACTTGGGCTTGCCACTCCTCCTCACACTGCTCAGCAGCACTGCCAGCCCACACACCGTTATTGCCAGCCCCCTCCATTTACTTCTGGCCAAGAGGGTTTGAAATTAGCAGGGCGCCAGGCACATTTTGCACCTAAGATTCTCCATTTGTGAGCACCTCCAAAAGACTGGGTGCCATTTTTTTTGCGTCTGGCTGACATTCAAGGATTACTGACATGTACCGTGTTTCTCCAAAAATAAGCCATACCCCGAAAATAAGCCATAGTGATAGGCAGTTTAACCTTGTAGGTTAAACTGTACCATACTTAATAAATAAAAAAGACATCCCCTGAAAATAAGCCACCGTGTGTTTTTTTTGAGGAAAAATAAATATAATACAGTGTCTTATTTTTGGAGAAACACGGTATGTGCTTTGAAGCCTCAAAGTAAATGTTAAGGATAGACAATATGTTATGGAGTTTAATTAAAAGAAAGAATAGAAAGCTTGGAAAACTGGAGTATGGTACCAATTTTTTGTTGTCAGCACCAAATTAAACATGTATTAACAAATTCTGCTAAAAATGTGATATTAAAAAGTGTCCCTTATGTGGATTGCATATCAATTCATGCTTATCACAATAATAAATATAAAGTGTTGCTGTCCCCCCAATGGCACCCACAACCCAGGTCCCAGAAGCCATTTGGTTCCTAGCTTTTCTATCCCAGTTTCTAACACTGCTGGCCAACCCTGCTCCCACTACACCTCATCCAATCCTCCCTCCCTCAACATCTCAACTCCTCCCTTTACACCTTGCCCTACAAAAATATTCCCTTCACAGCTTGTCCAAAAATTCAAGCTCCCTTTCACAGCTCATTCCCACAATAGCCTTCCCCCCATTCCCTCAGAGCATGTCCATAAAAGTTGTCTTATCACACTTTGCTCAGCCCACCTTCCCCCATAGCTTTTCCAATCCCCCTTCTCTCATGCCCTTAAAGTTCACCCAACCCCAACCCTGCATCACTTTAGAGCTTACCCCACCCCCACCCCCAACCTTGCTGGCAGAGGGAGAATGGAGAAAGATTTCCTCTCCTTCATCCCGCTCTCTCCCATCAGCTGAAGCAACAGTACAGGAAGGCTATCAGTCTTGGGCACATTCATACTCAATCACCAGCACAAATATAATATAGAGATATACACTACAAGGGGTAGGGAAACCCATATGAATGGAAGTCAGGTATGATCGAAGGCAGCCCTTAAACAGAGAATTCTCCAAGCCCAATAAACTGTTGAGGACCTTGAAGACAATCTAGTTCAATGCTCTTCCCAATATAGTTAATCCTGACCTAGAGTATTCCTAACAGATGGCTGTCCAGCCACTGCTCGAAGACCTCTAGCCAGGGAAATCCCACAATTTCTCTAGCTCATTGGTCCCATTGCCAAGGTACTCTTACTGACAAGACATATCTTCTCACGTTCAACTAAAATCTATTCTCTTATAACCTAAGCCAGGCTTCCTAAAACTCAGTCATCCAGATGTTTTGAGACTACAATTCCCATCATCCCTGACCAGTGGTCCTGCTAGCTAGGGATCATGGGAGCTGTAGGCCAAAAACATCTGGAGGGCTGAGTTTGAGGAAGCCTGACCTAAGCCAATTAAACCTAGTCCTATCCTCTGGAGCAGAAGATCAAGGTTCTGCTGTGTGAGAGCCCTCAGTCTTCTCCAGGCTAAACATACCCAGTTGTTTTTCATACCTTGACCACCTTTCACTGCCTTGTGGGATTTGATCGTGCAATCCTAGATTACATACACTGAATTTTTCGCTAATAGGCATTATCAAAATGCACTGCCCACATGGGCCACCTATGGGTCCAGCGAGTAAATGCAAATCCACTTCCACACCACACACAGTCAACAATATCCCATGGATCAGCTCTTTGTTGGCATTAAAATCTGACAATAACTTTCAAAGCAGCCTTTCCCCTGAATGCCTGCTGAACACACAAACTGCAGCATTTCACATGCAGAGTCTAAATTTTGAAGCTAGTGTAGAAATTTTAAAAAAACTGTCGCAGCAATAAGCCTCTGGACCAGTTACACCTGCATCCACACACAGAGCTCAAGGATGCAATGGAATCAAATCAAATAAAGTCCAAAGTGATAATGGATCATCACTTACCTGTTAGATTATCCAAGTAGAACTGATACAGTTTACACTGAAGAGGAGTCATTCTAACAGCCAGAACATATTCATATTTTGGTGGCAGGAACTTTGTTAATGCTGTATAATCTTTCCTCTGTAAATTGTAAGTATTTTTTAATGTGCCATAGAATATTGTTATAGAATAGTACAATTAGCCAACCAACTAAATATTGGTCAGCTCCAAAATCTAAACTACAGAAAACAAAACTTGGTGAAGGACATTTATAATGTAGGAATCTACAATCCAGAATTCAAATGTTTATCACATAATGGAAAAAAAATGTGCTGGCAGCCATGTGTCCGACCATGTGTGGTCGGACTGGTTGGGTGGGCTGACTGGTTGGGTGCAGAGTGTGGTGAACACTTTGCTGATGAAGGGGTGGCCCCTACTGCACTGAAAGAGGCAGTGGTGCAATTGCTCCTAAACAAACCAGCCCTGGACCATTTGGATTGGAACAGCTATTGGCCAGTTGCCAATACCCCCACCCCCATTTTAGAGAACGTGGTGGATAGCGCTGTGGTGGGGCAGCTGGAGGCATTCTTGGAGAACACAGATTATTTAGCTCCATTCCAATCTGGGTTCAGGTCTGGCCACGAGACTGTGTCAGCCTTCTTCACCCTGACATTTGCTGCATAACATCTGGATCAGGAGAGGCAGTGCGGCCCCTGGGCGATTACCTGGACACAGTAGTGAAATGGATGAGGGAAAACAAGCTGAGCTTGAATCCTGGCAATATGGAGGAACTGGGGGCAAGCAGCTCCTCTATCTGAGAAATTGATCAGTTGCCTACCCTGGATGGAGTTACACTCTCCCTGAAGTTCAAAGTTTTGAAGTGCTTCTGGAACCAGCTCTGACACTGGAGGTTCAGGTAACCTCAGTGGCTACAGGTTCCTTTTACCAACTGCAGCTGGTTCAACATCCAGTCATTCCTAGACCTGGCTACAGTAGTTAAGGCATTGGTTACTTCCAAGGGTAGATTACTGCAGTGTGCTCTATGTGGGACTTCCCTTGCACTTGATATGGAAACTGCAGTTAGCACAGAATGCTGCAGCACGACTGATGACAGGAGTGAGGCTTTGTCAGGTTATAACATCTGTGCTCAGAAATCAGCACTGGATGCAACTTTGCTACTGGACCAAATTCAAGGTGTTATTAGGATATAAAACCCCTAACAACTGGGGCCAGTTTATGTATGAAAGTATCCCACCCCACATGTGCCCACTTTGATTGGCAGAACTGCCACTACTACAGCTGCCACATAATACCTGTTCCACAATTTTAAGAACTCACCAATCATATAGAGTAGCAACACCTGCACTTTGGAACTCCCTGCCTATTGAACCTTTTTCGGTGCCTGCTAAAAGCATTCCTGTTTAGACAAGCCTACCCAGATGCGTTGAATGTTAAGGTTTTAGTATTTTAACTTTCTTTTTGTAAACTCTTTGAGGTTTTCTACAATCAAATCAGTGTATAAATTTTATGAAGTAAAAATTATTTTGATTTAGGCAATGGAACACATTGTAATTATAGACCACACATCCCTTTCCTCTCAGAATATTTTACTATTGATTCTGTAAATCATAAAGCTGCATCCTATACTCCTTTATAAGCCACTGTGACAACTTAATAGTAATTTTTCTTTTCTTTTTTTCTGCAAATTCCCATTGTCATTAAAGAACTGAAAGAGGTGTATCTTTGGTTAATAAAAATAGACAGAATCCAAAAGCTGTTAAAGGTTACGTAATCCTTAGCTCTCATAGATTGCAAGGCAATAAAAAACAAAGATTCACATACCTGAACGCATCCATTTAACATTTCGTACAAGATGTGGGCACGCTTTTTCATCACCCTGACATCAGCCAGGGTAGAGTCCGCACACTGACCATTCTGGATGGGATTTATAAATCGATTTCGGAACTCCTTAATTGACCCAAGCAAATTCTCCTTGATAAAGTTAACCATGCAGTGATCTAAGGAACCACAAATTAAACTTTAGCTTAATAATAATAATAATAATAATAATAATAATAATAATAATAATGTTATTATTTGTACCCCGCCCATCTGGCTGGGTTTTCCCAGCCATACTGGGCGGCTTCCAACAAAAATTTAAAATACGTCACACATTAAAAACTTCCCTGTCCATATAGGTTTCTATGCCAAAATAGCTCCCATGAAATATTTTTAAAATGCACCATGTCATTTCCTATTTGGCAAGCAAGTTCAAAAGAAAACAGTTTAAGGAGGCACTACAATATTGTACTCTGCATACATTAATACTTCTGGAAGCCCTGGAGGGTCCAGCTAGGACTCTCCTCTCTGCCTACTGCAAAGCTCTTCCAGGTCGTTTGAATCCTGCCTTTCCACGGCACAGGATTATAGCCTTGCCTGCTTTGCAGACTACGTCAAACCTGTTAAGTATACAATGCTTGCATACCCATATTAAATCATATGAAGTATATTGCTAAACAAAGACAGGAAATAAACCTAAGCAAAGTTCTCTCAAGCATATTTGATAAATGTGGTAACACTGTGCAGGTAATAACAGCTGAAGCACAGACAAAGTTTAATAATTTCAATGGATCTACTCTGAGTGTGACTGACACAGGAAATAACTGAATACACCTGAGGATTACAAGTGAAGAAGAAAATCAAGACTGCAGGAATACTCACTTCTTCATATTAGCAAAGCTTTTAAATTTTATTTTACTGAAATCACAGACCTATTTAAAATAGATGTTCAGACAGGAAAGAAAAAACTGAGGGGACTGCACCTGGCTCCCAGAGTTCTTTGCTCTCCTGCCTCCGTCCTGTGTTGAGGGATGTTACCCAACCCATTCAGGTCATCAGGAACCAACTCAAATTGTACTTACATTCTATGAGGTTGTTTTGCAATGGAGTTCCTGTAAGAATGATCCTCCTCCTGGATCTTATAGAATTCATAGCTTTAGAAACAGCAGAAGCTTCATTTTTCAGTATGTGTCCTTCATCACATATGACAAAGTCAGGGCCTGGTTTAAAAAAGGGTGGGGGGAAGAGCCTACTTTGAATCTTGCTGACACCAAGAAGAAATACTTCACAGGGTTCTTACAAACATACAGCTTAACTGCCACTTCTACTTTTATCCAGAGGTAACTACACCTCCAAAAGGGAAGCATACATGCAGTCTTTTGATGTGGCAAAACATTCACTCATTTGAGTCCAGATGGAAGATACACACTTCCAGTCTGGAAAGGACAAGTTCTCTATCTGCCCTGTACTGCCATGGCACCTCTCTGTGCTCAAAGTAAGATCTTGCAAGGAAAACTGCTCATGTGCAACAGCTTTTCAATGTGCATAATGTGACCCTCCTGAGAGTGGTAGATTATTACTGGGTATTTTATACTAGCTATGATTTTCCTTGACATTTTCTCAAATAGAAAACAAGAGGATTACCCTTGGTACTTTTTAATGCCTACAGGCCAGAAAGGCAAGAGAAACATGACAATCACAACTTTAATAGATATATGCAAGAAACAACATCACTTGATCCAAGAGCTTATTGAACATTATGTGTTGGTCCACGGGTTACAAAACACAGCGTTCTGTAGCAATTCCCTTGAAAAGTGTCCCAAAAATTAACCATGCAGATTCTCTCTAGCGGTATTTCTCAATATGCATTTATAATTCCAGGCTATACCACCATCTACTGGAACATAGAAATAAAGTCAAGCTTGAATATAATCCTGTAGAAATGATCATTCTCCATAATTAATTTTCAGCAATATCCGAGTCAAGTTAGCAAGATGGGCAACACCTTGTACAAAACTATGTCTTGCAGTTAACCATTTATCCAAGCTGAAATAAAATGCCTCCTGGCAGATCTATTCAGTACATTACTCTTACCCTACATGTACATGTTAGCAGTCATTAGGTGACAAGGCAGTCTTTCAAGTATTGGAGGGAGGGTGGACAAATATATGGAGAAAACTAAAGCAACAACGAAAACAAGGCAACAGTTCCTACATACTCAGGGGACTCCCTTGGTACACAGGAATGCATATAGATGCAATATAGTAACAGAAAAAGTAAGGATTAAATACAACAGACTACAGAGAAAGATTTCAATCCTCAATCTAAAATGCTATGCAGAAACATCATCATAATATAGATATAAACAACCAATCATATATAACTGATCAACAAAATAAGAAACACTAAATGTATTACTGCAGCATTTCACACATCATCATTGTTCCAGGAATTACTGTAATAGGAAACCCCAAAACAGTCTGACAAGAAGACTGTGTGCTTCCAAGACATATGACATATTGAGGTATCCATTGAGAAGGGAGAGGGGGAGAGAATGGGAGGCAGCTGGGAATATGTGGCCTCTTCCAACTCCTAACAACTTAAAGTAAATGAACCTGGATGATGAGTCTAGAGTTGGGGAGTTGCATGCCATGAGGTACAAAAAACTTCCCTTCTTGCACTATACAGGAATGTTTTAGGAGGACAGAAAGCAAAAACACCTTTCCCCACTCTCCAGAACCCCCAACCACCAGCATTTTATTTCAGAAAGTGTAGGAAAGAGGAGAGCAGGAGGTCTCCCCTTTTCTGAGATTTCACTTCATGTATAGTCTGAACCATGTTTCAATGCTTCTGGCATGGTTGGAATTCCTCTTGGGAAGCTAGGGAACACTGCAGAGTTTTGTCTCTGTGTGGAATTCCAGCTGCTAAAGGGATCCACTTTACACATACCCGCATCCAAATATGTAATGGATGAACTACCTTTCCATCAATGTCCCCTGCAATAGAGGAAGCATCAAAACGATCTGATCACTGTGACCAGCTCACATAAAATGATTTACATAACGTTCTGGCTTACCTGGATCAACCAGTGCTTTGTTAAATATTTCCTTGAGTTTCCTGCTCTTCACATTTCTCCCTTGTGCAAGGTTACGGTACATCTCATAGCCTATGATCATTACACCTCCTTCATCCTGCCATCTTTGGAGCAGATAGCTTCTCTCTTGAGGGCGTTTCACTGTTGCTAGTTCACAGACCTTGTGAAAACAGACAAAAAAACTGAATTTCCACCCCAACCAAACATGCCATTAATGTACTTGCAGAATGTAAATATTGAAAATGCTCATACTCAATGGATAAACTTCTCACACATTTAACACAAATGTTATTGTTTGCATTTCTTAATTATGTAATTTGTCATGATTGAAACTGAATGTACCCTGAAGTCCATCATGAATTATACATACCTCAAGTTTCTCATCGTCTTCTAAGCCTTCTTGCCATTTCTCAAATTCATTCAACCAATTCAGGGCTGTGTTCAGCGGACAAACAACAAGAGCTGTCCTGAAATCCATCTTGTCGCACAGAAGAATAGTATGAAGAAAACTAACTACCTTCAAAAGAGCAAAAGTCAAACAAATCACCTTTAATATATGTCTTCACATTTTTATAAAGAAAAGCAGCTATGAATACAGTGGATGCTCAGGTTGCGAACGTGATCCGTGCGGGAGGTACGTTCACAACCTGCAGCGTTCGTAACCCGCGTCTGCGCAGACGCGGGTTGTGATTCGGTGCATGGGCAAAGTGCAATTTAGCGCTTCTGCACATGCGCTGAAACCCAGAAGTATTCTGTTCAGGTACTTCCAGGTTCGGCGCAGGACGCAAGCTGAAAAGACACAACCTGAAGCATCTGTAACCCGAGGTATGACTGTATGCTTTTTTAAAAATGTGGTGACTAACATGAGGCAAAACTAGTTGATTTTCATAATGAATTATTTATTAGGGGTTTGTGTGTGAATCAAAGCCTTTCTCCTTATATTAAGCTTGCTGCATGTATGCAACCAACTAATTTTGCCTTCTTCCAATATAACTGTTCAGTGGATAATCTCTCTCTAGGTAGTTAAACTAACTGCCAGATGTTTGGGTGTGAAAAGGACCTTGTGCATAGAATGTTAATCCATTCCAAGATGTACAACTTTAGTGTAGGAAAGCCCAAGGAAACACTGGCACTTAAAGATATACTTGTATTCAGATTGGGAGAAAAATGCTACCCAGAGAGACAAGAGATACCCCCCCTCAAACACTCAGCCATCCAAACTTCTGATGGTAGAACAACACATGCATAGCCTTTTACTCATTTATTGGGTGCAGTCCTGATACTTTCCTATTATGTCTTCTCCCCTGCAAGGTTACAGAATTTTCCCAGTACAAAGTGCATTTTGTTATACCTGGAAAAAATGCAGTATTTCCCTAAGATAGCACATCTACTGCTTTGAGACTGCTTTAAGGAACAAAATTACACAAGCATAATAGGGAGCCAACCATCACTTCTGCTATAAGCTGTGACGGGCATGTGCATATAACATGATATTTTGTGCGTTATTTCTCAATTTTCTTTTTTAATATTGTTTTAGAGGCTGTGTTCAATTATTGTAATACTACTGTACAACAAAGGAGTATTCTTCCAGTAATCAACACAGCTACGCTATCCTTCTGCCACTGTTCTTTTTTGAAAGATGTAACATTTTGTGTGTGCATGCGAGCAGTTAGAAACTCAGATATATAAGCTAGGCGCCAAATGGCTCCTTAAACTAAGGTTACAGTCGCCAAAATGGAATGCCTAGTTACCATTTTTGGGTAAGACAGCTATAAGGTCTTACTTTTCAAATGATGGACTGACTGTGATTGATTCTCAGTTAAACATCTGGCTAGTTCAGGTGACAACCTTGAGCTAGGTCAAGAACTTTGAAAACTTGAAAGAAAAGTCGCTTGAACCAGGGACAGTCCACTTATATGTTGGCCTATTCCTACCTCTTTTTCTTAATGATGACTGCCCCTGCTCATGCTGCACAGAAAAAGTGTTTCGGTTCTTGAAATTCATTCTGATTGTGCAGATAAAATATAATGGATAGAATTCTACAGGATGTGGTATTAGTGTGCGCAAACAGTCAAGATGCAATAATCTCAAGAAATGCACCTCCTAATGGTAGAGATATCAGGTGCCATCCTGGTGCCCAGGCATCTTCACTTGATCACAAGTGGTCTAATTTCAAACAGTGTGTGTGTGTGTGTGTGTGTGTGTGTGTGTGTGTGTGTGTTTAAAGTCATGGTATGTATACATTCCCATGCTATAGAGGGAATGAACTGCAACACAGGTGCAATATGTCACTGTAGTATAAACAGAACGTTGCATCAGCACAGGGGAGGCTAAAGTTCAAATTCCCAGATCAACTATCAAGCTCACTGGATGATTTGGGGGCAAGCTATTTTCTCAGTCTTACCTACCTCACACAATTGTTCAGAGAATAAAATTGGATACCTACCCTTCTTGTAAAGTGTTTGAACCCCTTGGAGGAAGAGTGGTATCAAGATGTAATCTTCCCTACACCAAGCTATTCTCCCTACAGTGACTACAAATAAACTGGATATTGTATTATTACCTTAAGATGGAAACTGTAACAATAAGGCTAAAAAAGGCAATGGGAATAAACACACAAATAGTCGGGAGAAGGCTTTTACATTTACATGATGCTGCTTTTACCAAAGCTGGAAGAAGCAAGTTCTATCCCTGCCAACAAATCCTTGAAACATACCTGCAAGGTCTTTCCCAGACCCATACAGTGGGCAAGAATGCATCCAGAGCCTGCAGATTTCCTTGTTTTTTTCACAGATTCACAACAGCAATCCCACATAAACTGTACACCTAGAAGTAATATTTTCAAAAGATCCTTAAAGAAATATTAAATACTCTGCACTGCTTGTTTTTTTTTTAAAAAAAATCAGCAATAAACAAGCACTATTTCTTGCTTAGGCTTATGATAGCAGTCACAGAACACTGCAACATCTCTCTAACCCTACCAGTTAAAAAGGTCAACTCATGGAAATCCAGAGTTTTGGGGGCAAAGCTCCTACCACAGTTTCTTACCATCAACTTGATGTGGCTTCAGCTTTGTAACTATGTCACGATGAACTTGTACTATAGGTTCTTTGGTTTCTTCATCTTCATCTAAAACCAGCTTAGTTGTAATTGGACATTTCATTGGTGTATCTTCTAGTTCTATCACCTGGAAAGATTTTTGTGTGCCATTAATTCAAGCTGTTACAGAAGCAACAGAGCTAACACCAGAATAAATATTGTGAAGCCTTACTTTTTCAGTTGCAACTATATGGATTTATCCCAAGATATGAAACAATTACTCTCTATTTGACAAGGAGGGTTCCAGGCCAAGTCAACAAATGAGGCCTGCATCATAGTCACAGACTTCATTGAAAAACTGCAAATTGGTGCTTCATATGTGTGGGGGGAAAGTGTTGGAAAATGGAGGCACTCTGGTCAAAAGAAATGAGCTAAAGCATAAATAATATTTAAGCTAGAAATGAAAGTGCCCTGGGTTAAATCTATATCCTGTTTCTGGGGAATGCAGTAATGCTTGCTTCTAACCTGCAAACAGTTGCATCTTTGAATAATTTGTTCTATGCAACAACAGGAGATTCTCTTAATCACAAGCTAGTAGATGTAATAAATAACAAGATGAAAGATTTTAAAAAATATTAAAAGATGATCCAAAATTAACTCCCTTAAGAGAATCAAGTATTTTTGTCTTAAGACAGTCTTTAAAAGGGCAGCAATTTTAAACATTTGTAAAATGTAAGACATACCCTGAAAATAAGACGTACCCCCATGCCTGCCAGCTTGGGGCCTGGAACTGGCTGCTGCTGCAGCAGCAAGCGTGTGGAGCGCCCAAGCCAGCGGCTGGGCCTCTGCCGAGCCTGGCCGAGGAGCCTTACATCCCAATGCCCGGAACCGGCGGCGGCTGCTGCAGCGCCGAGCACACGGCATCGCCGAGCACTCGGAACGCGCAGCAGCGCCGAGCGGAGCCCCTGAAACAGCGGCCGGGCCTCTGCTGAGCCCGGCCGAGGAGCCTTCCACCCCGCCGCCTGGAAGCGGCGGCGGCTGCAGCGCCAAGCACGCAGCATCGCCGAGCACTCGTAGCACGCGGCAGTGCTGAGCGGAGCCCTTGAACCAGCGGCCGGGCCTCTGCCAAGCCTGGCCGAGGAGCCTTCCTCCCTGCCGCCCAGAACCACCGCTGCTGCAGCGCCAAACGCGCAGCATCGCTGAGCGCGCAGCAGCGCCAGGCGGAGCGCCCTGCCATCCCGCCACCCTGAACCAGCTGCTGGAGCGCACCGAGTGCTCAGCAGCTCGGAGCACCCAGAAGCGCCCTTGCCCCTTTCTTCTTCCCTCTCTTTTTTCCCCCATACGCCCATCCTGTCAACAGCATATCCTCTGCTTTACTGGTAGGTGATAGAGATAAATGAGAGAAAAGCTACATCAGCAGAAAATAGACAGATTTCTGTCTGACCTTTATTTCCTAGGAAAGTCTTCCAACTGCAAAAGTAGACTGCAGCGTTAACTCAAATCTCATGCACATTCAAAGAACTTGCTTTCCCTCAAAGAATTCTCGGCATTATACAGTAGTTTGCTCCTCAAAAATTTACAGTTCCCAGCCAACCCTTAACAAACTATATTTTTGCATACATTGTATTGTTCTAATACATACAACAGCCTTGTCAGGTAGGACAGAGCCCAGCAGCGCCGTGTGCAGTGCCCAGCAGCACCCTGAGCCAGCGGCCTGGCCCGGCCAAGGAGACCGTAAGGTAATAAAAACCATAATAAAAAAATAAGACATCCCACCAAAAATAAGCCACCCTGTGTTTTTTTGAGGAAAAAAGTTATAAGACAGTGTCTTAGCACTCTTCTCGATTGGAAGTGGTAGTAATAATGGACTTCAATACAGAGAATTACTGGTGATGTTACCGGCTGCTGCTCAGCTTGAACTACCATATTTTTCGCTCCATAAGACACACTTTTTCCCTCCCAAAAAGGAAGGGGAAAAGTCTGTGCGTCCTATGGAGCGAAGACAAGAGCCAGAGCTGCGCACAGCGGGAAACCGGCTCTCGGGATGCTTGCTTGCTTCTCCCTCTTTCTTGCACTCTCTCTCACCCCTTCTTTCCTTCTGTCCTTCCTTCCTTCCTTCTCTCTCTTCCCTCCCTTTCTTTCTCTCTCTCTCACCCCTTCCTTCCTTCCCTCCTTCCCACCCTCCTTCCCCCTCTCTCTTTCACCCCTCCCTCCCTCTTTCTTTCTCTCTCTCACCCCTTCCTTCCCTCCTTCCTTCCCTCTCTCTTCCTCTCTCTCTCTTTCACCCCTTCCTTCCTTGTCTCTATTTCTTTCTCTCACACACCCCCCTTCCTTCCCTCCCTCCCTTTTCCAACTTGAATAAAATATTGGGGGGCAGGTAAGCCCCACCTCACATACCGTATCAGCCTTTCTCAACCTGTGGGTCCCGAGATGTTGTTGAACTACAACTCCCATCGCCCCTAGCTTTTCTTGTTTTCCTCCTCTAAAAATTAGGTGTGTCCTATCGTCAGGTGTGTCTTTTTGGAAGGGGCTTTCTGTGCCCACAGAGAAGGAATGGTACAAAAAGGTGGGGAGGACAATATACTGTATATTCCTGCGTATAAGACTACTTTTTAACCCAGGAAAATCTTCTCAAAAGTCAGGGATCGTCTTATACGCCAGGTCGTATTTCTTATACGGCGAGTATATCCCAACCTCTATATTTTAATGAGAAAAGTTGGGGGTCGTCTTATACGCCCAGTCATTTTATACGCCGGAATATACGGTAATATGAACTCTTGACCCAACACAGGCAAGTCATTAAGGGGTTTTACAATCAAGCAGTGTGTAAATGTTATAAAATAAATAAAAAGTAAATATGAAATAAATAAAAAGTGATATGGGCCAATTTTGATGTTACATGGTTTCTCTTCATTAGGTATATCAATAAAACTCCCTGGGCTACCAGTGTCACCAAACAACATAACATTACCGCTAATAATGAGAATGATGACAGTAGTACTTTTTATGGTTATTTACATTTCATTCAGTAGACAAGTTGTTATCTTCATACCTATTTTTGTGATTTTGTATGTATACATTTTATGTAAAATTTTATGTAAAAGTTTCTAATAAAGCTCTACAAAAATTCATTTAAATTTTTTTTTGAAGGGTTCATTGTTGAGGACAAAGACTATAGTTCAGTGGAATAACACATGATGTGCATGTCTATGTTGCTATGTTCAACCCCAGTACTCCACATAGGGCTGGGTGAGATTTCTGTCTGAAACCTTAATGAGCTGCTACCAGTCAGTGTAGAAAACACTGAGTTAGATACACCAACAACCTTAACAGTTCCATGTTTTTACAAAGAACTGGATAATCAAGAGTAATTTTTCTTGAAGTTGCTAAATTTAACAAGTGTTTTCTGAACATTTTTGTACTTTTCACACATGGGTACTATCCAGCTTGTGTTGCCCCACTGACAGAAGGCATCCATGAGCAAAACAGGGAAGGAAGCAATTTGGGAGGATTCATCTGGTCTGGAGGACAGCTGAAAACTGTCCTCCATAGGAACAAAGGAAGCTACTTGTGATCAATTCAGGCTGCTGGGCCATCTAGTTCAGTATAGTTAACACTAACTAGCACTGGCTGTTCAAAGTTTCAGACAAGTTTTCCTAGCCCGACCTGGAGGTACCCCTATTGTTTAAAATATCAACTAGAATGGACTTGGGTAAATAAAAATATCATAAGCATATGTCTGAAAGAGTAGATTGTTGGTAAGAGCAATAATAATAAATAAATACGTTAAAAATGTTTATAACATTTCCCGGGAAACGCTATTGCACACTGAAGTTTTCTATTATAATTCCCTCTTAGAGCTTTCAAGGTATTACCAGCACCTGGTAGGATTATTAAGATTCCCCAGCACCAAAGTTCAAAGCTAACAACAAACTGACTAATCCCTGATGCCCTTTGTATATAATAAGCAATCTTACTTCTCTTAGCTTCTCCCTCTCACGTTCCCTTTCCGCGATGCGCCGTCTTCTCTCTTCCTCTTCTTTCAGAGCATTTTGAGTTTCTCGTCTGAGCTTATCATCTTTAAGTATCTTCCGTATTTTTTTCCTGCCTTTCCCGGGAGATTTTGAATCATCATTATCATCATCATCAGAATTACTCTGTCAAAATCAGAAGAAAATACTGGTTGAAGGTCTACCATATTTAATAGGAAACAATGAATAGTCTTGTAAATAAAGACGCTAATATGGACCTACTTACTTAATACTTAAGATGCGGGTGGCACTGTGGGCTAAACCACAGAGCCTAGGGCTTGCCGATCAGAAGGTCGGCAGTTCGAATCCCCGCGATGGGGTGAGCTCCCATTGCTCGGTCACAGCTCCTGCCAACCTAGCAGTTTGAAAGCACGTCAAAGTGCAAGTAGATAAATAGGTACCGCTCAGGTGGGAAGGTAAACGGCATTTCCGTGCGCTGCTCTGGTTCACCAGAAGCGGCTTTGTCATGTTGGCCACATGAACTGGAAGCTGTATGTCAATAACACGAGATGAGTGCCGCAACCCCAGAGTTGGTCACGACTGGACCTAATGGTCAGGGGCCCCTTTACCTTTACTTAATATTATATTAAATGGTGCCAAATATTAGTAGTGTACAATACACGGCAACCGTAGCTGAATAAAGTGCATGAGGAAAAAAAGTTTTCAAAACTGAATGGCTAGTTTGTTACTATTTTATTTACTTATTCTAGTGAGCACTTACCAAACAAGGATGCCCTTACTGTATTTCAGAAGCACCCTAAATACCCCAAAGTTGCAACACAAACTGTTTTTGAAGGTCCATCTGTTTCAAAAGTGGCTTGCCATGCAGTGTAGGACTGCATGGGAATCAAAAGGAGGGAATCAAAAGTAAGACGTGCAACAGTGGCAAACTACAATTTATTCTGAGTACAGCAATTGCAACGTGTTGCAGGAATAAACTCTTCATGGGGGATATTTAATTCCTTCAAAAGCTCCACCAAATATTACCATATGGCAGCCGTATCAAAGCATATTCTATTAGATACTACCAATTGAATCCAACCATTTGTCTTACCTGAATGGGTGTTACTTCACTACCTATTGTCCAAGGCAGAAAACAGGGTTCAAGGCTGCTTCCTGCCCTCATTCAATCCATTTTCTGACGAGAATGACACAGAGCCAGAGCAGATGATTAACAAAATGAATACTGGAAGAAGAGAAGTCAACACATGCACAAACAAACTTGAACCAATAGACAAGAGACATGGACCTTGGCAAAGGAAAGAGCCTACATAGATTTGCAGCCCACCCATAGAAGTGGGTGGGGCTTGTGATGGTGTGACATCCATGAAATTGACTATTCAGGTGAGACCAACAGTCCACTTTCTGTGGGTGGCAAGCCATCACATGGAATGTACCAAAGCAGACATTCCCAATAGGTTTTTTTTTGGGGGGGGAGCAGAGAATGTATGAATTAGATCTGCAGAAGCACCTGTTCTAAAAACTCGCCACCCAAGAGAGGCATCTGCATATGCAAATTTATCCATTTTGTAATGCTTAGCAAAAGAGTTTGAAGTAACCCATGCCGTGGCCTTGCACATGTCCTGAAGCAAGGCATTGGTCGCAAAGGCCACCACAGCCATAGCTAATCTAGTAGAATGGGCTATGATATTTGAAGGCACAGGTAAATTAGACTCGTAGCCAAAAGAAATACAGGCTTTCAGTCAACAAGTTATTGCAGTTCGAGAGACCTTCTTGCCCAAGGTTTGTGGATGAAAGGAGACAATATTTTGTGCAGTTAATATACACTTCAATTGAAGGTCCACTGGTCAGTGAGGTAGTGTCATGCCTTCTCAAGATCAAGAGGATGACTTAGATTTGGACAGAAAGAAGGCAAAAAACTGTCCTGGGTTGTGATGAAAAGCAAGAATTCCCCTTGCAAATGAAGGCTGGATCGGTTCAGAGAACCACAGTGTCTTTGAAGACACAGAAGTGTCAGTCAGTAGACAGGGGTCCCAGGTTAGAAACACACAAAGCTGATGTGATGGTGATGAGGAAGAGCACCTTAAAGGAAAGAATTCCTAGAGGAACAGTGTGAAGCTCAAAGAAAGCCACTGGAGAGCTTGCATCACTTTGTGAAAACTCCTAAGATGGAAGGCAGTGTGCTACAGGAGGCAAGAACAGGGAGGCATATTTCAAGAAGTAATTCATCAGTGGATGGGCACCAAATGAAGGAGCAACCAAGTCAAAAGTCACAATGGACTTGGAGGAAATGGCTGAGATGTGACATCTAAATGTATTAAGTTTCCAAGCCAATTTTCAGAAAATACAGCATTTGTTGAACAGTAACTGTTTGGGATGGAATTACACCTTCAAAACAGCACCACTCATGAATGGTTTACCACATGCTCTGGTATCTTCTATTGGTCAAATGTCAATGGGGTACTATAATAGTAGTTGTAACTGATTAGCCCCAGGATGGAAGATTTATTACACCCTGGATTAGAAAGAGTTAATCCAGCTTCAGTTTAATTGACAGCGCATCTTTAGGAGGCGGGACGGTGCCCGGTTTAAAAAGGAGGGAATAACTGTTTTGGCAGTTGGAAGAGGGGGAGTGTGCTGTAGTTTGTAAACTAAGCTTGTAAACTTATGCATCGTTAAGAAAAGAAAAACCTATGTTCTCAAGAAAATAAAATTCATCTTCATTTTGTGCCAAAGAGTATTGTCTTGGTTATTCCAGCAGCATATTAAAACTCACCAAGGTGGAGACTCAGAAAAGGGCAAAACTTACCTAAGGAAAAGGGGATAGTTTGTGTCCTAGAGTCACACAGGAAGGGGAGTATGGTGAAAACCTAGAGTGCCACAAGTTTGCCAGGGTGATATGGCAGACTGATACAGTGGGGATCTGAGTTGAGGGAGTCCCTGTTCTGGAGGCAAGAGGTTGTTCATTCAAATAGCCCTGAGTGTTTGTGACATCAGGCCACAAAAGCTGGAATTAGACTCTCTTTACTGAGAAGCCCAGAATTGAGAGGTTTATTTTAAGGCGTAAGGAATTGAGTAGGGATTGCTTTACCCCTGTACCCTTTTGTCTCATAATCTATCGGCAACGTCGGCGAGGGGGTTCGTCGCAGTAGTCACCACCTATGCAGTAAAGAATACTTTAGATGGCTCCACTCAAATTATAGGTTGTCAGGCCAAAATGGCACCAGCAGTAATGAGGCCATTCCAATCACGGCTAACTGAAAGTCTGGGCCATAAGTGGAAGAAGAGGAAAGGCAAACAATAATCAAGGGATGGGGGCTACGTAGACAGGGCACTGATGCCCAAGAGTCCCTTCTACTTGCTACCTTTCACTGAACTTGGGCAGCTTAGTCTTCTGAGGTGTGGCAAACAGATGCAGTTGTTCTAAAAACTCGCCCTGGCAACACCCCAACCTTAAGAGACTGGCATCTGGCATGATCAGGACCCTTTCTGGATCCCTAGGTAGGACCCCTTTGTTGAGATGTTGAATGGCGGTATACCAATAGTGAGAGGCAAAGAAGGTAAAAGGAGCTTGTGCTAAGAGTTGGCAGAGTATAGCTGGTATGACAACAGGAACCATTGGTTTTAGCATGTGTGGTGAAGAGCCCAAGATATGACCAGGATGGTTGACAGAAAGAGGCCTTGAGCCAGCAGCTAGGCTGCTTCAAACAAGGTGAGAAAAAAATAGTGAGAAATTAAACCAGGGGGAGAGAGAAAAACCATAGAATAAAGGTGAACTTTAAAAAACATATGATCAAGGGAATAAAAGGCTAAGACACAGTGATGGAGGAAAGCTTAAAAACAGTAACACACTCAACCACTCACACAAGTTAGAAAAACTCACAATGGGTCTAAGGTCAGCAAGAGAGACAGGCTAAGTTAAGAGCAAAGCTGGATATGTCCACCCCAAGATGAAGGCAGGAAATGGACTGAATGAGGGCAGGAAGCAGCCTTGAACTCAACTCTATAATCATTTATTTCCTTGGACAATAGGTGGCGAAGCAACACCCATGTGATGGCCTGTCGCTCACAGAAAATACCAAAATTATAAGAAAGCCTTGTAAGGAGCTGCAGCAGTAGAGGGAATGGTGTTTCTACATTCAGGGTGAAGCTCAGTCATTTTTGCCACTGCCAGGAAATACATGGTTAAATTCAATGTTGTTACATATACAGTGGAACCTCGGTTTGCAACTACCTCAGTTTACGAAAACCTCAGTTTACAAATGCCGCGAACCCGGAAGTGTTTACATCCAGGTTCCGTGGCGTCGGATGCACAGAAGCAAACTGCACAGCGCATGCGTGCATGCGCAGAAGCGCTCTACTGGTACTTTGCGCACGCGCAGAAGCGTGCCTTCGGTGAGCGAATGCCTCGGTGAGCGAACGCCTCCGCAGAATGGATTGCATTTGCAAACTGAGGTACCACTGTACAGAAAAGAAATATTACTTTTGTATGCTGCTACTTCTGTCATTATTTTGTTATTTTAGTCTCCCTCTTAATATGAAAGTGTTCCTGAGGTTTTAATTTTGTGGTGTATTGCTGTTCTCCTTGGTGTAAGCTGCTTTGAACAACTCTTTTTGTGTGTGTGTGTGGAAAAGCAGCATATAAATAAAGTGATGGTAATTTATTTCACAAGAATAATAAAGAGAGGCCAGGATCCAAAGAGCTGCTTAGGATCATGCAAAGGACTTAAAGCATCCTACAGAATGACAGTTCTGACTCCCTCACTCACCTTGAAGAGTTGACCCATCCCTCTGTCATATTAAACTTTTTTTAGAAACTCTCTTCGGGTTTAAATGGAGTTTGCCTTTTACTGTGGGGGAGAGGCACTATTTGACATGTGCACTCTAAATCCTCAAGGCCACAGAACTTATTTCTGTGCAATACCTTGTTCTCACTGGATGAATCCTCCTGAACTTTTATGCGTCTTCTTTTCTTCTTCTGCTTGTAACTTCGCTGATTTTCTTCTAATTCAGCTTTCTTGGCAGATCTGAAACATTGAAGAGGATTCACAGATCTTCTGTTCCTGGATTTTCTGCTCAATTACTACTAAACCAACAGATCCAAAACTGAAAATGTCATTTTCACTTCCTCTGCCAGAAGATTAAATATATCATGCATCAATTTGAACACAAGAACTGTAGCTGTTGCTTCTGCTCCTTGTTATTAACTAATTAACTCCTCTAGTTTCATCTGCACCAACATTTCATAATGAAGCACTATGATGATGGCCTCTTTTCCTATGCTCTACTAAAAAACTAATGACTCAGATAACCAAGAATGCACTCCTGCTTAAGGAATTAAGAAACTGGTAGTTGCAACAAACTTGAAATTAATGACCCCTGAATAATGTTTATAACTCAATGAACTGTTTTGGTATACGAACGTAAGAACAGCCCTGCTGGATCAGGTCAAAGCCCCATCTAGTTTAGCACTCTGTTCTCACAGTGAATAACCAGGTGTACCAATGGGAAGCCGCAGGGATGCGGGTGGCACTGTGGTCTAAACCACTGGGCCTCTTGGGCTTGTCAATCAGAAGTTCGGCAGTTCGAATTCCCGCAATAGGGTGAGCTCCCGTTGCTCTGTCCCAGCTCCTGCCAACCCACCTGTTCGAAAGCACAGCAGTGCAAGTAGATAAATAGGTACCACTGTGGCGGGAAGGTAAATGGCGTTTCTGTGCGCTCTGCCTTCCATCAGTGTCCCTTTGCGCCAGAAGTGGTTTAGTTATTCTGGTCACATGACCCAGAAAGATGTCTGTGGACAAATGCCAGCTCCCTTGGCCTGAAAGCGAGATGAGTGCCGCAACCCCATAGTCGCCTTTGACTGGACTTAACTGTCCAGGGGTCCTTTACCTTTACCCTTTTCCAATGGAAAGCCAGCAGGCAAAACATGAGCACTATAGCACTGCAACTCTAGCACTTTATCTTCACCTGCAATTACCAGCACCTGTGATACCCAGCACTTGGTATTCAAATCCATGATGCCTCCAGCAGTAGAGGTAGAACATTCTGTGGTAAACTTGTGGTAAAGTATTTATATTAATGAACTACTTGTTGACTAATTGTTGACCTAATATTAGGTCAGTAGAGGAACACTGATCTGAAGAGATTTAAGGGTTGTCTGTTTTACAACTTAAGCTGAAGATATATTAATTTTTTAGAATTGATAAACTGCTTAAAACTCTTAAAAATCTACAACATTATGCAGTATCATTATAAGCAATATGAACAGTAAAAACAGGAGAACTGCAGTATACAGTAAAATAGTAATATAAGGGCAAATATAAACAATGTCTGATCCATTTCAAATTGGTTTCCTAGCTAAGCCTCACATGAAGTTTGATGCATTGACTTGTGGATTTCCTATCTACCATTGCCTTTTCCTAGGCTATGGACCAGTTCTGTTCTATTTTGGGGTGGGGTGGGGTGGGGGATTTCCTGTGTCAGTTTCACACATTTTCATCATTCATTAATCTGTTTTATCAAGCTTTTCTATATCAATCTGCATTTAGTCCAATAAGACACATTATGTTTGTTTGTATTTTGTCCTGAAAGGCATGCTAATTTATACGCATTTTGGTACCTTTCTGAACAAAGTCCTACATAAAAAATATGGAGATGTTTAAAAACTAAAAACCGTGCTCTAGTTTGGAAAGTGCAAACCAGGTTGGTTTACTTTAAAACATGGACTGAATGAGTTATCCTTCAGTTTTCAAATCTCCCCCCACCCCACCGAAAAGAAAGAAAGATATGCAATACAGTTCCTGGCTGAAAATCAAACTCTCAAGAGCATATTTTAGAGTGAAGTACCTTGTTCTAGGACGCTGATCATCTTCAGATTCACTGACTTCTTCACTGACTCCAGATTCATTTGCTTCCGAATTATCTGAATCCTCACTGCTTACTTTAAGGTTAAACAAAAATTGGTATCATAATTGCTGCATCAGTAGCAAAACACTTGTAGTTAAGTACAGGACCATTATGTATCAGCATTTTAATAGAAAGCCAATAGAAGTACAGTTGACTCACATCTTGCATGCAATTAATTTGCAAATTTTCAACTTTATTTATTTTGGTCCAGGAACCAAGAGAATTCAGTTTGTGGCAAAGGGCAAACAGGAGAGAGGGTAATAAGAGAGATTTAAATCCTTTCACCAACCACAGTTACCCACTCCCTACTACTAACCTTGCAACTGCTGAAATACTCAGCTTCACGCAAGCCAGTCCACAGCTGAGAACAGGAGTAATCTTGTAACCTCTACACCTGAAATGTACATCTCTGGAGTGCAGAACCAGATAAAAGCAGATACTGGACCACTGCTACATTTTGACTGTTTTAATGTTTTTTAATTGTTTTAACTGTCTTTAATTCATATGGTGTTTGTCCAGATAAGACTGAGCAACTTGTTGGTGGGTAGTTCCCTAGACTGATATTGCCTGCTCTTAATGAGGTAACATATCCTCTGATGCAGCTAGTACTGCAGATGGGGGGGGTACCTATGGATCCACTGTTGGCACTTGTGGCACAGGTTGCCTCAGTGGGGCAGCATGCCTTCCACTAGTTTCAGCTGGTGGCCCAGCTGCGCCCCTCTCTAAACAGGAGTAGCCTAACTTTTGTTGCCTAGGCTCTGGTAACCTCTAGGTTAGACTAGATTAGTTATATGTAGGGCTGCCTCTGAAGGTGGTTTGGAAACTTCAGCTAGCACAGAATTCAGTGCCCAGGTTGCTCACCAAAGCAAGATGGTTTGAGCATATACAGTATTGCCTATCCTGGCCCAACAGCACTGGCTGCCAATTAGTTACTGGGCCCAATGGAAAGTGCTGGTTTCAACCTATACAGGCTTAAACAGCTCAGGACCATTATACCTCAAGGACTGCCTCTCTCCATATGAACCCTTAGATCATAATTTGAGACCTCTCTTTGTATGCCTCCTCCATGAAAGGAGTATTCCACAGAACTGGGCCAGTGACACAAAATGGTCAGTTTCTCATTGTTGCCAAACAATTCTCATTGTTGCCAAGTAAGCCTCACCAACTCAGGGAATGACAAACAACAGTCCTGCAGATGAGTTGGGACATAAGGACTCAGGCAACCCCTGAGGCACCTTGGACCTAAACTCTTCAGGGCTTTAAAAATTAATACAAAACCTTTAGGTAGGTGATGTCTGGCCAGTTGAAATCACACAAATGAAATGCATGGAAGGTGGAGAGCTGAAAAGCTCTTTTTGCACAGCTTTTTCCAACCACAAAGAGCTTTTAAGCTTTCAGATTTGCTTACTAGGCTTTGGGAGGCTCTTCTAAGAACTCAAATGGCCCTGAGAGATTTCGCAGGAAACTCCCAGAGCCTGCATAAGTCTCCCAGAGCCTGGGCCTTGCTTCAGGGGGTAGGACTCATTCAGTGTGCTGGCTCCAGAAGGAATAGGTGGCCGTGTGAGTACGTTCAATGGGGTTCTTTTTAACCATATGTGATTTTGACTACATCCCCAGAATGTGCCCACCCACACACACAAGTTGCAAGTCAACTGTAAAAATATGTCCAATATTACGAAAAATAACAAAAAGGGAAACGTAGAAACTGTGGCACCTGCTGATCACACATTGACATGTTTCAGAAGAAACACTTATTTCATTATTTAAATGTGGGTGAAGAATAATGAGGGTTTAGGACTTCCGAGTTTCTAATAAAAATAGCAGAAAGGGGCTAAGAAAAGAACAGAAGATACTGCTGGTATTTACCTGTAAGGTATTTCAGAGGCAGTAGGACACCACCAAGTGGGTATTGTGATCCTCCACTTGCCTGAAAGCAGTTCACTTTTTCCTACCTTCAAGCAAGTGAAGGATAGTGGCATCCTAGTGCTTACTGAGTAAAGATATAAAGCTGTTTCAACAGGTATATTATTTTCAGTGCTATCTAAATATAAAACTCATGCTAAAACAATTCAGCAGAATTAGGCAGAACAGTGAAATGTAATTATCTTATATGTATAAAAATAAAACAATAAAAACGAACAGTAGCAGACAATACCTGACTTTGGTAAACTTCTTTTTTAATTGTGAAGAAATGGAAGAAAATAAACAGAGAAAGTGACACCGGATGCAAAACACCAGTGCAGTCTCAATCTGCTTGCATTCATGCCCTCTAAATACTTATTAAGGCCAGAATCCAAAGAGCTTACTTAACAAGTGAAATCCTAGAAATGTCTACTCAGATGTTAGGCCCAACAAGGCTGCAACACCATACACACCTACCTGGGAGTACGCTCTATTGATAACGAGACATACTTCCAAGTAGATATACATAGGATTGCACGGTATGTGTGTCTGTTGCCTGGCACGTATCCAGTGGGATTTCCTCTTCCACAGTAATCTCCCATCCCAAACAAAGAACACAAGTCAAGAGCCTCCTGGGGATGCGCAAGCTAGTTCTAAAACAGGAAGATAATTTAAAGTTCTAAATTAAGATTAGAATAAACATTTGGGAAAAGGTGAGAACCCCCTAAATCTATGTTTTTATCATTTCAAGACATACAATGTTCTTAAGTTCGCATGCTGAATCATGTGGCATCATCAACATGATTTCAACTATCAAGTAGCAGCTGATTCAACAGAATTCTAAACTCGCTGCTCTATTATTATTATTATTATTTTTATAATGACCAGGATGCAGAAGTAATTCCACAAGGTCAAGGGGTTTTAAGCTTCTGCATGTTCAACAACAACAATCTGTTTCACATGGCACTTGTGAGATTAGATAAAACTGGCCATATTCAGGGTGATATGGTTGTAGTTTGGGTAAGTGATATGGACTGCCATTTTTGTTTTTATGTTTTATACTATAATGGTCATTGGCCTCAAGCAATAATAATTTGTCTCAATGTCATGGCAAAATGATTTTGGAACTGAGGAAAAGTAGTTTGCGAATCATTAGATCTGCTATTCAAGTAAACAATTCTCACTGGGCATTCCCAAACCCTTGGGGAAACAAAAATACTCTTACTGGCCTGTTTCTCCAAACCCAATACCCAACTAAAGTATCCCTTTCCTGAGTAGTTTGATCTTCTGCATCATGCTACCTGATTTCATCTACTCTAATCAATGTTAGACCCATTGGAGATATGCCATTATCAGTTAGGGATTGGCACACACATTTTAGAGGTTTCTGCTGCATCTACCCCACTACTTCATGCTCATTTGTCCAATAGTACTGGCATTCTATTGTTGTACTTTATTGATATACTTCAATGAGACTGTAAACAGCTTTGAAAGACCATTTCCTGATAAGCGGTAAATAAGCCTTTCATGTGAATACATAAGCATTTTTAATTCTTGCTTCAAGAAGTGCCAGAGTATGGATTATCAGCTATTTGACAGATGCATTCCAATAAAGTAGCAATAAGAATTGTACCACCATCTTCAAGGACCAATATGTTAGCAATATAATGGCTGCCTATAGAGCCCCTGGTATGTAGTCACACATCACACATTTTAGATTTTGTACCTTTCCTTCTGTTCCTGCGTTTAACTTCTTTTGCCTCTTTAGATTTTCCCTTTTTCTCTTCCTCAGACTCTCCATCACTCGTGGTCAACTTATGTCTTAACAAGCGGTGCCTGTATCTGGGTTTCTTAGCCCCATCAGTATCTGAATCAGAGTCAGACTCATCTTCCTCTTCATTCTCTCCTGTCACAAAAAAGGGGGGGAACCAACATAAAGCTTCTCCCATACAAATTATTTTTCCAGCTCATATCAGTATCAAAGGGAGGTAATGACAATACATACCATGTACATTATGAAGGACTTGAATTTAGCAGTTATTATTTTATTATTTATTAAATTTATTCACTAAGCAGAACACACTCCAGTTCTTTTTAATATGTGAAGGATATTGTGAATATAATTAAGTATTCAAGTTATATTAAGAGTGTCATAGGATCGAAGACACTATATGAACACTTCAGCACAACCTTACACTGTGAGCAGATGGCTATAATAGCTATCTGCTCACTACTAGCTGCCATATGAGTTCAATTAGAGCTTCTTTTGGTCTAAAATGAGGTGCTGGTACTCATATATTGATGAAAGTGCTGTGGGTACCAGCACCAAATGGCTGCCACATGTTCAGAAAAAAGGAGTTTTAGTACTTACTGTTAAGAACTGTGAGAAATACAGTTCTGAGTTCTATGTTTGGTCAATTTACATATTTTGTTTAAAAGATGCTTTGCTGATTAATCTCTTACAAAATATTTTGAAATGACAATGGATTTGAAAAGAACAGTACCTCTGTCTGGCAGAATGCCCACCCAGTTCACTGATCACATTTTTGTACTCTTATTGTACTACTATGTGGTGCTCACCATTGTCACCTCTTTTTTCATAATGCTTTCCTTTCTTCTTTTTCTCTTCATCAGATTCTTCATCAGAAGAAGTTTCATCCTCTGAGGAAAGATTGGCTTTGATTTCTTCTAAAAGCATTTTCTTGGCAATTCTTTGAAGTAAAACAAAAAAGGTGTATTCCATTGGTTCAACAATAAAAATCAGTAAGTGCCAAAGTAAATGCATAATAACTGAGCAAGATTAATGGTTGAAACAAACCTGAACTGAGAATTTTAAGAACTGAGCAAGAGTAAAGCTGGAAATGGAAGAGTAATTTTGTGGATTAACCTGCTTGTGGAAGAAAAGGCTGGTTTTCCCCCCCTAATAATGTCCAAAAAAAACCCTTGCAATTTCAGAAGTATTTATTTTGCTGACTTGGTACCATGACATGGTTACACTTTTATATGCCTCCTTTCTGTGTCACCCTCTTTGAGACATCATCATAGCTATACAGCAATATCTAACTGAATATCAGATTCCCACATCAATCTTGGTAGCCTCCAAAATATCACAAGAAATCCGTATCTCTGAAGGGCAGAAAACCACATCCCAAAAAAGTATTTTAGATTATGGCAGTGGTCTATCCAACAATCTCCTTACAGATTTAGTAGTTTATAAAAAAGACTGTAATTCTATGGTCACCAATTGCAGAAGTGAGTCGCATGAGTTATAAAAAATAAAGTGCATTCAAACAGAATTAGTTACAGAGTTCTTGATAAGGACTCAATCTGTGAATCACCTTTTTAAAAAAAATAATCCCACATCCCTTGACCAATCAAGTGAGCTTTATTCACTCACTCATTTGTTTGTTTGTTTGTTTGCATACTTATGGACTGACTTTAATTTATTTACTTTATTCACTTATTTGCTATTAGCATACTATTAAGCTACTATTTACTTACTATTATTTCCTCATATATTCACTTATTAACTTACTGTTAACTTATTTACTTGCCTACTTGTTTGTTTGTTTGCATACTTATGACTGACTTTAATTTATTTACTTATGTACTTATTTACCTATTTATTCACTTGTTTGCTATTAGCATACTATTAAGCTACTATTTACTTACTATTATCCATTTATTTATTTACTTATTAACTTACTGTTAACTTATTTACTTGCCTGTTTGTTTGTTTGTTTGTTTGTTTGTTTACAAGAAAAGACAAACTATCTCCCTCACAGTAGGATAGCTTTGGTGGATGTAGGGCAGAATTCTGAAAGCAACAAGTCTGAAGCCAGCCAAATTAGTCCACTAGATCCCAATTATTTTCAGGCCACCACCCTCACAGTTCCATAAACTCATTTCCTGTGCCCCTACCCTATAAAAAGCAGAATTCAGAATAAGGGTCTTACACAACCCACAAAGGAAGATATTAACACAATAAAATTCAAAATGGTAACAACTGCACATTTATTCAAAATACCATTAAAACTATTTAGTTTAATTAATTCAATAATTTGATCCATTGATATCAGATATTGCATGAAAAATATTTCATGCATTATTACTAAAAAAAATAGTAAGGGTGAAGGAAATTTATAGCATAAAGTGTTTATATATAACTACTTACCAAACATGCACAAACCTTCACCTACCACAGATGTACTGTAACTAATTTATAAGAAAATCAAAAGCTATTACCAATGATTGGCTATCTTGTGACTCATGACAACTCAAAATCGTAAATACAAACATTACCAAAGGAAATAGCTTTGAAAGTGAAAAGAGCAGTAAAACTTTAAATATAACACAAGGCTCTAGTGATCAACATGCTTGGATGGGCCCATCTCCAGTGCCCCCCTAGGAAACGCATCACCCTCTGTAGGGCAGTACCATTCACTCTGGGAACTACTGTTTTAGTCCCAATGAAATATGCTGAGTGCCATTTATTAATGGGACTTTTGTTCACTTCTTTCTCTTGCTTGAACTTTATTATATGTATTAGCACGGTTTGCATGTCATGGTAAATAATAATTATTGCTCTAACATAGACATGGTGATCATTCCCACTTTGCAGAAGTAACAAATCCATGATTTCTGGTTTAAGTGTTGCATCCAAATTGGATATCATGGTTTGTTTGCTCAAACCATGACTGGTAAGCTAAGAAGAAAACTTGGTTTCACCTCATGACTTGTTGCTCTTGCCCATACTAGGTCAGGAGCCATCTGTGCATTCCTGGTAAATCATTAATTTTGTTTAATTTTGTTAATTTTGTTTACCCTAACATGTGAACAAAGTGACGGTTTTAAATCATGGTTCTGGTTAACCACTGCACTGTAATAAAACAACTTCTGAAGAAGTGTGCATGCACACGAAAGCTCATACCAAAATAAAAACTTGGTTGGTCTTTAAGGTGCTACTGAAGGAATTTTTTTATAAAACAACTGTTATTAAAACAACTGTTATTACAGTACAGTGTTGACCAGAACCATGATTTAAAACCGTCGCTTTGTTCACATGTTAGGGAAAACAAAGTTAATGATTTACCAGGAATGCACAGATGATTGCAATCATTTGTAAAGTATTTGAGGGATGAATTCCTGCTCTTTCATACAGAATTTGATTAATGAACGGGCACTCCTTTGCAGTTTTATCAAAGTCTAGGGCCTCCCGCTTCTGCCCCCAATAAGCAGAGCTGATTAGCACATTAATACCTGATCATTTCATTTACAGCATTGAAGAGAGACCACCTTTTGCCCCATTTCAAATATTGTGCAGTCATTTGCAGTTATAACTACAATGCAAGATTAATACAGTGGTACCTCGACTTACGAACAACTCAACAACTGAATTTTTCGACTTACAAATGGGGCAAATGGCCACACGCTTATGAATTTCTCGACATCCGAACGGAAACCGCAGTGGTTTTAGATAGGTTTTTTCGACCCTATCTAGGGTCGAGATGCGGTTGCTTAGACTTACGAATTTTTCCATTTCCAATGCATTCCTATGGGAAATCGCATTTCCAATGGCGCTTTTGACTTACGAATTTTTCAACCTACGAAGGTGCCTTCGGAACGGATTAAATTCGTAAATCGAGGCACCACTGTACCA
Organism: Zootoca vivipara; assembly: GCF_965207765.1. Lineage (NCBI taxonomy): Eukaryota > Metazoa > Chordata > Lepidosauria > Squamata > Lacertidae > Zootoca > Zootoca vivipara. The sequence continues at coordinate 29,199,970 of NC_142585.1, forward strand.
TGCATGTGCCTGCTGCCTTTTCCATAGACATCAATGGCAACTCCTAAGCTGACTCACTCACACAACCAACAAATCAATGCAATACTATTGATATTGTGGGAAAGAAAGTGTTATGCAATTTGCCAGCACATGTGCTTGCATCATGCAGACTTAATGCATCTGAAAGAAAATGATAAATCCTTAATGCATGCACAAGTCTTCTGTGATATGTTGGCAACTCCAACAAGACACAAACTCACAATTATTTATTTGACATGCTCCTAAATTGCTTACAATACACGCTTCTTTCATGAATGATGTTTCATGCTTTAACACAGCTTTAACCTAGCGGACCACAAAAATGACTAATATGTGGACACTTTTTTAATATGAAAGAAAATACCTCAATAAATTGTGCCCTAACATCTTAGTAGAAAAACTGGCAGTCTACATTTCTTAAATTAAATGCTTGGACAAGAAACATGTTTTACAAAAATTTATTGCATCCATCAAATACTTCAAAGGCATTGTGCATGAATACACTATGAATCTCTTAATGAACAAAAATAACTCCAAACATATTAAAACAGTAAGTACTATTTCAAATTTCAGACAAACCAAGAAGAAACAAATACACACCACATTGAAATATGACACTCTGTGTTATATTATGACCCACTAAAATATTGCACTTTGGCAAAAGATTTTTCTACACTTTAGTAAGAAACATGTTAAAATAATAGTTTTGTCAGAAAAAGAAAGCTGTAGGTACAGCCTAAGCTGTAACATTACAACAAATATCTAGCATCCCTCTTTGGCCTGGTGGAAATGGGTCTTTTGACCAAAAAAAACAAGCAACCATTAAATTGCAAACCTAAGTGCATTTACTTGAAAGTTTGGGATGGGTGTATCAGGGAACAAGTCACCGAACTGTTAACAGTAGTCACTATGGTTGAGATCCGAACAGCCCCATATGCTGGCAGAAAGAATTTTGGTGTGCAAATGGGATTGGGAAATACCCCAAGCTGCATCCCTTTATTCCACAGCAGTCAATGCTTGGGGATGAAGGGTTGGGAGGAGGACCAGAAGCGCTCATGTCTTATGGAACTCCTTAACAGCTCTTTGGATCTATCTAACATACATAGTCAGTGAATAGACTCTTTAAATTGCATTTTCTTAATTCTGGTACAACACGATTTTCTTAATTCTGGCACAACATAAAGCATTGCAAAAAGATATAATACAAGTCAGCCAAAATTCACCTTGCATACTGGTGAAGACTATTTGCTGATGAACACCAAC